>NC_047090.1:75804564-76453731 GCF_902459505.1 Geotrypetes seraphini | reverse complement strand
AATGTTATACATAACAACCAGCTGATAAAACCTGCGCTGCCTTCACTGGAGGATGAACAGCAAATGAAGCACAAAATATAGTTTCAACTGGTACTAAACTCACTCACCACCAGAAAAACACATATTACAAGCATAAAACAGTTAGAAATACAGTGGTATTCAAACTATTAAACATAAATGCAAAATGTATGTCACACTGCTAAGCATTCCTAACTTTGAGGTGAATTTGTACATTTATGACAATGGCATTGCAAAACCAAAAGTAAAATTTTCTCTTTCAAACAGTATTGCTTTTAGGAAGATATAAGCAGACTTTTATTATAATTGACCCTGAAAATTGACGCATTTCAGCCCCTGCGTCAAAGATGGCAAATTTGAAGGAATGTTATGTAGAATTGCTGCAAATTTGAGAGGGTGTCAGGTCAAAAGCACGCCGGGACAAAGGCGCACCCAGACAATTGAGTGCAGCGTGGAGGCGTGCGCCGCTCAAAATTACTGTTTTTAGGGCTCCGACGGGGGGGGGGGCATGGAGGGGGAACCCCCCACTTTACTTAATAGACATTGCGCCGCATTGTGGGGGCATTGTGGGGGGTTGTAACCCCCCACATTTTACTGAAAACTTAACTTTTTCCCTGTTTTTAGGGAAAAAGTTAAGTTTACAGTAAAATGTGGAGGGTTACAACCCCCCAAACCCCCCATAACGCCGGCGCGATGTCTATTAAGTAAAGTGGGGGGGGGGGTTCCCCAACAAAACCCCCCATCGGAGCCCCTAAAAACTGTAATTTTCTTCGGCGTGCGCCTCTGTCTTGCGCTCAGTTGTTGGCGCGCGCCTTTGTCTTTCGCGCCATTGTCTATGAACCATTTGAGAGTGTGGAGGTGCATAATAAAAAAAAACCGTCTAAGTCCCCTTTTGGCCTAAGTTAGTAGACGTTGACGTTGGCAGCAGGGAAAATGTCCATGCTAAAAAAAAAAGTCCAAATTGAGGTTTTTTTGAGAATGGCCTACCTGCAAGTTCAGCAATCTACTGGCCCAAAGCTATGTCCATAGGAGGGGTCTTAGGCAACTGGTCCAATTCCGGTTGGCCCAGGCGCCTAAGGACCCTCCTATGGGTGGGGCCTTAGGCACCTGTGCCAATCAGGCCCTAGGCCCGCCATTCCGAGGATGGCAGACCCAGCCGGCCAACATTGAAGGAGCTGAAGGAACCACTGATGTTTTGAGTGGCCCTGAAACCCCCAATCTTACAGCATTTCAGGAGGATTCACAGGATAATATTTCTAAAAGAGCTACATTAGTGGTGACTTTCTTATCTGAGCTAGATAAAAGTTTGGTGATAAAAGCATATTTTCGTAATAAAGATCTTAGTTTCTGTGGTCAAAAAATTCAACTCTTTTTTGATGTGGCTCATTCTACCCAGCTAAGACCTTTTTAGCCCTGAAACCTCAGCTAAATTTAAAAGATAGAACTTTCTATTTGAAATTTCCTTGTGTTTAGATACTTTTGAAGGCAAGAGCTATATATTTTTTTAACCTGATCAACTAGAGAGACTTCTTGGTAAAAATTAGAATATTTAAGATTTACTTGATTTGATTACAATATTGCCTTAGTAGTTTTCTTTAGCATGAGATGGGAGGGTAATATTAGAGGTCTGAAAATATATAAACACTAATATCAGGATTATATTATCCTATATATTTCCTTTTATTTTTACTTTGTTAGAGTTCTCGCCATACCTCTCATGATGTGGACTTTTTTTTATAATATGAATATGAAAATATCTTTTGACTTTTTGTATTTGTGTTTCCTGATTTACCTAATCATATGTGTAAAAATATTGTTTTAAATAAAATAATAATTAAAAAAAAAAGGTTCAAAGAAGAGCGACCAAGATGATAAAGTGAATGCAACTACTCTCAAATAAGGAAAGACTAAAGAGGTTAGGGATCTTCAGCTTGGCAAAGAGATGGCTGAGGGGAGATATGATTGAAGTCTTCAAAATTCTGAGTGGTGTAGAATGGGTACAGGTGGATCAATTTTTTACTGCATCAAGATTTATAAAGACTAGGGGCTCCTTTTACAAAGGTGAGTTAGGGCCTTAACACGCAGAATAGCACATGCTAAAATGTGCGCACTAGCCGCTACCGCCTCCTCTTGAGCAGGTGGTAGTTTATCGGGTAGCACATGCTAATCCGGTGCGTGCGCTAAAAACACTAGCACACCTTTGTAAAAGGAGCCCTAAGGGACACGCGATAAGGTTACAGAGTAATACTTTTAAAACCAATAGGAGGAGATATTTTTTCACTCAGAGAATAGTTAAACTCTGAAACGCGTTACCAGAGGATGTGGTAAGAGTGGTTAATGTAGCTGGTTTTAAAATAGGTTAGAACAAATTCCTGGAAGAAAAGTCTACTGTTGAGACAGACATGGGAGAAGCCACTGCTTGCCCTGGATCAGTGGGCTGGAATGCTGCTACTATTTGGGTTTTTGCCAGGTACTTGTGACTTGGATTGGCCTCCATGAAGACAGGATACTGGGCTAGAATGGACCATTGGTCTGACCCAGTAAGACTATTCTTATGCTCTTATATTCTTAGGGGTATTTTCTTTTAATGGTGAAAACAAGCTGGCTCCCTTTGAACAAGGACTGGGAGATTCCAGTCTAAGCAGCCTCCTCCCTCAGGATGGTAATACCACCACTTGAATTCCTCAAGTACCATCCTCTAGTCCCGACAAGTAATTAAAAGGAAATACCAAAAGAAAAACCAGTGAGCTGTTTTCCTCTTTTTCAGCATCTATAGGTATTCAGTAATTTTCTTTAAATATCCTGCCTTGTCAAAGCCTTGCCTGCCACCTGGCTAATACCTGAGTGTACAAGTGCTGCAGCTCTTTCACCTGGGTTTCCTTCTCCTGGTGAGCCTACTCCAGTTCCTCTTGGAACTGTGCCACCAGTTGAGTTGGCAAGTGCTATGCTTTCTTAAGCTGATTTCTTGCTGACCCTCACCCCTTCCATATAAGCTTTTACTTGGGTCAATTCTACCCTTGACCTTTTTTAGGGTCATTTGTTGTCTTTCACAGTTAGGTTTAACTGAGGATCTCATCTTGGTTAATTTTAGAATCCTCTGCCTAGTTATCACCTGGGCCCCTTCTAATTCTCACTCTGAGCTTTCACTTGGGACACTCCCTTTATTTCCAAGGCCAACTCTGCCTTGCTCGTCCAGGGTTTTATGAGCTTCTATTAGGCTTGCTACTCTCTAAGACATGCTCAAAGTCCTCAGCTATATTAGCTAAATCTAAGGATTTGCTCCACCTGAATATCTTGAAACCATGATTTCAGCTACTGCCCTTTCTTTTCCAAAGAACACCTGCAACTGATACCTTGGTTTCCATCATAGCTCTTAGCCTCTGTTCTTTTTCTAAATGCACTTTTAAGGTTTATAGTGGGCTATGATTGACTTCCTTATACTTCTGGGCTTTCCTACATTTGGACTCTAGTTTCTAATGGAGCTTTTCAATCCTTCCTGCCAGCTTTCTCCCTGGCGAAGGACTCCTTCAAGTCACCCTGCTTTAATTTGAGATCCTTGCCAGTCTACTCTACATAACTTGCTGCCTCAACTAAAGCTTCCATCCTTGTTTTATCTTTTGCTAAAGCTTGCAGCCATTTATATTTTACTGTCCTCTCTATGGCACCACATTTTTTTATTTTTTAGGGATGCTATCTCGGTTTCTATTAGGGCTAATTACCACATCAGCTCTGCCTGTATGCTAATCCATCCTCCCAAACCTAGACCATTCCCTAGGGGTTCCTCCATTACCTTTCTTGTGACCTGACCACTGTGTCCTTCTGGCCTTTGGCACCCCCCAATTCACTGGTTTGTTGGTCACTACAGAGCTAACAGGACCCAAATTCTTCTTCTTCAGGGTAAAGAAAATCCTCCCTTTTCAGATCCCTATAACCATATGCATACCCTGTTTCTACTCCCTCTTCTGTTCCCCAAGAGGATGTAAGTTGTCTGTCTTCCCACATTACCAGTCACAATCATTAGACAATTAAACCTGCTTTCAGTTCTTGGCCTCCTTCCCCAACCTTGTCACCACCCCTCCCCGAGACCTTTCTGCTTCCCAGGACCTCCAGTGCACTTCCAGCAGCTTGTGTTCCCTGGCCTTCCATACTGCCAACATTCCTGTGTCCTAGACTCTTGGTCTCCCAAGGATTTCTGACAAATCTTATCTCTGCTCCAGCAGTGGGCATTTTTAATCTGCCATTTCCTATGACTTCTCCTTTCCTACCCTCTTCAATCCTTATTCTCTGGGGATATATATTTTACCCATCTTCCCGAACACTATGTTTCACATAGTAGGATTTGAAACTTGATCCCAGGCTTTTCTCACTTTAATTTATGGAGGAAAAAAAACCCAAAAGGGGTCCACTAGTGTGTCTCCTACTATACATCCAGTTCAAGTCCTTTCCTACCTCTGGAGCTGCTTGAATCAGATGCAAGACAGCAGCTTTGGACTCTGGTAGTATCACACATGTGTGACAAACACCTGGTCACCAATGCATTCATCTGCAATCACTTCCTGTACTCCTTCACCAGATCTGGTGCTTCTGGATGGACAGTTGCAAAACAAACAAACCACCACCAAGTATGGCTCACAGGAAGCAGCAGCCTCCAGTATTCTTTGTCTGGAATCATATACTGTACCTATATCCTGAGGGACTCTTATCATCTAGGTGAGTCTGTGGGATTGGGGTGGATCTGAGTAATTTGGGGTTTGCTAGCCTGAGGGTATGGCTGGGGATTGTTTGATCTGAGAAAGAGTGTGTGTGTATGGTGGGTCTAAAACCTACGCTATGCTTTCGTAAAAGAGGGGGTAAATTTGAGAGATATGATGGGTGTAATTCAAATAATGCCTTATGAGCTAGCATCAAAATCTTGAACAACTTTCAACTACATACATGTGTTAGATCAGATAACTGAGCTCAACCAGATAGGCATGTGCAAGTTAGAGAATTACAGAGCAATTCTATTTTAGTGAAGAAATACAAAGCTAATGTTTCCACTGGGGGGAAAGACAGCCTGTGTAGAGGGATCCTGGTGTGTAAGGTAAGAAACAATATCAAATAATCTTTTACCAGGATTGAGTTATTAATACATCTTAAGAAATAAGCTTTATTGTTGTTGTTGCTTTAAGTTGGGAATTATAAAATTTGATACAGGTCTTGAAAGGCTACAGTAATATGGGGGTGAAATTTTGTGCCCTCTGCGTTCTGCCCTACTAGTTTGTTATTTTAATAGTCAGAAACCTTTATGAAATCAGGGTTCACATCATATTGAAGGAGCTTTAGGCTTAGATAGAATTGCTAGGGAGGAAAGTGAGAGGCTTCAGCCTCAGTGAAAAGCCTGTCATATTTTTGGATATGGGGACTGGTCATCCCACCCTCCTATTTTCTGCTGTGTATGTGTGTCTCACCAACAGGCGTTCACGCTATAGCTTCTAGGCAGTTAGATTTTCAGGATATCCACAATGAATATGCATGATATAAATTTGCTTGTACTACCTCCATTGTATTCAAGTCTATATCATGCATATTCTTTGTGGTTATCCTAAAATACTGACTTGCTAAGTATGTCCCCAGGACTGGGATGAGAACTACAAACAGCAAAATGTGTTAAGAAAAATGTGTGTGTGTGTTTGGGGGGGGAAGGACAACAAAATTCCTGACCCTATGATAAAATACAACCAACTTTGTAAGGATAATGGGACTTGTATACTGCTTTTTCTGTGAGGTTTACAGTACACAATCAAAGCAGTTTACATATTTTAGACAGGTACTTATTTTATACCTGGGGCAATGAAGTGTTAAATGACTTGCCCAGAGTCATAAGGAGCTGCAGTGGAAATTAACCTCACAACTTCAGGGTACTGAGTTAGCTGCTTTAATCACTAAACCACTCCAGTACCACATATCCTGTTTCTCCCAGAATTATTTGAATGTTTTCATCTGATTTCTCTTTTGGATACTCTTTAATTCTACCTATCTACTTTCAGTGTCTTCCATGCGCTAAACAGCTGCATGCTAGCTCTCATTTGCAAGGAAATGCTGCTTGCATTCATTACTTCCGTCTTCTTGACAGTATCAACGTGGTGCAGCAGAAATCTCTTCCGTTGCCAAGGATACCAGAGCGGTCCTGTTTTGCCTTCACTTACCCCTTTTTGCACAGCCTAGTGTAATTTTTATTTTATTTTTAATAAGGTCGTTGTATCTCATTAAGTTATCGTAGAATATTTTCATTTTTGAGTTGCTATATTGTATTACGTACAGTACAATGTTTCCTAGTATTCAGGCATGCTGGTGGCTGCCTCTCTGGGGTTTTGCTGGGGTCTTGCCTGTGAAAACTCTGGGAGGAGACAGCGGAGAGATACCTTATGGCTTGTGAGCTCGTAGATGGGTAGTCGTTTGTATATTGTACAGTCCGGAAGTAGATCAGCTAAGCTTGTTTTTGCTTATTATGAGGGTGGTGGCTTTGATCAGGTAATATTAGTCTTGTGTTTGATCTTTTTTTGTACAATGGACCGGATGGATTTATACCTATTCACTTTTGTTGTCTGCGGTCCCGTTCCCAGCACTTCAGCCGTGAATACGGAACAGAAATATTTGTCATGCAATTCAGCCTTTTCTTTATCAGCTTCAGGTTGAGCAGACTAGATGGACCATTCGGGTCTTTATCTGCCGTCATCTACTATAACATGTTTAGTATCGCTGTGTGCGGGTGCTTTTTTTGTAGGTGCATTGCATAACCTGCTTCTATATAGAATGGGTTAAATGCAGCTTTAACCAATAGTCCTAAGAAATCATGACAATGCCCAATTATATTACCAGGACCCCATTTATCTATCGGCAAACAGGGGCTTTGTTGCCCATGGATAAAATTTAGTCGTGCAGGTTGTTTAAATATGAGTTTGCGTGTTTTTCTCCTTAGATGATGGCTTATCTGCTGTTTAATTCAATGCAGTCCCCCCCCTCCCCGCTTAAAAAAAAATCAAATATAAAAAAACCTGGTAGTTACTCAAGATATTCGGCATAATTTCTCTGCCTGTAAATATCCAGAGGCAGGCTGTGTGCATCTGCCTCCCCTACTCGATATTGCCGGGTGTTGGCCGCAGGTTTGAGGGGTCAATGCAGAAACCGTGCGTTAGAGCTGCATATTGATGGCTGAGCCCATCTAACTCGACTGTAATGCAAAAGTTTTGCTCATTGATCCAATAAGTTAATCATACGCACATGCACACAAACTTCTGCACTGAAGGTAGTAATTACTGCGCGCATGTCTGAACAAAACGAAAGCGTTGGGACACATCTGCGCATGTGCGAGTAGCCAGATTTGAAATCCCACTACTGCTCTTGCTGACCTTGAACAAGCCACTTAATTCACCCCCCTGTTGTAACAAGATACAAACTCAGATTGTGACCCATTGAAGGACAGAGAAATACATACTGTTTCTGAATGGGCATTGCTTTGATAGTGCCTGTGAACCTGGTAGCTATGTAAGAAATTATAAAATAAAATTAGGTAAATATTAACATCACAAAAATTTTTGTCACTTAAAATTTTTGCTATCCTGATATATATGCAACTTGCCAGTATATCTTTGGATACAGTTCTTTTTTTTTGCCTGGAACTGTGTGCAGAACTATGCCCTTTTGTTCTGTCTTAAAAAGTTATGGTTGCTGTTATGTTCACAGCAAAAAGAAAACTGGCATTAATTTTTCACAGATACTACTACAGAAGAATGATTTAACTGATTTACGCTTTCTCAGACATGGTGAACAAGTTCTTGCTTTGCGGTTCCATTAAAGGAGAGAGTGTGGCGCAGTGGTTAAAGCTATAGCCTTAGCACCCTGAGGTTGTAGGTTCAAACCCACGCTGCTCCTTGTGACCCTGGGCAAGTCACTTAATCCCCCCCCCCCATTGCCCCAGGTATGTTAGATAGATTGTGAGCTCGCCGGGACAGAGAGGGTGAGTACTTGAATAAATGCATGTAAACCATTCTGAGCTCCCCTGGAAGAACGGTATAGAAAATTGAATGAATGAATGAATAAATAAATAAATAAATAATCTTCTGTGTACTTTTCTGCATGGGGCTGATTACTTAAAATTCCTATTACAGTAGAATCTCAGTTAACCAATATTCAATTAACTGGCATTCTTCTGACCCAACAACCCCCCCTCCCTCCCTCCTGCCCCAGGGGCATCAGCAGCAGCCACAAATCTCCCTTCCTCCAGCTCCCGAAGCATTGTTACAGCCACAAATCTTCCTCCATTCCTGAAGCAGCAGGCGGCTGATCCTGACAAACCCTCCCTCACTCCCCCAAAGCTGTAGCGTCAGCTGGAGAGCAGAGGAAGCTCCAGTAAACAGGCTTTTTCTGGCCAGCCCCAACAGGGCCTTTCCTCTGCCGCATCACTTCTTTTTGTTGTTTTGCTGCTTCATTTCCTTTTGTGGAACCTTTTGGTGCTATTTGGATTTTGTTGTTTTGTCTTTGGCCATGAATAAGGCAGATATGTAGTCTGCAAAATAAGCATTCAGATATCTGATGTTAGATGGTTCAGAGGACTGCAAGTCATGTTTGTGGCATTATGTTTATGTTGTTGGATACAGACTAGTATTGGTGGCATGGCAGTTGACACATTCATTAGTAGCAATATGCAGAGATGCAGACGGTGCTGTGTGTAAGCTGTCAAGTCAGAGCCAGGTACAGGTAATAGGAGGTAAATGATTTGTCTAGTGGAAGACATACCAACCTTCAAGAATCACTTAAAGTCTGTGTGCAGATAGCTTTTTTATGTTTGTTTTTTTTAGTTGGGGGAAAGAGGAAGAAAGGAATTGATGTGGCTTGATGTGTGTTTTTCTTAACAGTGGCATGCATGATACACCCCTGAAAAGCCCTGAGCTCTTTGAGTCACAGTCATTGTAACCAAATATGTGTGTCAGTCCAGTCCTACGCTCAGCTGTATACATGGATGGGGTGGGCAATTTTTGTTGTGCAGGGAGTTATGAAACTGAAAGATGGAGGGAAGGGGGATAGAGAGCAGGAACAAGACAGCAACTCCAAGTGGGGTGTGTACAGCAGAGGGAATGGAGGACAAGAGATGCTACAGAACAGTGTGATTTAGGCCCCTTTTATGAAGCTGTGTTAGGGTTTTTTATTGCAGGCTGCTGCGGTAAAAGCTCCAATGCTCATAGAATTCATAAGAGCATCAGAGCTTTTACTGCAGAGACTTGCAATAAAAAAAATTCTAAAACAGCTTCATAAAAGGGAGCTTTAATGATGGGCAAGGGTGTTGAAGAGGGATGGAGCTGGCATTTCAGTGGGAGTGTTGAAGTGCAAGGAAGAAAGATGCCTTGGAGAAGAAAGTGAATTCAGGGATTTATTTGAGTAAGGAGTTGGGAACTGAGGGATTGACTGGAGAGAGAAAGAGAGAGAGGGTTGGGGGATCCAGGGTACAGCACTTACACATTTGTATATTTTGCACAGTACAGTACATCTAAAGTGTTGCCTTGAGAAACTGCATGCAGAGTCTGGTTTCTCAGGGTTTCCATTTCAATTTTATCTGTATGTTTTGCTAATTTGTGATTACATACTATACATTTTGAGCATTGCTGGCTCTGTATTTGTATTTTATTTTGGACTTGAGGGATTCCGTTAGTGTATTTTCATGTAAGGATCTCTAACAATCTAACATTTATTCTTTTGAACCCAATTAAATTTGGAAATAATTAGACAAAAAGAGTTGTATGTCTGGGGACTAAATAACTCTTTGAGCTCAAGTTCCATAAGATTGTTTGAGACTTTAAATGCAGATTATCGTATAAGGTGTGAAAATAGAAATGAAGGAAATGGTGCAAAATCTACACACACCCCTTCCGGTATACTGCAGAGTTAACATTACTCAAACGATAAGTTACTTTCCACAGAAAGACGATTGAGATGAGATAAATCCACATCCTCATTAAATCTTTACAAAGAAAAAGCAAATCACTATAAACAGGCTATAACTTTGGCAAAAAAGAAATATTACTCAAAACTCCATCATCTCCAAAACTAAAAATACTTCAACTTTCTATTCAAACATTTAAATCACTCACATCAAATAAAAAAACCAAATATGGACAACACAGATCATCAGTCCAAGATCTTGCCTTTTACTTCACAGACAAAACGGCTACATAGTCATCTTATAAACTCGTCAACACAGACCACCTCAAATCCATTATCAGCATCTTCAGCAAACTCCCAACATTCTCTATTCCGACTATGGCAGAAATCAAACAATTGATTCAAAGCTTGAATATAACAGGCTATATCAAAGAATCAATCAGTAAGACAATTTCAGATTATCCAAAATATGGCCATTAAACTCTTATTTTTAAAGCAAAAACCTTCAGCCATGCGACTCCTCTTTTGATAAAAGCTTTTTCACTGGCTAACACTTTCTCACAGAATTACCTATAAAATTTTACTTCTCACATTTAAAATAAAAAATTTCCATACTGCAGGGTATATAGATTAATTATTCCATGTAGTTCCTCAAGAATACTATGATCAAATAATCAGCATCTCTCAACTATTCCCTCACAACGTCATTTATGTTACGACCTCCCACACAAAACGATTGGCCCCTCCCATGTCCAAATGGTCTTGTTGTGGGTGTTTGGGACTTGGATGAAATTTTGGTCGAAAATGCAGTATAAACATAGATGTACTGGCGGTCTGGATGAACAATAGCCTGTATGTTGTGAGCCTGCCGGTGCCGGGTTTTGCAACTGGCTCCCGACCAGGGCTCAGCAAACACCGAGCTCGACGTGCCTTCAAAGGAAGTTGAAGGTCCTGCTGGTTCTTAAGAGTAAAATAAAGTAAAAGGTCAGGAACACTAAAGTTTTTCAATAAAACTTTGAGTCCAACTTTATTTTCCCAAGTAGCCCCTGCTACAGTTTAGTCTTTGAATTCAAACAAACAGAAAATCCGGGCTTACCAAAAACATAGCCCACACCTTTCTTGCAGGTAAGCGCCCCAGTGGCTGAGTTGTAGCTTTGCCCTAACAGTCCCACAGTTCAAAAGGGCAAAATAAGGCTACAAAAACTACCCAGCCTTTATACTGGTTATTCGCCGTGTTTTAAACACTCTCAGAACGTGCTGCCTAGGCCTGGTTTTTAGCAGGCCTACCCCAGCCAACTTAACAGGTAGTTGGTGGGGGAGGGGAGTAGCTGAATCCACTTTATTTAAAGATTGCCAAATAATTGGCCCCACAATCCCACCCTGAGGATCTTATGTGGATTCTCCCCACGCCACTACCCCTTTCACACAGTCATTGTCAAAGTCCTCTCAAAATAGAAAAAGGCAAAAGTCAAAAATGTTCAAAATAAACACTTTCTTCTCTGTCTCAGGCAATAAGGCACACCTGCAGCCGTGAGCCTAGCACTGCTCACGCTGTCTGCACTTGCCTTGTGCTTCCAGGCAGCCCCAGAAGAAAATAAAAACAGAAATTCAAAAGCAAACAAACAGCAAGGAAATCCAACTTAGCTTTGATCCATGTGTATTTCCTCTGGTCCCAGGGAGGTATCCATAAGCTCTATGGTGTCCTGGCTGGTTGGTCTCAGGGACAGTGGTTACATCTGCTATCTCAATGTCCTGACTCTGATGACTCAGGAGCCCAGTCCCTCGAGCCTCCTTCCTGGGCTGACCCAGGGCAGACTGACTTGTTCTTCCTAAGCACAGCCTCTAAAGCCCTGAGCTGGACACACCCTATCCTGCAAGGGGAAGGGACAACCTGTTGCTTCTGCTGATCTTTCTGATTAGCCTTAATTGGGCCCAGCAGTTGTGCCTTAGCTGAGCTGTGAGCCTGCCTCTTAGGCTGTTCTTTTTTGTAAGGCACCTCCTGTTGCTTCAGGCTGTTCTCCCTCTCATCTTCCCCTCCCCAGGGTTCTGTAACCTGGTGGTTTGATAGGAACTCAGACCCTATCTGTTTGTCTGATCTTAGCCTATCACCCTGGTTAGCCCTTTTCAGGGTAAGGCTTGTATTTGGGGGAGATAGACCTGGCACAACCCTAGTCTTGAGGCTGGGGTTGTGACAATGTCCAGATAGATGTTTTTTGAAAAAAAAAATTCTAGACATATTTTTTTGAAAATGGGCATTTTCCCACTACCGACTTTGGGCATGTAGCGTCATCCAAATCGGACTTAAATGCATGTTTTGATTATGCCTCTCTATTTGATCAAGCTACAAGTTGGAATTTGCCTTGCTTGTGATGGATTGGTTCGTGGACTCTCCTGCGGGGCGCCAGACAAAGCGGTCAGAGTGCAAGCCACTGTTCAAAGATTGCTGGATATTCAGACCATAGTGCCTGTGCCACCTGATCTCTCGGGCTCAGGCAGATACTCCATATGCTTTATTGTGCAAAGAAAGGCTCTGACAATTGGAGGCCTATTCAGGATCTTACGCAAGTGAATGAGAATCTCAGTATTCTGTGATCGTATGGAGACCCTATGGTCTGTCATAGCAGCTGTTACCAGCTCACTGCAAATTTCTGCTCTTCCATGTTTTGGAAAATCATTACCAATTCTTGGCTCTGCTGTTAGGCCTCGCAATGGCTCCTCAGACCGTCACCAAGGTACTGGTGGTTGTGGTAGCTCATTTGAGGAAAATAAGTGTGCAGGTGCACCTGTACTTGGACGACTAGCTGATCAGAGCCCCCTTATTTGCCAAGAGTCAGCGCACTGTGGATCATACTATTTGGGGTTTTGCCAGGTACTTGTGACCTGGATTAGCCTCTGTGAAGACGGGATACTGGGCTAGATGGATCATTGGTCTGATCCATTAAGGCCATTCTTATGTTCTTAGGTGATCCAGATACTAGAGGACCTTGGGTGGATTGCGAATTACAGAAATAGTAATTTGTTAACCATGCAATCACTGAAGTACGTGGGTGTTCTGTTCGACATGGCAGCGGACTGCGTCTATCTTCTAGAAGTACGTAGACAGAAGCTGTGTGCTCAGATTTCTTCACTTCTGGACAAGGCAGCTCCCTCATTCTGGGACTATCTTCAGGTCCTGGGGTCCATGGCGCCACACTAGATGTAGTGCCATGGGCAAGGGCACACATGCATCTTTTCCAGGATGCATTGCTCTCCCACTGGGCTGCGCACAAGGATGTGTTACAGACCTCTCTTCCTTGAACTCTGGAGGCCAGAGCCAGCATGAATTGGTGGCTCCTTCTGTAGTCTCTTTCCATAGGCATGCTGCTGTGGATTGTTTCCTGGGTTGTTATGATGACGGATGCTAGCCTTAGAGGCTGGTGGAGCCCATTGCAATCATCGTCCCATTCAGGGATGTTGGACCCCTTCTCAGAAGAAATGTTCGACCAAACGGCTGGAGCTGAGGGCCATTCGTTTGACTGTGGTGTGATTGCAGAAGACTCTGGAGTGCCAAGTGATTAGGGTCTTCTCCAACAATGCAAAGAGCGGTAGCTTATGTCAAGTTACCAAGGAGGTACAAAGAATGTATCTCTGGCTCTAGAAGCCCGCCTGTTCTTCCACTGAGCGGAACGTCGCCTCCAGGTGCTCTCAGCAGCTCATATGGCAGGAGTCGACAATGTTCAAGTAGACTTTCTCAGCAGACAGACTCTGGACCCAGGTAAGTGGTTGCTGTCCTTAGCGGTGTTCTAAGCCATTGTAGGGTGCTGGGATCAGCTTCGCTTCAACCTTATGGCCACAGCTCAAAACAGGAAGGCAGATCACTTCTTCAGTCGAAGAGCTGAGCCCGGAAGGGAGGGTCTTGACGCTCTAGTTCAGCCATGGCCACAGGGAGTTCTTCTGTATATTTTTCCTCCCTGGCCCATGATTGGCCGAGTCGTTTGGAGGATTGCGGCCCATCACGGCCAAAATCATTCTGATGGCTCCGAACTAGCCTCATAAGCCGTGATATGCAGATATGATGCGTCTACGCTGGGGTCGTGGCCTGAGGTTCTGCGCACATCTGGACATTCCTTAGCGTCGTCGGCAGATGAATCCAGAGACTAGTGGGCTAGCACACACCTACCAGCAGGTGGAGATAGAGAACTGATTCACAGGTGTATATCTTGGATGAAGTCCCTCTTGCCAGTCAGTATGCTCTATCTCTAGCAGGTTGGATGGTTGCTGTTCCTGGATCTCTGAGGGCTCCTGTGTGGAAGGCTGTTTCTCCTGCTGCTTAGGCTCCAGTTAAGTTTAGGGGTGTCGGCAGATTACCGTTCCGAATTTGGGGGCAACACCTGGGCCCTCCCAGGTCTTCCCTACCCTCACCATCCATGGAGAAAGTTTCCTGGTCTGGAGGGCTTCTTTCCCATAGGAAAAAAACCCCCTGCTGTTTGGCTTGGACCAGGTTTGCCAGCACAGTGTTGTGGCTTTAGTGCTGGAGTGGGCCTTTTAGGACAGGAGCACGTGAGTACCGCTGTGTATTATTTGCATGGGGGGGGGGGGGGAAATGGCAGTAGAGGCAGTGAAACACTGCTTGCAGTGCGGGAAATGCTGCTCTATTTTGGGGATTTGTTTGGCCGGCTGCGCGGGAGACATGGGTGCAGTGGCTATTTCGGCACCGGAGGGTGCGCCTCCTCCCCACGCCAAAGACGCGCTTAGAGAGAAGAAGGCAGGATTGGCTTTGGCCGCAGCTTTGGAGGTGCATCCATGCACCTCAGCTGCGGTGGCAGGAGAAGTGCTGGCGCAAGGAGCGGCAGCCCCAAAAGGGCTTGTGGCCTTAGGTAGCCTCTCGCCAGAGTTGGTGCTTCTGATGCATAAAGTTTTTTCGCAGCAGAGGGCGAGCCTGGATGAAGGGGGGGGGGGATCTCCGAGGGAAGCCTAGCCCAGGGGCAGTGTTACAGCCACAGTTTGGACATAAAGGGGCCAAGAGGCTGAGGACTTTTCTTACCTGGACATCCCTCTGCCTCTGTTCGGTTCCAGGGAAGAGGCCAGGGTGCAGGATGTGGATGTAGAGGAGGCTTGAGGGGATGATCCCTTGGCGTTGCGCCTGTTCCATAGGGAGGAACTGGCGGCCTTTATTTCAAAAGCTATGGACTGTCTGCACATAAGACCTTTCCTGTGCATGAGGCCATGCAGGAGTTGATTTCTGAGCAATGGACTACACCTGAGTCAGGCCTCAAGGTGGCAAGGGCTATGCGTTTGTTGTATCCTGTGGCTCTCGAGGAGCAGGATAGATTTCAACTTCCAAAGGTGGACGCCTTAGTGACGGCAGTCATTAGGAAAACTACTCTACCGATTGAGGGAGGTATAACTCTGAGGGACCCTCAGGATAGGAAGATTGAGTCTTGTTTAAGGTCTTCATTTGATGTGGCAGCCCTGACTCTGCAGGCAGCTGTGTGGAGTTCTTATGCGGCATGGGCCTGTCTTCATTGGATCCAGCTGTTTACTGATGGGGTGGTGGAGTCCGGTGGGGCTCTGTCCCCAAACTTTCCCAATGTGGAGTCAGGGTTGGCATATCTGGCTGATGCCTTATATGATATGATTAGGACTTCCGCTAAGCAGATGGCTCTAGCAGTAGTATCTAGGTGGCACCTATGGCTGCGGCTTTGGGCAGCGGACGCCACCTCCAAATTACGCCTGGTACGATTTCCCTTTAGGGGCAGATTACTGTTTGGAGAGGACCTGGAGAAATTGGTGAAGGATTTTGGAGACTAAGTCTCAGAGGTTGACGTAAGATAGGGCCAGAGGTGCACCTCAATCTCCCTCATCTAGGCCGCGTTTTTGGGATACCAGACGGTATAGCCCGGGGAAATCAGGATATAGGGCCTCCTATTTGGCAGCATGTAGCGCCAGGTCCAGGGTTATGCAGTGGTGACTTTCTCGCCCTGCCAAACCCTCGGCCTTGAAGGTTGATCCTCCTCAGTCTTCACGACCTACAAAATGATGAGGTTTTGGCTCCTTCCGCCAAGTGAATGGGGGGGGGGGGGGGCAGCTGTCCTCATTGCTGGCAGAATGGACCAAGATTACGTAGAGCCTGGAGGTCTTCTGTGTAGGGCATGACGGTTACGGTTGAGAATGCTTTTTTCCAGGCGCAGATTCTTTCTGGGCATTTCTGTGGGTGGGGGCCAGAAAGAAGATTGTGAGAAGTTCACTCCGGGGCCAGCGAGCCTTAGGGCCAGGAGTTCTGGTTCCTTTCAGTCAGAAGGCCCCAGGGCTCTATTCCGGGGTTTTGAGATCCCACCAGTGGGTCATTTGGTTCCCCAGGAGATGGGGACTCAAGGTGGCATGTCCTTTCATTCCCATGCAGTGAGTTCCCTGGCTCCCCAGCAGGCACGGGGAGCAGGCTCGGGAAGTAGGGTAGGCCCTTGGTCCTCCAAGGGCCCCAAAGCGCCTGTTGAAGGAGTTACCTCTCCGGCCAGTGAAGGGACACGTGTTGCTTCATTCGGCTCGCTTCTCTGGTGCAGCGGGGTAGATATTTCAGGGTTGTCCACAGCCCTCAGGTTAGACTCCTTGGGGGAGGTGGTCACCAGTCACTGTTTCGGTTGCCATCCTGTCATCCATTTGTGTCCCACAGGAGTAGGTTCAGGGGGATGCTCCTTTCCGCTGTGGTCTTATGGCCTGGTTATTTAACAGTCGAGGCTGCAGCGTAGGGGGTATTCCGAGCAGGTTATCTCTACTCTGCTGCAGGCAAACAAGAGATCTACTTCTACGAGTTATGCTAGGATCTGGCGAGTGTTTGAAGCTTGGTGCATTCAATTAGAGTTTCTTCCTTTTCAGGCTTCCCTGTCTCAGATTCTTTCCTTCCTGCAAGAAGGGGTTGCTAAAGGATTGGCCTACAATTCCATTCAGGGAGCGGCTATTGCCTGTTACAGAGGGAAGGTGTCTGGTTTGCTCATAGGGTCTCACCCTGATGTAGTACGGTTCCTTAAGGGGGTTAACTGCATTAGGCCACCTTTGCAGAGGCCATGTCTGGATTGGAGTCTGAAGGTGGTCCTTAGAGGTTTACAAGGGGTGCCTTTCGAGCCTTTGGATAACGCGACACTCAAGGATGTTACCTTAAAGGTGATTTTTCTGGTGGCCCTGGCTTCGGCCAGGCGGGTATCTGAGTTGCAGGCATTGTCCTGCAGGGATCCATTCTTACGTTTTTCGGAGGCCAGAGTTTCGATTCGAACTGTTCCTTCCTTTCTTCCAAAAGTGGTGTCTCCTTTTCATGTCAATCAGGTCCTCTTTCTACCGTCCTTTAGGAAAGAGGATTGGGGTCGAGGTTTCCTGCCTTGCATTTGCTCGATGTAAGGAGAATGCTCTTGCACTATCTTCAAGTTACTAATGATTTTCTGCGTTTGGATCACCTCTTTGTGCTCTTTTCGGGTCCTAGAAAAGGTTTGGCAGCTTCCAAGGCTTGGTGGCTTGTTGGGTCCGAGAGGCTATTTCTTCCACTTATTTGTTGGCGGGTAAGCGGGTGCCAGAGGTTCTACATGCTCATTTGATGAAAGCAATGGCTACGTCTTGGGCAGAGTCCAGGGGGTTTTCCCTGGAAGAGATTTGTAGGGCAGCCACTTGGTCATCTTCCAACACGTTTTCTAGGCATTACCGCTTGGATGTGGCAGAGCACACGGAGGCGTCCTTAGATGCTTCGGTGCTCGCGGAAGCGGCATGTTTGCCTCACCCGAGTTGAGGTTGCTTTGCTACATCCCACTAGTTTCTGGATTCATCTGCTGACAACGTTAAGGAAGGAAAAATTATGTCCTACCTTTTAATTTTTTTTCCTTTAGATGCAGCAGATGAATCCAGAGCCCTACCCGATCGGTATTATTCCTGAATTTTTCTCTCGCAAGTGCTGTCTCATGGTTGGGGTCAGGATTTATTTTGCTTATGGGAAAGAAGCTTGCTAGATTGCAACTGCATTGTCCGGATGCTTGGACATTAAGCGATACTGACTGGCAAGAGGGACTCCATCCAAGATACACACCTGCGAATCAGTTCTCTATCTCCACCTGCTGGTAGATGTGTGCTATCCCACTAGTCTCTTGATTCATCTGCTGTGTCTAAAGGAAAGAAAATTAACAGGTAAGAGATAATTTTTCCTTCTTATACAAGGTTCGGTCCAAGTGGAGGATCCCAAATTGGATCGTTCTTCCTCACTTGTGTCTCAACTGAACATCGCCAGATTTCTGAAAGGTGCTCGTTGCATTAGACCTCTGATCAATCCACCATTCCCTTCTTGGGAACTGAACTTGGTTCTGTATTGCCTTACCAATGCTCCTTTTGAGCCTCTGAGAGACGGTTCCCTCTTGGACTTGACGCTCCAGATAGTTTTTCTGGTCGCCATTACTTCTGTGAGACGTGTGCCAGAGCTCCAGGCTCTTTCTTGTCAAAAGCCCTTCCTATGGATATCAGATACTGAGATTTCCTTGCACACGGTCACCTTCTTTCTCCCGAAGGTGGTTTCGGCTTTCCATGTTAATCAGGAGGTGCATCAGGATCACATCTTGAGGAAATTGGACGTGCGTAGGGTTCTTCTACATTATCTGGTGTTTACTAATGAGTTTCTTCTCTGACCATCTGTTTGTGCTGACTCATTCTTCTAAGCGGAGCACTCACGTTTCCAAGACCACTATTTCCTGATGGATCTGAAAGGCCATTTTGTCAGCCTACATTCTTTCTGAGAAACAGTCTCCCATCTCTGTAAAGGCACATTCTACCAGAAGTTTGGCTTCTTTGTGGGCCGAAGCTAGAGCGTTCTCTCCAGAGGAGATTTGCAGGACAGCGACGTGATCCACTTGGCACGCGTTTGCTAAATTTTTCCGAGTGGATGTGGTGGCAAGACAGGACTCTGCCTTCAGGTCCTCGGTCTTGGGGGCTGGCACAGTCACCCTGCCCTAGCTCTTTGGGACTGCTTTTGTACGTCCCACTTGTCTAGAATGTCTCACCTGTTGCACTGGAAAATGAGATTATGTCCTTACCTTGATCTTTTCTAGTAGATAGGCGAGACATTTTAGACTCCCGCCCTGCCTTTCCTGTGCCTGCCTACTGTCTCATTCTGTTTATGCTTCTCTAAGTTACTCTTGTATGCTAGTCAGCCCTGAATTCTATATATATGTTTCTGTGCATGCAGGGTTCTTTCCTGAGTTCTTTTGATGCCTTTGTTGTCTGTTTCAATTTGAGATTACATGTTGGACAGTTCTAACAGTTGTTTTAGGAAATTTCCCCTTTGCTGTGTCTACTTCACATTGACTGTGGGAGCTCTCAGTGCTTGGGTACTAACTGTAGGTGGTAATATAGCTCCTAGTAAAGTAAAGGAGAGTCACAAAAAAAATCCCCGAGTGGTTTCCTTCAGTACACTTCCCCCTCCCCATTCGCGGTTTCTGCACTTGCGATTTCACATAATCGTGATTTTTTTCTGGGGAGGGGGAAAATTTTTAAAAAAACATATTTTTTACCTCCCTGCCGCCTTCCCGGCCTTACCTGGTGGTCTAGAGGGCTTTCAGGGCAGGAGCAATCTTCCTACACTCCTGCCCCGTGCAGATCGCCATGAGGAAATGGCTGTAGGGAGTTCCCATCGTAGTCTCTAGACCACCAGGTAAGGCCGGGAATGCAGCAGGGAGGTGGGGGTGGTTCAGAGCCGAATAATCGCGTTTTTTTGCCATTCGCGGTCCGGCTCTGCCCGTATCCCCCGCGAATAACGAGGGAGAAGTGTATATGGCATGCAGCCATTGGGATACAACTCACTTGTCTAGAATGTCTCACCTATTACTGGAAAAGATATTATCGAGGTAAGTACATAATCTCTTTATAACTTAGCTTCATGTAAATTAAAGTCCATCAGCTGCCATTCAGTAGCTGAAGAAACCCAACAGGGAATCCTTGTTTTGCTTCTACTGTGTCAGGGGAAAGATTTGTTTCTTGGCATAAGGGCAAAATGGCGATGGGAAAGAGAAAACGCCAACCTTTCAAAATCTCCCATAAACCATTTCATCTAATGATGACAAGTCAAATGAAGGCTCCAAATGACATCATCATCAGAATGTTGACCACTCGATCTGTAAATTCAAACCATTAGGTTCCACTGTTGAATACTTAAGTATTGGAAGCTATTTTGTGCGTGTGTTTTTGTGTAATTAAGGGCTCCTTTTACGAAAGTGCGTTAGGGCCTTAACACACGGAATAGCGAATACTTAATTATTGGAAGCTATTTTGTGCGTGTGTTTTTGTGTAATTAAGGGCTCCTTTTATGAAAGTGCGTTAGGGCCTTAACACACGGAATAGCTCATGCTAAATTACCATGCGCGCTAACTGCTGCCTCCTTTTGAGCAGGCGGTAGATTTTTGGCTAGTGCGCGCTAATCTGTGTGTGCGCTAAAACGCTTAGTGCACCTTCGTAAAAGGAGCCCTAAGTTTCTGACTCTAGTGTATTGTAGTCTTTGGACTTATAAATATACATAGTATTTTGGCTGCTACTGCTTTTTGCTTTTTCATCCCTTCTAGTGGTGGTAAGGACAGCTGTTACAATATGATGCAGTGTGTTGCGATTGGACACCAGATTGTGGCTCTCGCCAATCTGAGACCTGCTGAATCCAGAGGTAGGACATATTGTTGATAGACTGCATATTTAATAACAGAAAAGGCATCATCAAGCGGGGGTGCTCAAGGTTCATGGATTTGATATACCGCCTTTCTGTGGATACAATCAGAGTGGTTTACATATATATGCAGATACTTTTTTGTCCCGAGTGGGCTCACAATCTAAGTTATGTACCTGGGGCAATGAAGGGTTAAGTTACTTGCCCAGGGTCACAAGGACCTGCAGTTAGAATCGAACCCAGTTCCCCAGGTTCTCAGCTCACTGCAGTAACCATCTGGTTGTGGTGGGAATCAATTGACTTAAATGAATCACCTCAATTCTGGTTCAGTTTCTATTCTAAAGTGTTTTGAATCTTGTAGTTCAAATTTTTAAACTTTTATTAGAGTGCCTGAGTAACTGCTGGGTAGGGCAACCATGAATAAATAATTTGGCTACAAGTTATCATGATTATATGGTTAGTTAGACTCCTAGTATAACACACATGTTATGTGTTTCCTTATCCTGCTGGACCAACCAGTCTAGAACAGGTTATGTCCCTTCCCAACCAGCAGATAGAGATAGATACCAAACTATTCCAATGACATCAACATTATATGGGCTAGTACAGGATGGAATGTCTCAGTATTTTCTATCTCCAGCAATTATCTGTACATTAGGTTGGTATGTTAGGCTGGTACAGTAGGATACAATAGGTAGGCCGATATGCCTCACGTTTGAATCCTTGGCACCTTAGCTCCTTTGTTTGATCCACAGATCTTACCCAAGTTGAGTTGGGAGGTTCACCTCCTTTCCTTCAGCCTGGCCCATGGGTTTGGGCTTAATAAGATGAACTGGCAGAGAGGGGTTATAAGCTTGCCTCTCCCTCACTGGTTCTACCATAGCAGAGCCTGTTTCTTAAAAAAAAAAAATTTTTTAACTAATTGACCTTATTTCCTTTGCTTTTTAGCCTTTAGGCTGGAGGAATTAAGTTTGTTAAAAAAGAGAGAGAAAGAGGAAGGCTGCTTAGCAGTACAGAGCCTGCTCAGAGGCCAGAGGCCCTTCCCAGCAAGAGGAAGGAAGAACTAGTCTATGATGAGTTTGGGCTTAGATTTAGTAGGGAGTAGCAGTGGGCAAACATGGATCAAATGCTGAGTGGGTGGAAATGTCGGACATGTGGCAGATAGTGTCGCAGCAGCCTGGCTGGCTCATGCCCTATGGGTAATGGTGAGACTTGTGATTTGGTCCTAGAGCCTTACTGGACAATCCAGAAGAGACCAATTTGGGATGCCTCTGACAGCATTCCCTTGATGGTGGCTACAGGAATAGGGGCCATTTTGGCACTAACTTGCCAAAGAGTGAGCAGTGCAAGTGCTGGCTAGAGAATGATATGGGTGCTGTTTCCCATGTCAAACCTGCAGGAACGGAAAAATCGGCTGTTTGTTGAGGGTGCGGGAATAAGGCTTTTCACTGCTGCTTGGAGCAGTAAATGACCTTGTTCCCTCAGTAAAGGATCTGCCGTGAGTCACCTCCCTTCCGACCCCTCACGCGAGTCCAACAGCCCCCTCCCTCGCACCCTCCCTCCCTTGCTCCCGATCGCCTCCCGCCAAGGGCCTACCAGCCTCTTAGAAGCTTCGTTGACAAAGAGGCAACATTGCAGGCCTACTCTGGGACCTTCTTCTGTCCGAGTCCCTCCTTCCGATGTAACTTCTGGTTTCGCTGGTAGGCCCTTGGCGAGAGCCGCAAAGGGACCGATCCAGAGGAGTCGCAGGTTTTGTTTTTTGTTTTTTACCTTTTTTGATCCATGATTGGGAGCGAGGGAGGAGGGCTGTTGGACCTGTGATAGGGAGGGAGGGGGGCTGCTGGACTTGCATGGGGGGGGCTGCTGCTGCATCCATGAAGGGAGAGGGGGGTTGCTTGGGCTGGACTGCTTGGAGCTGAAGGGAAGGGAGACAGATGCTGGATTTGGTTTGGAGATTGGGGGGAAGCAAAAGAGGTGCTGGGCCCATGTGGTAGGTGAACTGGAGGAGGAGAGAAGGGAGATGTTTCACACCCACACCTGGGCGCTGAAGGGAGGTGTTAGAGGTATTGGACTCATGAGAAGGGGGCTAGAGG
Organism: Geotrypetes seraphini; assembly: GCF_902459505.1. Lineage (NCBI taxonomy): Eukaryota > Metazoa > Chordata > Amphibia > Gymnophiona > Dermophiidae > Geotrypetes > Geotrypetes seraphini. The sequence continues at coordinate 76,431,048 of NC_047090.1, read as the reverse complement.
GAAGGGAGAGTGGTGCTGGACCTGCAGGGAGGAAGAGAAAGAAGGGAAGGGAAAGAGAAAAGTTGAACAAAGAGGATGAAGGAAGAGTGAGTGAAATATTGAATATAGCGGAGGGAGGGAGGAAAGAGTGTGAGAGAGACATTGGTGTAAAAGAGTAAGAGAGGGGAGAAACTGGACATAGGAAGATATACAAAATGAGGGGAGATTTTGGGCATGGATGGGAGCATAGGAACAGGGATAAAAAGGGGAATGCTGCATGGGGATGGTATATGGACACAGAGGGGTAATGCTAAACATGGGAGGTTATATGGATACAGAAGGAAGATGGTTAGACATGGGGGTAGAATAAGAACGCAGTTGGACAGGGGGGCATAGGGATATAGAGGAGTGATACTGTACACAGGGGGAGGGAATCAAAGAATGATGAGATGAAGGCAAAGAGATGGGCACATGGGAAATACTAGAAAGGGACTTATAGGAGACATAGAGAAGGGAGATGCTGAACATGGGAAGCAATACATACACAAAGATGGAAGATGGATGGTGAACATGGAGAAAGAATTAATGTCAAATGGTCAAGAGACTCTGGCAAGTGAGTTAACCCTTTCAGGACCAAGGGACATATTTGTCCCATAACTTTAAAATCCTATAAATTTTGATTGGGATAGTCTACAGTTCTAAATTTGATATGTACGGATTCCATATGATACTGCCTTTATGTAAACAAACTGGTTCCGACATTCATTCATTAGCGTCGTTGCCAGATTGACGAGAAGATTCACTTGCCACACTGTCCATAAGCCAGAAGTGTGATTTTTTAAAATAAAAATAATGATATTTCACAAAAAAAATCAATTTTTTGGCATCTGCAAGCCCTTTTTACCATAAAAATGTCGTCAAAACCACAAAAATTGGCCTACGATCCTTATGGTCCTGAAAGGGTTAAGAGGATAAAAGAAAACAGATCAGCGCCTGAGACTAACATGATTTGAAGACTAAAATGGCGAAACTAACAAAAAGAAGAAAAAAAAATATTTTCTATTTTATGATTAGAATATATCAGATTTGAAATATGTATCCTGCTAGATCTGGTGTTAGGCATAACTGGGGACGGCAAAGCTCAGGCCGTGCTTATTTAGCTTCCAGCTAGCTCTCTGACTAGGGGGCAGTTGCCCTAGTTGCACTCCCCTAACACTATTCATATCACATGTGACTGTGGTATTCTGTTAGCATGATTTTTCTGTGTAGCATTCTATAGTAATTTGGCTTATTCAGTTTTCTCAATAGTGGAGGGGATATTTGGGGAGGGGAGATAGGGGTTTTGTTGATCCTTGCTCTGTATTATTTGTGTTTATAAAATGGCAATTGTACAGAATATTGTTTCTTTTTATACTTTAATAAAATAAGTTCAATATAAAATCATAACTATTCAAGGCTTGTGCGGATGGCATCAGACAGTTTGCGGGGCGGGGTCAGGGACTGAGCTCGCGGGGATGGGGATAAATTTTTCCCCCGCATCATTCTCTAGTGATGGAAATTGGTTACAGGGGACTTCTCTACCATGCACCCAGAGCATAGTATGGGGAGGTCCTTTGAGGCCTTAAGGCCAGACTGTGTCTGTCAAGTGATGGACCAGGAGGGTTGGCTCTGCCCAGGAAGGAGCAATTACCTCCTTGGGGCTGAAGGGACCTGTCCATTAGTAACCCTCAAAGACCCTGATGCTCCCACATAGAAGTCAAGTTCTAGTGCAGTGTGTCTGGGAGTCCTGTATGCTAGGGTTATCTCCGCAAAACCATGAGTTGTTACAGAAGGATGTCATCTGTATCTTCTAACTTTGCCTCCTTCTTCAGTGAGCTGACCCCCGTCTTCCCATTTTTCTCCTTTTCCGAGTTGGGAAGGTGTTTTTCTGATCTGCTGATCTGGTGTGGTTTATGTTATTTTCGGGGGTTTTAATCCATATCTAGTGACTTTTGGTGCCCAAGAGTTCCCACTCAGCTTGAATAACTCTGCCTGGGAGAAGACACAGACGCTCATTGCAGCAGTCTGCAGCTAGCAGGGCAACCATTTGGTTCCTGTTTAGCCAGCCTGCATTAATATTTGTGGAGCTTGGGGTCTTTTCCACTTGATGCTAGCTCATTGCCTAATTTATGAGGTGTTTGAGCGCAGGATATTTGGCCTCATGGTTGTCTGGGGGCTTTGCAGGTACATGGTGCTTTATTTTTCCTCCCCCTGTTGCGGCATTTTCCTTTGGGGATCTGAAGTCTTAGTCTGGCTTTGACTAGACTGGCAGCCCGAGATTGAAGAGTTTGGACTGTTGGAATCCTGTTCTGAGGCAAAAAGTCTTCTCTATTTTTCCAGCTGTAGGGGGGAAAATTAAGGGGGGGGGTTCTAAAATTTTGGAGTTTTGGCAGTTTCTGAGGCCAGGGCTAGGGTCCCCCTCCTCCAGAAATGCCTTTCCACAATTTTTTGATTGTTGGTAGAATTTTCCCAGGCCAATTTTTGTAGTGAAATTGCTATTGTGGTGGCCATCTCGGATTTTTATTTTTAAGCCTCTCTCTGCCTCAAAAACCCTCCATTTTGCTCAAAATTGATGGAAACGGACTCCTCAGACCGTTTTACCTCTATCATGCCATGTTTTTGCTGGATTGTCGGTTGAGGAGTGTCCGTGTTCTGTGTTCCACTAGGCAAGCGAAGGGGGCAGGAGTCGTATGCTTAGCCCCACCTACCACCACCACCACCACTATACCACTAGGGCAGGGGATCTGCAGGGAGCTTGTTTTGTAGGGAAGAAGTCCCCTACAGAGCCCCCAAACAGTGAAATGACAAAACGCAGATGTGTGAACACCATGGAGTCTAAGAAGAGGCATAGCGAGTCCCTGCAGAGGTCCTTGGAGCCTTTTATATAGGGCTTTATCCCTGATTTTGTGAACCTCATGTGGAAAGTGTACTTAGATTATTGGGGTCCTCCCATGCCATCTGCTGGCTTTCCTTGCCGAGTGCACTCCCCAGAACAGGACCCTGATCAGGGCCGTGAAGACCAGTCAAAGAAGGACTGGAAGGAATGGGGGTCAGAGTTCATGCTTTTGATGTCCCAGAGTGAAGTTTCTCTCTTGGGGGATGCAGGTTCTCAGAGAATATTAGTCAAGAGGCCGTGGAAGCCCTTGACCAGGGAGAGGACCGCATGATACACTGCCGTTTTAAGTCTACAGCTCTTCTGGAAGTGAGCATAGTGCTCTGTTATGAGTGGTTCAAAAATGCAGACCACATTTTTTTTCCCTTGCATCCAGATATTACTATTGGCTCATGTATGCCACACCAGATTACATTGAATTCCTTCAGCAGATGATGACATTTTAACCTCACATGATCCTGGCAGGGAGATGTGATTAAGGTTTCTGCTTATTCTATTTCTGCTTGCAGGATGCTCTGGATCAGACAGTGGGCTGGAGATTCCACATCTAAAATCACATTAAACAGACTTCCTTTTAAAGGTTGAATGCTTTTTGGAAAGGGATTTGGACGATCTTATGGCCAGTTTGGCAAGTTGTCAGTCACCCTAAAGCTTTGCCTGATAGCAGACCTCAGCCCACCAGAGGGTTGAGCCAAAGCAATTTTTAAGGCTCTCGGAGATTTTGGTAGCACACAGGAAATTGCTTCCATATTGGTGACCTCGACAGAGGTTTGGCACCTTAAGACAACCCAGCCCGCTGGTTCTTGCATTATCCCAGCCACCAAGAAATCCCAATGACACCAGGTCAAGGGACGGGACTCTGCAGATCAGAGGCAGGCTGTCAGCTTATTGGACTGCTTGGGCAGAGATCAGATCAAATCATTGGGTCCTGGATTGGAGAGGGCTACAAGTTCTGTCATCCTCTATCGGACCACTTTGTAGATTTTTTGGCCAGGTAACAGTGAAAATGCTCCTAGATATTCAAATTATATCCAAAAGTGGAATTCACAAAACAGAAAAAAGTGAAAAAAATAATGGCAAAAAATATTTTTTATTATTCTTCAAGGAAGAACACTTCTTCTCAATCAGTTGCCCCAACAAATTCTCTTAACATGTCGTTCATTGGTAATTTCAATGGTTTTTCTTTTTTCTGCTTGTATCTAACGGAGGAGAAAGGACCTCAGACAGGTTTTTAAATCTTACAAACCAGCCAAAACGGCTGTTCAGCTGAATGAAACAATTGATCCTCCTCTTCCTTAACTATTATGCTGTGCAAATTTAGCAACTTAAAATTTCTTAAATAGGTGCATTAAATATACTTAATATTTTCAAATATCCAGGCCACTTATCTTATTATTTTGATGCTGACTGAATAGCCGTTTCAGCTGGGTTGTAAGCATTAGAAATCTGTCTGAGGTCCTTTCTCCTCAGTTAGAAACAAGTAAAAAACAGAAAAACCATTGAAATTACCTCAAAGAATAATTAAAAAAAATTTTTCCCATTATTTTTTTCCCCTAGATATTCAAGCCATAGAGCCTGTCCCCGACTGAGAATTGAGCTTAAGCAGGTACTCCATATACTCCGTAGTGCCTAAGAAAGGCTCAGACGATTAATGGTCAATTCTGGACCTCAAGTCAGTCAGTGCAGCTTTGATAGCATCTCGCATGGAAAACGTTCAGTTGGTGACTGCAGCGGTGGTTCTGGGGGATTTACTAGCTTCCTGAAGCCTATTTCTACACAACATATTTTATGCAATCACTCTTGGCTATCATTGTCATTAATTTCACTTCCCAAGTTTCAAGTTTTATTTAAATTTGATAATTCGCTTATTACCTTCTAAGGTTCCCACTGAACCTCCTCTGAGGGCTTTGGACCCAGGACCGTTGGTTCATTGTAGGGCCAAAACTTTACACAGTGAACTTCACATACAGGGTGCCAGAAGTACATTGCACCCTACTTGAACTTGTAACTATGTATTTGTGACAAAATTGCCAATGATCGGGATGGTGTGGAGCTAAAGTAGAATGGGGGGACTTTTTCTTGATAAAGCCTTCAGGCGAAACATGTCGGAATGACAGGTCCCTTCCCGATAATTTCTGACAAAGGGAAAACTCAGAAAATGAAAAAAAGATAAGTTGAAAGATTAATTATTTATTTACTTACTCAAGTACTGAAGTATTGAAGCACTAAAGCACCTTATATAAAACAACGGTCTGATGAGGAGGCTAGTGTCACATAGTATTTGGCCACTCAAATCAATTTGCTGATACTGGTACTTCTGAAGACCAATGAATAAGTAAAAAGCTATAAATAAACATGCTGTGAAGTACTGTTTTTGAAGAACACAAGTGATAGTATAACAGAACAAAGGTCTTTTGGACATCTGCTTTTTTTTTTTTTTTTTTTAATGAGCCCCAGTAGAGCTCGGCACGGTTTACAGGAATTGATATAGAAAGGAACTCCAAAGAAAAGTAGAAGAACTTGGTACAGAGAAGTTTAGAGAGACTTAGTATATCGAAGAGGGAGAGGTCTTTATTTTCACTTCAGCTTTCCTCCTGTATACCTGTTAATCTTACAGTTATACCTTTTCATGTCCTACCTTCACAACTGAGTGATGATTTAAGTTAATAAAATCATGAGTGGGGTGGAATAAGGAGCAGTTGCTTAACTTTTCAGACACACTAAAATGAAACTAACAACCAGCAAACTGAAAATAAATTAGAGACTTTTTGCGTAAAATGGAATCTGCTGCTGGAGGGACAGTATGATGTGGTCAAGGATTTAACAAGTTCATAGAGGAATAGTTCATTAAAACCCCTCCCCCCCTTTATGAAGCCGCATTAGGGTTTTTTATTGCCAGCTGGGTGGTAAACACTTTGACACTCACAGAATTTCTATGAGTGTCAAAGCTTTTACCGCTGTGGCCAGTGATTTAAAAAAAACCTAATGCGTATTCAGAAAAGGGGGGGGGGAGGAGGAATATTAGATAGAATTGGGAAAGCCATCACTTATCCTTTTGAACTGAACTATGAGAAATTTGGATCTGCTATTTGGAAACCTCTGGGTACCGGTGATGAGGACCCAACACTGAGACAGGGTTTGGAACCAATGTATTAACTCAGCATGTCTTGTTTATATTTGTTGTTCACTTGATATCCTTCTAATGCAATAGGTCATAGCGACTTACAATTTATACATACTTTTGATTTTGGCGTTCTTTTCAATACATGTAAAGTTAACCAATCACACAAGCGAACAATCATACAAAGTCAAAATTAAGGTTCTCTAAAATATGTGTCTATTTTTCTATTCAGTGAACCCCAGGGGAACAATTAAAAGCCATGTTAAAAAAAAAATGTTTTCAACAGAGATTTAGGGCTCCTTTTACTAAGCTGCGCTAGCGGTTCACTGCATTGCCGCACGCGCTAGACACTAATGCCACCATTGAGCTGGCATTAGTTCTTGGTGCATAGCGTGGGGTTAGCGCACGCAGCAATGCAGCATGCGCTAAAAATGCTAGCACACCTTAGTGAAAGAGGGGGTTAGTACCTGATGTGGCATTTCAGATGAATCTTTCAAGAGCTGGCAGCATTTTTCATATTTGTGAAGCTGTACTGACAGGTTTTAATATTTTTGCTTTTGTAAAGGAAACATAGATGAACTGGACAGCTACATGTATCAGACTGTGGGGTATCAGGCCATACACCTGTATGCTGAAGCTATGGCGCTTCCTCTTTATTGTGGCACCATAAGGGGCACTAGTGTGGAAACGGGCAAAATGTATACAGAGTGTGAAGGAGATGAGGTGGAGGACCTCTATCAGCTCTTGAAGCTCATTAAGGTATAGTATGCTGCAAATTCATTCATAGTATGTGACTACAAACTAAAGACACCGTAGGAGCTGTCTCCAGGAAAATTTTTAAAAAATCAAACTTTGTTCTGAAGGGAGCCATGTGTTTTATCCCTTTAGTATTAGCTGCTGAGAAGTTCAACCCTGGTTGTATTTTAGGATAAGCATATGCTGCATACTGAGGGCAAATTTTGTTAGGACTAATTGCTCACGAGACTCAGACAGTGGCCAGACGGACATCAGATATCCCTGTTTCCCTCTCGTTCTTCCCACTTCCCTTTCTTTTTATTTTAACGCAGTGTATCCTACCCATTTCCCTTCTGTCGCATGTTGTGTCTATAATGACCATGTAACCTGTCTGCTTTACCCATTTTTTTTAAATTTTAAATTATTTTACAATTTTGTGCATCTGTAAACCGCGTTGGTAATGAAAGCAGTATATCAAGACGAAATAAACTTGAAACTTGGGAACAAATTTGTTCTAAGATTTAAAAAAAAAAAATAAATCATTGTGCCTGCCACATTGACGAAGCCTGAGACCTAATTTTGGGAAAGACTGAGCCCAAAATGTATGACCATGATATCCCCCCCCAGTAATTTAAATCCTTTATGTCCTGGCTAGCAGCGAACAGCAACTCATTCCCCTTGCTTGCACCAGCTCCGAGACTCCCTCTGCAACTACTGTTCCTGCAAACAGGAAGTTGTGTTAAAGGGAAGACTTGGACTGGCATGAGCAGGGGGGAATGTGTTGCTGCTTGCCGATAGTAAAGGATTCAAAGAGAGTGGTGTTAAATGACCCTCCCTCCCCGATCTAGCTAGTGGGGCTTAGGGTATCCCTGCCAGCCATATTGCTTTTGTGCCACTGCTGAGTGGGCTTCAGTCTAAAGTGGGTGTATATGAGCCTACCCAGGACCACCTGTGATTACGCCACTGGCCTGCCACAACTGTACTAAAATGGAAGATCCTAGGTGTGTGTGTGTGTGTGTATGTATGTATGTGTATACAGTGGAACCTTGTTTACGAGCATAGTTCGTTCCAGAAGCGTGCTCGTAAATCAAGTTACTTGTATATCAAAGCGAGTTTCCCCATAGGAATGAATGGAAACTCGCTTTGATTCGTTCCACCAACCCTCCCCCCCACCCGAGGCTACCAGCGCTGCTCTATCACCCCCTCCCCCTCGCTCTAACTGGCATTGCACCCCCCGAACCGGCATCACAAACCCCCCCCCGCGAGAACCGCATCGCACCCCCGTACTGAAAGCGGCATCCGCCCGCCCTTCCTCTCAAACACGCTCCTTACCTCTTCTGCTGGTTGTGAGAGTGAAAGCAAACTCCCGCCTCTTGCCTGGGTCGGGCCTTGAGCATCTGCGCATGCTCAAGGCCTTCTGGCTCTCGAGAGAACGAGAGCCAGAAGGCCTTGAGCATGTGCAGATACTCAAGGCCCGGCCCAGGCAAGAGCTTGCTTTCACTCTCGCAACCAGCAGAAGGGGTTAGGAACGTGTTTGAGAGGAGGGCAGGCGGATGCCGCTTTCAGCACGGGGGTGCGATGCAGTTCTCGCGGGGAGGGGGGCGTTCACGGGGGGGGGGCGATGCCGGTTAGAGCGGGGAGGAGGTGCTCGCATATCGGAACATGCTCGGTTTGCGAGGCAAAAGTTTGCTGAGTGTTTTGCTCATCTTGCAAAACACTCACAAACCGGGTTACTTGCAAACCGAGGTTCCACTGTGTATATATATGTGTGTATATGTGTATGTATATTTATCCCAGAACAAGCAGGCATGATATTCTCACATGTGGGTGACGTCATCTACGGAGCCCCGATGCGGAAGCATTTTCAAGCAAACTTGATTGAAGATTTAAGTTTGCTCTGCTGCTCCACGCATGCGTGCCTTCCTGCTCCACTAGGGGGCGCACCCCCTCGTGGTCTCCAGTTCAAAATTTTCCGCTGAGCCTAGAAGTCGTGTTTTTTCAGGCTCTGCCCCAACTGCCTTCTAGCACCGCAATTTTTTCTTGTTTTTCTCGATTTAGTCGCTGTGTGCGAGTTTTTTCTTGTTTCAACTGTTCCTGCTTCGTTATTCACCGACCCGGAGGCTTCCGGGTCCCCGTGGCCGCGTGGCTATTCGAGCCGCGGCCAGTTTCGATTCTATGTCCCGGCCTTTGACTGGCTTTAAAAAGTGCTCCCGGTGCGAGCGGCTTCTTGACTCGCATCGCCGGTGCATCCTCTGCCTGGGGGCCGCTCAACAACCACAGCTCTCCCACCAGTCGCTGCTAGTAGAATCCTCCTTGAAAAAGGCCCACCTTCCCGGGTCTCAGCCGCGGTCCCCCCAGGCCGAAAAGGCCGAACCCTAGACAAGTTCGGCAGGAGACTATATCAAAATGCCATGATGGCCTCTAGGGTGCAAAGCTACACTTTCACCTTCACATCCTACCTCAAACACCTCATTGGACTATTGAGAGCTTTTGAGACTGACCTACCGGCCCCCCGCCAAGGAGCGTTTGGCCTGCTTTTAGAGTCCCTCTCCAACCTGCGCCTCCATCTGTTCCACGCTGCCTACGATGGCTTCGAACTCTCCTCTAGAGAGGCAGCCTTTGCTATCTCCATGCGCCGACTAGCTTGGCTGCGCCTGGTCGACATGGACCCCAACTTACAGGACCGGTTGGCTAACCTACCCTGCGTGGGAAAAGAACTGTTCGATGACACGATCGAGGCGGCTACAAAACGCCTCTCCGAACACGAACGCTCGTTTGCCTCCCTCGTCCGGCAAAAACCTAAACCGCCCGCGCCCAGGCCGTTCAGGGCCCCTCCACGCCGCTACCCACAAAAATCCACCCCTCCCTTCTCGTGGCCTCCACCCAGGCGTCCGCAAGCCCACCACCAGGCCATGCCCAAGTCCCAACCGCCTGCGACTTCCAAACCATCCTCGTCCTTTTGATGGGATTCGCGGAAGGGGGCGGGCCCCCTCCGCCATAGTCCCAGGCCTCCTTCCCATCGGGGGCCGCCTCAAAGCCTTTTACCCTCGCTGGGAACAAGTCACGTTGGACGCATGGGTCCTTGGGCGTGATCTCATCAGGATACTCTCTCAACTTTCGGGCCATTCCTCCAGACAACCCCCCAAGGAATTGCCCTCCCAACCGGACGCAGCTACCCCTACTCCTCTCCAAGGCTCGAGACCTGCTTCGCCTCAGGGCAGTGGAGGAGGTTCCCCCCGACCAACGAGGGAAGGGCTTCTACTCCTGTTACTTCCTGGTACCGAAAAAAACGGGAGACCTACACCCAATACTAGACTTGAGACGCCTCAACAAATTTCTAGTACGGGAATAATTTTGGATGCTTTCCCTACCGACCCTCTACCCCCTGATCGACGAGGGTGACTGGCTCTGCTCCCTCGATCTGAAGGAGGCGTACACACATGTCCCAGTACACCCCGCTCACCGCAAGTTCTTGCGTTTTCAGGTAGGGGACTGGCACCTACAATACCGAGTCCTCCCCTTCGGCCTAGCATCATCACCTCGGGTCTTCACCAAGTGCCTCGAGGTGGTCGCAGCAACCTTACGTTCCCAGGGCCTCCAGGTATTCCCCTACCTGGACGACTGGCTGATCAAAGCCCCGTCCAGGGAAGGGGTTATCTCAGCGACCCAACAGACTATTACCTACCTACAAAGTCTGGGGTTCGAAATAAACTTCCCAAAATCCCAACTACGCCCCTCGCAGTCCCTACAGTTCATCGGGGCCACGCTGGATACGGTTCGCCTCCATTCCTTCCTCCCCCCTCCGCCCCTAGAGGCGTTAGTAAGTCTGAGTCGAAGGATCTCTCTGCTGACCTCGGTATCAGCTCGACAGATGATGACTCTCCTAGGCCACATGGCCTCCACCGTCCATGTCACACCCTTTGCCCGCCTCCATCTGAGAATCCCTCAGTGGACCCTGGCCTCTCAATGGCGTCAAGACCGGGACCCGATCGACCGTCCCGTGACAGTGACTCCTTCCTTGCAAAGATCGCTCCGCTGGTGGGCCGACTCTTCAAATCTTTCCAAAGGTTTACTCTTCCTCGCCCCTCATCACAGCAAGGTACTCACCACGGACTCGTCAGAGTACGCTTGGCGAGCCCATCTGGACGGCCTACGCACGCAGGGGATGTGGTCAGCGGAAGACCGCCGCTGTCACATCAACGTGCTAGAGCTCCGGGCCATCTATCTCGCAGCTGTAGCCTTTCAACATCTGCTCCACGACCGGGTGGTCCTCATCCGAACCGACAACCAGGTAGCAATGTACTATGTAAACAAACAAGGAGGAACAGGGTCTTGGTCCCTCTGTCGGGAAGCCCTGCGCCTCTGGAAATGAGCAATCTCCAACAACACCTTCCTTCGAGCGGTGTACATACAAGGAGAACAAAACTGGCGGACAGACTCAGCCGCCTCCTCCAGCCACACGAGTGGTCACTGCACTCTCAAACCCTATGACAGGTGTTCAAACAGTGGGGGACACCTCAAATAGATCTGTTCTCATCCCCCCACAATCACAAACTGCCTCTCTTCTGCTCCTGGATGTACTCCCCGGACCGGCTCGAGGCCGACGCCTTCCTCCTCGACTGGGAGGTAAGGTTCCTGTACGCGTTCCCGCCGTTTCCTCTGATCTTGCGGACGCTTGTCCACCTGAAAACAGTACAAGCCACCCTGATCCTGATTGCTCCTCGCTGGCCACGCCAGCCTTGGTTTTCCCTTCTACTTCAACTCAGTGTCAGAGATCCACTGCCTCTGCCTCAGTTTCCCTCTCTACTATCACAGGGTCAGGGTTCGCTGTTACATCCCAATCTTCAATCTCTTCATCTGAATGCTTGGTTTCTTTCCCCCTGACTTCTCTCCCCGTGTCTCAATCAGTCAAGGAGATATTGGAGGCCTCTAGAAAGACCTCAACGAGAACCTGCTACTCCCAAAAGTGGACCAGATTCTCAGCCTGGTGCTCCTCTCACAGCCAGGACCCGGTGTCGGTCCCCGTCCCCCTGGTCCTTGACTATTTACTTCAATTATCTCACTCCGGCCTAAAGACCAACTCCATTCGAGTACACCTCAGTGCGATTGCAGCCTTCCATCAGCCCCTGGAAGGGAAAGCCCTCTCGCTCCACCCCCTAGTCTCTCGCTTCATGAAGGGTCTTCTGAATGTCCACCCTCCTCTCAAACCTCCTCCGGTGGTTTGGGACCTTAACGTGGTTCTGGCTCAACTAATGAAACCTCCATTTGAGCCCCTAGACAAATGCCATCCAAAATTCCTCTCTTGGAAGGTGATTTTCCTGCTTGCGCTCACTTCCGTTCGGCGGGTTAGTGAGCTACAAGCTCTTGTGGCGGACCCACCCTTCACGGTATTCCATCACGACAAGGTGGTACTCCGCACTCATCCAAAGTTCTTGCCTAAAGTAGTGTCTGATTTTCATCTCAATCAGTCCATTGTCTTACCTGTGTTTTTTCCCAAGCCCCACTCTCATCCCGGAGAGGTGGCGCTCCACACTCTTGACTGTAAGAGAGCGTTGGCCTTCTACCTCCAACGCACTCAACCACACCGGAAAGTCCCACAATTGTTTTTGTCCTTCGACCCAAACCGATTAGGTCACCCAGTCTCCAAGCGCACCTTGTCCAACTGGTTGGCCGATTGCATCTCCTTCTGCTACGCTCAGGCTGGTCTCGCACTGCATGGTCGAGTAACGGGACACAAGGTCCGAGCGATGGCAGCCTCCGTAGCATTCCTCAGGTCCACACCTATCGAGGAAATCTGCAAGGCTGCCATGTGGTCTTCGGTTCATACTTTCACCTCCCATTACTGTCTGGACTCACTGTCCAGGAGCGATGGCCGGTTCGGCCAATCGGTTTTGCGAAATCTATTTGCTTAAATTGCCAACTTCCCTCCACCCCTTTTCAGTTAGCTTGGAGGTCACCCACATGTGAGAATATCATGCCTGCTTGTCCTGGGATAAAGCACAGTTACTTATCGTAACAGGTGTTATCCAGGGACAGCAGGCATATATTCTCACAATCCGCCCACCTCCCCGAGGTTGGCTTCTTTGCTAGTTAAGTGAACTGGAGACCACGAGGGGATGCGCCCCCTAGTGGAGCAGGAAGGCACGCATGCGTGGAGCAGCAGAGCAAACTTAAATCTTCAATCAAGTTTGCTTGAAAATGCTTCCGCATCGGGGCTCTGTAGATGACGTCACCCACATGTGAGAATATATGCCTGCTGTCCCTGGATAACACCTGTTACGGTAAGTAACTGTGCTATATGTATATGTGTATATATATATATACATATATACACACAGTGGAACCTCGGTTTGCGAGTAACCCGGTTTGTGAGTGTTTTGCAAGACGAGCAAAACACTCAGCAAACTTTTGCCTTGCAAACCGAGCATGTTCCGATATGTGAGCACCTCCTCCCCACTCTAACTGGCATCGCACTCCCGGCAGGTTATTTATATATATATATATATATATATATATATATATATATATATATATATATATATATATATAAAACCTTTTTAAGCCTTGGGATCAAGTTTAGTTGAATAAAGCTCACTTGCTGTAAATTTATTAAGAGCAGCAGTGAAGTGATGATGCCTGCTTGCCTAGACAATAAGTTTCTGTCATTGGGATAGACCTACATGACCTTACTTTAAAGGAAAACACCCTACTGATATGAACATCCACCTTGTACCAGAAGTCAGCACTATTGGTATTTAATGGGACAGAAAAGCTGGAAGCCACACTTTGTTTCTACCAGGGTAGGATAACTGTGCCAAAGAAACTGCTATTCGTGTAAGTTACTGCATGAGCAGTACATGTTTGATTGGTGAGATGATTTCACTGGACTGGATTAAAGCTATTCAGAACTCTCCATCTAACACTTACTAATAATAAAGCAGAAATGTGTAGTAGCTGTTGTTTGCATTGGTGTTTATATGCTTTAGAAAAGCGTATTATTAATAAGGATTGGTTTCTCTTTTAAGAACCTTGTAGTGATAAAATCCTATTATAAATGTAATACCACAATCTAAAAGAGTAAAGAATAACAATATTTTAATGCTACTATTGGTTAAATATTATCTACTGATAGCCAATCCTCCTTCTATGTTGAGATGTAGCTATCAATGGGGGCTACTGTTAAGACATGTTATTTTACAACTAAATGATTCTGTTTTAGCGCAGGTTCTTCTTCGAGCACCGAGACCTTGGTACTAATAACTGGAGCTACCGTGATTCCCCGAAAATAAGCCCTAGCATGATTTTCAGGGAAGGTCTTAATATAAGCCCTACCCCAAAAATAATCCCTATTCCCTAGAAGCCTAACCCAAATGTCCCTGGATTCGCCGACAGTAGCACTTCCCCCCGCAGCGCAGCCGAACCCCCGCTGACTCTCCCATCTATCCATCTCTCCCATCTGAACCCTCCAACCACGAGACCTACAAAGAGCAGCATTGGCAGTGTTCTAACAGGCAGCTTCGAGGCCTTCTCCCGCTGGGGCATTCCCCCTGCCGCATCACTGACAATGTCATCAGTAACGTGGTGCATGGAAGGCCTCGGCGGGAGAAGGCCTCAAAGCAGCCTGTTTAGAGTGCTGCTGACGCTGCTCTTTGGAGGGGAGGTATGTAAGTCTTGTGGTAGGTGGGGTTCGGATGGGAGGGAGCGATGGAAGGATGTGAGGGTCTGCGGGGGTTCGGCTGTGTGGCGGGGGACGCTCAAGGGTTCTGCATGAGGGAAGGGAGGGAGGGATAGAAAGATGCTGTACACAGTGCAAGGGTTCTGCTGCACAGGGGGATGGGAGGGAGGGAAGGAAAGATGCTGCACATGTGGGGGAGAGAGGAAGAATTGGGGTGAAGGACTTCGATTTTGCCGAGGCCGTATTTCCCTCAATGTCCCATCCTCAAATGGGTTTTAAAAAGTGTGGATGCTGTGCTCGCCCTATTTCCATCACCGATCCACACCGCTGGTGTCTCCAGTGTCTGGGGCCTTAGCACAGAGCTGAATCTTATACCCGTTGTTCTTCCCTCCAGAAGCGGACCCTTAAAAACTGTGGGATCCAGCAATGCCTCCCCTTCGGTATCGCTATGGAGGATGAGTCAACACCAGTACTGATGTCAGGGTCCACATCTAAATTGACACCGCAACATGCAACGTCGATGGAGCCATCTTCGGTGTCGAATGTTCCATTGGGTAAGCCTGCTAAGAAGCCTTCCCCAACCCCTTTGGGTCCTCTGGTCAAAACAGCAATGAGCCAAGTCCTGTCGACCTCGAGGAGACCCAAAAAACGCTCAGCTTGTCAACAACAGAAACAGCATGAAACCAACCACTCAGCAATGTTATCTGTTCACTTCCTGGTGTCTTCATCATCATGATCCAACTTCATTATCAGTGGATTTGGTGTTAGATTATCTGTTTCACCTGTCTAATTCTGGCCTCAAATCTAGATCTGTCAGAGTCGATCTCAGCGCTATTACAGCTTTTCACATGCCAGTCGAGGGTAAACCTCTTACTGCCCATTCTTTAGTCTCCAGATTAATGAAAGGACTTTTCAATGTCAAGCCACCTCTCAATCCTCCTCAAGTCATCTGGGACCTTAATGTGGTACTTTCCAGCTTGATGAAGCCACCATTTGAACCAATGGCTACAGCTCATCTTAAGTTTCTCACCTGGAAAGTGGTCTTCCTTATTGCTCTCACCTCTGCCAGGAGGGTCAGTGAGTTACAAGCATTAGTAGAAGATCCACCCTTCACAGTTTTTCATCATGACAAGGTGGTTCTGCGTACACATCCAAAATTTCTTCCAAAAGTTGTCACTGAATTTCATCTTAATCAGTCAATTGTTCTACCAGTGTTTTTTCCTAAGCCTCATTCTCATGTTGGAGAAACTGCCTTGCATACTTTGGACTGTAAATGAGCTTTGGCCTATTACATTGACCAGACAACATCAAGCATCTCCTCAACTTTTCATCTCTTTTGATCCAAACAAGTTGGGGCATCCTGTTTTTAAAAGAAAGATGTCCAACTGGCTGGCTGCCAGCATCTCGTTCTGTTATGCTCAGACTGGACTAGCACTGGAAAGTCGTGTCACAGCCTACAAAATTAGAGCGATGGCAGCTTCTGTGGTTTTCCTCAGATCTACTCCCATTGAGTAAATCTGTAAAGCTGCCACCTGGTCCTCAGTTCATACATTCACTTCTCACTACTGTCTGGAGTCCTTCTCCAGATGGGATGGGCACTTTGGCCAATCTGTATTGCTAAATTTATTTTCCTAAAGGCCAACACTCCCACCATCCCATTTCTGTTAGCTTAGAGGTCACCCATGCGTGAGAATATGCTGCCTGCTTGTCCTGGGATAAAGCACAGTTACTTACCGTAACGGGTGTTATCCAGGGACAACAGGCAGATATTCTCACAACCCACCCACCTCCCCGGGTTGGCTTCTTAGCTGGCTTATCTTAACTGAAGGATCGCGCGCCCTGCATCGGGCGGGAAGGCACTCAGGCATGCGTGGTTTGGGCTATTGCAAACTTTCTAAAGACTTAAAGAGGCGATGCACTTTTAAAATGGTCCGTACCTGTGACGTTACTCATACGTGAGAATATCTGCCTGCTGTCCTGGATAACACCTGTTACGGTAAGTAACTGTGCTTTACTAGTCTAGGAGCCTTTTTACTAAGTTGCGCTAGTACAGTGGTACCTTGATTTGCGAGCATAATTCGTTCCAGAAGCATGCTCGTAATCCAGAGCACTGGTATATCAAAGCAAATTTCCCCATAGGAAGTAATGGAAACTCAGACGATTCGTTCCACATCCCCAAAACTGTCTGGTGTGAGGGAGAAGTTGTGCACTGGTTGTGCGACTGCATTTTGGGTCAATATTGTATGTGCACTATTCAGAGCCTGCAGCCCACGTGGGGCTCTGCTGCTGTATTAATTCGTTAGCAGCTAGCTGCCAACCTCTTGCCAATGCACTCCCAGTGCCGTGCCAGCCAGCCCGGTGTCAAGCCATCAATGAGTTAACACGCTCCCATCAGCAGCCGTCCTCCGCCCAGCTTTCATCCTTCTCTCCCTCTCCCAAACTGAGATTTTACTGTAGTCGCCAGCAGGCGCAGGCTTTTGGGGAGAGGAGGTCAAGGGGGGGGGGGGAATCTGATGAGCTGAGTCAGGATCCGGGCAGGATCACCCTCATTGACGTGCATGTGTAATGCGCTTAAGCCCTCGTTTAGCGAATTAAAAATTAAGAAAGTGTTTTGCTCGCAAACTGCATTACTCGCTATCCAAAGTGTGACTGTATAGTGAGACTTCTCACATGTTAAGCCCATTTTCAGCACAGCTGTAAAATAGTTATTAAAAAAACAAAAAAAAAATTAAGGTGGGAGCACTTACTGCTTCCTATTTAGGAGACACTAAGAGCTCCCGGGTTATGGATGCTCTATTACTCCAACCAGTTAGTTTGCCAGGGCATGTCTAGAAACATAGAAACATGACGGCAGATAAAGGCGAAATGGCCCATCTAGTCTGCCCATCCACAGTAATCATTATTTGTTTCTCTCTCTGAGAAATCCCACGTGCCTATCTCAGGCCCTCTTGAATTCAGACACAGTCTCTGTCTACACCATGCTAGCTGAATAGTGCTTCCATGCCCATTGTCTGTTCCCGACATGCCTTCTTGAATTGGAGGCCCAGGGTCTGCTGCAGTTCCTTGGCTCCTTTGTTTTCTGGCCTTTTAATTTTGCTAATTGTAGTGGCTCCAGTCTTCTTTTTAACACTTCTGAAGGTGGTCCTATTCATTTGTCAAGTGTTTTTTTCCCTCCTTCCATTGTCTTCACCTCCTTCCATTACACTGAAGTCCTGATCTGTTCCTTTCTGCTTTGCTCCATTTTTTCTACTTTATCCAATCAGATTTGATTCATTTGTCTTTCCTCTCCCTCTTTACTGCATCTACCTACAGTGTTCCATCTCTTTCCTTCATCCATTCCATTTTCTCATTCACCAATATATTTTTCTCTTTCCATCCTCCCATAACATAACATAACAACTTTATTCTTCTATACCGCCACAATCAGACGATTTCTGGGCGGTTTACACTGAAGAGAGCTGGACAATCGGCAAAGTACAAAATACAGATAGCAAGAGTACAACAATTTTCTAAGAGTAGTCAGAGTAGAATTATTGTTATTAATATAACTTCTATTTAGGAAATAAATTTATCAAACAGTACAGACTTAATTTCTTTCCGAAATGCGCCGTAAGACAGCCTGGCTCCACTGATATAATTACCTAACCAGGACTGCTGCTTATTTGCTTGAAACGAAAAAGTCCTATCTAGAAAAGACCTGTATCTACAACCAGTAATTTTTAGATAGGCAAATAAATTACAATTTCTGGTTATCCTCATAGGGCTGTATAGCACGAAATGAGACAAAAGATAGATAGGGGCCAGTTCCCAAATCAGCTTAAAGCAAATACAAGAGAACTTAAATATTACTCGTGCCTCCACCGGCAACTAGTGCATCTTTCAATCTCTTACCTCGCCCTCATCTAGCATCTCTTCTGTCTTTTTTTCCCATCTAGCATATCTTCTCTGTATCTCTCTACCCCACCTCCCACCTTCCTGCTATCCAGCATTACCCCATTTCTCTCTTACACTTGTACCATTCAGCATTGCGTGCTCCCTACCCCCTTATACCATCCAGCATCGTGCTCCTTGTGCCATTTAGCATTGTATACACTCTCTCTTCCTTCTGCTGTTACCCCCCTCCAGTCCTGTGGTACTAAATAAACAACAAAGATGCATGAGACAGTGCCAACATTGAGATGGCATAATTGGCAGAGGAAGCAGTGACATGTAGAGAGCCACAGTTGACTCGGCAAAGTAGGTAGCAGCTGCAGGAAGGGAAGATGGATGGTGGGCAGATGAGGCAGTAGAGTATGGGAAGGGGGGCAAGAGAAGGGCAATACCGGGAACACAAGTCCCATGGGTGGACAAGTTTGTGGTTGCTTGCAAATGCTTTTTTAAAGCATTAAGCCTAGGTAACTCATGTTAAAAAAAAAAACCAAACAAAACAAAACCCACAAAAATGGCTTGTCAAAATAAAAAAAAAATGTAAAGAAGAATAGTACATGATGAAGCTATGAAGAAAATGATTATGGACTTAAAGTGCATTTTATGCAGTAGGCCCTGTGATAAATAATTCATGTTAATGGTGTTGGTATGGGCTGCCAGTAAATGGCCCTGTGTTAGATAATACTGTGTGAAGATTTTAATTATTATTTTATTAGATTTTATGATATCCACACTGATATATTTCATTCTTGTGTGAACCCTACTGCTTGCAGCTTGGGATTTGCAACGGTATGATGTCATATTGTGTAATAGTTTTGTATTTTTTAATGCTGGTCTTCCCTCAGGTCCATTTTGGTGTTCAGGTGGGCTATAATACAAATAAATTGTTTATTTATGCCAACTAGGTGAGATTGTAGGTTTTGTGTGCTTTATTGAGGATTAAACATGCAGAATAGTGACAGACTGCAAGAATTTCATGCTTTAACATGCTTTCAGCTGTTCCATGGATGGAAATATCAATAAATAAGAGAACATCTAGTAGCTAAAGTACCTTTCTGATTGCTTGCCTTTGTGGTACTGTTTTCTGGTTGGCTACTTTATAGTTTAGACTGCATCAAGAAGCAGCAAATATTTTTGGTTCTTTTTTTCCTGACAAAATTATTTTTTAGGAGAGATCAGTGCTGGTCTGTAAAATTCCATCTGATGCATGTTCTGTTTTCATCTTAGCTGACATGGCTGATAAGATGCTGCCGCAGAAAAATGAACCACTGCATTTTTTTTTTTTCATGGAATAGAACTGGTAAATTAAGGCTCTGCTTAATTAAAATTGTGATAAATGTAGATTACTTTATGGGAAAGAGTGAAATAGAGTTGGGTTATCTAGCAAGTGCCTGCATAATTTACCAGCCTTGTACTGAGAGGTGATGGGGTGGCCATCACAGATTCTTAAAGGAAACGACCTGTTTATTCTGCATACATTTTTTTTCTTTTTAATTAAAATGTCAATGGTAATTTGAAAGTGCTCCAAGGAAAAAAATGTATGTATTAGATATTTAATGCAGCTGTCAGAAGAAGAACTGCAGTGGCATTTAGAAAAGGAAAGACTCAAATTCCTAGGCTAACTTGCTCTCTTTCTTAAAGGATACCTGCCATTGTAATCATGTGCTTTGGCAGTCAGCAGCAGGACATTTATATAAAACAAAATTACTGGTGATTTTTCAAGAGTACAGAGTGGTAGTAGTTGTATTGGCTGTCCAAAAAAAGGGGCTTGAGTGGTCCAGATTGCTGAAATGTAATATTATCTCTAGTAGGTCTTGAAAAACTGGATTTTTTGAAGATTTTCTAAGTTTTGTGTATGATGTTTTAATATAGTAATACTAGTCTTTAAGCCCGTTACATTAACGGGTGCTAGAGTAGATGTGTATCTGTCTGGTTTTTTTTTTTTTCTTTGTCTCTCTCGCCTTGCACGCTGCCTGTCTGTCATTTTTTCTGTCTGTGTCTCTCCCTATGTCCTTAGTGCCTCCTTCCATCATTATCTTCCAGACTTTGTCCCACCCCAACCCCCGATTCCAGCCTGCCTGCCTGCCTCCCATCCCCCTGAGCAGAATGTTTCCATTAAACCCCCACCCAATGCCAGCCTGCCTGCCTCCCATCCCCCTAATTAGCATGTTTCCATTGAAACCCCCCCACCCTTCCCCCGATGCCAGCCTGTCTGCCTGCCTCTCATCCCCCTGAGCAGCATGTTTCCATTGAAACCCCACCCCATCCCTGATGCCAGCCTGCCTGCCTCCCATCCCCCTAAGCAGCATGTTTCCATTGAAACCCCCCACCCTTCCCCCGATGCCAGCCTGTCTGCCTGCCTCTCATCCCCCTGAGCAGCATGTTTCCATTGAAACCCCCCACCCCATCCCTGATGCCAGCCTGCTTGCCTCCGATCTCCCTGAGCAGCATGTTTCCATTGAAACCCCCTACCCCCTGATGCCTGCCTGCCTGCCTCCCATCCCCTTGAGCAGTATGTTTTTAACCCCCCCTGCGCCAACCCTACCCGGCACACCAGAAATCCTAATTTCCTCTGCCGTGTCTCTGATGACGTCATCACAGACGTGGCAGAGGAAATTAGGCCAGTAGAAGACCGTGAAGCAGCGTGTTTACTGTGCCTGGGATGCTGCTGGAGCTGCGAGTTTTGTCAGCCATCTAGTGGTGGGAGGGTCGGCTGGGTCAACGGGGGCTTCTGGTGTACCGGGTAGGGTCGGCGGGGGGGGAGTCGCAGCGTGTTACCTGCCACCGATCCTTAGACGCGCGCATGCGTACTCGTACCTGCCAAAGTCCGACAGATCAGGGAACATGGAGTAAGAGTGCGCATGCGCAGTTAGCATTTTATTATATAGGATACTATCAAAGAGCATAAGACACCCTTACTAACTAGTAATCAAACAACAAGACTGAGTGTCAAACTTAATGTCATGGGTTCTAGAGCCAGCAACTTAATCAATATTTATTAAATGGACCTCAAAATCCACAGGATATTGCTCCCTAAAGTGCCAAGACTTAAGACAGGGAGACTTACAGATTATCACTTGTCCACACGGGTAAGCAATTAACTAGGGAGAAAACCCAAAAGGGGAAAAAAAATTCCCTATGCTTCTAACACCCAGGCTGAATTTAAATCAAAAAAGGCTCAGGAACTCCTGCCATTAAGGGGAGTAGAATCAGGAGGTAAGTTGAAAAAACCCCCCAGGGAAACAGCTCAAAAGCAGCGCTCTAAATATACAAAAGTAAGGCAGCTAGTGGATGCAAAAGTGTACATTTAAATTAACTTAACTGCACTCTTCACATTGCTGTCTTATGTAACAGATAATACGGCTCTCCAACCATAGTTCAAAAAAGTGCCACAATTCTTGGCAGGAAGTCAAAAGAACGCTATCAGCTGCTGGTAACCTGGGATCTTGTGTCTTCAACATGAGAGACCTTGTTTCGCTATATGTGTTGCTGCATCAGGAATAACTGACCTGTCTGCTAACAACTGTATATAGTAACCAGATGACATGAAAAGAAACATTTTCTCTAACAGTGACATCAATGATGTGGAGGGGCGTGCGGGTGATTGTATACTGTGCGATTATATTTAGGCGCCCACTTTCTTTTATGAAATACTAGAGTAGCTGGTAAAATATGCATATAAAATTTAGATATGAGCAGTTATGCCAAGCATAGAACTGGTAAATGCTCATACCTAAGTGCCAAAGATTTGTGTGCAACTTATAATATTGTATAAGTTGTGCATATAGATATGAATTCCACCCATACTCTGCCCAGATTCCATTTAAATACATGCTATGTAGGATATGTGCATATTTATAGAATACCACTTAGGCAGAATTTTGTTTTTAAATACAGTACATGCATATTTGCTGCTATTCTAATAATTTATTTGTATATTGGCATGTAAATGTTGGCGTCCACTTCCTAGAATTATTCCCATTATGTCTCGTTTCAGTAAGTAGTAAGGGCCGGATTCTCAAACCGGTGCCTTAAAAGCGGCCACTGATCGTGTGATTCCGGCACCGATTTTTTTTTAAGCACAGTAGGTGCCTTGAGACTCAGTTAAAAATGTTACTTAAACGGCGTTTGTTTGTTTTTTGGTTTTTTTTACTGAGTTTGGGGTCCTAAAAAAACGGTGCCGTTTAGAGAATCTTAGCCTAAGTACCGTAAATAACTAGTATCCTGTCTTGATTTTACCTTTCTGCATGCCTATGGCATATTCAGCAATCAAAGAGAGCAACAAATAAGACTGAAGAGGAGAACACTGTTGTTTGATATTCTAATACTGGTCTAAGTTGTAATGTGAAATATTGATAATTGACTTTTTTCTTTTTTGCATAAATATTGTGGTGGTCTCTTCTACAACCTACATGTTTACAATACTGCTTATCTTCTTTTGTGGTGATCAAAACTTTCTGTGGCATAAAAGCTACTTGAATGACCTCTTCTTCCAAGCCTCTTATTTAATATCATCAGGTGACAGCCAAGGAATACTTTTGCTTCACCCTGACATTTACCACTCAGTTCCCTGAGTTCAGAAATTGCTTAGTGGGTGGAATCCCGTTGTTCATAGATTTACACTGGTTTTCTTTCCCATTTCAGGTTCACTTCAAATTGCTCTGCATTATACATAAAACTTGCTATCTAAGTGTTCCTTTTTGCTTCTCCTATAATTGCATACACTCCTGCTAGGACCTTGAGATCTATCGATTCTCACCTCTTAGTTCTCCCAAGCCTTAAGCAGGCTCATTACAAATCTACTAGGCATACTGCATTGTACTTCATGTCCCCTAGACTGTGGAATGGACTTCTTCCATTTTCGTGAGCAGAACAATCTTCCAAAAATTTACTAAAAACTGATTTTCTTTCATCAGGATTTTGAGTCCCATCTACCCAGGATAAATGTTTGATCATCTGATGAAATCAATATAAATCGATGGCTAGTTCCTATAAAAAGGCTATCATTTTAGCAAAAAAAAAATTGCTTCACTTCTCCCTCCGTATCCGCGGAGGTTAGGTGCAGAGCTGGACCGTGAAGTGTGAAAACCGTGAATAACTTTTTGGCTGGCTCTGACCCACCCCCGCCTCCCTCTTGCGTCCCCGGAACCTTACCTGGTAGTCTAGCGGTGAAGGGAAGTAGGAGCGATCTTCCTATGCTCCTGCCCCGTGCAGAGCCGTCACCAAAATGGCTGCCGTGAGTTCCTGTTGTAGTCTCGAGACTACAACGGGAACTTACGGCAGCCATTTTGGTGACGGATCTGCACGGGGCAGGAGCATAGGAAGATCGCTTCTGCCCCGCTTCACCACTAGACCACCAGGTAAGGTTCCGGGGAGGCTCAGATGGCTAAAAAATAGCCCAAAAAAGGAAATTGTTTATAAAAAGAAAAATTGCGGATACTGAAACCGTGGATTCGGAGGGAGAATTGTATTCAAATTTTAAAAAGGCACCAAATACACAGGTTTTATACAAGATCTTAAAATCTTTAACAGCATATCATGAGACTCAAGTTTCAAGTTTAATATTTATTTGATTAATCGCCTTGTCAATATTCAAGGCGATTTACACATGGATAAAAGTTTCAGAATAAAAAGAATTTTAAAACAATTAAAAACTGACTAGACACAGACGATAACTAGACAAGAGGAAGGTAGGGGAAGAAGTTACAATGTAATTGAGCAGAGTGGGAAGCCAAAAATGGAAAACACAAAAGGATGGGATGAAAAATAGTTGAATGTGAGGAGAAAAGACAGTTAGGTCCAAATTTTTTTGAATATTGATTAAAAGGAACCAATGATATTAGATTACAAAAGCATCGTTAAATAAGAAAGTTTTCAGTTTATTTTTAAATTTGTCTAGATTGATTTCTTCACGTAAATAGATGGGGAGAGAATTCCAAGTTTGGGGAGCTGTCACTGAGAAAATATACTGACGGCGCGTATTTATTATTTTTAATGAGGGAATCATTAGTAAATGCTGTTGGTCTGATCTTAGGGTTCTATTGGAGGAATAAGGGATTAATAATTTATGAAGACTCAAGTTTCAAATGAATTATTACCAGCTGCTCAAGATCTAGCACATTTTTATCAAAATAAAATTAAGAATATAAGGAAGGCAATCTATTGAACAATTATCAGGCATCAGATCTTCAAGGTAAT
This sequence comes from Geotrypetes seraphini, assembly GCF_902459505.1. Classification (NCBI taxonomy): domain Eukaryota; kingdom Metazoa; phylum Chordata; class Amphibia; order Gymnophiona; family Dermophiidae; genus Geotrypetes; species Geotrypetes seraphini. The sequence goes on along the minus strand of NC_047090.1, from coordinate 76,406,481 downwards.
GCTACAGGATATACTTTGAGTAGTAATAAGGCAAATTTTAATTTGCCAACTTAAGAACAGCTTTCTAGACTTATATCCAAACTCCATACTACAACTTCCCCAGCAGATCCTGTTCCGTCAAATCTTCTTAAATGATCACTCCAATCTTTGGTTCTATCTAGTCTTCAGACAGGTAGTTTTCCAGATTTATGGACACATACCTTCCTACATCTAAAACTTAAAAATGATTCAGAAGATATATTTGGTCCCAAGTAATTATTGACCTATTGTCAGACTTCCTTTCATGTCTAAGATTGTTGAAGCTACTGTACTTCTAAAGTTACAAGATTTTGTTGGCAAAGCATATGTTTTGCATCTGCATCAGACAGCTTTCTGTTACCATCATGGCACTGAAACAGTCTTGATAGGTATTACATATTGCATTCATAAAGCATTTGACCGTTTTTTAAGATTGTTCTGATGATTTCTCTTGATTTCTCATCTGCATTTGATCTTATAGACCAATAGGTATTACGGAAACTGTTTCAACATGTTTTTCTTCCTATTTGTCAAATCATTCATATTCATTGATTACTCAAGATTCAACGTCCACTTCTTTTTTGTTAGAATCAGGTCTTTCTCAAGGATCAATATTATCCCTTCTTTTATTTAATACCTTTCTTGCACCACTTTTGACCCTGTCACAATCAATGGGGTTTACAATGTAGATCTATGCTAATGACATTCAAATTTTATATACTTTTGATTCTTGTTCAATTTCAGAACTAACTTCTGTTAATGAAAATCTTGTTCACATTTCAAATTGGTTAACTGGTTAACTAATCATAGAATTAAACTCAATCCAGAAAAATCAACATCTATAGTTTTTACTCCTTATGATCATATTACCTTGCCAACACAAAGCCAATTAAATAATATACCAATTCCTTTGGTTATATTTACTAAGATTCTTGGAATAATATTAGAGTCAAAACTCTCCTGCCAATTGCAAATTTCAGGGGTGGTAAAATGATATTTTTTAAAATTAAGGTTAAGATCTGTTTGTGATTTGCTTTTTCCAGAAGCTCTGAATATACTGGTAAATTCATTAGTCATCCAACGACTGCATTACTTTAATGCCCTTTATATAGGTTTAAGTCAAAAAGATATTCAAAGACTCCAGAATATATAAAATTCAGCTATCCAGTTAATACATGATATTCATAAATTTGACCATATTGCTCCTTTCTTGAAAGCAGCTCATTGGCTACCTATTAATCACCGTATTACTTTTAAAATACTTTTATTGAATTTTAAAGTTTTAGTGACGGATAAGCCTCTTTATCTGGCATGTTTTTTGAATCTATATATACCGTCAAGAGCTCTTAGATCAGAAAACCAAAAATGTCTTATAGATCCATCTTATCAAGAAATCATCCATGAGCATATTAGGGATGCTACTTTTCCTGTTAAAGGTCCACAACTTTGGAATTCTATACCATTAGCTCTTCGATTACTGGGAACAATTGATAAGTTTAAAGCTCAGTTAAAACATTTCATTTTTTCAGATGCCTATCAAAATAGTGACAATTGATACTTGAGAATCTTCTGCCAGACACTAGAAGTTTTCAACTTCTCTTCTAGCTTTTAAAAAAAAGTGTAGCTCTTTCTTTAACCTTATTCTGATGTTATATAATAATCATAATAATAATTTTATTTCTTATATACCGCTATACCATAAGTTCAAAGCGGTTTACAACAAGATACATACAATGAGAGTAAGAGATGTTTAAAGAAGTAAGAGATGTTTACAACAAGAACTAAGAGATGTTTACAGCAAGATACATACAGTGAGTGTATGAGATGTAAGGGGAACAGAAAAGTACTTTCAGGGATACAAAATTTAGATTGTAAGTCGCCCAGAAGGTTTTTACCCTTGGTGTGGAATACTAAGATTTGAATAAACTTGGTGCTTCTGTTCTTTTATGTATATACTCTGTCCTATTTTAATTATGGTGTTCCTTTCTTAAATTTAGTTTTGTTTCTGTTGTAAACCACTTAATCCTGTCTGTCAGAGTAAAGAGTATATCAAACACAATAAACCTAAATCATAAACCAGTCAGTATGTTTTGTTATTATGTACAGTACAATGTCAACATTGGCCATTTTTAACCAGCTTTTACAAAAAAAGAATATTCTGGAAACATTTTCAAACTAACTATTAGAAAGGTCCTGTTTCAGACCCCCTGAAAAAGTTGGTTTTGTTTTTCCATACAAAAGTTGAAAGAGATTGGGGTTGAGCTTTCTCTCTAGTCTGATCATACAGTGATCTGGAGGGGGAGGAGAATGGCTCTAGGATTTTAAAGACTTTCAAAGAATATTTCAATTTAAATAATAATGAGATGGCAAAGGACTGCTATATGAGGGTTATGAAGGCATATGTAAAGGGGAGGATGTTTATTTTATTGAATGACTTGTATATGGCACAAAAACATTTTTAAGCTTGAATTTATAAACTTAAGAAGATTTTGATTTATATTAAAATATTTTCAAAGAAAGTATGAAAAATTTATATTATGATCACCTAATGAAGAAGAAAATCCTTTAAAAGTTGACTATACAGTCAAAATACTTTAAAGGTGTATCTCAGAAGGTCATTTACCGTAAATCTAATTGTGTTTGGAGAATATATATCCTTGCTTTGGTTAGACAGAATGAGGTATCTTATTACAATTACATGTAAAAAAAACCCAAAAGGGAAAAATGAAGCGGAGTTCTTTTACAGTCAGTATAAAGTAAGAATCACAACTGAGTAGCTCAAAGCCCTGCAGAAGATCAGATGTGAACTACAAGCACAGTTGGCTTTTCTACCTGATTCAGTACAGCAAAGGTACTATGAGCAGTTGAAACAAGTATTCTGACATCCATGGCTGCCCTGTGGAAGCAAGTGAACACCATATCAGTCGTAGAATGGCAGAAGTGCTGCGTGTTATAACAGACTGCATCATACCAATGTCTGGGTGCAGTCATTGCACACTTGATCATTCTGGAGATGTCATGCTTGTTGTAACTGAGAGGCTGCCAAGTCCTAGGTCAGGGTGTTAAAAGAGAATTTTGGGAGGGTTTGTAGGTTTTGTATTATAATACTTATCCCAGGACAAGCAGGCAGCATATTCTTAACGCATGGGTGACGTCACCGACGGAGCCCCGGTACGGACCTTTTTAACTAGAAAGTTCTAGTTGGCCGCACCGCGCATGCGCGAGTGCCTTCCCGCCCGACGGAGGAGTGCGTGGTCCCCAGTTTCTTTGTTTCCGCGGAGCGAAGAAGACGCATGTGTTTTCAACGGCCGTTGAAAAACTAATTTTTGCCTTCCCGCTCGCGTATTTTCTCTCTTTTTTCCTTTTTTCTTATCCGATTCCCTTTATTTTTGTTTTAAAAAAAAAAAAAACTCATCGAGTTTTCTTTATTTTTTCAGGCCGGCCCTGGAGGGGCCTGTTGCCACCATACAGGCCTCCGGATTCAATTTTGCGGAGGCTGTGTTTCCCTTCATGCCCCCTCAACCGGGTTTTAAGAAGTGCCAGCGGTGTGCACGCCCGATCTCCCTCACCGACCCACACAATTGGTGCCTCCAGTGCTTGGGTCCAGAGCATCGGGCTGACACCTGCACCCACTGTGCTACGCTTAAAAAGCGTACTTTGAAAAATCGGCAGATCCAGCAAAATATTTTGTTTGGTACCGGATCTGCCATGGAACCGGCTGCGACGTCGACGGCACCACAAAAGTCGGCACCGACGACATCGACACCACCGGACCCTTCCTCGGGGTTGTTGGGCCCAGGTAAGCCGGCTAAGAAGCCTCCCACTTCCCTTGAGCGCCCTCCTGCCACGATTGCGACACCGGCCCTCCCGGCGCCGCACCGGCCCCGCAAACGCTCCGCTCCGATCTCGGTGAGTGCCTCATCATCGGCCTCCTCATCGCCGGAGCGTAGAGCGGCACCTATGGTACCGAAGAAGAAAAAAGCGGTACCGGTGCCTCTCTTGGACGACCGCATCGCGGCCATACTCCAAACACAGTTACAGGAGCAGCTGCAACAACAGCTCCAACAACTGTTGCCGGCGTTGCTGGCACCGCACCTTCCGGTACAGGACTGGTCCGAGCCTCACACTGTCCCATCGGTGTCGACCCCCTCGGTACCGATTAATACTTCCATGCCGGTGCTCTTGGCAGAAACACCTACAGTACGTACCTGTGATGCTGCCGACCTTGTCCGGTCCCAGGAAAAAAACATCGGTCTTCCCCGGTACCGCCTCGGTGCGCTCAGGCAAATCTCTTTCAAAGACTCGCCATGCCGAGCCCTCCACACCAATGTCCAAACGTACGCACCCCGACGTTAGGGACCCAGATTTGTGGGAAGACTCCCCTCACGTTACCGAGGAGGACGCTTCATCAACCAATGAAGAACCCTCCATGACCTACACCATCTCCAAACCAAATCAACATGGGTTCAGGAAAGGGAAATCATGTTTGACGAATTTACTTCAATTTTTCGAAACCGTGAACAAGCAAATTGATAGTGGAATGCCGGTGGACATAATATATTTGGACTTCCAGAAAGCATTCGACAAAGTTCCACATGAAAGGCTTCTCAGGAAACTACAAAGCCATGGAATAGAGGGAGATATACAAAGGTGGATAGGCAAATGGTTGGAAAACAGAAAGCAGAGAGTGGGCATAAATGGAAAGTTCTCAGACTGGGAGAAAGTGACTAGTGGTGTGCCCCAGGGCTCCGTGCTTGGGCCGATCCTATTTAATATTTATATCAATGACCTGGAAGACGGAATATCCAGTGAGATCATTAAGTTTGCAGACGACACAAAGCTATGCCGGGCAATCAGATCGCAGGAGGATAGCGAGGAACTCCAGAGCGACTTGTATCAGTTAGAGAAATGGGCAGATCAATGGCAGATGAAGTTCAACGTGGAGAAATGCAAAGTAATGCATTTAGGTAGTAAGAATAAGGAATACGAGTATAGAATGTCAGGCGCAACTCTGGGTAAGAGCGAACAAGAAAAGGACCTGGGTGTACTGATAGATAGGACCCTGAAGCCGTCGGCACAATGCGCGGCAGCGGCAAAGAAAGCAAACAGAATGTTAGGCATGATAAAGAAAGGAATCACGAGTAGATCGGAGAAAGTCATAATACCGCTTTATAGAGCAATGGTCAGACCACACTTGGAATACTGTGTCCAACATTGGTCTCCCAACCTAAAGAAGGATATAAAACTGTTAGAGAGGGTGCAGAGACGAGCAACGAAGTTAATAAGAGGTATGGAGAACTTGGAATATGAGGAACGACTCAAGAAACTAGGACTGTTCTCCCTTGAGAAGAGAAGGCTGCGAGGGGACATGATCGAGACGTTCAAAATGCTGAAAGGCATCGATAAAATAGAGCAGGAAAATAAATTATTTACATTGTCCAACGCGACACGGACAAGAGGACATGGTTTGAAGCTAAGGGGGGACAAGTCCAGGACAAATGTCAGGAAGTTCTGTTTTACGCAGCGAGTGGTAGACGCCTGGAATGCTCTCCCAAAGGAGGTTATCAAGGAATCCACTGTGCTGGGATTCAAAGGCAAATTAGATGCACATCTCCTTATGAGAGGCATAGAGGGATATGGGTGACTAAAACTACATCAGGTGTATACCTGACTGGGCCTCCGCGTGTGCGGATCGCCGGACTTGATGGACCATGGGTCTGATCCGGAGATGGCAGTTCTTATGTTCTTATGTTCTTTCTCCAAATTCCTTAGGGAGATGTCAGCAGCTCTTTCCATTCCCTTGGAGTCCGACTCTAAAAAGTCTCAGGCTTTCCTCAATGCCCTAGACTTTGAGCAACCTCCCAAAGAATTTCTGAAGTTGCCCGTCCACGACATCTTACGGGAAACTTTCTATAAAAACTGGGAAGCTCCCCTCACGGTTCCTGGAGCCCCTCGTAAATTGGATAGCTTATACCGGGTTATCCCAATCCCAGGGTTTGATAAACCTCAATTGCCCCACGAGTCCCTCCTGGTGGAATCTACCTTGAAAAAATCTCAGGGTTCCAGTGTATATGCCTCCACCCCTCCTGGCAGAGAGGGAAAAACCATGGATAAATTTGGTAAGCGCCTTTTCCAAAATGCCATGTTAGCCAATAGAGCCAACAACTACACCTTGCACTTCTCCTACATGAAGCATCTGGTGCAACAGCTCTCCTCCTTACAGAAATATCTTCCTGAACGTAAGGTCCCTCTTTTCCAGCAACATATTTCTAGCCTCCTCCAACTCAGGAAATTCATGGTTCGCTCCATCTACGACTCATTTGAGCTGACCTCTCGCGCATCCGCCATGGTGGTGGCCATGCGCCGTTTGGCATGGCTGAGAGTCTCTGACCTAGACATTAACCACCAGGACCGCCTGGCTAACGCACCTTGTCTGGGTGATGAACTCTTCGGAGAATCCCTGGACTCGACCACCCAGAAGCTCTCGGCACACGAGACCAGGTGGGACACTCTGATCAAACCTAAAAAGAAGACTCCACCTGCTCGCCCCTACAGGCAACAGTCTTCTTACCAACGCAGGTTCTCGGCCAGACCTCTCAACCCACCTCAACAGCAGCCACGCCGACCTTGGCAACAACATCAAACCCAGGCTCGCTCTCAGTCTCACCAACCTGCCAAGCCTCTACCTCCGTCAAAACCATCTCAGCCCTTTTGACTCTTTTCTCCAGGGCATAGCCAGTCTCCCAACATCATTACCTCTTCCTCAGCCTATCGAAGGACGCCTCCAGCATTTCCTCAGCCGTTGGGAGGTCATCACATCAGACCAATGGGTCCTCAACATCATTCGCCACGGCTGCTCTCTCAACTTCCAGACTCTTCCACCAGACAATCCTCCCGTAGAGTCTGCTTCTCACTCCTCCCAAACCCCCCTCCTCCTGAGGGAGGTCCAATCCCTCCTTCTTCTCAATGCCATTGAAGAGGTGCCTCCGGACCAAAGGGGTCAGGGATTCTACTCCCGCTACTTCCTGGTTCCCAAGAAGACAGGAGACCTCCGCCCCATCCTCGATCTCCGGGACCTCAACAAGTGTCTGGTCAAAGAGAAGTTCAGAATGCTCTCCCTGGCCACGCTTTACCCTCTTCTCTCTCATCACGACTGGCTATGTTCCCTGGACCTCAAAGAGGCCTACACTCACATCCCCATCAATCTGAATTCACGTCGCTACCTCCGCTTTCAGATTCAGCACCGCCACTATCAGTACAAGGTACTACCTTTTGGCCTCGCATCATCGCCCAGGGTGTTCACCAAGTGCCTTATTGTGGTAGCGGCCTTCCTCGGGTCTCACAACCTCCAGGTGTTCCCCTACTTGGACGATTGGTTGGTGAAAGCAACTACGTCTCCACTTGTGCTGCAAGCCACTCATCACACCATCTCTTTCCTCCATTTCTTGGGGTTCGAGATCAACTATCCCAAGTCGCATCTGCTTCCCACACAGTGACTTCAGTTCATCGGAGCAGTTCTCGACACCACTCTGATGAGGGCGTTTCTCCCCTCCGACCGACACCGGACCCTGCTCCACCTCTGTCGTCAGGTACTCCTTCATCACACCATCCCAGCTTGACAGATGATGGTCCTCTTGGGCCACATGGCCTCGACGGTCCATGTACTTCCTCTGGCGCGACTCCACCTCAGGACACCTCAGTGGACTCTAGCCAACCAATGGTCACAGACCACGGATCCTCTTTCTCATCCCATCTCTGTGACATCGTCTCTTCAGCAATCTCTTCAATGGTGGTTGAATTCCTCCAATCTTTCCAGGGGTCTACTCCTTCATCTACCCCCTCACTCCATGATCATAACAACGGATGCCTCCCCCATGCGCGGGGAGCTCACCTAGGAGATCTACGCACCCAGGGACTCTGGACCCCTCAGGAGCGTCAACATCACATCAATTTCCTGGAACTCAGAGCCATGTTCTATGCTCTCAAGGCCTTCCAGCACCTTCTCTGCCCTCAGGTTCTTCTCCTGTGCACAGACAATCAAGTCGCCATGTACTACATAAACAAGCAAGGCGGCACCGGATCTCGCCTCCTCTGTCAGGAGGCTCTCCGCATCTGGACCTGGGCCACGGACCACAGTCTCTTCCTCAAGGCTGTCTACATCCAGGGCAAACAGAACTCCCTGGCCGACAATCTCAGCCGCATCCTTCAACCTCACGAGTGGACTCTGGACCCTCCAACACTCCGCTCCATCTTTGCTCGCTGGGGCACTCCACAGATGGACCTCTTTGCAGCTCCTCACAACCATCAGCTGCCCCAGTTCTGTTCCAGACTCTTCTCTCCTCACCGTCTGGCCCCGGATGCATTCCTGCTCGACTGGACGGATCGGTTCCTCTATGCCTTTCCTCCACTCCCTCTGATGTTGCGGAAGCTATACAAACTCCGCAGGGACAAGGCCACCATGATTCTCATCGCCCCTCGGTGGCCTCGACAACACTGGTTCTCCCTTCTGCTTCAGCTCAGCTCCAGGGAGCCCATTCCTCTTCCTGTGTTTCCTACTCTACTTACACAGCAGCATCAGTCTCTACTACATCCCAATCTGTCTTCGCTCCACCTGACAGCTTGGTTTCTCTCGGGCTGACCTCTCCACTAAACTAAACTAAGCCTTAAGTTTATATACCGCATCATCTCCACGGAAGCGGAGCTCGACACGGTTTACAAAGCTTAAAAATACAAGAAGAGAGGAGAGAGAGAGTTTACAAGAGCATATGAAAAAGAGGGGAAGTAAGCAGGAGATGTTATATATTAGAGAAAAGCCAGGTTTTCAGTTGTTTTCGGAACAGTTGGAGGGAGCCCAGGTTCTGCAGCGGGATAGTGAGATCGTTCCAAAGGCCCGTGATTTTGGAGAGGAGGGATCTTCCCAGTTTGCCTGCGTGGGGGATGCCATGTAGAGAATCTGTAGAGAATCTCCAGAGAATCTGTCTCAGCCTGTCCGTCGCATTTTGGAGGCCTCCAGGAAACCGGCCACTCTTCAATGTTACCATCAGAAGTGGACCCGGTTTTCCTCTTGGTGTCTCCTGCATCATCACGATCCCACCTCATTGGCGGTGGAAACTGTACTGGACTATTTGCTCTCTCTGTCTGATGCTGGCCTCAAGTCTACCTCAATCAGAGTCCACCTCAGTGCCATCACTGCGTTTCATGAGCCTATCCTCGGAAAACCTCTCACGGCTCATCCTCTGGTTTCCCAGTTCATGAGAGGCCTCTTCCAAGTCAAACCACCTCTGAAGCCTCCTCCTGTCGTCTGGGACCTAAATGTGGTTTTATCAGCCCTCATGAAACCTCCTTTTGAGCCTCTTGCCACGACTTCGCTCAAACTTCTAACTTGGAAGGTGCTTTTCCTCATTGCCATCACCTCTGCCAGGAGGGTTAGTGAGCTGCATGCACTGGTCGCCGATCCACCGTTCACTGTTTTTCACCATGACAAGGTGGTTCTGCGTACCCACCCTAAATTCCTCCCCAAGGTGGTCTCGGCTTTTCACCTCAACCAGTCCATTGTGTTGCCGGTCTTTTTCCCTAAACCCCATTCTCATCCTGGGGAACAGGCGTTGCACACGCTGGATTGTAAGCGTGCCCTTGCATACTACCTTGACCATACCAGGGCTCACCGCTCGTCTCCTCAGCTCTTTCTGACCTTCAATCCTAACCGTCTAGGTCGTCCTGTCTCTAAACGGACGCTTTCCAACTGGCTTGCTGCCTGCATTGCGTTCTGTTATGCTCGGGCCGGTCTCTCACTGGAAGGTGCTGTCACGGCCCACAGGGTCAGAGCTATGGCTGCTTCTGTGACTTTCCTCCATTCCACGCCCATCGAGGAAATCTGCAAGGCTGCCACTTGGTCCTCAGTTCACACGTTCACTACTCACTACTGTCTGGATGCCTTCTCCAGACGGGATGGACACTTCGGCCAATCTGTGTTACAAAATTTATTTTCCTAATGGCCAACCATCCCTCCTCCCTCTCTGTTAGCTTGGAGGTCACCCATGTGTTAAGAATATGCTGCCTGCTTGTCCTGGGATAAAGCACAGTTACTTACCGTAACAGGTGTTATCCAGGGACAGCAGGCAGATATTCTTACGTCCCACCCCCCTCCCCGGGTTGGCTTCTTAGCTGGCTTATCTTAACTGGGGACCAAGCACTCCTCCGTCGGGTGGGAAGGCACTCGCGCATGTGCGGTGCGGCCAACTAGAACTTTCTAGTTAAAAAGGTCTTTACCGGGGCTCCGTCGGTGACGTCACCCATACGTTAAGAATATCTGCCTGCTGTCCCTGGATAACACCTGTTACGGTAAGTAACTGTGCTATACAGGCATCCCAGCAAAGCCTGTGCCATGCTTTGTGAGGTTGTCACTACATGACATACGTATAAAGTCTCATTAAGGGTCTCCTAGCTTTGTCCTTCTTTGGCTTTATTGTGAGTTGACATCCAAACCATTCAGATACTGATGGTATGTTCCTATCTCCTTCCTGCAGCTGAGGTACAAGGATCAGATCCAGAGGAGGGAGGCAGCTCTCAGTCCACAGATGCTGTAGAACAGCCACCACAGGACAGCCAGCATCCACCTGTTGGCAGTTCAGGTGCATATGAAGGGGAGGCAGCAGAATCTGAGACTGACGGTATCCACGAGGAAGAGGGAGAGATTTCACTTCTGTCACTATTTATAGACTTGAGAGAAACCTACAGAGGGTGTTGGTAGTGGGCAGCAGTGGATTTTGTGACATTTCCAGGAACCGGTCAGATGTGCAAGGGATCAGAACAAAGACAACATGGCAAAGAGGGAGAAAGAGAGAGCTGCGTTTGCAGGATCAGCTGCGGTCTCTGGTGGAGCACTAATTGTGTCTGCAAGAGAGTAAGGCCATATGTATTGTCAACTCTGAGATGAAGTTTATACGTATGTGTGAAAAGACAGACAGTCTCAGCAGGAGTATTGGCGAGACCAGTAGACCATCTAGTCTATCGCTTTCATAACCGTCCCAACTGCAATCAACAGGTTAAGAGCAGCTGTGAGGCAGCAAGCGCAAGCAAGACTACTACCTCCTTTGATCCAGGGCCTAGTGGTCCTGCTAACATTGTGATGCTATCTGCTTTACAGCCATTTCAAGCACAATAAGGTATACCGCATGGACCCATGTTTTTTCTGGTTTACATGGGGCTTCATGCTGTTCAGAACTGCTAGATGAGGCATCTGGGAGCTCCTTGGAGAGCAGTGGTACATCATCCAGCAGCCCTGAATGCTGTGAGAGCCAGAGTATGTCGGTAGAGGAGGATGGGAACACTTAAAGGAGGAGGAAAAAGTGAAGGGTAGAAAATACATGGGGCAAAGATGGGAGGGTGAGGGCTAGAGGGGTAGAGGGCGTTGTGATGTGGGAAGCACTATGGTCACAGTGTGGAGGGGGGCAAGATGATTTTCATTATGAATCATCTGTCACCTAGTTTGAGTTCTCATGAGCCTGGTTTGCTTAAGTGCAGTATATATTTGTTTGGGTTTTTCTTTTCCCTTCCCCTTACGTCTACTGAGCTAGTTTTCCTGAAGTTTTTTACGTCTATTGAGCTAGTTTTCTTTTCTTGTAATGTTATATTGTAAAACGCATCGACCTGATTCCAGAGTATACAGTATAGCAAGTCCTTCAATAAATAATAAACAATTATTTCACATTGTTTCAGTATAATCCAGTGGTTTTTAAACTTTTTTCTATTGTGACATACGATATAGTCCACAGCTTAAAAGGGGAAAAAAATTAAGGGCTCCTTTGACTAAGGTGTGCTAGCGTTTTTAGCGCAAGCACAAGATTAGTGTGCGCTAGCCAAAAAATTACCGCCTGCTTAAAAGGAGGCGGTAGCGGCTAGCGTGCGCTATTCCACGCTTTAAGGCCCTAACGCACCTTTGTAAAAGGAATCTTAAGTAAAACTTAAGAGGTACAATTATAAAAAATTATTGTAGACATGTTCAGAAGAGCAATTTCTAGTGCAATAGGTGTGCCATTCTGGACAGATGGGTATTTCAATCTAAATCTGCAAGTTATGCAGAAGGTATCAATCACAGTTTTCAACTCCTCCTCCTTATCCAGTGCTCTGTGCTGCCCCCTTCAGCTTTTTCCTTCTGCACGCAAGCTGGAAGGTGTCTTTTTGAACTGCTCTGTTTAAAACTTTTTTTTCCAGGTGTTTAGTCTGAATTTTGGAGGTTTCGGTGCTCCAGAGGTCCCCAGTGTTACGGGAATAACTATGCCTGGGAGAAGAAGCAGACTAGGTGTTTGCAGATGGCAAGCCAATCCTTCAGGGACCTGTTCAGCCAGCTTACTTAAATATTGAAGGAGTTCTGGGTCCATTTCCCTAGAAGCTAGATAGCCCTCTGGTTAATTATCAGGAGCTTGAGTACAGGCTGTTTTGGCTCCTGTAGACTTTCAGTGTGTCAACTGCATTCCATCTCCCCCTTTGCACGTGGGTCCATGGGGGTCTGAGACTTCGGTCTGACTGGTAGCCGAAGATCTCATCATTTTGGAAATGGGCATTTCTTTTGAGGCAGTATTACTTCTTCATATTACAGTTGCACATGAGCTGAAGCAGGCTGAGGCACCATTACAGCACAGTGAGTACCTGCTATTGCGGTCTATAGACAAAATCTGTTGGGGGGTCTTTAAAATCTATTTTATAGGTTTCTGAGGCTGCCCAGAAAGTTTCCCTCCCCCCCAAAAAAATCCCTTTTTAGGTGTTTTTTCTACTTTAATCTGGCAGTTTCAAGCTGTTTTTCTGGTGCTAAAATGCTGCTAGGGCAGCCATCTTGGATTTCCTGATTTAGTTTTTAAAGACTTCATCTACCTCATAACACTTTGTTATGAGGTAACAATTTTACTGATGAACTTCTCAGACCTTAATACCCCTATATCATGCCAGATTTGCTCTGGATGGCCAGCTGAGGAGGGGCGGGAGCCTCGTGCTTAGCCTCTTCAGTTGTTTCTACGACTTGGAAGCTGCAGAGGATTGCACCTGCGGAGAGTAAAGCGCCTCCAGAGCCCCATGTGAAGCACAGAGGTGCAGTCGCCACAGAGCCCAAGAGAAGGAAACTGGACTCTTCCATAGGGGACCCAGAGCTACCTCAGCAGGGGTTCACCCCTGACTTTGTGAATTTCATGTGGCAGGCCTATTTAAACTGGTAACACAAGCATGTCTGCTCATGGAAAGTGCATTCCCCTCAGAATAGGATCCTGTTCAAGAGGAGGAAGTCTAGTCCGATCTGGACAGTGCAGATGGGAAGTCTGTTTCTTTGCCTTTGCTTTCTCAGAGTGCAGCTTCCCTGATGGGTGAAGCAGGATCCCAAATAGGTCTAATAGCCAGGAGGTGGTGGTAGCACTGGATCAGGAAGATGACCTGTTTGTTTGCAATCTATTTAAGTCCACAGCATTACTGGAAATCATTAGACTCCTTGCAAGAATTAAATCTAGAACAGACAATAAGAGCAGCGTGAAGCCTCGGCCCACATCCTTTCCCTGACATTAACATATTAGTGACAGAACACTGGGATGCTCCTGAAAGGTCCTTAAAGGTGGCCAAGACCATGGCAAGGCTGTATCCTATGGCTCAGGAATGTCAGCAGCTGTTTGCACAGCCGAAAGTGGATTCCTTGGTAACCCAGGTGACTAAGCATACCTCTTTCCCAAGCAAGGGAGAGATAGTCTTGAAGGATCTGCAGGAACGCAGAGTGGAAATGATTCTGAAAAGGCAGTTTGAGGCATTGGTTTTAGACATTAAGAAGGCAACAGCAGCAGCCTACTCTCCAGCTTATTTAGGCAGGTATGGATTATATAGCCGATGCAATATATGATATTAATGTTATGAGCAAAGTTTCTGCTTATTCCATCTCAGCCTGTAAAATGCTCTGGATCAGACAATGGGCGGGAGATTGTGTCCAAGGCCCTTCAAAGGGCAGATGTTATTTGGTAATGACTTGGATGATCTCAAGCAGGATCATCAGCCAAAATCCTTACTGGAAAGCAGAGCTTGGCTCCCTAGAAGAGCAGGATGATCTAATTTTCAAGGTTCACAGCATTTTAGACAATTCACAGGTAGAGCCTCAAACCATAGAACCTATCAAGGATCTCGACAAAGATTTGCTGTTGCCACAGACCTATGGTTCTAGTTCAGCATCAGGCATCAAAAAGGCACAATGACGTCAGGGCAGAGTCCTCCCTCCTGTTGATAGAGGGAAGGCTATTGAACTATGTGGAAGTCTGGACACAAGTCACAATGGACTACTGGATGCTCGACGTTCCTACACAGAAAAAACTATATCATGTGTCCTCTGTAGAAGGATCCAATATGCCACGCACAAAATCCCGCACACATTCCACTGAGTCAAAGGCTTTCCATACCCCATTGTGATGTACTTTTAGCAGCACAGGATATAGAAGAATAAATCTGATTTTTAGATGTAGCCAAGGATTTGCAAAGTGGCGTAAATGTCCTGCGCAGAGGCTGAGTAATCTTGAAAGATCTTAATAGGCACGGTTTCGTAAAGCACATCTGATGTTCGTGCTCTATATGCTTGCATCAAGTCTACGTTCTGCGCATAATTAAAGATCTTAGCTATAACCACTTGAGGCCGGGCCAAAGCAATCCTTTATAGGCAGTTCCGACAGCAGCCAGCACTCCAGAACCTTAATGAGCTGCATATCAGGCACTCTTTCAGGGAATTCAATAAAACGCAGATTATTCTATCTCGATCTGTTTTCCAAATCATCCAGTTTATCTGCATATGATGCAAGATGGGCCAGAGAATCCGCACACTGAGTCTCTGCTGAAGCTGCTGAGTCCTCCAAAGCAGACACATGCTCCTCAAACACAGTAATCCTTTGGGAAGATTCAGTCAGGAGTGTCTCCAGTGACCTAAGTTGCCTGGAGAGCTTGTCCAATTTCAGTTCCAAAGCCTGAACTGCAGCAGTGGTGAGCTGAAGAATATGTTCCGCAGCCAAGATCTGCACACGTGGTGCGGCCTCTTCCACCACAGAAGCCTCAAGTGGCCTTGTTTTGTCTTTGTCTTTTTTCAGTTTAGAGGCCATTCCTTCAACCAATTTGGTGATAAATCTGTCCATAAAGTGTTTCACAAAGATTTCAGGGTGTCTGATACCGCCAATGACGGAATAAAGGGCAAATTTCAACTAGATGCTGCAGGGAGCCCCAGATCCAGGCAAAATGTGACCTATCTTGCTCAGCTCATCATGTGATCTCCTCCATTTTATTAAAGTATAAAAAGAAACAATATTCTATACAACTGTCATTTTATAAATCACAAATCCAGAACAAGGCTCAACAAAACTCCTGTCTCCCCTCCCCCTCATAAATATCCCCTCCACTATTGAGACAACTGAACAAGCCAAATTACTACAAAATGCTGCATAGCTGACCAAAAATGATAAACACAAACTCTACCAAAATTTGAAGAAACCACACCTTGCATGTAATATAACACCTATATAGATATATAAATAAAGGAGTCAGAGTTGGAATGGAGATACCATAAATGAGTTGGAGTCGAAGGTTTTATGTACCGACTCCACAGCCTTGAACACAACAAAGAATACTATATAAAGCAGAGAGATGAAGAAATAGAATAACAACATGGGTAGAAGAAAAATGGCAAAAAATATAAAGTAAGCTGACTAGATCTTTTTGTTAGGTGACAGGAAGAAGACCAGAAATAAAATTATGAGACTCAAAGACACTGATAGGTGGTATGTAGATAGAAGTGAGAAAAAAAGTAGAATTACGATACTTCTGCTTGGTATTCAAGGAAGAAAAACTCGTCAAAAGTCCGTAGATGTTCCCCCAAACTGACCGTGAACAAAGCAATGGGACCTGATGAGATACATCCCAGGATGCTGAGGGAGTTTAGAGAAGTTTTTGCAGGCCCTCTGAAGGATTTGTTTAATGGATCCTTGAAGCCAGGAGAGTAACTAAAGAGCTGGAGAAACGCTTAGATGGCTGTTAATACAAAGGTGGTAACAGAGAAGAGGTGGGAAACTACAGACTGATATGCTCTGTCTTGGTGGTGCAAAAGGTAATAGAGATTCTGCTGAAGGAAATAATGTCAACTTTTTACAGTCCAATGAATTACAAGGTTAGAGGCAATATGGCTTTACCAAAGGCAAATCTTGTCAAATGAATCTGACTGATTTTCTTTGAATGTGTGTCCAGAGAACTAGACTAAAGCGCTAGATGTGGTTTCTTAGATTTCAACAAGCCTTAGATATTGTTTCTCATAGGAGGTTCATAAATAAGCTGAATAGTTTGGGAATGGGACTTGTGGTGAGAAATTGGATCAGAAGTTGATTGATAATCAATAGCAGAGGGTGGTAAATGGAATTCACCTAGAGGAATGAAAGGTGGGTAGCGGAGGACCTTAGAAATAAGTATTGAGGCCAGTTCTATTCAATATACTTTTGTGCAACATTGCAGAAAGATTAGAAGGACAAATTTACCTTTTTGTTTTAATTTGATATACTGCCTTATCAGGCATACAGATCAAGGCAGTTTACAGTCATATCTTACAACTTGCATTGTAAAATGCTTTAAACTTAGCTAAGGAAAAGCAAAAGTCAACAAGTGTGGACACCCTAGAGCAGGGATGTCCAATGTCGGTCCTCGAGGGCCGCAATCCAGTCGGGTTTTCAGGATTTCCCCAATGAATATGCATGAGATCTATTAGCATACAATGAAAGCAGTGCATGCAAATAGACCTCATGTATATTCATTGGGGAAATCCTGAAAATCCGACTGGACTGCGGCCCTCGAGGACCGACATTGGACACCCCTGCCCTAGAGGGAATAGAGAATGAGATATAATCTATCAAAATGACAAAACTAGTCTGTTTGGCAGTTAAAATTTAATGTGAAATGGAGAGTGATGCACTTGAGGAGTAGAAATTCAAGGGAGCTGAATGTGAAAAGGAGTGAGAGGCTGATAATGTATGGACCAGGAAAGGGACATTGGGGTAATAATGTCTGAGGATATCAAAATGGAAAAACAATAGGATGGCTGGAAGACCTTTCTGGACTAGCACAAAACTGATTTCTTTTTAGATCCGCAATTTATCAATTCGCTAGGACTCGAGCATGAGTCAATAGCACCTAACAACAACAACAAGGTGACTGCCAAAGCCAGAAGAATGATGAAATGCATAGGGAGGTATAAACCAGCAGAGGAAAGGTGGTGGTATTCCCCTGTGTATATCATTGGTGAGGCACCACTTGGAATATTGTGTAGAGTTCTGTCTTAGAGAATGACACGGGGAAAAAATCTGTCCCCATCACCGCCCTCCATCATCCGTCACCACCATCCTCTGCACCGCCCCGTCACCGCCGATCCCTTCACCGCCCCGTCACCGTCACCGCCATCCCTTTCACCGCCCCGTCACCGCCACTGCCATCCCATTCACCGCCCCGTCACCGTCCCCGCTGCATCCATATAAGCCTTTTTCCTTTCACTCCCTCCTTCCAATTTGAGCCGGGAACACTAGCGATCGCACGGTCCCCGCGGCCACTACCTGCCTGCCCGGTCGATCCTGGTGTTTGGCCGGCTCTCTCCCTTCTCCTCACCTTGGTTTGTGGGTTTTCTTTTTCGGCAACCTGCGCGCTTTCCCAGGGAGCCGCACACGCGCGGCTGCTCAGTGTTCGATCTTCTGCTCTGCTGCAACTTCCTGTTTCCGGTTGCGTCAGAGCAGAAGATCGAGGCTGAGCAGCGGCGGGTGTGCGCGGCTCTCTGGTAGCGTGCGGGTCGCCGAGGAGGAGGATCTGCGGACTGGGGTGAGGAGAGGGGAGAGAGCTGGCTGGACACTGGAATCGATTGGGCGGGCGGGTGTGAGCTGCGGGGACCGCGCGATCCTTCATGCCTCACTGCGGGGGACAAGACCATTCACCGCCCCGCGGGCGGTGAATGGCCTTGTCCCCGTCGCCGCAGCGACTGCTAGTTTTCTTCCCCGTTTTCGGTGGGTGACCCGCGGCTAAAATGCGGTGGCCGCGGGTAAACCGCCACCGTGTCATTCTCTATTCTGTCTCACTAAGGACATGAAAAGGTTTGCAAAAATTATATTGGGTTATATGCCAAAAAATATGAGAGAGAGAGAATTGAAGTCCTGAATATGAATACCCTAGACTAGAATAAAGGAGGGTCAGAAATGATGCAGGTGTTTAAATACTTGAAAAGTATTAATATACATTACAAAGCAACCTTTTTCAGAGATGGGAGAAGCACCCTTTTCTGAATGCTTTTTATGTTGGTGAGAGAGAGCCTTTTGAAAATTTGTAGTATATCGAATAAATTGAACCCTGAACCTTCATAGCAAAAAGTACACGTGTTTTCTTATGCTTTCAAATCTGCTGTGGTCACAAAAGTTGGAGAAAGTCTGCCTTTTAATGTGGGCATTTTTTGCTTTATATTATGCGTGAAGGTTTAAAAGTGCCTATATGTACCGTATTTCCCCAAAAATAAGACAGTGTCTTATATTAATTTGTGGTCCAAAAAATGCACTAGGGCTTATTTTCAGGGATGTCTTTATTTTTTTCATGTTCAACAATCATCTTTCCCTTCCTCTCCTCTACCCTAATACTTCCTCTTTCCTTTCTCCCCTCTCCCCATGTGCAGCATCCTCCCCACTCCCCCATCCCATCCCATCCCATCCCCTCGTGCAGCAGACCCTCCCCCAACCAACCCTCCCAACCGTGAGATTGACATGCTTCCGCTCCGAGGCCTCCTAAAGGGGTGGGGGTTGCTGAATTGACGAGCCCGTTTTTTTTCAGCAAATCAGGCAGCACTAGTGTCAGAGATTGAGTCAGGAGTGTCGGGGACATTCAAGGGTGGGGAGTTCAGGGGTTGATCTTAACTAGGACTTATTTTGGGGGTAGGGCTTATATTAGGAGCATCTTTAAAAATCATGCTAGGGCTTATTTTTGGGATAGGTCTTATTTTCAGGGAAACAGGGTATTTTCCCTCCCCCCCCAATACAAACACATCCTCTGGAATGCCTTCTTTTAATGTCTATTAGTTTTATTCTACCTTTAAAATACTTTAAATTAAAAAAATATTTTATATCAATATTTGTATTGCAGTAGAAAAGCAGTGCTCAGGAGCTACATGAGATCCATTTAGAGCAGTGATTCCCAACCCTGTCCTGGAGGAACACCAGGCCAATCGGGTTTTCAGGCTAGCCCTAATGAATATGCATGAGAGAGATTTGCATATGATGGAAGTGATAGGCATGCAAATTTGCTTCATGCATATTCATTAGGGCTAGCCTGAAAACCCAATTGGCCTGGTGTTCCTCCAGGACAGGGTTGGGAACCACTGATTTAGAGTCCTCTGTTGTCATAAGGCAAAGAAAGATCCAGAGTCGATTTTTAAATTTTAAGGTTAAAATATAGAAATAGATGTTTAAGCATTGATCCTCTTGATTAGTTTGCACTGGTTTCTGTGTCATTATGTGTTTATATGACATTGTTGCAGTTAAATGTTAGACATTATCTCATTACTGACAAAGTCTGACTATTAATGTATTCAGCATAAGTTCATAAGATAATTAACCTTCCCCACAGGCCCTTTAAATGATGCTTGTATTCAAAATAAAACTCATTACAAATTAAAAATTGAATCCATCCCTTTTGTTAATTTAAACATTAGAATAATTGATTCAAAAAATGTGTTCACTGGACCAAAAACATGCCATTGTTGAAAAAAAACAGCTTAGAAGATATGAATTAGATTAGTACTGGTAAAAGCTATTCCCAGTGAAGGCTGCAATGCTGTTTTGTTTCCAAGCATTACATTATATTTTTACACATTTAGACCCAAATTCAACATTATATGGTGTCCTCAGTTGCACTCACAAATTGGGGCACACAGTTGATTTGCACGTGCAGCTTGTTTAACAAGACAGTTGGCACCGATCATTGGCAATTAACACCTAATAATTGATGCTAATTGACACTAATTAGACGTTATGCATACAACTTGCTAGGCACATTCTATAAAGCGGTACGCATCACGTTCAATGCATGAATCTTTAAAGGGGTTTTAGCCAGGAGAGGGGCATGGGCGGATTATGTGCATTCCCAAAAGTTAGGCGCACTATTGCAGAATATGCCCTATCTGCATAGAGCTTAGGTGTAGGCATATAGGACTGGTTTTCCTTGGTCTAAATAGGTGCGCCTAAATGTTATGCCATGTACGGCCACTAACCATGATTCTATGTACCTTTTACAGAATCGAGCTAAGTGCTGTTCTGATCAGTGCTATATATAGAATTTGGGCTTTAGGGGGTAATTCCATAAGGGGTTGTCTAGTTTAGTGTAAATGCTGCTGTTCTAGCAATTTACATGCTTATGTTGACCTTTTTCCAGTTTTGTGGTATTCTGTACATACCTGTGTAGATGCACAGCGTGTACTTAGCAGGTGAGTGTTCACAAGATGTTCCAAAGCTTAAGATCAATGTAGCAGTTTCCTGTATAATGTGAGATACCAAGTTGCAGCCTAGAAGGAGGAGGCAATTAAAGACATGCTTGTTGGGATGAACAAAGCATGCAACATGGCATGCAAGGAATCAGAAGGTTATTGAGTGCAAAGCAAATGGCAAGCAGCTATTATAGGCAAGGATCAAAAATTTAAACTTGATGCAAGAAGAGACTGGCAACCAGGGTAACATGGTGAAACTGGCAAGCAGTGTTAGAGAAAGCTTGACAGCCACAGACTAAACTAATTGGATTTGTTTTAGAACAGAGAGAAGGAGTCCAGCATAAAAGAATTGCATAAATCTAAATGTGTTATAACCAAACAGGGAATAAAGTCCAAATACAGGATGATAGCAAGAAGGGTTTCATTTGGGTAAAGGTGGGCCATAAATATAATAAATAATTGTCTGAATTCTGTGTAATGCAATGAAAAATGAACAAAGAAATGAGTCTGTGTCCTAAGAGACAGCTTGGAGTCTAGTGTGACTCCTAAGATCTTAATTGAATCATTTATCATTGGTGGGAAGGGGCATTGGAATTGGGAGAATAAATGGTCTTGCGTTTAGCAGAATTATGTAAGAAGGAAGATATCCATAAGCCAGAAAGCAACCTTTTGAAGAGAGTTGTTAAAACTAGCTATAGATGAAGAAGAAGAATATAGTGTGTACAGAATTTGGATGCTGTCTGCAATGCAAAAAGGTCTGCAACCCTAAGATTGAATAAGGGTCAATAGAGGAACTAAGAAAATGTTGAATAGAGTTGGACCAAGGATAGATCCCAAAACAACTGTGAAAATAGAAGAAGATTGTGAGTAATCTGAAAAGTATGCTTTGAGAGGAATGATCTAGAGTACCATTCTTGACAGACCCAAAGTACTGCAGATGTTGTAATAGAATGATATGGTCCACTAAATTGAAAGCAGAAGAGAGGTCTAGGGAGATGATCATGACAGTGTGTTTATCTAAGAATGTTCTAATTTCATTGTAGAGGACAGAGCAGTGTTTCAGAGGTTTGTCCTTTTCTAAACCCTTCCTGTTGAAGGTGTAAGGCCAGTGATTATCTAAAAAAAAAAAAAGAGAAGAGTTGAGCAAGAATTATTTTCTTTAATAGTTTAGCGTAAAAAGGAAGGTTGTAGACTGAGTGAAAGGTAGCTGGATCAGAAGGTTCTAAGTAAGGCTTCTTTAAATTCAGTTATCAAAGCATACATATTTCCAAATGAATAGAATGAGCCTAAAATGACATTGGGACTGAAGAAGGGGAAGAATTAGAATAATGGATGCTTAACCATATGTGCTGGCCAAGGGTCCCATGCAGAAGATGTAGGATTCAAGCTCTTTATAGTTTCCTGAAGAATAGTGAGGGTAGGTAGGTTAAAAATAACCTACTAACTGGAAGGAAAAAAAGCTTTGACCTTCTGAAGGATGGTGTGTGAAGCGATGAAGGTAAAAAAATTTTGGGAGGAAGATTATGATCTAAGTTAAGATCTTGTCCTGTTGTGCTTTGGCAAGAGAATTAAAAGGAATTACGTCTGGATAATAATTGGGAAAAGTGGCTAAGGGAGGTTTGATGCCATTCAGAAACTGAAAATTTCTTAGGCTTGTTAGAGGTGACAATTTTCATCAAATATGTCCATTTAGCACCTTGAATTGATGCTTGAAATGCTTTATATTTTTGATTTAAAATATTTCCAGCGCAACGGGAGCAGAGATTCTGAACTAATGGGTGGTCACCCCCAAAACACAACTTCTTTCAAAAGTTGCCAATCATCTTCACACAGTTCCACATCTCCGTCCAGAGGGCTGTACTGCAGCCCCTCAGTTTTCACTTCTGCAAACGTGTTTAGACATTGTCTTTAGATCTGCTCTAATTGTTTTATTTGTTAGGTACTTTCTTCCCAAATTGTGAGGCTTTTTTTGCTGCAGAGTTTTTTTCCAGCATTACTGGAACAGTGCTCTCGGCGAAGAAGTCTGTTGCTAGCAGGTGTCTCTAAGAGTACCTACCTAGCCAGGCTATGGGACCGTTCCCCTGGGAGTGTGGCTTGCCCCAGACTCTGTCTGGATCTTGAGTATAGACTGTGTGAGCTCTGGGACGGTCCGGAGGGCTGGAGTGGGGCTGGCTGCGTTTCTCCTGCCCCCTGGTTAAGTGAGTGGATTGGTTGAGGTCTCAACCCACCTCCTTAAGGTCCTACTAGCAGCCTGAAGAAGCAAGCAGCTGGAGTCTTTGCTTGTTTGAGGCAGAAAGTCTTCTCTTCTTCACAGCTGCACTAGTAGCTTAAGCAGGAAAAGCAGTTTCCAGCACAAACAGGCACATGAAAACTGGCTATTGCATCCTATGGGGAAACTTGGGGGTGTCAGAGAATTTTTAGGGTTCCTGGGGCCATATTGGGGGTCTCCTACCTCTAGAAATTCCTTCCACAAATTTTTTTAGTTCCTTTTTGGCTCCCATGGGCTGTTTTTAGTGCCAAAATCTCTATTGCGGCAGCCATCTTGAATTTCCAGATTTGTTTTAAAAAGCCTCTATCTACCTTAATATCCCTCAAATTTTCAATCATTCAGCCAGATGGACTGCTCAGGTTCTGATACACTGTATTCATCATGAAGGAGGGGCGGGGGCCTCAGGCTCAACCTCCTCAGATCCCTTGAGGGTCCTAGGACTACAGATGGGCCACTCTTTAGGGTCTAAGTCTTTTCCAGAAGTGGCAAAGGACTAATCTGCATCTGCAGCTAAACAACACCATGGAGGCACAATGAGCACACAAAGGGCTCATCTGGCCCTTCTATTAGGTCTTTACACCAGACTTTCTAAGCCTGTCTGTTCTGTGCCTGCTCAGGTGGTAGCGTGGGAAGTTGCACCCCCAAGGAGTGCAGGGTCTGCTAAGCAGGTGTCAGCAGCAGACCCAAAAAACCAGTTATAAAAGGACAGGGATCTTTGGAGCTCAGACTCTGCCTCTGCTCTCCCAGAGTGAACCTTCCATTTTGGAAGGTTCCGAACTCAGGCAGATGCCAATGGTCAGCAACTAGACCAAGGTGATGGACCTGACTGTGCACAAGCTTTTCAAGCCAGCGGGGTCTGTTGGATATCATCACAGAAGCTTTGCAGGAATTGAAATTGGAACTGCCACAGTCCTCAGCTGCAAATGAGTGGTTCTAAAATGCAGACCACATACTCTCCCTTGCATCCATATATTACAGCGCTCATAACAGAGCACTGGGAATCTCTCAAGGGCCCTCTGAAGATAGCCAAGGCTATGGCCTGGCTGTACCCTATGGCAAACTGACTTTCAGCAGATGTTTGTCACACCCAAGGTGGATTCGTTGGTGGTGCAGGTCACCAACCATACATCACTCCCTAGTGCGGAGCGGTTATAAAGGATGGGCAGGACCAAGGGTTGGATTCAGTCCTCAAAAGGCAATTTGAGGCCCTGGCCCTAGGAATGAAAGCGACTGCAGCAGCTTCTTATCACTTAGGCCTTCTTTTATGAAACTGTGATAGCAGTTTCTAGCATGGGGAGCCGCAATGAATGGCCCGCGCTGCTCCTGATGCTCATTGAGTTCCTATGAGTGTCTGGATTAGCACAGGCCATCCAGTGCAGCTTCCTGCGCTAGAAACTGCTATTGCTATTGCTATTGCAGTTTCATAAAAGAGGGGGTTAGTGTTGGCAGGAGTTGTCTGGTCGATGTTCTATTTGACATTTTCAAGGTCATGAGCAAAGTGTCTACTTTACTATGTTTATGCCCGCAGAATGCTCTAGATCAGGCAATGGACAGATGATTCTTCCTATAAGGCTACTTTGAGCAGGCTTCTTTTTAGGGGCCAAGTGCTCTTCGGCAAGGGTCTGGATGATCTTATGATGAGTTTAGCAACATTGTCCCAAGGCCCTGCTGGATACTTACCCAAGAATCGCTAAGGGGTCTGGGCATGGTCATTTTCGCAGCTCTCAGCAATTTCACCAGTTCTACAGGGAGTTCTCTGGGCAGAGATCCTACCAGAACTCTAGGCAGAGATTCAGAGGTGCCAGATGACCTCAGTCCTTTGGCTCTCGCACCACAGTGGCCTCAAAGAAGCAACAATAAAGCTAGGATGATAGCCTTCCGCCTCTCGCACCGCAGCGGCCTCAAAGAAGCAACAATGAAACTAGGATGATAGCCTTCCTCCTATCTGCAGCTTTTTTGGGAGGCCTGGGCAGAGCTCTATTTGGACCAGTGGGTCTTGGCCCTCTACAAGAACTATTTCTGGACCCTCCAGCAGGAGAAAGCAGTAAAGGTCTGAGCAACTGTACAATGGATCTTAGATATTCGAGTCATAGAGCCTATCCCAAACAGCAAATCAGACTTAGGCAGATATTCTACATACTTTATTATGCCAAAACGAGACTCGGAGAAATGGTAGCCAATTCTGGCTCTAAAGGCAGTAAGCGCAGCACTGAAAGTGCCCCATTTCCGAATGGAGACCATGAGATCAGCCATTGTCTCAGTAGTGCCAGGAGTATTCCTTGCCTTGCTGGACTTAATGGAGACTTATCTCCAAGTTCCAATATTTCTGGCTCACAGAAGGTTCCCGCAGTTTCATGTGTTGGAACAGCATTTTCAGTTCTCTGCTTCCTCCTTGGAGCTTGCAACTGCACCGCACAAGGTAATAGTAGTCATAGCAGCGAACTTACGCAAATCAGGGGTCAAAGTACATCCATATCTGGACGACTGGCTTATCAGAGCCCCATCTGTGGCAGAGGGAGAGATAGCAGTGGAGCAGGTAGTGCAGACATTACAGCATTTGGGCTGGATAATCAATTTCCAGAAGAGCCAACTCAATCCCTGGAATACCTGGAAGTTCTCTTCGACATGGCAGCAGGTTGTATTTTTCTTCCCGAGCCACTCAGAAACTGATGCATCAGATTACAGAAATGTTATCAATGCAGTCCCTCAAAGCCTGGCATTATCTATAGGTGCTAAGTTCGATGGCACCCCGTTCAGGACATGCTGTTGTCACACAGGTCACCTTAAATGAATTCTCTTCACAGGCCACTGGCCTGGACCCCAGAAGCGCTCCACAGTCTACAGTTGGTGGCTCAGTCCAGAGTCCTTGAGCAAGGGAATGCTGTTCATCATATACTGTTGAGTGATTCTGATGACGGATGCCAGCCTTTATAGCTGGGGAGGTCACTACAATGGACATCCAGTTTAGGGGACTCGGTCGCCTTCTCAGAAGAAATGGTCAATCAACAGTCTGGATTTGCAAGCTATTCAACTAGTGTTGAGGAGCCAGCAAGACACTCTGGGGTGCCCAAGCAGTCAGGGTCTTTATGGACAATGCCACAGGAACCCAAATAGAGTCTAATAGCCAGGAGGTGGTGGTAGCCCTGGATCAGGGAGATGACCAATCTATACAATGCCTGTTTAAGTCCACAGCAAATATTAGATTCCTTGCGTGAATTAAATCTAGAACTCCAACAACGTCAAACAGTGTTCTGTCATGAACAGTGTGAAGTCTCATCCCACATTCTTTGCCTGGCATCCTGATATTAATATATTAGTAAATCTAAGCAACAAAAGAGAAAAGTGAGATCTGTTTGGGTCTAAACAACCCAAACAGTCACATTTATTGTATTCAAGTCCATAAATAGAGATATAATGAAATAAAGTCCAAAAATAATTGCTTGATTGGAAAACCAATCTTTTCTGTTGATAGAGGGAAGGCTATTGAACTATGTAGAAGTCTGGATACAAGTCACAATGGACCACTGGATGCTCGATATACTTTGAGAAGGTTACAAGCTCAAATTTACCCATCCTTTGCCCAATTTATTTATGACATCTCTGGCAGGAAGGCTGGAGAAAGAGTGCAAAGTACTGGCAACAGTACAATGTCTGATAAGACATTCAAGCTATAGAGCCCATTCCAGCCAAAGAATCAGGCTTGTGCAGATACTCCATATACTTCATAGTGCCAAGGAAAGGATCAGAGGATTGGAGACCCATTCTGGATCTCAGAGCGGTCGATGCAACTTTGAAAATACCACAGTTCCGCATGGAGACAGTCCACTTGATCATTACAGTAGTGGCTCCAGGGGAATTCTTGGCTTCTCTGGATTTAATAGAAGCCTAACTTCATATTCTCATCTTTTCAGAGCACAGGAGGGTTCTTAAGATTCCATGTGCCACAGAAACATCACCAGTTCTCAGCGCTCCCCTTCGGTCTGACTACAGCTCCTTGCACCTTCACCAAAGTGATGGTTATAGTAGCAGTGCATCTCAGCAAAGCAGGGCTACAAATGCATCCTTACTTGGACAAACATAGCCTTGTCCCTAGCGGAGGGAGAGAAAGCAGTATCCAAGGTATTCCAGGTGTTACAGAACCAGGGCTGGATCGTCAGTTTCTGAGTCACTTGGTGCCAACAAAATTTCTGGAGTACTTGGAAGTATACTTCAACACAGTGGAGGGCTGTATCTTTCTTCCAGAGGCATGCAGACAGAAGCTTTGCAAATAAATAACGTGCCTTTGGCCAAGCCATCCACCATGGCCTGGCACCACTTCTACTATTACTTATTGCTTATATAGCGCTGAAAGGCATACTCAGCGCTGTACATTTTGGCATTTTATAGATGGTCCCTGCTGGGAAGAGCTTACAATCTAACTTGGATAGACAGATATGACATAGAGGGTGGGGAATGCATAATGCAAGGTAAGAGGAACCTTCAAGTGCTCAGGTCCATGCCTGTGACATAGAGGTGATCCCATTAGCGAAGGTACATATGTGTTCCCTGCAAACACACTTGTCCCGCTGGTCTTCTTAGATGGATGCTCTGCAGAAGTTGCTACCTTGTACACCACAGGCACAAAGCAGCATGAGTTGGCACCTACCACAGTCACTATCAAGGGGCATGCCTATCCATTAGGACTCTTGGATGATTTTAATGACAGATGCCAGCCTATGTGGCTTTGGAGGTCATTGCAATGGGCACTCAGTTCAGGGATGACGGACTCTGTCTCAGAGGAAGTGGTCCATCAATAAGCTGGAACTACAAGCCATACGCCTATCATTATAGCTCCCTCGGAGTTCAAGTAAAAGACCTCTCATTTTTGGAGCTGTTCGAACAAGGTATCCCTGACTTCTCATCCAGATATAGCCTGGATTTTGAAAGGTGCACTTGGGTTACTCCCACCAGTACGACAGCTCTTTCCATCCTGGAAAATGAACATTGTCTTACAAGGCTTGACAAAGGCTCCATATAAGCCTTTACAAGGGGCGTCATCATTGGACCTCTCTGTTAAGACAGCTTTCCTGATTGCTATCATGTCCATATGAAGAGAGAGTTGCAGGCACTTTCCTGCAGAGAACTGTTCCTTAGATTCACTGAAAGGAGTTTCCATACACACGGTTCTGTCCTTTTTGCCAAAGGTAATCTAAGGTTTTGAAGGAAACCAGGAAGTCTGTCTACTTGCATTCCAATCCACAGGATCAGAGAAAAGGGACAAAATCCTATGAGTGCTGAATGTCTGCAGAGTGGTTCTATAGTATTTTGATGTTACTAATGAATTTTGGCTCTCAGGTCATCTATTCATCCTATCTGATCAAGCCAGATGCGGCAGGTCAGTGTTTAAGGTGACTATCTCAAGATGGATATGCATTGCCATTTCTTCTACTTACATTGCCTGTGGAAAGCAGCCGCCAATACCGTTGATGGTCCATTCAACGAGGAGCATTGCTTCTTTGTGGGCGGAAGCCTGGGCAATTTCACCAGAGGAGATATGTAGGGCAGCTACTGGTCCACTCTTCACACTTTCACTATGTTCTTCAGTATTACAAGCAGGCTCATTTGTCCCACCTTAGATTTGAGGGATTGCTTTGGTACATCCCATCCATCCAGAATGACACACCTGTTGCACTAGAAAATCAGATTGGGTTCTTACATTGATAATCTTCTTTCTTGTAAATAGGTGTGTCATAATGGAACCCCACCCTGTCAGTCTTTCAGTGAGCCTGCTTATTGTCTCAAAGAAGAATGTCAGTTCTCAGAATAAGGTTTTTCATGTCAGTCTGACTATAGGATCAGGAAGACATGTATAAGGACACAAACAGTGTTGGGGTATGTACAGTTCCATAAATGTTTTCATTGGTTGATAGTCTCTTAAGTTGTTCTATGCATTAATAGTTTTCATATCCATACTTGTTACAGAACAAAACACATCTGTGTTTTCAGGGAATTTCTCAGTTCCCTCTGTTCTTAGTTTATCTTATGAGGTCTATTGCCTGCTTCGGTACAAACTGAAGGGAACAGCACAGTACACTGGATAAGGAGGAGTTGAAAACTATGATTGATATCTTCCGCACAGTGTGCAGGTTTAGATTGAATACCAATCCATCCAGAATGACGCACCTATTTATAAGAAAGAAGATTATTGAGGTAAGAACTTAGTCTTTCTTTCGTATGAATCCTATTACTAAGGCCTGAGAAACAAGTACAATGCCCTTGATTTAACATACTACTACTGGCAATTAGCCAACTAACCAAACCCAAATGTATATGATCACAGAACTTAAAATATATAACCCGTCTTCTCCTTGGGGGCAGCTGGAGGCAAGGTACAACAGATCCAGTAATCTTGAGATTAAAGGTTACAGTTGAAGGAAGAAGGTAGAGGTTAGGATCTGAAATTGTAAAAATGTACCATCCTAACCAGATCTGTTGTACCTTTTATTACAAGTAAATTTATATATATGACATATTTGTATTATTTATTCATTTTTATAGCCCATCCTCCCCAAGAGCCCAGAACGGGTTACAAGAATACATACACAATGATTTCAGGAACAGAGATATGGCCATTACAGTCAATAATATGCTACAGGATCAAAACACAATCAATAACTTACAACTTATAGAGAATGTAACTAAGGACACTTGCTTTGGAGAATCTAAGAAAATCAATCATAAAGTCAAGATTGGGTATTAACATATTTGCAGTGAACGGTAAAAGAACTGGTTAGCAGGCATAGGTGTTCTGAGATAAGGTGGTTAATGGAAGTCGCTCGGAGAAAGAAAAGGCGAGTGGGTTCGGTGCTGGGGCCGATCTTGTTCAATATGTTTATGAGTGACATTGCTGAAGGATTAGAAGGAAAGGTTTGCCTTTTTGCAGATGATACCAAGATTTGTAAGAGAGTAGGCACCAAGGAGGGATTGGAAAACATGAAAAAGGATCTGCAAAAGTTAGAGGAATGGTCTAATATCTGGCAACTAAAATTCAATGCAAAGAAATGCAGAGTAATGCATTTGGGGATTAATAATTGGAAGGAACCGTATGAACTGGGAGGTGAGAGGCTGATATGCACGAATGGGGAGAGGGACCTTGGGGTGTTAGTGTCTGAAGATCTAAAGGTGAAAAAACAGTGCAACAAGGCGGTGACTGTTGCCAGAAGGATGCTGGGCTGTATAAAGAGAGGCGTAACCAGTAGAAGAAAGAAGGTGTTGATGCCTCTGTACAGGTCATTGGTGAGGCCCCACTTGGAGTATTGTGTTCAATTTTGGACACCGTATTTGGTGAAGGACATAAGAAGACTTGAAGCGGTCCAGAGGAGGGTGATGAAAATGATAGATTTGCACTAAAAGACGTATGAGGAGAGACTGGAAGCCCTGAATATGTATACCCTAGAGGAAAGGAGGGACAGGGGAGATATGAATCAGACATTCAAGTACTTGAAAGGTATTAATGTAGAACAAAATCTTTTCCAGAGAAAGGAAAATGGTAAAACCAGAGAGCATAATTTGAGGCTGAGGGGTGGTAGACTCAAGAGCAATGTAAGGAAATTCTTCTTTACGGAGAGGGTGGTGGATACCTGGAATGCTCTCCCAAGAGAGGTGGTGGAGAGGAAAACGGTGACAGAGTTCAAAAAAGCGTGAGATGAACACAGAAAATCTGAAAATAATAGTAAATATTGAAGAACTAAGGCCAGTACTGGGCAGATTTGCACGGTCTGGGTCTCTAATATGGCCACTTGGTTGAAGATGGGCTGTGGAGGGCTTCAGTGGCTGGGTTGGTATAGATGGGCTGGAGTGAGCTTTGACATTGACAGAGACTTCAATAGTTGGAACCTAAGCACAGTACCGGGCAGAGCTTTGGATTCTTGCCCAGAAATAGCTTAGAAGAAGCAAAAATTTTAAATTGAAGCAGGTTGAGCAAACTAGATGGATCATTCAGGCCTTTTTCTACTATGTTTAGTATGTTTGAAGCAAGGTCTGTCTAATATAGTTTGTTGATGGCGACAAAGATAATTAAAAAATAAAAAAAGTAAATTTCCCAGGCTTATGGTGTAAGAAAAGGAAACTTAAACACCAAAAAACCTAACCGACTTAGGATCAGAAGCAGTGCAAACAACCATGACTAAGAAGGCTTATGTAGCAGAAAAAGCTGAAAACAGCAGAGATGTATCTTAAGACAAAATGTGGCTCTGGAGAACTGTAGACACAAATAGACTAAAGCAGTGGTCTCAAACCCAAATCCTTTACAGGGCCACATTTTGGATTTGTAGGTACTTGGGAGGGCCGCAGAAAAAAATAGTTAATGTCTTATTAAAGAAATGACAATTTTGCATGAGGTAAAAACTCTTCATAGTTTAAAAATCTTTCCTTTTGGCTAAGTCTTAATAATAATATTGTAATTTATAGCTAAATAGACATATTATCAAGAAACTGTTTTATTTTACTTTCGTGATTATGATAAACATACCGAGGGCCTCAAAATAGGATCTGGCGGGCCACATGTGGCTCCCGGGCCATGAGTTTGAGACCACTGGACTAAAGGATGTTTCATGTAATGGCAGTGACGCAGTTGATCCTGCACACACTAAAGAAAGCATGTACATACATTTAGAAACTTAAGCTAACATAGTAATGAATTTAGTATAGTTTGTCTAATCAACAATTAGTCTAATGTCAATAGTACATTTCAGCTAATAGACAATCCAATAGGACAATTGGTCTAATGAGACATTTTGTCTAACATTAGAGATAAAGGTGAAATGTAGTATGAAGTCTTGAAAATTGATATGCCTGTAAAATTGGCTGGATCTAAAAATGAGCTGTCCTTCTGTCTCGCACATAGGAGAGGAACTTCTTCTTGTTTTTTGCTCAAAAGGAAAGGAAATTTCTCTTTCTTTTCACTAGTGATAGCAATTTGAGGTTTCTTGACATAGTTAGACTATATTAAGCCAGACCTCATTCACAGAAACGGAATCTTTCCTTGCCTCAATAGCACGAAAGAAGTGGGTTACCAGAACATGGAAGAAATGTGTTTGACCTGGAGGCAAAATGTGTCTTCCCTTGTATAGAGGTCAGGGACTGTGCATTACAGCAAGTTCAAAACATGATTACATCAATGTTTTACACCATAGACTGATATTTCATACTGCAAGCAAGCTGCCTAACGTTCCATCATATTTTAAGCCCATCATCTCCTGTTAAACTCCAGAAATCACAATACCATCATCTGTTAGTTGTGTGTTTAGACTATAATTAAGAACTTTGAAGCATCACAGCATTCTCATTAGTGAATAACTGAGCCTGAATTTTTATTTACAGCTGTATCCCATTGAAAACTAACAGTGATGTTTTATGTGAAAACATTAAGTTTGTGTACTAATCTTTTAATTTCTGAAACTCAAAAGGACTGAGACCTGCTTCTTGCTGTAGTTTTTTCTTTAAAAATTGCACCAAATTTTGCATCAGTATTCTGTCTCCTCTTTTGTTTAGATCAATTCTACAATTAGACCAATTTTTCTTTTACACTAACTGACCCATTAGCTATTGTGTATTTTAGACCAATAGTCCATTAGATGAACTATCATTAGACTAATTGTTGAGAACCTAATAATAATGTAGTAAATGTTGGCAAAGAAAGACCTATATGGTCCAACTAGTCTAGATAGCTGTCCTAGGCTCTGTTGATGATCTCATCTACTTGGTGGAAATGCTATCATGATTTGCTAGTTTTTTATTTCCTCTATGCGGTATGATAAGATTGAATGGATAGAAACACCCAGGGAGAATTGTCATTCCCTGCAATAAAATAGAAGGGATAAAGAATATGTAGCCTGATATTTTAAAATACTAAAAGGATTCAAGAAAATAGAGCAAGAAACATCGTTATTCACATTGTCAAATGTGACATGGACAAGAGGTCATGAACTGAAACTGAGGGGCAACAGGCCCAGGACAGATGTCAGGAAGTTCTGTTTCACACAGCGAGGGGCAACAGGCCCAGGACAGATGTCAGGAAGTTCTGTTTCACACAGCGAGTGGTGGACGCTTGGAATGCTCTCCCGGAGGAGGTTGTGACGGAGACCACCATTCTGGGATTCAAGTGCAAGTTGGATGCACACCTTCTTGCAAATCACATTGAGGGATACGGGTTAACAAGGTCTTTATCAGGGAAAACCTAGCTTGGCCTCTGCGTGTGCGGGTCACTGGACTAGATGGACCTAAGGTCTGATCCGGTGAAGGCATTTCTTATGTTCTTATTTAAACCCTCCTGCCTCCCAAAGAGTTGTAAGCGATGTGAAAAAAAATCCTCCTTCCCAGTTTCCTCTGTTTACATATATGTCACACTGAATGTTTTCAGATTTATTTATTTATTATTTTTTTTTTAAAGTGATAGTAAACAAAGGGAATCTGAGTAAACACACAACACAATTATTTTCACCTGGGAGTCGGCTGGGAGACTTTCAAAGTATCTCACTCTGTCTTTACTTTAGCACTGTGAGATTGTGATTTATTATTATCACCTATAGTTTGTTCACTGATTTGTTTGCTTTGTACACACGGGAGGGACCCGACGATGATGTGCAGGTGGAGGTTATTATACCTTCACCAGAATATGTGAGCGCTGGAGAATTTTCTCCTTTCGCTTAGCCTTCACACTGAGGATCCCCCCTTCACAGGTTATATGTTATTACTATAAGTTTAGTGCGTTAGACAGAGTGAGCTACTTTGAAAGTCTATTAAACTTTTTTGCTGCTGTTTGTGGTTTCTATTTAGTATCTTGTGCAGCATTTTTTGGGAGTTATTTTGGTAGTAATATGTAGCCTATCATACAATATAGCTTCTTGTCCTTCTATGTATTTCCCCATCCTCCTATGTACCTAAAGCCTTCTTGATGACACCAGGCTTTGAGCCTCCTATTGAAGTTCTCTGTGTTTTTAGCTCTTTGCTCCCCCTTTCCATATGCAGGCAGTACTTCTGGAAAAGCTACAGTTTTTACAAAAGGTTTGAAACCCTCACCAAGCTCCCGAAAGGCTTTCCGAGCTGCAAGTGTGGAGTTGTTGGCCATGTCATTTTTTCCTAGATGAACAACATCCGCTTTAGACTTCTTAGTTTCTTCCTTAATTATAGACAGTACTAGTATTTTAGCCCATTACATTAACAGGTGCTAGAATATATGTCTGTCTGTCTTTATTTCTGTCTCTCTCTCTATCTCGCTGTCTTTCTTTCTGTCTGTCTCTCTCCCTGGCCCCCTTTGTCTGTCTGTCTTTCTGTGTCTCTCTTCTTTTCTTTCTGTCTCCCTTCCTCCCGCTGGTGCTAGAATATATATGTCTGTCTTTCTTTCTGTTTCTCTCCCTACCCCTGTCTTTTTCTTTCTGTCTCTCTTCCTCCCGCTGTCTTTCTTTCTGTCTCTCTCCCTCCCTGGCCCCCTTTGTCTGTCTGTCTTTCTGTCTCTATCCCTACCCCTGTCCCTGTGTCTTTCTTCCTATCTCCTTCCTACTTTTAATGACTGGCTATCCATTAAAACTCCCCATAGGCGTCTTTTAAGTTAAAAAGAAACTTCGGCCCGTCCTGTATGAAACGAACAGGATCCGTTTCTAGGCCCCGAAATCGTTCTGCAAACATTCTATAATCTATTACAGACGTCTGGAGGCAGTTCCCCTTAGAAAGAAAGAATACCAGATATTTCCAAAAGGATAGCCTGACTTTATTTCCAGAATTCATTTGGTTATATTGGGTCAGTGGTAATCCTCACAAGAAAAGGGGGATGGACAAGAGAGGGGAGAGGGTGTGTGAACAGGATATGTACATGGCAGGGGGCCTGAGCCTGTATTGTCCCAAAGACGAAACTTCATTAACATGATTAAATGAACTCCTCCCAAACCATTAAGAGAGCAAGCAGAACACCCCACACCCAATCACCTCCAACACAGGCAGGAACAAAAGACATAAAATATGTGTGTCCTTTTTAAATGTATCCTTTCATAGACAGAGACAGAAAACCTATCCTTTCCTTTCAATCCCCTCTTACGTCATGAAAATGACGTCATAAATGCACAGCATGAGCGTGGAGGGAGAGATATTCTAGATATGTCTCTTGAGGAGGAGTTTTAGGGGCTGTAATATGAGTCAAACAGCGCAGGAACAGTCTAAAATTACATAAGCAACAAGAGTGCAGATAATAATAAAGATTATAACAATAAGAAGGTCTAAGTTCAACATTCTTATTGATAGTAATAAGGGACTCAAACCTAGCGTTAACCTGGTCTCGGGCCTTGAATTCATCTGGGACCCCTCTTGGGACCCCTATCTCATCTATGTATAGCTAAAGCGCACTGGCCTATCTACTGGCTGAGTAGTTTAACACGGAGCCGGAGGTCTCCACAGAGCCAGTAAATATCACCTAAAGAAAAATCTAATGCTGCAACAGTGAAGCATACCTATAATTTCCAAAAAAAATACTAGGCTGTAGTTAAATTTCCAGTATGTCTCGGACAATAGTTTCTGATTAATACATTAACACATTTTAGCTAATCATGATTTAATCAGGACTACTTGAAACCGTCTTCCTGTCCTCAGGGTCTATCTGCGTCCCCATGCCAGAGTCAGATTGATACAATTTCCCATAGGCTTTTGGTGACACCAGCTATGCCAACCGAAAATGCTGAACGCCTGCAACGGCTATGCTGACATCTTTCATATTCTTTGAAATGAAAGCAAACTTGTGGTACCCTTAGCCAGCTTGCCTCGCTTATGCCTTGCCAATCTCTAACAGTATATCATAGCTGTCCTCCAAGCTATGAAGATGAACAGTTCCCATTATGAGTTCAAACCTCTGTCTTAGGTCGTATAGGCCATAATCTGGGCGGGGATCCCAGTATGCCCATATCTTACCCGTCGTTGAGCGAGTGAACGTGCATAAGGGTTGTAGGAAACTTTCTCAGGAGGCCCAGGCAAAAAGGTACAAGGATGTCATAAGAGAGTATGTAAGTATGGGATATGGGATAATATTATCTCTGACCCTGGTAATGGTAATGCAATAGGCCATGCCAAATTAAAACCAAATTAGAACCAAATTAGCAAGTTGTCAGAGAAGATACTGGAAATTCATGTATAACTGCCTTAAAAGCTAGAAGGAACTTTGTGAGAAAAGAAATGTACACGTGTTTCACTCTACAGCAAAGGAGAATCATAACAATACATAGCAAAATTTGTAGAATAGTTAAGATAGGATGAATTAAAACATTAAATACATGGTTTGCAGTGGGCGAATACTCAAAGAAAAGTTCCAAAGCTTGAGACATGAGCATCTTGGAGCAAATTTTGTGCAATCTGTCCATTTTCAAAAGTGATAGTATGATTCACTTCTTTGGAGGTTTTCTTAAGTTGTTCAATGTAAGTATGGAGTTCAGTAAAGTTCAGCAGCTTTTGGAATGTCTCATTCCCCATTCCAAGAGGCAGTGGATGTACAGCATATGAAGTAAAGTCTGAAATGTCCATAGAATAGGTTAAATAGGAGGAATTGTACAGCAAAGCGTTCTTAGGAAGGTGGCTATCTCCGATGAACAAGAAACATTGTGTACAGCATGTATGGAAAAGTCTTTGCAGTCAGGGTGCAGGAAGATGAATTACAGTCTAGCAGGAACCGGCAGTCTCTTTAAACTGGTGAGATGCACACTTGGGATGAAATGATGTTTGCACAGGATCTGTTGTTTGTACAGGATCAGTCAAGTCACTGGAAATTAGTGGTGTTCACCCTTGAGATGAAATGATGTCTGTGCATACAGGGAGGGATTTGAAAAGAGTCCCGATATCATTCAGCAGCTGTACTCCAGTGTGATCCAAATAAGAGATAGAAAATGGAGGAGAAACCATGTTGCCTGTACTGAATGTAGAGAGAGAGAGAGAGAGAGAGAGAGAGAGAGAGAGAGAGAGAGAGAGAGAGAGACCAGGTTGCCTGTACTGAATGTGGCAACATGTGACAATATTAATACTTGTTATAGTTATGGCAAAAGAGAGACAATATTCAAGTACTTAAGGTTCTTAATCAGACATTCCAAAAAGATATGTTTTTGTGTGCCGCATATAACTATTATGGCAATTCAGAGAGACCATAATTCTGTACTGAATGTATTTAAAAAATTATGTCAGTCAGAAATGTGTACTGAATGGTTCATATCAAGTGAGCACCATAGAATAAACACTGTATAGATATAGAATAAAACCTTTTAAAACCTTTTCTTAAAAATATAACCCCTAACTAAGCTACATTTAGCATATGCAAATTATAGGGAAAAAACATTGCGCATTTGGGCTAGTAAAAAGTGGGAAAAGAGCTAGCTCTAGAAATGGCCAATATTATATATCCTGGGGTACCCCTCAACCCAAAACAAGTAGACAAAACACAGACCACATGGCACAGACAAGACACAAAACATATAGCTCTAGGCTTCAAACTATTCTTCCATCGGTCAAGTGTTCAGAGCTGAACTTATCTCTGGAAATAAACACATTGTTATAGAAAAACAAAACAGAGATGAACACATGAGTAAAGTATATGGACAAATAATGCATATCATAACCATCTCATATTTAGAAAAGCTAATGTCTCTTTGGATCGTCTTTATCTCTGCAGTGACAAAGAGGATCCCTGGAAAACACCAGAAATATCCTAGTGCCAAAACTGGGATGGGCATGCATACATCCGAACCGCTGTTAAGAAAAAGAAAAGAAAAACACATTTTAATTTTGCAACATCCTATTTTATCTTTAATAGTCCTGTTCATGCGTTCGACAATACCGAAACTCTGTGGGTGATATGGGAGATGAAATTTCCACTCAATGCGGAATGCGATAGCTAAATCTTTGCATACTCTGGCAGTGAAAGCAGGACCATTATCTGTTGATGTGTGTGGGACATCCCCACCTAGGGATGATTTCGCAAGTAAAATGTTTACCACAGTCTGAGCAGTTTCATTTGTAGTGGGAAAAAACTTCAGGTTATCGGGAGAACATGTCAACAATAACAAGGGCAGCTGGTATACAGGGTTTCCCCTCTTTGCACCAAAGTCCGTCTGAAGGGCGGCTTTGGGCACCGGCCAGATGGGCATTGATTAAGCCAGTGACCAGGGTCTCCGCAATTAAAACATCCAGTACTTCTAGATGGATTATTACCATCTCAATCGGAGACAGGGGCCCGCCCGCTACGAAACCCGTGACCCCTTCTTCCGCGAGGAGCGGACAGGCGCGGTCCCCAGGTAGGTAGCTGGCCCTAATAATGCAGGATTTCCCAAGGCTTAGAGATCTCAAAGCGTAGGAGAGTGTTGCGTAGTGGTTAGCGCTACAGCCTAAGGAACCTGAGGCTTGGGGGTTCAAACCCCGCACTGCTCCTTTTTTCAATCTGAAATTATGCACGAGAACTAGTGGGCCATTCTGAAATCATTTGTTTGACCAGAATCTGCAAAGGAGAACGGAGGTTAGAAAGGAAAGTCTGAATAAGTAGGGAATCCATATTTGCATGGGCACTAAGACTCATTAAGCCTCTTCCACACCTATCAAGCTCTGTCTGCAATCCTAATCGAATCACATTGGATTCCTGTTACTCATCGCATTACCTTTAAAATCCTACTTTTAGTTTTTTAAAACACTGTCTCTGAACGAACCCCAATTCATTAATAACTATTTATTCCCCATAGTATATCACGTTCTTTAAGATCCATTAATCAAAAACTCTTAACAATTCCATCACTGAAAGTAAAATAGGTAGGTAAATTCATTCTGAATTAGTTCTCCCACTGAATTAGCTCTTGGCACCTGGCACTTTGGTCTGTAGGAAAATTTCTGTTTAGTTTCTGGACTTCCCTTCTATCTCAGGGGTGAGTGTGCCACTTTTCTCACCAAGATATAAACTTGTAGGATTAGAAACAATTATAAAAAATTATTGAAGAAGAAAATGACCTAAACCATTTTAAAAGCAATCTGAAGAGCTTCCTTTTTAAAGACGCCTTTAATTTATTTTTAATTTATTTATTCCCTATTCCTATTGCCCTCACCATTCACGTCTTCCCTTGTGTTCTATTAATACAATTGTAGTTCTGCCCTTTCTTCCTTATGCATCTGTTAGTTTGTATGTCAATATGTCAGGCTTATGTAATTTACTATAAATAAGCATATGTGTACACCTTTTGTTTTTTATGATCATATTAGCACTATAATTAAATCTACATTTTACAGATTACGTAGGATACGATCTATTGCAAAATTCCTATGTCAGAACATATCCATTAAACTCATCACTAAGTCTAGAAAATATGACCATGTTACACCCCTTTTGATAGATGCACATTGGCTTCCAGTTAATTTCGGATAACGTACAAACTGTCTGCTTGTTTTTAAATCTCTTCTTCATAAGACCCCAGCATTCATATTTAAATATTTAATTCCTTATCATTCAAACAGAACCCTGAGGTCTAATGAGCAAAACTTATTAACCATTCTATCACTTAAAATTATTAACACTAGACGTCAATTTATTTTTTTTCTGTAACTGCTCCTCAAACTTGGAACGATCTTCCCATTTATCTGCGGAATGAGCAGGATTTAGGAAAATTTATTTTACCCAATGTTATTATTTAAAGTTTGTTTTTGTATTGTATTGTCCTTATTTGACTATAGAATTTGATTAAGCGATTAATCAAGAAAAATAATAAACCTGAAACTTGAAACTTGATTTGTAAATCGCTTAGCAAATTAAATTAAGCTATTCAATAAGTTAAAAATAAACTTGAAACCTGAATCTCACAAATTTCCATATTTTTCTTGCTCTATCTGTAAAACTAATTCTGGCCCCTGTATTAATTAAAGTCAATTTATCCTGACCCTCTTTAAGACAATTGCCTCCAAATTATTCAAAATACTGCCATTAAAATCATTTCACCTTAAAAGCTCAAAAATTTGATCATGTCACACTACTTTTGATTAACTCCCATTGGCTTCCCATAGATCATTGATTTACTGATACATAAAACCATAGCTTCCGGTCTACCTGATTTCATCAACAGGTTATTAATCTCCCACAACCTGCATCACACATTACATTCTTCTTATCAAAACCTGTTATCCATTCCCTCTTTAAAACACCTTGGCACCGTGCATACTAATAAAGTTCATCACTTGATAAATTTAAAACTAGCTTGAAGGCCTTTCTTTTTAAAGACGCATTTGGAGTATAATAGTCCTTTTAAGGACTGTAATGGGACTTTGCTCCTTGCTTTTCTTATTCATTTTAATCTTTTCTACAAAGTGCTAGATTATTTATTTTTTGTTTCCTCCCTTTTGTTTTCATCCTTCTCTTTCTTTTTCATTATAATTTGTTTTGCTTTGTTTTTAAATATATGCCTTTCTGACTGTCTGTTTTAATAATTACACAAATGTATTTCTACCCTTTTTCATTTTGTTTCTGTAAGTTCCCCAAACAAACCTGAAACCTACTGGCCTACAGACAGTGCTGAAAACTAGTCAGCCTGCTTGTCACTACAACAAAGGACAAGGACTGCCACAGAATCAGCTCTAGGACACCCACCGCAAAAACCAAACCTGATCCAATACATATTGTGACAGGGAAGTGCCTGTCAGCAGTTTAAACCCGGTTTTAAACCCTGCCTTGCAAAGGGCTGTCCCTATTCCTAAG
This sequence comes from Geotrypetes seraphini, assembly GCF_902459505.1. Classification (NCBI taxonomy): domain Eukaryota; kingdom Metazoa; phylum Chordata; class Amphibia; order Gymnophiona; family Dermophiidae; genus Geotrypetes; species Geotrypetes seraphini. The sequence goes on along the minus strand of NC_047090.1, from coordinate 76,365,975 downwards.
CCCAGGAAACTGCCTAGTAACCCTGTGCCTATCACTAAGAGCCAACAGGTAGGGCAAGGCAGAGAGGCAAGGACAGAAACCATAGCGTTCTTTCTCCCTTAGTCTAACTGTGAACTAGTATGAATAAATTACTTAGAGCCTGAGAGGAAGAAGGAGGTGAGAACCTGTAATTAACCTCTCCCGAAAACTTGCACGGAACTTAGAGTCCCGAGAATTCTTAACCCTTAAGAGCAGTCTGAAATGGTTGGGTAATAAAGTTCCCCAACCCTACCCTGGGAGTCCGGGGCAGTGGGGGCACTGGGCCTCAGGTGGGACAGTGCTAAAGCCTCCTAAAGATTTCTCAAACAGAAAAAGCAAAATCAGGAGAAAACGCTCTTGGTTTTATTCCTTGGCCTTTCTGCCTGGACAGCAGGCTGGACTGTATGAAAGTATGTTTTTGTCTAAGTCTCCTCAACACAGAGGGACTGCTGGAACCCTAGTGCTGTAAACTGAGGGAAATAAAAGAAAAGCTGAACTTTACCACTAACGCAGCCTCCACTAATTATTTCACTGTTTCCCAGTGGGAATCCTCCTGGGAGCGCCTGGTCCCCACGCCTGGGGCGGGAGCTGGGTTGCCAGCGCTAGGCTTAACCCCGGCCCCGCCACAATATATGCAGACGACATCTCCATCCTAACAGCATAACAAATGAAATCTCAAAATACATTACTCATATAATGACTGAAATAGAACATTGGACAAGCAACTTCAAACTGAAACTTAACACAGAAAAAACAAAAATCTTCCTTGCAAGCCCAACGGATAATAAAATTACCAATTCAACGCTACATATAAAAGACCATGATTACCCAATTACCAACTATTGTAATATCGTTTATTTGGGTATCATTCAGAACTCAGCTGTCCGCTTGATATATGGATTAAAAAAGAATGACCATGTCATCCCCCATCACAAACCACTGCACTGGCTGTCAGTCGAGGCAAGAATATTATTCAAGTTCTCCTGCATATGTTTCAAGCTAGTCACATTAATAAAGCCGAACTGACCTACAATGCCTTTAGAAAACTCATAAAAACTACCCTATTTGACAGATACATCACCTAAACAGAACCTCACCAAGCACTATTTCTTTTCACAATCCTAATTCGTGCTGTTTCTGAATCTCTAAACAAACTGTACATTGTAATTTTTTCCCTTTCTTTTTTCAGGAAAGCTGTGATTTTTCTTTACAGGTCAGCTCCGAAATTCTTAGCAAACATTATATTTTGTAATTTTGATTCCTAGTAGTCTCTGTACTCTGTACTCCCTCCACATATTGTAAATCGCTGAATGTTCAGCTCTCTTAAATGCAAACCGCCCAGAGTCGCAAGATTGTGGCGGTATAGAAGAACAAAGCCATTACCATTATTATTATTATTACTGAGTCTCATCTGTCTAGGAGGTGGAAAATCCTAAGTGTCTTTATGACCCATTAGAAAAACAATATCACAATGCAGGAATTTTTTCAATAACAAAAACAATATAACAATGCAGAAATTTTCGCTTACCTTACCTTATAAGCGAGATACATTAATAATATACAATATAATCTTATACTCTATAAAATCTTATCTAAGCAATAGACGAGAAAAGCACATGCAAAGAATGGTACAGATGACAGAATGTGCAGACGTTTCTATAACTCCACAATAGAGACTTTCCAAAAGTCTTCACTTAATTTCATTCTTCCCGAAAGAATGGATTTTCACGGCGGGAATTTACCGAAAACTCCACATTAATATTTGTCCTTACCAAAAGGACAGTGTCCTTGCCAAAAGGACAGTAACCGCGGCGGGTTTACCGAAAACCCTACAATTTAAATAAAGGGTTGGAACATGATGCCAATACCTGTGAGTATTAAAGAACAGAATTCAAAATTCAGAAATACTCACAAAATATTGGTAATGTCAAGTCCATCCCGGACGAGCCCCCAAATTGAAACGAACAGGATCCGTTTCTAGGCCCCGAAATCGTTCTGCAAACATTCTATAATCTATTACAGACGTCTGGAGGCAGTTCCCCTTAGAAAGAAAGAATACCAGATATTTCCAAAAGGATAGCCTGACTTTATTTCCAGAATTCATTTGGTTATATTGGGTCAGTGGTAATCCTCACAAGAAAAGGGGGATGGACAAGAGAGGGGAGAGGGTGTGTGAACAGGATATGTACATGGCAGGGGGCCTGAGCCTGTATTGTCCCAAAGACGAAACTTCATTAACATGATTAAATGAACTCCTCCCAAACCATTAAGAGAGCAAGCAGAACACCCCACACCCAATCACCTCCAACACAGGCAGGAACAAAAGACATAAAATATGTGTGTCCTTTTTAAATGTATCCTTTCATAGACAGAGACAGAAAACCTATCCTTTCCTTTCACTGTAGGTCAGGGGTTTCTCGGGCTGACCGCTACCCGCTGCTGGTGGCTCTGTGCTTGCCCGCCGCAGGCAGCCGACAGCCGCCACGACCTGCAGCTGCCAACAGCCACTGTGACCTACAGCTGCCGCGGCCTGCAGCCGCCGACAGCCACCGCGGCCGACATCTGCCTCGCTGGAAGAGAGAAAGAGAGAGATTCACGCGCATGCGCACTCCTACCTGCGGTGCCCTACAGTGCACGGAAAACGGGAGCATGCAGGTGGGAGTGTGCATTTGCGGCTTAGGGTTTTATTAGATTAGATTTGTTGGGTATTCCTAGTAGCCGGGGATCCTGGGAGACACTTCACTATTTTAGGCTCCTTGACTTGTGTTTCAATGTTAATGCCTCTGATGATAGAATCGCTAAAAGCAATAATTCATTGGATTGAGCTTTCTTACTCTTCCTTTGTGAGTGCTTTTCTTCAGAAGTTATCTTCACTGGTTCCAGTTCGATTTTAGTTCTTTCTTGAGCACTGCAATGCTCTAATGGAGCAAAAGAATTCTGTAGGTGCAACTGTGAGGGTGTATGTTTCTGTGTCGCAGTCTGCCTGACCCTACTGGTATCCATTTATTCCTTGATTGCATTACTCTTTGAGGCAGTGGTGGCAAATTGGTATGATTCTGTGGAGTGATGGAAGTTGCTGTTATTGCATTCACTTCCTGCTTAAGATTTCTGAGCTCCTCCTTAATACTAGAAAGCTGAAGACAGATGGGGCAAGCCCTAAGTGTCCAGATGGTGCGCCTTGGAACTAAAGCGCCTCAATGATTGCACTGAATAAAAGTCATCTTGATTGGATGGTATAGGAAGTGACTGATATTACACAACAATACTTATCAGTAACAATCCAGGGATGGGTGGAACAATTTGTCCTTAATTCAGCAGAGAACCAAGCAAATGAGAGAATTAGGTATTTTAGTAGTGTAAGACCAGGGGGGAGGGGGGAGGGCCTAGGCAAACAGAAATCTATGAGCTGTATTAGCTATGAACCTATCTCCAATGTAATTTTGTACTCAGTAATAGAGCCTGCCTACAATCAAGAGGTATGGGGGAGGAGACCAAATTCCTGTCCAATAAACCAGCTGCAAGACTTAGTCGCTTTGGCATTGTAAAATAAACCTTACAGAGCTTATCTACAGTTCAAGAACCCAAGTTAGGAAAGTTTAGAACAATTAGCAGCTCAAGAAAGACTCTTGTACCAAGGTTAGCTAAAAAGGAAGGAAAAGCTTTATTTTTTGTTTGGTTTTTGTTTTTGAGGAAGAAAAAGGTTTAGGTTTAAGAACAGAGCAGCACACCACAATACAGATATATAGAGTCAGCTCAGTTTAAGTAATTAAGAATTCAGAGCGTAGAAATCAGGCAGCAAGCCCTGTAACCAGACAGATTACAATTATGAAATCAAAAGAGCACTTATCAGACTTGTGGTTCAGGTCTTCCAATGCCAGCACATGCATTTCATCATCCACCATCTGCAGTCATTCTTTTTTTTTCAACTTAATTTCTGTCAGAGCTGAAAATCCAAGTTCACAAAGATAAGAAGATCCAAATGGTAACAAAGCCTTGATTGCTTTGTTGCTCAAGTGATAACTGCACAAAAAATAAAACTAAAATTACTTGTTGTTAGTTTTCAAGGACCAATCACATCATTTACTAATGGAGTTTTTCAAATTAAAGTAAAATTTTGGAATTTCTTGAAGCACACCTGAAATCTCTTCGGGGCATATCATTGTGCTGTAGCACACAGTTTGAGAGACACTGCTCTAAGGTCTTCAAGTCTCTCTTATATTTTTTAGTGCGGATCCATATAATTTTTGTTGCCCATCTCTGAACCATTTCAATTCATTTTATGTCCTTGGCAAGATACTTGTACAGCTTCCAAAACTGTACATAATACTCCAAATGGAACCTCACCAATGACTTTGTACAGGGGCATTAATACCTCCTTTTTACTGCTGGTTATGTTTCTATTCATTCTAGCTATCATCTGGCTTTGGCCACTGCCTTGTCATATTGTTTTGCCATCTTGAGATCCTCAGATACGATCACCCCATAGCTGGTATATATCTTTAGCAGTATGGACAAGAATAATTGAGTAAATACGTTTGATTTTTTTTTTTTTTTTGCAATCTACTAGGTCAGTGGTCTCAAACTCAAACCCTTTGCAGGGCCACATTTTGGATTTGTAGGTACATGGAGGGCCTCAGAAAAATAGTTAATGTCTTATTAAAGAAATGACAATTTTGCATGAGGTAAAACTTTTTATAGTTTATAAATCTTAACTTTTGGCTAAGTCTTAATAATAATATTGTCATTTATAGCTAAAGAGACATATGATCAAGAAACTTTTATTTTACTTTTGTGATTATGATAAACATAGTGAGGGTCTCAAAATAGTACCTGGCGGGCCGCATGTGGCCCCCAGGCCACAAGTTTGAGACCACTGTACTAGGTTAATATGATATCCTGAAAACTTGGCTGGTGGATGGTCCTCAAAGAACCAGCTGTTCTGATAAACTTTCCTACTTGATTTTCATGTTTATCCTTGCTGGTCTCTCCCTTTGTCTTTTGAATATACTGTATGTATATAATTCATTCATTTTTTGTAAATTTGATTGGAACTACTTATATTTTAAAGTCTTTGTAGGCTCTTAAATTTATTTGCAGAACTTGAAGCAGTTCTTTATCTTTGACAGCTTTTCCATTATGTTTGATGTTGTTTTTTTAAATTAGTTTGTCCTTCTCTGTTTCCATTGTTTAATAAGATCAAGAAATGCACAAAAATATAAAGATTTAATTTTAATTTTGGTGGCATACAGGATCCGCTTAAATCCATACAATATTGTTGTGTTTGGTTCTAATCCTATCATAACCTTCACAATAATGCAATATTGGCCAGACGTCATCTTTTACTTGGCTTACCTGGCTCTGAAGCATGGAGGCTTCTGTTCCTTTGAGTTACTGATAATTTATCTGATTAACGGACACATTCAGTTGAAATCAGACACAGCCCTTAGGCTGGATATGGATTTAATTTAAAAAGAATCAAAGGTTTTGCACAGAGGGCTATTTAATCATCATGTTTATCAGGCGGAGAAAAATTACCAGAAGGACCATGGGGAGCGGGTTATCTTAAGGAGCAGTAGCTTGGGAAATTGATAATAGCTACTAGGTAATTTACTGCTAACTTTTGCACTCATTAATATAGCATTTCCCACTAATAATTAAAGTGCATGGAATATACTTACTAAATTGAAAGTTTCTGATTTTAGTCTTGCTGATGGTTGGATTGGGAATTTGGCTTGTCAAAATTAGCATTTGTGATGACGCTTTTCAGGAATATGTGGCTCAAAACTGTGGACAAGGATCTATTGGCACTCTTTAATTTTTCCTATTTTAAAAGAGAATCCCTACTTTTTTGTCCTGAATACATTCTGCCGCCTTTACTTCTTAAAATTTCATATTCCATAAGGATAAAGTAATGTGGTTGCTGTGTTCCACTTGATTAAGTGGAAGCGCATTTTTATTGGACTAAATACATTGCTTGACTGTCTTTCAAGAATTAACAGTGCTTTCATCACTGATGCTGTATGCTTTCAAAGACTATATTGCCAGGAGCTTTTGGGGAATTATAGGCAATGTATAAATGGAATAAATAATCAGATCTTAGTCTAATTTTTAAAAAAAATCATCTTAGTCCTCTCTCTGGTGCATCCCAAGATGCACCGGGGAGGTGAAGGCCTGTCATTTTGAAGAGGCGAGCCTGCTGGCCCAGAGGTAAGAGGCATCCCGCCAGCCAGCCTTCGTAAATAAGGTAAAGGGTTAGGGGTTCATCAGAGGTATGGCAGCAGCAGGAGGGATAGGTATCTCTCCTGCTGCCAAGGGGGTGTCAGGGAGGGGGTTATTTGGCGGCGGGAGGGAGTGGGCATCTCTCCTGCTTTCAGAGGGGTGTGGGGTTGCTTGGTGGTGGGAGGGAGTGGGCATCCCTTCCGCTGCCTGGGGGGTTTGCTTGACGGCAGCGTTTTTTTAAAAGAATAACTTGCCTTTTTGAAATCGTTACAGTAGTAGACACGACAGCAGCTGTCAGATTTTACCACGAACATTCGAGAATCTTTCCCTCAGAGAGGTTCTAGCGGCTTCGTTGTCTCATCTTTTCAGAGTCTGGTGTGGTCCCAGAAGACTGGAGAAGGGTGGATGTGGTCCCTATGCACAAGAGTGGAAGTAAGGAGGAGATTGGGAATTACAGGCTGGTTAGTCTGACTTCAGTATTGAGTAAACTAATGGAAATCTTTCATAAGTGGAGGATAGTGAGATTTGTAGAATCAAACACTACAGACCCAAGGCAGCATGGTTTTACAAGAGGCAGTTCTTGTCAGATGAATTTGATTTGATTTATTTTAATGAGTGACCAAACAATTGGATATGGGAGGGGCGCTAGATATAGTGTACTTGGAATTTAGCAAAGCTTTCGATATAGTGCCGCATAAAAGATTGATAAGTTAACTGAATGCATGTGGTGTGGACTAGAGAATGGCACAGGGACAAAATTTTCCCCATCCCCCCGGGGACTCATTTTGCTGTTCTGTCCCCGCTAGTTCTTTTCCTGTCCCTGCCCCATTCCTGCAAGCTCCATCCTCATCTGCACAAGCCTCAAACACTTTAAAATCATAATTGTCCGAGGCTGTGTGGCTAAGACAGAGCTGACAGGGACAGTGACAAAACTCGTGAGGATGGAGTGGGGAAATTGAGTTCCTGCAGAGACAGGGACAAATTTGTCCTTGTGTCATTCTCTAGTATGGATCCCAATGTGACGAACTGGATTAAAAGCTAGTTAACTGGAAGAAGACAAAGGGTAGTGGTAAATGGAGTTTGCTTGGAGGAAAAGGTTGTTAGTGGAGTGCTACAGGGGTCTGGCCTTGGGCCGGCTCTATTTAACATCTTTGTGAGTGATATTGCAGGACTGTCTGGCAAAGTTTGCCTTTTTGTGGATGATATCAAGCTCTGTAATAGGGTAGACACCCCGGAGAGTGGGGATAACATGAAGAGGGATCTGGTGAAGCTTGAAGATTTGATACTAAAAAATGCAGGGTCATACACTTGGGCTGCAAAAATCCAAGAGAAAGTTATAGTATAGGAGGCGAGGAATTTTGTGCGCAGAATAAAAGTGGGACTTGGGGGTAATTGTGTCTGATGATCTCAAGGTGACAAAGCAGGTAGAAAAGGCGACGATCAAAGCCAGGAATATGCTTGGCATAAAGAGGAATATCCAGTAGGAAAAGGGAGGAGATAATGCCACTGTATAAGTCTTTGGTGAGGCCCCATTTGGAATACTGTGTGCAATTTTGGGGTCCGTACCTTCAAAAAGATATAAATAGAATGGAGTTGGTCCAGAGGGCTGCTATAAAGTTGGTTGGTTAGTGACCTTTGTCATAAATCATATGGGGACAGACTTAGGAAACTTAATATGCATACTCTAGAGCAGTGGTTCCCAACCCTGTCCTGGAGGACCACCAGGCCAATCGGGTTTTCAGGCTAGCCCTAATGAATATGCATGGAGCAGATTTGCATGCCTGTCACTTCCATTATATGCAAATCTCTCATGCATATTCATTAGGGCTAGCCTGAAAACCCGACTGGCCTGGTAGTCCTCCAGGACAGGGTTGGGAACCACTGCTCTAGAGCACACATGACAAACACAAGGCCTGGGGGGCCAAATCCGGCCAGCCTGGCCATTTTATGTGGCCCTCGGTGACTGTGTCGCATCTAAGTACCTGACTGTGCAGCCCCGGTCCCAGTGGCGCTCCAAGCTTCTCACCATGCTGTCTCAGTACCCATTTGCAGGTAGAAGGACCCAGTCCTAGTGTAAAAGCTAGGTTGGAGCAGGGCACTTCTCAGAAGTGCCTGACCGCGCCACAGGTGTTTCAGGGTGAGGAAGGATCTATACTTCTACTAAGACTAAGTATCTTAATAGAAGATTTGGCCCTTGACTTAGCCTGTGTTTTAGATTTTGGCCCCTTATGTGATTGAGTTTGACACCCCTGCTCTAGAGGAAAGACAGGAGAGAGGGGATATAATCGATGTTTAAATATTTCCGTGGCATTAATGGACAGGAGGAAAAGTCTGGAAAGAGAAGGCATAGGATGAAGTTAAGAGGCGATAGGTTCAGGAGTAATGTAAGAAAATACTTCTTTACAGAAAAGGTGGTTGAAGCATGAAATGGTCTCCCGGTGGAGGTGATGGAGACGAAGACTGTGTCTGAATTCAAGATAGCGTGAGATAGACGTGTGGGATAACATAGGGAAAAGAGAAGATAATGGATGGTGGGGAAGGGCAGACAGGATGGGCCATTAGGCCTTTATCTGCTGTCATGTTTCTGTGTTTAATTCCTAAAAAGGAAGTCTGTAGGCCACTATTGAGATGGCTTTGGGAAATCCACTGTTTATTCTTAGAATAAGCAGCATAAAATCAGTTTTATTACTTGGGATCTAGCTGGTTACTTGGGACCTGGGTTGGCCACTGTTGGAAACAGGATACTTGGCTTGATGGACCTTTGGTCTGTCCCAGTATGGCAATTCTTATGTTCTTTTCACTGAAATGCTTTCATGTTTCCTTTATATATACTGATATTTGTCAACATTAGCTTTTTCTAATCTGAAGAAAGCTAATCATAAAACGCATTGAGTTAGTCCAATAAAAAAGGTATTATTACCTTACTTTCGTTTGTTTTTAGTTTTGTTTCTAAATTTTACCTTGTATGGTGGGTGTAACCTGCTCAGATGGGCAGTGAATACATTTTTATAAAGAAATGTATAACCAAACAGGCACGGCTGCCTTCCCAGTACTCTAACATTGTCTTCCAAAAGGCTGGACCTTACCCACAGTCTCTGAAAGAAGGCAAGGCACTCACTTATGATTAGCTGTAAATAGAGGTCATAACTAAACATTTTTTAACTCTGTAGCTATTGTTCTGGCTTCCAAGCATTAACACAAAAATCTGTACAATACTGAGGAAAAAAATCCAGAGTCTCCTCAGCACTGAGCCCATTGGACAGGACTTCCCTAAATATTTTAGCCAATGGCATAAATTCCATTCATGCAGCCCCTGTCGTGCAAGGGAGAGGGGGGTACTTTAAAATTGCTCCTGTATGTTCTGAAGTGGATCTCTCTGCTCTGGAGGACCATTTTAATATTTTGCTTTGGGCTCCTCCATTTAATTTGGCCCTGGACATTCAACTAGTTTGCCTTTGTTTTCTTCTGGCTGTGGTCTCGAGGACACAAGTAGAGCACATACACACATTTATAATAGATCTCTTTTTTTGGGGGGTGGACAGTTATATGGTATAGAACAGTGGTCTCAAACTCAAACCCTTTGCAGGGCCACATTTTGGATTTGTAGGTACTCGAAGGGCCTCAGAAAAAAATAGTTAATGTCTTATTAAAGAAATGACAATTTAGCATGAGGTAAAACTTTTTATAATTTATAAATCTTTCCTTTTGGCTAAGTCTTAATAATAATATTGTCATTTATAGCTAAAGAGACACATGATCAAGAAACTGTTTTATTTTACTTTTGTGATTATGATAAACACACTGAGGGCCTCAAAATAGTACCTGGCGGGCCGCATGTGGCCCCTGGTCTACGAGTTTGAGACCACTGGTATAGGGCATGCTGCTGCTTGTTTATTTTGTAAAGGCAGAAATAATTATCCACATAGACATCCTCTTATACAGTAAAATTACACCCTTCCTTTCAGGGGAAAATACTTAGTACATAGGCATTCACATGTTTACAGAAGAAAGAGAAGAGTGAGGAAGACATAGATTACGACTACAGAAAACTACCTATTTTATAAAGGTAAAATAAGCACCTACAGCATATGTCTTTATAAAATAGGTTCCCAGAAAAAGTCTGTGAAGCGTATAAATGTACATATTTACTCCTGCTCTGATAAAGGTATAAATGTGTGCATTTACTCTGCTCGTGTGCATATATACCTGAAAATCTTGCCCTTTAATTTTGTATCTATTTTGTCCTCCCCCCCCCTACTGCAGAAGCAGTTTTTAGCGCAAGCCAGCGCGCTGAATGCTCTGCGCTACTTCCGACACTCATAGAGTTCCTATGAGCGCTGGAGCAGTGCAGAGCATTCAGCGTGCCGGCCTGTGCTATAAACCGCTTCCGCGGTTTTGTAAAAGGGGTGGCTAGTGTTATTTTAGCATCATGTCTGTTGTGCTATCCCAGGAGTGGGCAACAAGGGCAGCAATCCATTGGGGTTTTCAGGATTTCCCCAATGAATATGCACAAGATCTATTTGCATGCACTGCCTCCCATTCTTTGCAAATGTATCTTATGCATATTCATTGGGGAAATCCTAAAAACCCAACTGGATTGTGGCCCTTGTTGCCCACCCCTGTGTTATCCAATACAAACACTGTTGCCCACTTTATAACAGTGATTCTCATCCGGGTCCCCAGCCAACCAGGTTTTCAAGATTTCCTTAATGAATATGCATGATACAGATCTGCAGTCACTGCATCCTTTGTATGCAGATCTAAGACATGCATATTCATTGTGGTTATCCTGAACACTGGGTTGAGAACCACTGGCTTACAATAGGTGGCTTATTTCAAACTTTGTCTCTGCTCAAACTACAGATACATGAATGCCTTTGTGTGCATTGTGTAACAGTAGAAGTGGCCACAATTTTTATTAAAGCCATTTTCCATACAACAAGCATATTTTAGTGTAAATCATATTTTATTGTTGTACAATCTGCAAACACACAGAACAAAGAAAAAACATAACAAGGTCGAGAAAAACAAAAGTACAACCAAAAATAAACCCCACCGTCACCCACTCTGCCCACTCCCGATTCGACGAGCATATTTTAAATATGGAAAACGTTTTGTAAAGTTACCCCAAAATGTGAACTACCCTATAATGTGTCAGACCATGTGAAATTCTGTAAATGATATTCATGTATATAATGGGTTTATATTCACTTAATAAGATTTCATGTATATACATGATTTTACATTACGTTAGTGATTTTTATTCCGCCATTACCTTGCGGTTCAAGGCGAATTACAGAAGAGGATTTCTGGACATGTCCAGAAGTGTTACAGAGTAGAGCGGGTTGGATTGTCTCCCTAGTTCTGTAGTACTGGCTTCTGGATCCTCCCTATAAATTGAGTTTTCTGCTAAGATCCTAGGAGTCCTCCTCGACTCCTCACTTTCCTTCAAGGATCAAATCAACTCTGTGATTAAGAAATGCTTTTTCAACTTACGCAAGCGGAGGAAGGTCAGACACCTTTTTCATCAACACCATTTTTCCATCTTGGTTCAGTCGATTATTTTATCTCACCTTGACTATTGTAATGCCCTTTACCTCACTATTACAAAAACCTGTCTTTCTAGACTACAGAAAGACAGAATTGGTCCAGAATACAGCTGCTTGATTGATTTTCGGGAAATGCAAGTTTGATCATGTGACCCTACTGCTTTATAATCTCCACTGACTCCCTGTATATTTTAGAATCCAGTTTAAATGTGCCTGTGTCACTTTTAAAATCCTCTGTGGTATTTTTACTACCCTAGTTCCTTTATCTTGGAACTCTTATAGATTCTCTTTTGCAAGGGGTGATCAACAATTCAAGCTGTCCTGTCCATCTAGTAAAGGTATTAAAAGAATCAAGACTCTTGGTCAATCTCTGTCTTAAGTTTACTCGACTTTGGAATGACCTTCCACTTCGTTTAAGAAGTTCTGGTTCCCTTCCCTTTTTTTGTAAGTCTCTGAAAACCATTCTGTTTACTAAACATTTTGGAAACTAATCTTTCTTGATAATTCTCTATATGCCCTTATTGGCCTAACTTAATCATTGTAAACCGAGTTGAGCTTTCCTGGATTGAAGTTTCGGTATACAAAACTAAACATTAGATTAGATTAGATTCATGGATTTCTTGAATAGCAGGGTTTTTATTTCTTTTCTGAAAGTTTTGTAGTCTGGGGGTCGCGATTAGTAGATTGGAGAGTTGGTGGTCTAGTTTTGCTGCCTGTGTGACTAGAAGGCCATTGTACAATTTTTTCCGTTTGATGTCTCTGATTGGAGGGTATGTGACTGGTGTCTGGGTTCTCCTATGTCTGGCTGTGGTAGTTTGGATTAAGCGATTGTTCAAGTAGGCTGGGATGTCACCATTTATGGATTTAAATAATAGTAAAATTTAAATAGTATTCTTGAATTGGGAGCCAGTGTGAGTCGAGGTATGCCTCGATGATGTGGTCGTGTTTTCTTAGTGAATAGATTAGTCTCAGGGCTGTGTTTTGTACTGTTTGTAGTTGTTTTATCATTGTTGTGGGGCAGGGAGATATAGGATGTTGCAATAGTCAAGGAGACCTAGGACTAGCAACTGGACCATGAGCTGGAATTGTTTTCTGTCGAAGAATTTGCGAACTTGCCTTAGGTTTCTCATGACCACGAATGATTTCTGTATTATTTTGTTGTATATAATGTGTTTATAGTCACTTTGTAAGATTGTGTGGCATATATACACATTAAAAGGAGAATTCATCAAACAGAGCTCTAAGTTGCAGTAAATGACCCTTTACTGTCACTTAAATAGCTCTAACACTGCAGAGCCAAAAATAACGCAGTGATTTGTAATGAGATGCAAAACATTACTATGCAAATTGCCTAATGCAACTTGCGGTATATTACCACAATTTGTGTTAGGGCCCAAAAAACATCAGCCCTTTGTTGGGGTTATTTACGATCCAGAAGCATTGGACCTCAAGGATGAATTCCCCCTCCCTGCCCCCCCCCCAATCCCCCTAGTGGCTACCTTAAATTTTCATGGTGGTTTGGAGGGGTGTCTGGTTAGGTCCAGAGGGGGTTTCCAGGAGCAATGCCCCATTGCTTCTGGCCATTCTAGTGCTGCTGATAAAATAGTGTCCCTAGTGGCAATCTCATGATATTTCCATATCACTCTTGGCTGCATTGCTCCTGGCTGCCTCCTAGACCCCACTGGACCCCCCCCCCAAGACCACTATGTAAATTTAAGGTAGCCACTAGAGGACTGGGGAGAGAGAAGGGTCAATTCATGGAGGGGTTCTTTCGGGAGAGGGGGGATTCATCCTTACAGCCCAAAAGCATTAGGCTACAGCTTTATGCAACCTGATATTCTGATGGGCCACAAGAATAACATTGTTTGTGAGGCGGCTCATTAGCAGCATTATTTCTATAAAATGGGATTCAGCTACCTGTGATATTGGGATACCACAGGTTGCTGAATCCCATGGGGCATCGAGGTGTAGTAAAGGACGAACCTTTACCGCACCCTAATGAATCCTCCCCTACATGTATACTCATATACTTTCACATGTTTTGGAAATGGGTGATCCTTGGAACACAGTTAAACAAAGTTTGGAATATATATGCATTCTGAAGGCTCCTACAAATTGGTAAATGCTGGCACTGAAAATCTGAGCACCCAGGAAGGTTATTTCACTTGAAGATAATTAAAGTTAAATGGAGAGGAACTTCATCACAATATGGAAAAAGAACAAAAGTGAAACAAAATGTGGAATGCAGTTAGGGAAGTAAAGTAAAAACCAAAAAAATAAAACTATTTAGAATGAAGGGTGCAGGAAGCATGAAAATACTGGGAAGCTGCATTGTATACATCTGACATTGTGCCTTAATGTTTTTCAGGAGAAAGAATTTGTGGAAGGTGTGTCTGTTGGGGCCATTCTTTCTGACTATCAGCGAGTCAGAGTTGAAAATGTGTAAGTTTCAAGTTCAAGTTTCAAGTTTATTTACAATTTGATTAATCGCCTATTCCAAATTCTAAGGGATGTACAAATCAGCAAAATACATAGTTAAAATATACATAAAATAAACATACATAACTAACAAAGGGACTAAAGTTTGCAAAACATAATAAAAACCTCATTTACGAACACAATGAAACAATAGGCAAGGCAAGGAAAGAAATGCAATCTAAATAATGTAGGAGTCAACAATTAGAGGTTAAGCACAACAGGAAGGGAAAGACAAAACTGAATAGAAGGTTTAAAAATAAACAGAAGAGCAGTAGGCAATTCGATTAAATATTGAATGCATCTTTAAAAAGAAAACTCTTAAGTTTGCTCTTAAACTTTTCCAAAGCAAGAATCTGTGTATATTTTGCAACTGACAGACGTGAAGTGCGTCTGTCGTCTTATCTAATCTGAACGTCTTGAAAAATGCATCCAAAAATCAGGAGGTGAAAATGTCCATTTTGAAAACTGCTAGATGTCTATTTTTTTTTAATTGCCTATTTAGAGGCATTGGCATGTTGGCCAAAAAAGTTGGATGTCTTTTTTCAAAAAGAAAAACATCAAAGTTCAAAATATTCAAAACCAAGCCATTTGGACATTAGCGAGGCCACACAGACATGCCAGCAGAGCAGTGACACTTTAGAGAGCACTGCTATGAACTTAACATAAAGGGTGCCAGGTGTACATCTCACCATAACCCCCTTATAATGTATGGTGAGCCCTTCAAGACGCCACCAAAACCTACTATACCCACCTGTCTACCATACCAGGCTGCAGATGTCATCTATATGATAGTATAGTAAGTTTTTGATGGGCTCACACTTTTCATCATAAATGGGTAGGCTAGGATATGGACCTGGGTCATCCTCTCTATAGTTCACTACACTGTCCAGCAGGATACTCCATACGCCTGCTTGCTGCTCTACTAGGACTTCCTATACCAGGTGCTGCTGGCAAATGCAATTGTCGCTAAAGCTGTTAAAACAGGTTTAGAGAGACACTAGCTGGCTTTAGTGCATCTGGGCCTAGGAGTCACCACTCAGGGAAAGGATCTAGGCGTCATCGTTGAGGATACATTGAAACTCCTAGCTCAGTGTGCTGCAGCAGCTAATAAAGCAAATAGAATGTTAGGAATTATCAGGAAAGGGATGGAAAATAAAGATCAGAATATCTTTATTGTATTAAAGATGAGAATATCTTTATCTTTATTATAATATCTTCTATTGCAAAGAGTACAGTATTCTTGACCATAGGTTTTATCCCCATACTTGCGGGAAACTTGCAAAAGGCATTAAAATCCATTTTTGCAGCTCCTCCTCCTTGTATCACTGGGCAGTGCCCTTCTCACTCAAGTTTCTCCTACAAGAGAGTTGTGAAGGTGTCTTTTCTTCTGCTCTGCATCTGATGTGTTATTTGGGGGTATTTTTATCCGATTCTTTGAGGCTTTCCGGTGTCCAAGAGATCCCCAGGGGAGGGGGGGTATCTCTGCCTGGAAGAAGATACAGACTCTGTAATTAGACTGGAACCATAATCAGATGAGCTGGCAGGGAGAACAGCAGCAGCAGGACTTGAAAAATGGAGCCAACAAGAGGGATGCAGGGAGCTGTGCCTAACGACTGCTCTTCTGAACAGGCGCCAGGCACAGTTCAGGCATGTTGTTTGCATGCTATTTGTTTGTACATAGCCCTGTGAAAGAAAATTGCTTCCAACCTATGTACGTTTTTCTAGTTTGATGGCCCTCAGATACTAGGCTTACCTTCAGCCTGTACACCTATGTGTGGTACTGTGTTAGTTTGGGGTGGGGCTAGAAGCCAGCTCTAGTAAGACTGTCCATTTATTTTTCATAAGGAACATTGGTGATACTTTAGTGAAAGGTATAATAAATTATTTTATTTACTCTTCTTCTTGCCTGCCTCTATTTGTGTGTGTCCCTGCCTGTCTGCCTGCCACATTACTACATGCTGTAAAAATTGGCCTTAGTGTTCCCTAACACTGGTCTTTTGTACTCACTAAGGCTATTTTTACTCCATTAATGGCCATGTGCTAATGTTGCAATTAGAGCATGACTATTTTTAAAAATTACAGCGGCAGCACTTACCACCTACAAAATAAGTGGTGGTAAGGACTCCTGAATTATATGTACACTAACAAGTTAGCATGTGGTAATGTAAATGTACTAACTGGTTAGTGCAGGTATACTCACTATCTGCCCCTGATATGCTCCCTCAAAAAATATATAAATCATTTAGGCCCTGATTCTACAAAGGTCTCTCGATTGTAGGCAGCTGTAGGCGTCCTACAGCTGTCTAATCAGCCAATTGGGAGGCACTTTAAAAAAAAAAAAAAAAAATGCTCCCCAGGCAGGCTGCCTATATTGAAGGGAGCCTAGAGAGGGAGCCTAGAGAGGCCCGCAAGCCCGCCGAAGCTTGCATAAGGCTTGGCGGTAGCCTAGGCGGCCCTACGTGTCTCCCTAGCAGAACGGGAGACGCTTACAAAATGCTAGCCTACATAGTAAGTAGACGCAGCCGCTGTACCTAATCACGGCAAGGATCTCCCTGCCGTGATTAGTATAGTGGTTGCGGCTATGGCCGCAAGTCTCCCCTCCCCCCAGCGATCGTAGCAGGAGGGTGCCCAACCCCTCTTGCCGACCCCCCCAACGGCCCTCCTGACAATCACGGCAGAATGGTACCCAACCCCTCCTGCCGACCCCTCCTGCCGGCTCCCCCTAAGATTGCGGCAGGAGGGTGACCAACCCCTCCTGCCGGACCCCCCCCCCAACGAACCCCCTCACACCGGAACCCCCCCTTAGACTTACTTTCTCAAGTTGGACCAAGCGTCTAAGGCACCTCCTATAACGGAAGGGGCCTTAGGCCATTGGGGTCGGCAGGAGGGGTTGGGTACCCTCCTGCCGCGATCGTCGGAGGGGAGGGTTTTGTCAGCAGGAAGAGCTGAGCACCTTCCTGCCGGCGATCGGGGGGGGGGGCGGGTTCTGTTGGCAGGAAAGATTGAGCACCTTCCTACCAGCGATCTTAGGGGGGGGGGCGTTGGGGGGTCCGGCATGAGGAGTTGGGCACCCTCCTGCCGGCGATCTTCGGGGGGCCATTGGGGGGGGTGGGGAGGGGGATTGGGCATGTTAAACCTGATTCTGTAACCGGCTTCTGCAACATGGACGTCGGTTACAGAATCAGGTTAACTTTGGGCGGGTGTAGGCCCGATTCTGTATAGGACTCCTGGACCGGCGTCCTGTACAGAATCCGGGCCTTAGTGCGCTGTTGGTGTCTGCCTTTCTAAAAAATTACCATGTGATGCTGTAGCATAGAGATAGGCAATTCCAGTCCTTGAGAGCCACAGGCAGGTCAAGTTTTCAGGATATCTGCAATAAATATGCATGAGATAGTTTTGCATCTCAAGAAGGCAGTGCATTCAAATCCATCTCATACATATTCATTGTGGATATCCTGAAAGCCTGACCTGCCTGTGGCTCTCGAGGACCGGTATTGCCTACCCCTGCTGTAGTACATTCCGCAGTCGTTCATTTTTTTTTTGCTGTGTTATGCGTTCATTAGCACCTAACGCAGCTTAGTGACCAGATATCTGGGCAATAAACAGTTTAGGAATCTAACAGTTCTTATATATGTTTTATTATAGTATTATATAACACAGTACTGGCTTATACAGTAAATGATTTATCATTTCTTGATTATAAGAGGTTTCTCTGTACAAACAATAAAGAGCACTATATATCTCTCTTACTCTTGGATTCCCTCTCATTGAATGAAAGCAAATATACACTCTGTTTCCCAGTCTCACGTGTTCATGGCACAGTGTCTCGGAAAAATAGCCCAAGGAGCAGGGCCAGCATTTCCTCCTTGATTAAGAACACCGGCTTTCAGGAATGCATGGAGGGAATAATTTATGAGGCAGCTCAAGCCGTGTGTCACAGGAGCAGCCGAAAGATAAAAATTTTCTTAACAGTTAAAGTTCAGTGAAATAATTTGAGATGAAGGTCAGATAGCAGACAGGGATGCATCTTTAGTTAATTTTTTGGTTCTTTGTCTTGATGCCTTTTTAAATCTACTTGTTCTCCTTATCAGGGGAATATGTAGATGGAAAGGATTGTAGACTGGTCCAAATTGATTGAATGTATGAGATCTTATCACTGCACAATATAGCTTGATCTGACTATTTCCAGCTTGTAGTATATCCTGGACTCCTGTGGTTTTTTTCAGATTCCCTTTTCTTTGTTTCAAGAAGTATATGTTTCTATATGAAAAGATTGTACTTCCTACATTTTAAACCTACCTGAAAAGCAGTGGTTCACAAACTTGTCCTTGGGGAACCCTAGCCAGTCAGGTTTTCAGGTTACCCACAATGAATTTTCATGAGTTGGATTTGCATGCAGTGGTGCAATGCATGCAAATCTAACTCATGAATATTTATTGTAGGTAGCCTGAAAATCTGACTGCTGGCGTTCCGCCAGGACAGGTTTAGGAACCGCTGCTGTAAAGATACGGTGATACAAGTGAAAAAACAGAGCCGCCATAATTATCAAAATTAAAGGGTTACATACTTTATAAAGGACGCTAAAGCTAAAAAGCAGGACTGAGTCAAGCACAGAAGTGGGCGATGCCTTTGCATGTTTCTGGGAGGAAACAGCCCTGCCAAAACTCATAACTTTGTGTAAAGTTCTGAGTATGTATGGCCCATGCCCAGTAATCTCCTCAGCTCTTCAGTTTTGTTCTTTCTAGTCTGCCAAATAAATTATCTTCCGGTGGTGGTGTTCATTGTTTTATTTTTTTTATTTCTCTTTTTAAAAAAATAGAAAAAAGTTCAGTTCTCGAACTTGTTTCTATCTCCGGTACTCCTTCCCTGGTCTGCCTCCAATGGTTGACTGCAACCCATGTTCAGGACCAATCTTTAAAAAACAAAAAGAATTGACCCCAAGATATCCACAGAGAAGAAAATCCAGAGAAAACCTAAAAACTCTGTGGAGGACTAATCTGTATTCAGTTATATTGTATCCCTTAGCTCATAAAGGAGCATCTCCATCATCTACAAAGATATTGAAACAAGTGCAAGGACTTTCTTAATGGTGGGAGGGGAAGAGGGGCTGTGCAGAGATCAGCAGATTCTGTTCTTCAGCTTGCTTCCCTCTTCCTGAATAGACCTTATATTTATTCAATTTTCTATACTGTTCTCACAGGGGAGCTCAGAACGGTTTTTGCATGAATTTATTCAGGTACTCGAGCAGTTTTCCCAGTCTGTCCTGGCGGGCTCACAATCTATCTAATATACCTTGGGCAATGGGGGGATTAGGTGACTTTCCCAGGGTCACAAGGCGCAGCATGACTTTGAACCCACAATCTCAGGGTGCTGAGGCTGTAGTTTTAACCACTGCTTCCTCTTTGTACTGTGACCCATGAGGTCTAGGCACACAGAAGCAAAGTTTGCAGCCATCATAACCCTGCTTGTTGCTCTTTGGAGGTTCCCAAGTCTAAAATGCTTTCATCTTCACAATGCTTGTTTGAACCTGAAACATAGAAATATGATGGCAGATAAAGGCCAAATGGCCCATCCAGTCAGCCCATCCACAGCATCCACTATCTCCTTTTCCTAAGAGATCCCACGTGTCTGTCCCACATAGTCTTTGTCTCCGCCACCTCTACCAGGAGTCTATTCCATGCATCTACCATCCTTTCTGTAAAAAAGTATTCTTAGATTACACCTGAGCTTATTACCTTTTAACTTCATCCTATGCTGCCTCATTCCAGAGCTTCCTTTCAAATGAAAGAGACTCGCCTCATATGCATTTATGCCTTGTAGGTATTTAAACATCTCTATCATATAACCCCTCGCCTGCCTTTTCTCCAAAGTATACATATTGAGATATTTAAATCTGTCCCCATTTACCTTATGACGAAGACTACGGACCATTTTAGCAGCCTTCCCCTGGACCAACTCCATCCTGTTAATATCTTTTGGAAGGTGCAGTTTCCAGAATTGTACACAATATTCTAAATGAGGTCTCACCAGAATCTTATACAGGGGCATTGATACCTCCTTTTTTATACTGGCCATAGTGAGTTTTATTAGCACTGCCCACAGCAGTAACAGCTCTGTCATGAGTTTCAGAGCTAATACCGCCGCAGCCAATGCTAAAAACCGCTCTACAGTTTTCTAAAAGGGGAGTGGGGGGTACATGCCAAATTTTTAAAAATGAGTTTTCAACATAGACTTAAATTTTGGAAATGTACATTCCGAATAACTTGTGGAAGGACATTCCATAAGGACAAAGATAAAAAGAAAAAAGCAGAATTATGAATTGATTTATAATGAGCCATTTTTGGTAAAGGAAGTACAGTAAAACCTTGGTTTATGAGCATAATTTGTTCCAGAAGCATGCTTGTAATCCAAAGCACTCGTATATCAAAGCGAATTTCCCCATAGGAAATAATGGAAACTCAGACGATTCGTTCCACAACCCAAAAACTTTAATACAAAATACTATACGTACTTGTATTGCAAGACCTCGCTCATTTAGAACAGTCACTACACTCCTGCAGCGTCAGAGAGAGAAGAGCCATCGGCTCAGTTGTGATGATGTGACATGTGTATACTGTATGTACTTGTATTGCAAGACATTGCTTGTATATCAAGTTAAAATTTAATAAAATATTTTACTTGTTTTGCAAACCAAGTTACTTGCAATCCAAGGTTTTACTGTACCAGTCTCTTGAGAGTCAACTGACCATAATGTATGTGCTGGGGTATATGAAATAGTTACAGCAGCCAAGTATGATGGAGCTGCATAATGCAGAGCTTTAAAGTCAAACAAAGAATTTTAAATTTAGATCTATAATGTATAGGCAACGCTTGCCTTAATTTCATTCAGCTCTCTCCTTTCTGGCTTCACATAGGAATGTCTTCACAACAAATCAGTCACCATTTCCAACAGAGATTCCCGTTTTCACAGAGAACTGCTGCATCAAGGAAAAAATCTTCTGTTCCTTGAGTTTTCCCATGATGCAGCAGTTCTCTGTGAAACAGGGAACCCCTGTTGGAGATGGTGACTTAAAAACAAGCACAAAATGTCATGTTTTGGTTTTTTTTCATATGCTGTCAATAATATGCACTCGTCAGAAGGAACCCAGAATTTGGACTCCAAGTCTGAAGAGATGTAGAATCCAACTACAGTAGAGTAATGCTGCAATACATCCCTGTTTTTATTACTGGTTTTCTTTACAAAACAATATAAAAGACTTTAGGTTATTGTTCAATGGCCTAATGATTCCTGAAACTACTCTTGGTCTGTGTGCAGAGATGATAGTCATAGCGTAAAGTCAGAAGGGCGTTTCAGCTATGGTGCACTACTCATGCTTGCAGGCAAGGCAAGGGATACATGCATATTAGATAGTATGAAGAACTGTGGTTTATGGTTCTTGACCAAGGATTGCCACTGTGACTGCTGGGTTAATAGGAGAAAAAGGAATCATAATTGGATAAAAACCTTGGCTAGCTGTGAATGAGGGAGCCTGCCTTCATAACTTTAGTATGAGGCATTTTTAATTGAAAGAAGTAGAAGAAAAAAGATTTGTACTTTGGCTAACTTTGCTTTTTTTCTTTCTTTCTTTTTAAAGGTGCAAAAGACTTAATCTGCAGCCTTTAACATACCTTTGGCGTCAGAACCAGGAAATTTTGCTCAAAGAAATGATATCTTCTAAAATTGATGCCATAATTATCAAAGTAGCAGCTTTTGGTATGTATCCTTGTTGCTTCCTAAAAGAGGAGTCCATAGGCCCTTATTGAGATGTCTTAGGGAAATCCACTGGTTATTCCTAAGATTATCAGCATAAAATCTGTTTTACTACTTGGTAGGTACTTGGGACCTGGGTTGGCCACTGTTGGAAACGGGATACTGGGCTTGATGGACATTCAGCAATTATAATAATAATAATAACAGCTTATATACCGCAATACCGTGAAGTTCTATGCGGTTTACAAAGATTAAGCAAAGGTACAAATTGATTGACTTTAAGAGGAGAGGAAGAAAGAGGGTTAATAGGACAGGAAATCCTTTTTTTTTTAATTGTTTATTTCTTTTTTTTTAATTTCTTTTTTTTTTTTAATTGTTTATTTCAGGAAATCCATTTTCGAGGAGAGAGTGATCAATAGAACAAGTTAATCGCTATAGAGGGGAGAGAGAAGAGAGGATCAGTTGTCTAGATACTTTAGGAACAGGTGTGTTTTCAGACGTTTCCTAAATTCCTCATAAGTAGTGGGCGAAAGCAATTGTTCTAGGTCTTTACCCCATGATGCTGCATGGTGCGAGAGAAGATGTTCATGGTGCTTTTTCAGTTTACAACCTCTCACTGGGGGGGAAACGAAGTTGGAATGTGAGCTTCTCTTGTGTCTGTTGGCTGAGAAGACGAAAAGGTCAGTTATATATTTAGGGGCAAGTCCGTGTAGTGCTTTGAAGCAGAAGCAGGCAAATTTAAACTTTACGCGCGCCTCCATTGGCAGCCAATGTAGCTGCCGGTAGTAGGGTGTCACGTGCTCAAACTTCCTCAGCCCAAAGATCAGTTTGACCGCTGCATTTTGCATCAATTGTAAACGCTGCATGTTCTTTTGGGAAATTGCTAAATAGGCGATGTTACAGTAGTCAAGTAGACTCAGTACGAGGGATTGGACTAGGGTTCTGAATGCCGCTGTATCGAAATAAGCTTTAATGGATCTGAGTTTCCAGAGAGTGAAAAATCCCTTTCTGATCAAGGAGTCCACCTGGTCTCTTATGGTTAGGCACTGATCCAAAGTTACACCTAGTATCTTTATGGTAGGTTGGATAGGGTAATTAAGATTATTGATACATAGTGGTGATTTGGTGTCAAGCGGATGTGGCGAAGCAACGAAGAAAGTTGTCTTTTCTGAATTAAGTTTGAGCCTAAAGGTTGTCATCCAGTGCTCCATCACGTTTATGGCTTCTGAAGCTTTAGGAATAGTTTCAGAGATAGAATTAACGAATGGGATGATGATCATAAAATCATCTGCATAACTAAATAGTTTTTCCCTAACTGGGTTAGCTGCATGCCTAGTGAAGACATGTAGACGTTGAAGAGCAATGGAGATAGCGGAGACCCTTGTGGCACACCGGATGGATTGCTCCAGGTATCTGAAAGTTCATGATTAAAACGTACTTGATAAGTGCGGGACATAAGGAAGCCACGGACTATAATAAAACCCTAAGCACGCATGCGCACTCCTACCTGCGTGATCTGTGATCCGTATGTCCGTGGCAGGCAGGAGTGCACATGCACGAGGCAGTTGGTGATATAGGTAGGAAATGTTTTCTTTTTTTTTCATGTGCCGGCCCTGATCCCATTATTGTCTCTAAGTTGAAGTCCGAGGGAGCAATGAAGAAGGCAGAAAAAAAAGTGGGAGGAGGGCAAGGCCAAAGCTACCACTCCGGAGTTTTCTGCCGGCTCCCTTCCCCTGTGAAAACGAGATCCCGGAAAAGAGCCTCCCCTCCGAACAGGCACAGGAAAGGGGAGTGAGAAGGGGGGAAAGCGAGGAAAGGCTGCTCGATCTCCTTGAATAGTGCGAAGGGGGAGGGAAAGAAGGGAGAAGTTAACTCTGCGCCGCCACAGGGTGAGGCTAGGAGAAGGAGTGGATGATCACAGCACGAGGGAGTCCGTGCAAAGGGAAATGCAAGGGGGTTGAAAAAGCGAAAGGTGGGACGGGAAGGGGAAAGGCAGGGGGAGGAAGCCTACAATGAAAAAAAAAAAAAAAATTAACCAAAGCGAATGGAGGCTCTTCTGTAGCTTCAACGGTAATCTCGGTGACGGCTTCAAATTTGAATGGAAAATAAAAACCCCACCGCCTAATAGAGGGAACAAGGGCAAGAGGAAGAGGAGTCTTTAGCACCCGTTAATGTAATGGGCTAAAACACTAGTTTTAATAATAATAGTAACTTTATTTTTCTATACCGCCAATACCCGAAGAGTCTTAGGCAGTTCACAAAATAAGAGGACTGAACATTTCAGTGATAAAACAAAGAATAATTAAGAATGCACAATACAATATTCCATTTATAAAACTACAGTATGAAAACTATGACATAGTCGCCGGTCAAGTAACAAATTTTTTTAAACAAATAAGTCTTAACTGATTTTCTAGAAGTGCAATAAGATGCAGTCTGAATGAATTTTACCTGCTTGATAGGCCAAGGATTGGTCAAAAAACTTTTTATTTTGTTTTGTGCTTCAATCATTTGCAAATAATGACAGGAAACAGTGCTGGCAGGAGGGCAGTACTTCCTCCAAGTGGCCAGGGGCAGTGGTGTTGGGAGGGGGCGCAGATTGTCCTGGGCACCGTCTTCATGCTGGCGCTGGCGCCTCTCCTGTTTGCCCCTCGCATACCTCTTTAAATAATTGCCAGTGCATGTGGCATTTTCCACCTGCTGCTCACCTCGACCTTGGCTCTCTTCTGACATTACATTCTGGTTGCGGGACTAGGACACAACATCAGAAGGGAGCTGATTAAAAGTAAAATATTTAGAGCTGTACTGAATAGCATATTTTACTATTGGGCCGAATACAAATAATGAAAAATATTATAAGGCCGAATTTGTATACTGAACGCAAATAATGGGTATCGTGCTTTAACATAACCAATAATAAAAGAAGCAATATGACATTGGAGATGAAGTGTATTATTTCAGTAGGATTTAGCACAGTAAAGTCCTGGATTTTTCAAATTCAAATTTAAATTGCTATATTCGACTGAATATAAATAATGTATTTGGGGCATTATTCAGGGCCTAATCGAATCAAACCTGAATATTTGGTACAGTCCTAATATATTTGAAGTGTATTGTTTCTGTTTACCCCTCCTACAAGCACCAACATTGAACAAAAAGGAAGAAATATATTTTTGTATTTATTTCTATAATTCTGGATGATTTTTAAATTGCCACCCTGGATATGCTGACAACTGGTTTCCATGGTGACAGCCGTGGCAGCATCTGATGGCTGATTCTTTGGAGGTGTACAAATCTGTAAGAGTGTAGCACTATTACCATGTTCAAGGTGGTGCTTCTGCGTAGGATACAGGTTATTAGAATTTTAGGTTAAATAATAAACTTTTCAGATCAGAGCTAAATACAGATTACAAATATAGGGCTCCATTTACGAAGCCGCTTTAGGCTTTTTTATCGCCAACTGCAGCGCTATTAGCTCTGATACTCACAAAATTCTCTTGAGCGTCAGAGCTAATACCACCTCAGTCGGCGATTAAAAAAAGCCTAACGTGACTTTGTAAATGGGAGGCATAGGTACAGTTAGTTTATCCTTATCCCAGAGCACTTGTACTTTCAACAGTCTATTTACCAAGTTGTTTTGTAGCATCAGTGATCATTAAAGAGTAAGGAGCACATGTTAAAAACCTGTTGTGAATCTTAATTGTATTTCACATACGTTTTGCCCTAATGTGGCAGAAATGACCCAACATACATTAAAAATAATGAACTATGTTGCATACAGCTTAACATACAAATGGAAAACACCGTTTGCGGCTAACAAAGGTGATCTCCTTTAACATTAGGGGCTCCTTTTACAAAGCCGCGTTAGCGGTTTTAGCGCACACAGCTTTTTAGCGCACGCTAAACCTGCGCTACGCGGCTAGAACTAATGCCAGCTCAATGCTGGCGTTAGTGTCTAGTGCGGCCGGCAGTTTAGCACGCGCTATTACGCGCGTTAAACCGCTAACGCAGCTTCGTAAAAGGAGCCCTAGGGCACTAGCCTTATCTGCAAACTGTGTGTCAGTTTTGTTAGTGGCCCCCCAATGTATGGTGGTAGGGGTTAAGTGCGAGGTGTACTGACAAACGCTGGTCCCAGGTTCAGTTCCCTCACTGAAGTTTCACCAGGGAGTAGAATCAAATAATAGGCACAGCCAGAGGTGATTGCATAAAGAATATATTATAGAAATAGGCTTACAGAAAAGCAATATTTAGAAGCATTACAATTAAGCAGAGAGCAAAGCAGTTTCCCTGCCTTACAGAGTCCAGAAACAAAGAGACAGAGAGTCAGAAGTTCTAGGAAGAGCCAGAGAGAGAGAGAGAGAGAGAGCCAAGACCCCTCTCCTCCAGAGATAGAAAGATAGATTGATAGAGCAGAGAGGAGGCTTTTATACCTTGGAATCTTATTCTGAATATAGAAATTATTGTATGTCCCAGTATCTTTCTGTTTAGAATTTGTAAACTGTTTGAAACAATGGTTAATTTAATTGATAAAGGAGGGTGTGATACTTGCAGGCATGGTGATGGGATTAGTCTCTGGCTTCTTTGTTCTTGATCTGTGCACCTGGACCCATTGTCCTAAGCACCCTCTTAATCAGACATTAACACCTTTTAGCTAGTCATGATTCAATCAGGGCTACTTAAAACATATCAGGGATACTTAAAACATATCAATCAGGGCTACTTAAAACCGTCTTCCTGCCCTCAGGGTCTATCAGCATTCCCATGCCAGAGTCAGATTGATATAATTTCCCATAGGCCTTGACTGACATAAGTAATGCCAACTAAAAATGCTGAATGGTAGCGATAGCTATGCTGACATCTCCCATATTTTTTTTATTTTTATTCTTTGAAATGAGGGCAAGCTTGTGGTACCCTTTTTTAAACAGCCAGTCTGCAATTAGCAGATGCCTCTTTTACCTCCAACATTATAGCCGCACGTCCCCTGTCCTCCAGAATCTCCAAGCTATGAAGATAAACAGTTCCCATTATGAGTTCAAACCTCTGTCTTAGGTTGTATAGGCCATCATCTGGGCGGGGATCCCAGTATGCTTATATCTTACCCGTCGTTGAGTGAATGAACGGTGCATAAGGGATGCAGGAAGCTTTTTTCAAGAGGTTCAGGTATAAAGGTACCAAGATGTCTTGAGAGAGTATCTAAGTATGGGATATGGGAAAATATTATGTCTGACCCTGGTAATGGTAATGCAATAGGCCATGTCAAATTAAAACCAAATTAGAACCAAATTAGCCAAAGTAGCATGTGTCAGAGAAGATACTGGAAATACATGTATAACTGCCTTAAAAGTTAGAAGGAACCTTGTGAGATAAAGAAAAGTACATGTGGTTCACTTTACAGCAAAGGAAAATCATAATAATACATAGCAAAATTTGTACAATAATTAAAAGAATGATAGGGTGAATTAAAACATTAAATACGTGGTTTGCAGTGTGCGAGTACCCAAAGAAAAGTTCCCAAACTGAGACATGAGTGTCTCGAAGCAAATTTTCTACAGTTTGTGCAATCTGTCCATTTTCAAAAGTGATAGTATGATTCACTTTTTTGGAGGTTTTCTTAAGTTGTTCAATGTAGACATAGATTTCAGTAAAGTTCAGCAGCTTTTGAAATGTCTCGTTGCCCATACCAAGAGGTAGTGGATGCACAGCATATGAAATAAAGTCTGGAATGTCCATAGAATAGGTTAAATAGGTGGAATTGTAAAGCAAAGCGTTCTTAGGAAGGTGGCTATATCCGCTGAACAGGAAACAGCATGTGTGGAAAAGTCTTTGCAGTCAGGGTGCAGGAAGATGAATTACAGTCTCTTTAAACTGGTGAGATGCACGCTTGGGATGAAACGATGTCTGCACAGGATCTTTCAGTCACTGGAAACTAGTGGTGTTCACCCTTGAGATGAAATGATGTCTGTGCATACAGGGAGGGATTTGAAAAGAGTCCCGATATCATTCAGCAGCTGTATTCCAGTGTGATGCAAATAAGAGATAGAAAACGAGAGAGAAACCATGTTGCCTGTACTGAATGTATAGAGAGAGAGAGACCAGGTTGTCTGTACTGAATGTGGCAACATGTAACAATATTAATGCATTTACTTGGTATAGTTATGGCAAAAGACATACAATATTCAGGTACTTAAGGTTCTTAATCAGACATTCCAAAAAGATATGTTTTTGTGTGCTGCATATAACTATTATGGCACTTCAGAGAGACCATAATTCTGTACTGAATGTATGTATATAAAAAAATTATGTCAGAAATGTGTACTGAATCTAGTGAGGATCATAGAATAAACACGGTATAAAAGTGAAACCTTTACTTAAATATTTAACCCCTAACTAAGCTACATTTAGGATATGAAACAATAGGTCAATTGGGCTAGTTAAAAAAAAAAATGGGGAAAAGAGCTCTAGAAATGGCCAATGTTATGTATCCTGGGGTACCCCCTAAACTAAAACAAATAGACAAAAGACAGACCACATAGCACAGACAACATAAGACACAAATTTTTAGGCGTCCATCTGTCAAGTGTTCAGGGCTGAATTTAACTCTGCAAATAAACACATTGTTATAGAAAAACACAGCAAAGATGAACACCTGAGTAGTACAAATAAATCATATCATAAGCATCTCATATTCAGAAAAGGCATACAGCTAATATCTTCTTTGGAACGTCTTTAACTCTGCAGTGATAAAGAGGAACCTTGCAAAACATTAGAAATATCTTTGTGCCAAAATTGGTCTGGGATGGCTATGTATATATCCGAACTGCTGCTAAGAAAAAGAAAAAAAAAACCATTTCAAATTAGCAGCATCCTCAAGGTCACTTAAAGCAAACTTTGTCCATGTTCCATTCAGGATGACCTGGACCACATGTCTGCCACCTGGGTCCCACTGCACTCGGAGGAGTGGGCACTGCGGTGCAGAAGTCAGGTGCAGGCTAGATTTGTCTTCTTTTGTCTGCACTGTCATGTCCTGGCATTCAGAGGCAAGGGGCAAATTCCAAAAATCATTAGTCATGTCTAGGACAGAGAAAAATGCACATGTAGGGTTAAATTTCACAGTAATGTCAGAGTAAGAGGCTGCCCCTTGTGCTACAGGCTTTGAAATCTTAGTTATGGCCCGAGAGTGTATAGTGAGCCTAATAGAGCCCTCTGAATTAGCAAATGACCAAGCTGGAGAGCCACATGCTAAAGAGATAGGTCCACTCAGACCCCTCAACTCCATCTTAGGCACCAGTTCTGTTGTTGGAGGAAGTACTGGTTGCTGTGTTTGTGGTTCAGGATCTTTGCCCTCAAACAAAATTTCTGTGTACCTTTTCCCACAGTCTTGTGCCCAAATTGAAAGATCTGCAGCCTCTGAGTGAGTTACACTACGATCATGCTTCTGCACTAGCATGCTACACTGTGTGGCTAATTGCACAGGAATAACCTCATGAACCAAAGGTTTAGAAGCATTTAGAATTCCTGTACCCAATGCAAGACCAGCCACCTCAACTATTTCTTTGCCTGTATTCTCACTCATGCTGGCAGTAGTTTCTACAATGTCTTTCATTTGTTCCTTTTGTGGGATAGACACAAAGCTGTGTCATTTAGACCCTGAATCTCACAAATTTCCATATTTTTCTGATCTCCAGTAGGAGGCGCTCTATCTGTAAAACTGATTCTGGCCCCTGTATCAATTAAAGTTAATTTATCCTGACCCTCTATGGTAGTATTAACATTGGAGCAGTCGGAAGTGTCCAAAATCAAAGGTGCCACATACCTCAAGCTGAATTCTGAGTCTGACTTCTTTCCCTTATCCTGCGTCTCCAAAAGTGAGTCCACAGGTAAGTGAAAGGAGTCTGGCTGGGCTGTAAAGGCCTGAGTCACCTTGGCAATCGGACACAGAGAGTCAGGACATCCCTATGGACTTGCACTGTTGTTCCTAGCTGTTCAATCACTTTTTACCCTGTTCAATTCTATCTGCATTGTGTGACGATCCTGTTCCCATTTTCTTTTCTCTTTTTCTAATTTTTCCTTTTGGTCTCTGAGTTCATGGAAGGGAATGTAAGTGGAGGAATTTCTGTAACTACCTCTGACATGGCCTCTATTTCCTGTGTGTGGTGTTTTCATGTATTGGAGTGCTCCCTCAGCACGCCACCTTCTAGCTTCTCAAACCGAAATAATTTGAGCTGGCTGGGTCTTCCACACAGACCCAATCCTGAGCAGTAAAGTGTCAAAAGGCGTAGTTTTAGGGTCCTCCGAGAACAACAGAAGGTGTTTAGTAATCTCGGGAGATAATAATTCTAATAGGAATTCTTTATGTTCTCTCTGACCATAATCTGAGGAACTGGGCCAATGTTCAT
Source organism: Geotrypetes seraphini (assembly GCF_902459505.1). NCBI lineage: Eukaryota > Metazoa > Chordata > Amphibia > Gymnophiona > Dermophiidae > Geotrypetes > Geotrypetes seraphini. The sequence goes on along the minus strand of NC_047090.1, from coordinate 76,335,565 downwards.
GTTCGTTAAGTACTGCGTTGATTACCCACACTCTATATGCAAACTGCTCTAGTGTATCACTTGGCAGGGGTGAAAGAGTTCGAAGTACTTGCAAAAAGGTGCAGTGAAATAGTTGTTCGATGCCCATCTTTACAAATTGGTATGGATGAACAAGAGATCCAAATTTATAATAATGTGGACCCAGGGCTAGGTGCATAAGCTTATCAAAATCTGCATTGTTCCTTTTGTATTTCCCTAGACCCCAGTGAATCAGTATGTCAGTAGCCCATTTGCACCATTCATTTATGTTAAAAGGCATAAGGCCCACTTTCTCCACTATTCTTTCAATGTCACTATCTTTCATATGTCCCTGCAGTACTACTGTTACTGGAGCTGTGTCACTTATAGGGGTACTATTGGTATTGCTCTGGCCTGATAATGAATTTTCCTCACTTTCGTTTGTCGGTTCTTCTTCCTGTTCTACATCTGTAGCTAGTTTACATTTTCTCTGGCCTGCTACAAAACAGTGTTTTGTTTTTCAATAAACTGACTACCTGGATTATAGGGTGAATGATAGGGTGAATGTTGCACTGGTGCAGACGGCAGAATCTGTGAGGAGACAGCATTAACCTGTCCCTGTGAGGCACATTTTGACTTTAAATACTTTAATTCTGCCTTGGCCTCTTCTAATTGTTCATTTACAGCTAAAAAGGAATTTGTAGCTTGAACAATTTGGGTTCTTAGCATGGATATATTAATTTGTGCCTCATCTAAGTCTTTGGACAGCTGATGGCACTGAGTGTTCAAGTCAGTATTTTCTTGTCTTATGCTAATAAGTCCTCTACAGAGGCCTTGAATGAAAAGGCATTTTTGTTTATTTGTTTTCTTTCTAAACTCCTGAGAATGAGAAACCATTTGTTTCTGAATATCGTGCCATGTGTTTTCTGGAAAATTACCCTCATATGGACCCCCTTTCTTGTCAAAATATTTGTGTACAATATCTGTGAGTTCTTGAAAATCAAAAGGGTTCATATTTGAGGCTGCAGAAGTCTGCCTTGGTTCGTGGGCCTTTCTCATATATTTCATGAGAGAGTATGGGCTTGTAAATGTCCCTGTCTGTGTGTAGCCTTTGAGATTGAAATGCTCCCACTTATGAAGGAGGGAGACTTTAGTTAATAGGTAGAAAATCGAGGTAAAGCGTGTTAGGCAAGAGTCATTGGCATAAATAATACACTTATGCCCACACTTGCCCACATTGGTTACTACCTGAAATTTACAGGCAGAAGTTTAGCAGGAAAAAATATAAGAAGTCTGTTAGAAGAGCAGAGATGTCAGCTGCCAGTTCCAGTCCAGTGTGCACTGGGCCTTTCACCAGGGCAGAGACTGACAAGAAATAGAATTAAAAGCACAAGGTAAAAAAGTAAAAGTTATTAGTACAGATGTGGCGTGTCTTAATTGAGTGACTGGTTTCACTTTGAACCCTGCTTTTCTTCAGAGCAGCTCAAATATTCTTAAATGCAACACTCTAGCAAGCTTATAATAGCAAATCATACAATGCAAACTGGCATAGGTAACACTACAAAGACTTTTGATAGTAAAATCTCACCAAATATAAAACCCAAAATATTACTGAAACTTTTCACAAGTGTGTCATCCAATCTAAAACAATTTAAGGGTTCCAGAAGGACTTTTGATTTCTATCTCACTCTTATACATTAAAAAAAAATTGAATTCTACTTACCCAAATGAAATCATCAGGAAGGACCGAGACAGGCCCCCAAAATGTCAGTTTTGTTAGTGGCCCCCCCCCCCCCCCAATGTATGGTGGTAGGGGTTAAGTGCGAGGCGTACTGACAAACGCTGGTCCCAGGTTCAGTTCCCTCACTGAAGTTTCACCAGGGAGTAGAATCAAATAATAGGCACAGCCAGAGGTGATTGCATAAATAATATATTATAGAAATAGGCTTATAGAAAAGCAATATTTAGAAGCATTACAATTAAGCATTACAATTAAGCAGAGAGCAAAGCAGTTTCCCTGCCTTACAGAGTCCAGAAACAAAGAGACAGAGAGTCAGAAGTTCTAGGAAGAGCCAGAGAGAGAGAGAGAGCCAAGACCCCTCTCCTCCAGAGATAGAAAGATAGATTGATAGAGCAGAGAGGAGGCTTTTATACCTTGGAATCTTATTCTGAATATAGAAATTATTGTATGTCCCAGTATCTTTCTGTTTAGAATTTGTAAACTGTTTGAAACAATGGTTAATTTAATTGATAAAGGAGGGTGTGATACTTGCAGGCATGGTGATGGGATTAGTCTCTGGCTTCTTTGTTCTTGATCTGTGCACCTGGACCCATTGTCCTAAGCACCCTCTTAATCAGACATTAACACCTTTTAGCTAGTCATGATTCAATCAGGGCTACTTAAAACATATCAGGGATACTTAAAACATATCAATCAGGGCTACTTAAAACCGTCTTCCTGCCCTCAGGGTCTATCAGCATTCCCATGCCAGAGTCAGATTGATATAATTTCCCATAGGCCTTGACTGACATAAGTAATGCCAACTAAAAATGCTGAATGGTAGCGATAGCTATGCTGACACTGTGTTATCCATAATGTCCCTCTCTCCAGTTATTCAGTAGTCTTGGAAAAAGCACACTACAACAGATGCCCTCCTTCTGATCTTATTCACCCACATGTTCTGATCTACATTAGTATTAAGGTGGTGCCAATTTAAAGAATGGCACCACTAGAGCAGAAGTGACTGCAGATTGCTTCTGTCTCTCTATCCCCCTCCTAATGATTAGTGCAGTAGCCTGAGAATCAGGGAAACCAGGTTTGAGTCCCACTGCAGCTCTTTGTGATACTGGGTAGGTCACTTAACCCTCCATTGCCCCAGGTGAAAAATACATACCTGTTTATACTGTAATATGTAAACTGCATTGCAGTCACAGAAAGGTGGTATATTAAATCCTATCCCCTTTCCCTGCCCCCCCCCCCCCCCCGAACTACTAAGGACCTCTTTAAGTAAGAGCTGAGTGCTGTTTAACCAGGGTTTTTGTACCCAGGGGTAGAAGGGAAAAGTCTAGGAATAAGATCAACTATTCCTTCAACCAGGGTTAGCTGGATGTGGGAGACTTATTGTTTCCTCTTTTGAAACACAGCAGACCCAGTAAGGGGGTCCTCCATCTGATGTTACTGTAGCCAGGGGTGTATCTTCTTCCCTACCATACTAAAGAAAATTAAAAATTAGATCAGAATTTACTAACCTGCAGTTAAATCCACGTGCAATGAATGTAACTTTAAGATATATGCAGATGCTATATAATTGTTCATGCAGAACATAAAACAATTTCCATAAAATAGATTATTTTTTTCTAAATTCTATAAACACAAGTAGTTCTTGAAAAATGGTCAGCTATGATTATTTGTACTGGTTCAGATTTTATTTGCACTACAAGAGTCAGATTTCATTTGTCCATCCTCATTAACATTAGCAGGTCTTATAGTAACTTTGAAGCAAGAGATTAGTGTGTGTTTTGGACTCTATACTCTTATGCAATCTAAAAGTTTTGAAAATATTTAGGAGTGATTTTTATCTTTTATTATTTTCACATTTCTAATCCAGCAGTTGTCCAGCAAAATAATAATCCATCAATGGACTGAATTATCCTTAATACTCATAACAGAAAGAAAAATATGTGATCTATATGATGTAACTGAAACACTATCCTAGATAGATAACGCTAAACTTTTAGAACAGGAGGATGGTGATCTTGAAGGTGGATAGTTTCCAGAATCCTTTATGTTGATGATAGAGTCCCTAAACAAAAAGTCCAGTGCTGTTATTTTATTAGTGATACCATTTCTGCTTATTTAGTATTACTCATTGTATTCACTGCCACTCAGTACTGCCCAAAAAGGAATATTTGCTTGTTTCAACTGTGTCAAAATGATGGTAATATGCAGTAATAATAACAAATATATTTTTGCTCAAATATGACAGAACCTCAAGGCAGTCTTTAAGAAATATGATGAAATCAAAACATTTACCAACCTGAAGATCCTGCCTGTGAAGGCATATTTCTTTTGTTATCTTCATCAAAACACATTTCTTTGTTGCAGTTTGCAAGCATGCCTGCCTTACACATAGGTAGAGGAACTTCATTAAAATATTCCCAAACTGGGCAGCTATTGGGGGGGTGAAGATGGCATTGAAGGTGGATGCTTGAGTGGGCCACTCTCCCCAATCATCAGTCTCTTTATCACTGTTGCTCTCCCTAATGTTTGATAAGGGGAAGAGAAAAGGAGCCTCCTGCTCTCACCCTCCAGCATCAGTAGTTCCCCAGTGATTGATTCAGATGATGATTGCGTTGTTACCTACCTGGTAGACTCATCCCATCCTGCTTCAGTGGAAGGAGCTGTTACCCCTAGATGGATTTCCAGGGCCAAATCTAGGAGGGACAGCTGCACTGGATTCATATGAAAAAAGCTCAACTGGAGATCAAAAATCTTTGCGTCACACTGCAGGAGAGGTGAGGTGAGCTCTGAGAGGGACTACCTTGAAATTTGGGATGCTTACAAAACCCGCTATAATCGATATGGAAGCATTGTGGCATACTATTTCAATTATGGATTCCAAACTTGAAACCAATTATGGATTATCTCTTTTAAGTTTGAGGAACAAGGATTGTTACTATCTAATCTTGAAGACAAATTGGAGAAACAGGAGGATAAGTTCAAGGAGATGAATACTTTAAGAACATAAGAATTACCACTGCTGGGTCAGACCAGTGGTCCATCATGCCCAGCAGTCAACTCACACGGTGGCCCTCTGGTCATAGACCAGCGCCCTAACTTAGAGTAGCCCTACCTGCGTATGTTCTGGTTCAGCAGGAACTTGTCTAACTTTGTCTTGAATCCCTGGAGGGTATTTTCCCCTATGACAGACTCCGGAAGAGCGTTTCAGTTCTCTGCCACTCTCTGGGTGAAGAAAAACTTCCTTATGTTCATACGGAATCTATCCCCTTTCAATTTTAGAGAGTGCCCTCTCATTCTCCCTACCTTGAAGAAGGTGAACAACCTGTCCTTATCTACTAAGTCTATTCCCTTCAGTACCTTGAATGTTTCAATCATGTCCCCTCTCAATCTCCTCTGTTCGAGGAAGAAGAGGCCCAGTTTCTCTAATCTTTCGCTGTAAGGCAACTCCTCCAGCCCCTTAACCATCTTAGTCGCTCTTCTCGACCCTTTCAAGTAGTACCGTGTCCTTCTTCATGTACGGTGACCAGTGCTGGACGTAGTATTCCAGGTGAGGGCACACCATGGCCCAGTACAGCGGCATGATAACCCTCTCCGATCTGTTTGTGATCCCCTTCTTTATCATTCCTAGCATTCTGTTAGCCCTTTTCGCTGCTGCTGCACACTGCATGAATGGCTTCATCGACTTGTCGGTCAGAACTCCCAAATCTCTTTCCTGGGAGATCTCTCCAAGTACCACCCCGGACATCCTGTATTCGTGCATGAGATTTTTATTACCTACATGTATCACTTTACACTTATCCACGTTGAACCTCATCTGCCATGTTGATGCCCATTCCTCAAGCTTGATTATGTTGCATTGCAGATCTTCGCAATCCCCCCCTGTGTCTTCACTACTCTGAATAACTTCGTATCGTCTACAAATTTAATCACCTCACTCGTATCAATGTCCAGATCGTTTATAAAGATGTTGAAGAGCACAGTTCAAGCACCGAGCCCTGTGGCACCCCACTGGTGATGCTCTTCCAGTCCGAGTATTGTCCATTTACCCACACTGTCTGTTTAATCCACGTGAGTATTTCACCCTCTATTTCATGGCTTTTGCAGTTTTCCAAAGAAGTCGTTCATGCGGAACCTTGTCAAACGCCTTCTGAAAATCCAGATATATAATGTCGACCAGGTCGCCCTTGTCTATCTGTCTGTTTACTCCCTCAAAGAAGTGCAGCAAGTTCATCAAACACGATCTACCTTTGCTAAAACCGTACTGACTGGTCCTCATCAGCCCGTGTCCATCAAGGTGATCAATGATGCTTGTTAAAGAGCTATCTTTTATATCATGGAAGTTGGAGAACATGGAGAATCAACTTGTGTGTATGCCTCCAAGTCAACCACCAACCCATGGCTGCATGCACAGTGAGAAATCCTTCCTGTTATGTTTCATGGCAGAGTACAGGAGTTGTTTGCCATTGCCTTCTCCCGCACAGTGTGTGGCTCCACTATATCGCTGCTACCCAACATAGGGCCCTGCAGCTTACAGCACCTGGTATTCTCCAGTGGTCCCACATTCAGGTACTAGCTAGGCCAGACCATGCTTAGTTTACAATAGCAAGAATGGGCCTACCCAGGGTAGCCAGGCCGTAGGCGGAGAATCAGGAAGAATAATTTGAGAAGTCTGAATTTTCCGAAGTACCCTATTATATCACCTGTTGAAATGGCAAAGAAATACTTCTGTGAAATCCTGACTATTCCTATGGATAATCTCCCTCCAATTGTGAGTGCTCAGTATTTGGATATCAAAAGGGATCCAGGGCTTTCAATTCCAAATGAGACTCCAAGAGATAACCTAGTGGATGTGAATTTGTCAGCTTCTTTTGGAGATTACTCTAGAAGTTATCATAGATAGGACTACCCTTTTGATTTTTGCCTTGGAAAATGATAGATATTATATTCTTCGTCTTTATTTCCGACATATTAATGACCAGTTTCTTGGCTCTACTATTCATATTTTTTCAATGTCACAAAGACGAAAGAAAGAATCCTTAGCCCTCCAGCCAAGAGTCTTAGCCTTCTATGATACTTTAATTTTGAAGTATCCAACAAAGTTTTTGTTGTTTGTTTGTTTTTTTACCTCACTTAACTATTGTGAGCTAAATATTTGAGATTTTGTTTAACCTCAAGGAATATGTTTCTTCATTTCTTGATCTGTATCAAGTCAGTGTATTTTACTTGATTTGTAAAACAATAAGCTGTATAAATAAAAGGAAAAATATTCCCAAACTTGGGCTCTTTTATGGCCTGGTGCCATTATAGGTTTTCTCCTTCAAGGAGAGAATAATATAATAAACCTCAAGCTATACATGCAAAGATCTCAAGGCTTATGGAGTATTCTGCTCAAAATGTTTATTTAATTTTTAGTGCTTGCTCCTCTCTTCTCACACTTAGCTCCTTGTGCAGATATAAAAATAGGACTTAAGAGGTAAGGGGTTGATTCTCTGTATATAATTTGCAAAGGAACAAAGGGGCCAATGTCTTTTTCTCAACTGTATATATTTTTTAACAAATTTTGCCAGTTACCTCTGTAGACACAAATTCACAGTTTTGAGAAATGCTGATATCTTCTAGCTCTAAATGCTCCAACACTGATTTTAACTCTTTATTAGCTTCAGAGCATTTAGCATTCCAGGCCATGGTAGAAACCTCTATTCATGCAATGTTTAAGGCCCTCTTTTACTAAGACGTGGACAATAATTTATCTTAATAGAAATCTTTTTTCTCAAAACATTTTATTAAAATATCCAATGTAAATTTTAAAAGGTGAATTTTTTTAGTTAATAAAAATTATTGATTTTTATTCATGATAGTTATCTGCTAACTCTGGGGTAATCCACTCTTTCAAATCTTCATGACATCTGCAAAAAGGCAGACTTATCCTTCTAACCCTTTGGCAATGTCACTCACAAATACAGTATATTGAACATAATCCATCCCAGAACTTATTTTTGAGACGAGGCATTGCACCTTTATTCCCTCTGAGTACAGCAGTGATCATGAAAGAATGTTAGGAATTACCAGTATTCAGAAGAGAACATAGAATAAAACTGAGACTATGGGCTCTTTTTACAAAGGCGCGCTAGGGCCTTAACGTGCGGAATAGCGCACACTAAAATGCAGGCGGTAGATTTTTGGCTAGCATGCACTAATCCGGTGCGTGCGGTAAAACCCTTACACCTTCGTAAAAGGAGCCCTATGTCTATTATATGATCACAACCTGAGTACTGTGTTCAGTTCTAGTCACCCCATCTCAAAAAAGATACAAAAGAATTAGCAAAGGTACAGAAAAGAGCAACAAAATGGTAAAGGGTATAGAACACCTCCTTTAAGAATAAGGATTCTACAAGCTGGGATTCTTAGCATTCAGAAGAGACAACTGTGGACAATTATCTGAGGAGTATAATAACAAGTAAATAGGGAACCATAATTTATCATATCACATAACATTAGGACAAAAGGATAAACCAAGAAACCAAATGATGGCAGAAAACAAATCTAAGGAAGTATTTATTTCAGTAAACCTGTTCAGTCTATGCTATTTCTTGAATTTCATGTTGGATTTCAAATTTAGATTTATTCTTGCTCACCTTTTCCAAATCTGAGCTCAAGGTGGCTCAGGTATACATGTTATTTCCCTGACATCCACAAACCCAGCAGAAAGAATGTCTTGCCTTTTATTTTTGAAAATGACCTATGTATATGTTTTGGTCCTTAGGACATCTATCTTTTTAAGCCATTTTCAAAAATAAAAACATCCACATGAAAAACGCACAAAAGCAAGTTTTGTAGACATGCTCAACTACCTTGTCTGATGGCGGCAGAGGAATCTCAATCAGCTGAGCCAGTTTTGGGGATTCCTGACGGCCCAGCTGATGGGGATTCTCCCTGACAGGATCAGCTGAGCCATCCCCCTGATATTTATCCCTCGCATCCCCCCACATCCCCCAACATTGTTGGACCCCCCTCCCACATCCCTGAAACCCCTGTATCTGCCAATGACAGATCGGCAAAAGGGAAGCCCACTCCCTCCTGCCTACAGGGCCGCATGCTGTGATGACAGGCCTTCCCCTTCCTAATGCATCTTGGGATGCAGTGGGAGGGGGGCCTAAGGCTCTGATTGGCTCAAAATTGCATGTGGGAAGAGGGTCCAACAGTGTTGGAGGATGTGGGGGAATGTCGGGGAGGGTCTAGGAATGTTGGGGTGGGGGGGCTGTCTTGCAATGTTGGGAAATGTGGAGGGAATGTCGGGGGGATGCGGGGGAGGTGTAGGGCTCCATAGCTTAGATGATCCTGGCAGAGGGAATCCCCATCCGCTGAGCCTGCAGAGGGAATCTCTGAAATCAGCTCAGCCGGTGAGGAATCCTCAAAACCAGCTCAGCCGATGGGGATTCCTCTGCCATGATCAGCTGAAGGCAAGCCCTCAGTGTTCTGTTTTTTCCCACCATCTCTGTGTGGTGGGAAGGAGTCGTGGCCTCTGGGGGAGTAAGGGAGGGTCATGCCTTAAACCCTCCAGTGATCATCTTGTCAGTTTGGTCACCTTTGGGGCACTTAGTCCAATTTTACTTTGGTATAAGTTCGCCTAGGATGTCCTGGAAACATTTTGATTATTACTTCAAGATGGCCAGGTGGAAGCCTGCCCAATTCCCATTCATAGCCTACCTCCCAACATGCCCCTTTGAGCTCTGGACGCACAGCAGCTTAGAAGTGCTGCTGAACGGCCAGAAAAATTTTGTTTTGATTATCGGCACTTGGACATCCCTGCTATTAGGAAGTTCAAGTGCTGACTTAGGCAGGTTTTTGAACATTTTAAAGTTTTGATTATGCCCCTCCAAGTGTTCTTCCAACCTAAGTTGTACCTGAAGCAGCAGAAATTAAGTGACTTGTCCAAGGTTATAAAGTATCAGTTACAGAAAGTATTTGAACTTTGGCTTCCCTGATTCAGAATTCCTCTGTTTAACCACTGGATTACTCCTCCATTCACAGTGGAAGTGTGCCCAAAGTGAATAGCAGAGTTAGGATTAAAAGAAAAAGATTTAGACAGTTTCAATAGTATAGGTCCAGTAACAGTTATTAGCAAAACAGGCTTGGGAACACCACCTCTTACTGTCAGGAGTGGAAGCAAATACTGTACTAAGTAAACAACCTTTCCGTTAGGATTCATTGAACACTTCTTTCAAGTGACCCAAATAGGCCACTGTTGGAGACAGTATTCTAAGCTCCATAGATCATTGTTGTGACCCAGCATGGCATGTATTATATTCTTGACAACACACTATTGGTAAAGTTCACTTCCAGCTATAAAAAATAGCCCATAAAGTCAGATTTACTTTCCAAAGGTCAAAGAGCCAGTAGTCAAACCTTGGAATCCTGATTTCACTAATTCTCTAAGAGCGCAACAATGCTGACTCAGTAGGAATAATCTTTATTCTTCCTATTTTCTCTCTGTAACTTGGATCTGCTTCTTTTCTTTTTAGTATGAATGTGCTGCTGTCCTATATGATATTGTATATAGTTCTTTTCTGTTACATTATTATTGCAAACTGCTTTGATCTGTATGCCACCTAAGGCTGTATATTAAGTACAGATTAAACTAAACTAATATCAAAGTTCCCTTTTCCCCAGTATTTCTGTCATCACACACAAGAGTATTTCAAAGAAATAAAGCCTCACTTGAGTCTTTGACAGCCAATAATAAATTAAATGATATAATTCAGCTGAGAATTTGAAAATGTATGGGAAATAGTGAGGCTTAACATCCCAGGGTTAACATTTATTCATAGATGATGCAATTAAATAAAACAGGCATTAACTTCAAGGTCAGTCATTAAAGTCATAAAATTGAATATTTTAATTGAATTGCAATTGCTTCCCACTGATACATGCAAATAAAGTAAAATAGATGTCAGCTAGGCAAATTATAGCTCTTTCTACTAATTAATTTCTGAATTTTGGCTGAAATTTATCAGTTCTAGAGCCTTGTTGTGGGTTTATTCAGTCATCTAGCTGTTTGCAGGGTTCCCTAAAAAAGCTACTGAACTGTGTCTAAAAGACTCTTGCATATTATGAATTAAACAAAAACTCTTGTATTTAAGAACTGAACCTAACAGCAGTTATTTCCTAATAGCAAATAAATCAAACCGATTGTGATTGTCAAGAGGCAGTGCAGCAGTATCTGGTAAGGTGAAAGGGATTTGAACAGTGCTTCTAACTCTGGAAAAAAAGAGTTAAGAATTCTGAATCTATTCACTGGCTACGATGTGTGGACAAAGACCTAGATCAGAGGTTCTCAAACTGTGAGTCTTGATCCTAAATAGGGTCTCAAAATCTGTATTTAGGGTCATGACCAGGGCAGGCCCTCTGTAAGACATCATTGGCCCATGCCAATTGGGTTTTTGTCAGGGACTTATGACCTGGATTGTTCACTGTGGAAACATGATACTGGGCAAGATGGACCATTGATCTGACCCAGCATGGCAATTCTTATGTACTTATGCCACTGGGAGGGTTGCACACTCTCTGCCCGAATGAATGGGGGTCGCAGCCACAGAAAGATTGACAAGCTCTGGCCTAGATTTTAACACAAAACACAGGCATCTTCCTCTGATACTAAATTTTCATAGACACCAAAGTGGCACTCCTATGATATCACTTAGGTCTGTTTCCATACTGCAGTCCTTTGAGCAATTGGAAATTTTCAATAAAAAGTAAGAGACCTGTGAACCAACTATTATTTAGACCAGGACTTCATAAATTTTCTTTGGATTTGGGAGCCAACATGAAAATTTAGAAGCCAATAGTTCAAACCTTTCTCAGTCCCTCTCCTGCATACATTACACACAGCTCTATGCAGAAAATGTTAAATCCCTCCTTACCAATACCATGGAAAGACTAAGTGTATGAGAGTCACTTCTCTTGGTAGCATAGTAGATGACAGCAGATAAAGACCTATATAGTCCATCCAGTCTATCCAACATATAACTCATAGCGTAAAGTATGATGTAATACTACATATGCATCTTTGATCTTGATTTGTCCTTGCCATTTTTAAGGCACAGATTATAGAAGTCTGCCCAGCTGTTTCCTTGTTCTCCAACTACATGAAGCTGTCATCGAAGCCCCACTCCAGCCATTCCAAATCTCTCCAGTCACAATTTGCACATACCACAGAAGTCTGCCCAGCATTGGCCTTGTTCTCCAACTACAGAAACTGAATTTGTCCAGCCATGATCAGGGTACAGATCGTAGAATTCTGCTCACCACTGGCTTTGCTTCTCAATTACTGGTGTTTCCATCTAATCACTGCAAAGCTTTTTTGCTTCTGTGCTTTCCTTTCAGGATTCTTTTCTGTTTATCCCACGCAGTTTTGAATTCCGTTACCGTTTTTTTCTCAACAATCTCCCATGAGAGGGCATTCCAGGCATCTATCTCCTTCTCTTTTAAAAAGTACTTCCTGACATGTCCTCTAATTCTGCCACTTTCCCTCCTCTGGAAAAGATTTGTTTGTATATTAATACCTTTCAAATGTCGCCTTTCCCTCCAGGGTATACATCTTCATGTCATCAAGTCTCTTCTCATACTTCTTGTGGTGCAAACCCCATGTCATTTTCATTGCTTTTCTCTGAACTACTTCAAGTGTTTTTGTCCTTAGCAAGATACAGTCCCCAAAACCATACATAATACTCCAAGTGGGGTTCACCAACAACTTGTATGTAGCATAAATGAGCATGAGTCGAGTCTCTTTCAATTGAAAGAAAGCACTGGAATGAGAGGGCTTAGGCTCCAGAGTAATCTAAGGAAATATATTTTTACAGAAAGGGTGGTAGATGCATGGAACAGTCTCCCGGAAGAAGTGGTGGAGACAGAGACTATGTCTGAATTCAAGAAGGCATGGGATAGGCATATGGGATTTCTTAGAGAGAGAAGACGATAATGGTAACTGCGGCTGAGCAGACTAGATGGTCCATTTGGCCTTTATCTGCCATCATGTTTCTATCTTTCTGTTATTTCCTTTGGATTTCATCCCTCTGCACTTCGTCACATTAAATTTAACTGCCAGACCTTTGACCATTCTCCTAATTTTCAGAGATCTCTTCTCATGGTTTCAACTCCCTCTAGGGCAGTGGTTTGAAACTCAAACCCTTTGCAGGGCCGCATTTTGGATTTGAAGGTACTTGAAAGGCCTCAGAAAAAATAGTTAATGTCTTATTAAAGAAATGACAATTTTGCATGAGGTAAAACTCTTTATAGTTTATAAATCTTTCCTTTTGGCTAAGTCTTAATAATAATATTGTCATTTATAGCTAAAGAGACATACGATCAAGAAACTGTTTTATTTTACTTTTGTGATTATGATAAACATACCGAGGGCCTCAAAATAGTACCTGGCGGGCTCGCATGTGGCCCCCGGGCCGCGAGTTTGAGACCACTACTCTAGGGTATCATTTGGTAACATATTTCTCTGTAATATGCTTATGTTAGTGGGTAGGGGAGAGAGAGGGGAGAAAACTCTGAAGGAAAGAGACAAGAGATAGAAAACAAATTGTGAAGGAAGAGCAGAAAAGAAAGGGAGAGGAAGGAGAGATACCAGAAAATTTGGGGTGGGGGAGGAGACAGATACTAGATTTGAAGGGAGGAAAGGAGGAGAAAGATGCTAAAAGCCACCTGAAGGAGAGATGGAAGGGAAGAAGACAGAGATGCCAGACCATGGGGGAGAGAAGGGAAGAAGATGGGTGCCAGTCCAATTGTTTTAATGTCATCGCTTCCTGATGAAGCATTTTGTGGCGCAGTGGTTAAAGCTACAGCCTCAGCACCCTGAGGTTCTGGGTTCAAATACACGTTGCTCCTTGTGACCCTGGGCAAGTCACTTAATCCCCCCATTGCCCCAGGTACATTAGATAGGTTGTTAGCCCGCCGGGACAGACAGGGAAAAATGCTTGAATATCTGAATAAATTCAAGTAAACCGTTCTGAGCTCCCTTGGGAGAACGGTATAGAAAATTGAATAAATAAATAACTCCTTATTGGCTCTATCTGGTCCAAATTATTCCAGTTTACTTAAGATAGTGAGATATTTAGAGATGACATAAGGCACTTTGAGGATTTTTATGGAACAAAAAGAAGGCTAGGATTTAATTAGATACTGATGTTGCCAAAAAGAAAGGGAGGTATGGAACTGTTGGATCTTACATGCTATAACTTGGCCTATGGGTTAAGGCGGGTAGGAAATGGGAAGAGGGACTCTAGGGCCTTAACTCCTTTAGACCTAGAAATTCAAATGCGCATATATATATTGCATGCTAGGTCATTGACTTTAAATAAACTACTTAGTGGACACACAGTATGGACTTACATGTTACATGTGAATAGTGTGGAAAAGATTATATCCAACTTCCAGGGAGTCTCTACAATGTCACTATATGCCTATATGCTTTCAAACAAATAATTAGTCATATAAAAATATTTAGAAAGTGACATGCTCAGACCACCAACCACTGTGCTTCATTGTTTAAAAGCAGATCAAGATTGTCGAAGGGGCCATCACTGTACACTCATAATCCCTGAACCGCCATAGGCCACAATGGTACAAATGTTACAAATTCTCTTACCAACCCTTTTCAATACATTGTAAACCATACTTATCTTAAATCTTATCGGCAGTTATGTCGGTTAGCACCTCGCTGCTCTTACTGAAAATTGATTCACCACTGCCTCTTCTCTCTTTAATCAACCCCCTCTACTCAAGTTTCGCTACAAAATGCTTCGTCAGGAAGCGATGACATTAAAACAATTGGACTGGCACCCATCTTCTTCCCTTCTCTCCCACATGGTCTGGCATCTCTGTCTTCTTCCCTTCCATCTCTCCTTCAGGTGGCTTTTAGCATCTTTCTTCTCCTTTCCTCCCTTCAAATCTGGTATCTGTCTCCTCCCCTACCCCCAGTGTTCTGGTAACTCTCCCTCCTCTCCCGTTCCCTTTCTTTTCTTTTCTGCTCTTCCTTCACAATTTTTTTTCTACCTTTTGTCTCTTTCCTTCAGAGTCTTCTCCCCTCTCTCTCCCCTACCCACTAACATGCAGCGTCTGCTCCTCCCTCCCCTCCTCCTCTCTCTCCACTTCTCTTCAGCGCCCTTAGTATGGGCCAGCAGCCCCCTCCCTCTCAATCACCACTGTCCGGGCATCTTCCTCCTCCCTTCCCCTCACCTTTGTGGCAATTTTCTTTTCTTTTTTTTTTTTTTTTTGTCTCCTAGCTGCCGGAGCTGGCTTTCATCAAGTCATGTGCGGCTGTCCGAAACTTCTCTGACACAACTTCCTGTTTCTTGTTGCATCAGAGGAGAAGTTTCAAGTAGCCGCACAACTTGTTGAAAGCCGGCTTAGGCAGCTGGGAGACAAAAAAAATGAAAATCGTCACGAAGGTGAGGGGAAGGGAGGGAGGAGATGCCCAGACAGTGGTGATCAGAAGGAAGGGGACTGCTGGACCACGCACATTCCCTCAATTAACTGCGGAGATAAGGCCATTCACCGCTCCTGCAGTGACCACTTTTTTCCTCTCGCCATTTCAGCGGACTACCCGTGGCTAGCCGCAGGTAAGAGCCACTGTGTCATTCTCTAGATAACAGAAAATAGAAAAGTTTCCCATCCATTTTGGAACCTTACTGGGAGACACTCTCTCCTAGGGAGCAGTTTTTGCTATTGAATCTTTAATCTGGCTACTTAAGGTTCATTGTAAAGGCTGTTTTATTTTATTTTTATTCATACTTTTCCTTTATTGTTTAATTCATTCCTTTATTAAATATGATTCATTCTGCTATTCCTTAAGGAATTGTCTCTACAATATATGAGCATAAGAATTGCCATACTGGGACATATCAAAGGTCTGTCAAGCCCAGTATCCTTTTTCCAACAGTAGCCAACCCAGGTCACAAGTACCTAGCTAGATCCCAATTAGTAAAACAGATTTTATGCTGCTTATCCTAGCAGTGAATTTTTCCAAGCAATCTCAATTATGGCCTATGGACATCTCTTTTAGGAAATTATCCAAACCTGTTTTATGATTGCTACACAGGGTGAGAGGAGGGAAGTAAGATAAAGGGTGAGGTGAGGGGCAATTGGGACAATTAAAGAGAAAAGGTAGAAAATATCTATGTTAATTGCTTGTGTTCTATTCCAAATATTTAACAATCACAGCCATGACTCCATTTTTTTTTTTTTTTTTTTTTGCTCTGTATGACTTGAATGATTTAAGTGATTGGTTATAACTAATATTTTGCATGCATGTATGTGGATAAGAAAAACATTACATGTAGCACTGGTTCTTGGATTTACCTTTTGTAATAATAATGTTGATATCTTAGTAAAGCAAGAAAATTTTATAAATTCAATGATAGCTGTCCAAGAAGTAAGCTTTCCTCTCAAAAGTTCCTTTTTTACTTAGGTCTGGATCCAGAGAAGCACCTTGGGAAAACATTGTCTGAAATGGAGTCATGTTTGATTGAGGTGAATATTTCTAGATCATTCGGTATGAGTTAATCATATTACTACCGTGTTTCCCCAAAAATAAGGCCTACCCTGAAAATAAGCCCTAGCAGGATTTTTGGGCTAGGTTTTAATATAAGCCCTAACCCCAAAATAAGCCCTAGTCTAGGGATTCGCAGGCAGTTCCCCTTCCCTCCCTCCCATCCCTTGTAAAGCAGAAACCTTGAGTGAGCACTGCCCCCCTACCCCCCGAATACCCGCTACAAGCCGAACCCCCATCCTTCCCTCCCATCCAAACCCTGCCGACCGCGAGCAAGCCCTAGTACATACCTCCCTAAGCAGCGTCGGGCCAGCAGCACTCTAAACAGGCTGCGTGAATTTGTGGGAGGACAAGGCTGAAGCAGCCTGTTTAGAGTGCTGCCAGCCTGACATTGCTTAGAGAGGTATGTAGGGCTCACTCGCGATCGGCGTGGTTCGGATAGAAGGGAAGGAAGGATGGGGGTTCGGCTGCACAAGGGATGGGAGAGAGGGAAGGATAGAAGCTGGGTAAGGGTCATGCTGCACAAGGGATGGGAGGGAGGGAAGAATAGAAGCTGGGCAAGGGTCCTGCTGCACGAGGGATGGGAGGGAGGGGAGGAAAGATGCTGCACATGTGGGAGAGAATGTAATGTAATGTAATGTAATGTAATGTAATGTAATGTAATTTATTTCTTATATACCGCTACATCCGTTAGGTTCTAAGCGGTTTACAGAAAATATACATTAAGATTAGAAATAGGAAAGGTACTTGAAAAAGGAAAGAGGAAGAATTGGGGGAGAAGGAGAGGAAGGGAGAGATGATCATGTACATACCCCGAAAATAAGACCTAGTGTGTTTTTTGGGCCTAAAATTAATATAATACACTGTCTTATTTTTGGGGAAACATGGTATGTGTTAGTAACTGTTTCAGAAATGTTCTGTTCATTGAAAAAGAACCTGACTTTGAAGATTAACTTTTCTTTCTTAAAATTATACTTCATTTGGAAAAAAACAGTTCAAATCTTTCTTCCCCAGTGACACTCCTTATGATTTTGGGCAAACTTTCTTATTTACTTTTGCCTCCCAATTACCATTTAAATTTAGAGTTGCAGAAATTTTGGCCAAAGGGACGCAATGGGAGTCATGAAATGAGTTGGGAGAGTGGGTTAATGTAGCTGAGAACCAGGAGGAGGGGTCCTCCATGAGGAAAGGGGGAAGGGGATAGTCTGTGATTGATCAGATTGTTAAAAGGCTAAGAAGTTTGATTTACATTTCAAGTAGCTTGGATCATAAGAGTTAAAGGGCAAAACAGAAGAGCCCCTCGTCTTGGGATGCAAATTAAACAGCAAAGACAGGCAAGGGGGATGTCTTTACAACCAAAACAAGTCTGTATTAGAAACAGTAGGTCCCAACAAGGATCCCAGTTTCGGTGTATAGAAAGCACCTTCTTCAGGGGACACTAAGGGAAGATTTGCAACATATAGAAACAATTAAAAAAAAATAAATATATATATATATAAACATATAACCGTACATATAAACCATATGCATAATTAAAACATAAAATGCATATTAAACACAAAGGCAGTAAATACATATAAAACCAGATGTGTTAATAACACATAAAACCATATATAACTAAATGCATAAATAAAACATAATGCCAACATGAATAAATAAAAGCATAAATAGAATATAACGCCAAAATGTATAATTATAAAGCTTAAAACCAAGATGAATAAATTAAAAATATGATAAAGAGAAAATCATAAGAAAACCAGACCAGCATGAACCAAAGCTAAAGGCAAATTTTAAAATACAAAGGGAACAAGGAGCAATACCACAATACAAGGAGCAATACAATGGAAATCAGGCAAAGGACAGATGAAGGGAACACGGAGCTAAGTGCATTACATTGGGAGTCCAGCAAATATGCAAAGTAAACAGAAAGGGAAAAAGAAGGAAGAAACGGGTTTTCAGGATTTCCCCAATGAATCTGCATGAGATCTATTTGCATGCACTGCTTTCAATGCATATTCATTGGGGAAATCCAGAAAACCCGACTGGATTCCGGCCCTCGAGGAGGGACTTTGACACCCCTGGATTAGAGAGTGCCAAAGTAATCTTAAGAGTGCTATCTTTTTTTATTTTATATATTCAATTTTTCTATACCGTTCTCCCAGGGGAGTTCAGAACGGTTTACATGAATTTATTCAGGTACTCAAGCATTTTTTCCCTGTCTGTCCCGGCGGGCTCACAATCTACCTAATGTCATAAGAAACCATAGAATAGGGTCAGCATAAAGCAAATATAAAAACATATAAAACTGTACATATAAACCATATTCATAATAATAACATAAAATACATATTAAACACAAAGGCAGTAGAAGCATATGAAACCAAATGTGTTAATAAAACATAAACTAGCTCAATCAGAACTGCTACAATGCACAATAATACATAGATAATATAGTAGATAAGGACAACTATGAACAAATGACTACTGTATAAAATATGTTCAAATATAGCAAATGGGTATTTCAGAAAAAGCAAATAAATGGCTACTTAAAAATATAGTAGAGAAAAAAGAGATCTCAGATAACTAGTTAACTCCTTATCTCAGTACATCATAGTTCTGTAACAGAGCACAGCACAGTCATAGGTCTCTCATAAAAAAAAAAAAACTCCACTGAAACAACCATCATAAATATTGCTTACAAAAATTTAATCAAACTGAATAAGAATACAGCCAAGTACTTATCTTCATAAGTTAGCCACAGGTGTTCATGAAACTTCCACCATTCTGTCACATTCAACCTCTGTTATCACGGAGGCAAACAAACCCAAAAAAGAAGAAAAAGGCAAGAGGAGAAACAGCCAGGCCCGACAGCGGCCCTGTTTTGCTACAAGCCATTTTGAGGGCTGATAGCGAAAAATGTATAGAGTCTACGCTCTGGTGGCTGGAATTGCTTCTGAGTTTGATTCTTAAAGTGGAGTCATAGATAACAGCAAACACCCCCCTCCCTTCCTACTTTACCTATTTTGTAAGAAATAGGCAAATCCAGGGGGACATGCCTGAGAAAGATAGGCTTCGTCCCCATCACTTAACCAGGAATCTGTGATACAAAGAATCCTGAGCCACTATGAACTAATTAAATCTCTAATTGGGTGAAATTTATTTTTGATTGAACGAACATTCACGAGACCAATAAGGAGATTGTTTGTTATTAATGGGCCTAGAAGAGTCAGAAAAACTAAGAGGATCAAAGGGAGAGAGAGGTATCAAGGTCCAGACTCTTGATAGAGGCCTTTGGAGCCCTCTGGGGGCTCCAAAGGCCCAGAAGACTGGAATGGGTTTTCTATCCATGGAAGCTGAGAACAAGGAAGGTGAAGAATTTCGTTATTTACATGAAAAATTTCCTTTCAGAATTGCTCAGAAGTTAAAGGAAGACATTTTTGTGTGGCTTCAAATGAGAGAATTGTTGACAGACGGGCACTTTGATGAAGTCTTGTAAGGACGTCAGAAAAGTGCATGGATAGCATTGAAGAATGTAATTGAGAATACATGGAACGCGCTACCGGAGGATGTGATAAGCAGAAGCACGCTACAGGGCTTCAAAGAAGGTCTGGACAGGTACCTGGAGGACAAAGGGATTGAGGGGTACAGATAAGAGTAGAGGTAAGGTTATAGGGATAGGATTAGAGGTAATTTGTAAAATTGGTCAGAGACCACTGTTCAGGCTGTGGGTCTGATGGGCCGCCGCGGGAGCGGACCCCTGGGCGAGATGGACCTCTGGTCTGACTCAGCGGAGGCAACTTCTTATGTTCTTGGGAATAGGAAGACACCAGACTATGTCCAAATGGTGGAGATGATGCTTAAAGCATTCTGTGATCTCAAATGCAATGTCACTAAAAATTCATTTTCACCATCTGGATTTTTTTTCCCCGATAATCTTGGTAGTGTTAGTGATGAGCATGGGGAAAGGTTTTACCAGGACATTGCTACAATAGAGAAACGATATCAGGGCAGATGGAATTCATCAATGCTGGCTGACTATTGTTGGACATTAATTAGAGATGCTCCTAATCTCGTTTATAAATGCACTTCAACAGCAAAATGATGCTTGAAAATAATATTTATAGGAACTCTTAAATCGGCGCAATGCATTACATTATGACTTCTCATTCTATAAATATTTGAGATTTGCTCAAAAACTATTCGTGATAGGAGAAAACTGAGGCTATTTTCATACAAAGGAGGTCAGATTCTATAAAGTAAACCTCATTTTCTTCTTGCCCCAGGAAAAAAGTTAAAATTTGTTGCACAATGTAATTAACATATATGTATACTGACGTTATACAAAGATGATCAAAGATTTAGAAGTGAGTAGTTTTCAAGATTTGTGATTATATTGTAAGTCACTTTCACAAATCAGCCCCCAAAATAGTCCCGTCATGTTTTCATTATATTGTTCTTGGTAGCAGCGTTCAAAGTCCAGTATATTCTGGTATAAGTGCTCACCTTGCTCCTCTGAGTATGATCCCATGTTCTCCTTGAATATCTCAAGATGAGTATCAAGAACATGGACTTTGAGAGACATCCTACAGATCATTCACCAGGTTCTCAACCAACTCCATGTAGTTTTCAACCTTGTGATTGCCCAGGAAGCCCTGAACCACTGCGACAAAGCTGAGGAAGCAGAGGAAGAAAACTTTGAACTGACAATTTATCTACTGAACATTTAGCTGATTCTGTGACCCTGAAGCAGTGACAGTTGCCACAAAACGATCGTTGGTCCTGATCTTGTGTTCACATTGTTCGTAGTGATTATTCAGAAACCTAATTTCCTATTAACATTTTTTTCACTAAAATTTCATTGTTTTTTCACTTTATAGTCTTTTATTAGCAAAAGTTTTTTTGCCTGTGATGTATGGGTGGTAGAGTGTGGGATCACCTCTCCAGTTATCTGAGGTTTTTCTTTCGATTGAAAGACTTTACCGGCACAGCTGTTTTGGCGTAATTTCAACAGAGTGTTTTCTGTTTTGTTTGATATTTTAAAATTATACATTCTGAGCAATTTTACACAGAAAATTCTGCCATCCTAGTAAGAAATTTCAAAGTTTTTTGGGCAGTGCTCACATGTAAAGTGAGGTGCTCAAGTTTTGTCTTGATCCTCAACGTGCATGCTGAAATATGTCTTGTAGGCATCGTACATATTAGCAGAATATTCTGCAAAAAAGTAAATTTCAAAATATCAATGTTCTGGTCACAAAAGCAAAGTTTCTGGGGGATGATAGCCATTTTCTATACTTTTAAGGCATAGGCAATTAAAAAAAGAACACTTACTACACAGGAACAAAAAAAAGTAAAATTTTGTTACATAGTGTTATCAGTTCTTGTTAGCTGGCATGGGAGAGGATTCAAGGTATGTATTTGGTTATAGCTCAAAGCAAGTTGCATTCAGGTACAGTAGATGTGTGCCCCTGGAGGGTTTACAACCTACTTTTGTACCTAAAGTGATAGAGGGTTAAGAGACAACTCCTATATTTTCTGGCTGTCCAATTAAATTGTAAGCTCTTCTGAGAAGGGACCATCTATTCGTGTTGATTACACAGTGTTGGTATGCTTTTCAGTGCTATAGTAATGATAAATGGTAGTAATAAGTTATGGCAGCAAGATTTGAATCCTAGCTTTTCTGGTTCTCAGCCTGCTGCTTTAACTACTAGGTTACTTGTCCACTCATTCTTGGACCACTTCATAGGATGGCTTATAAAGCATCATTTCTGGGAAGGAGGAGGTATGAAGTCATGTGACTGGCAGCCCTAAAGCAAGCATCAGAAAAACTTATCCAGACAGAAAATCTCTAACATTCCTGATTTGTTTCAGCTCTCAAGAAAGTATGGTGTGCATGTTTGTGGAGAAGGTGGGGAATATGAAACCTTTACTTTGGACTGCCCTCTGTTTCAGAAGAGAATTGTGGTGTAAGCTAACATCTTTCATCTATCTTTCTTTTTTATTGAATTAACTTAATATGTTTTTGACTTGCTTTTGTGGGCTACATTCTTTTTTTTTTTTTTTTTTTTTACTTTGTCCTAATAAAAGGAGATTAGTCTTGGAAAACTAGCCAGAATTGCATTACTAGTCCAATAATTAAACATTTCAATAACACTAAGATGCAGACAGCAGTCCAGAAGCAAGAGGGGTGCTATCCAGTCTTTTGCACTGAGTGTTACATATATGATTATCTAACAGTTGGTGAGAGGTTAAATGTGTGTCTTTGATATAGAGAGCTCCTAGCTCTCAGAGTATGAGTCCGTTCTCTTGAGGCTAGTGTAGAAGAAATGGAGGAGCTAAGGGAGACAGGAAGTAAATAGAAGAGACCTATAGGGATGATGTAGAAAAGTCCCACCTGCAGTCTGGCAGCCCTGTGTTGCCTTGGAGGAGGGAGGTCTCCTAAAAGGAGAGCAGTCACCCTGGTGAAATAGGAAATAATCCGATAGCCTGGACCTGCCCATCAGGAGATGCAGCACCCTCTCACACTGAGGATGTGTCTCCAGGGGCTTTTGTCTAGGAGGGAAGGGTTAGAACAGCTGTTATAGTTGGTTACTCAATCATTAGGCATGTAGCTGGTAGATAGGAGGTAGATAGGTAGACGTAAGGATCGCCTGGTCACTTGCCTGCCTGGTACGAAAGTGGAGGACCTCACACATCTAGATAGAATTTTAGATAGTGCTGGGGAGGAGCTAACTGTCTTGGTACATGTAGGTACCAATTACATAGGAAAATGTGAGAGAGAAGTTCTAGAAGCCAAATTTAAGCTCTTAGGTAGAAAACTAAAATCCAGATCCTCCAGGGTAGCTTTTATGCAAATGTTCCCTGTTCCATTCGCAGGGCCAAAGAGGTAGGCAGAGCTCCGAAGTCTGTTTCTTTGTATATTTTCCACCTTTATCATGGCGGAGCACAAAACAATATACACAATAAGATTACATACAAGCATCTAAAAAATATATAAAAGGTTTCATAATACGTAACCGGAACCATCATATCCACAGAACTGAATTATTACATATTCTTTTCCACACTAAACACCAATGAACCAGCCACAGCATGAATTTGGAAGACAAATACAGACTTGGCCTTCATACTTCATGAGACAAAACAAATATCATTTCAATAGTTTTTTTAAATTCCCCACCCTTGCCTGCTTCTTAATGTAAGATGGAAGTTTATTCCATTCTTCAGGGGCAGCACAGGAAAAAAGCCCAGTCCTGACTGTCTACAATCTAACCTCTCTCCTTGCTGGTATCGTCAGGTGCATTGAGGAGTGTAACTGTGGTAGAGAATTATATGAGGTTACACACTGTACCAGGTTGCCAGGAGCACGATCCTGTACACTCATATAAGTCAGAAGTAAGAGCTTATATTTCAGCCAGTATAACTTGGAATAGAACTCAGACACATGATCATGTTTTTTTCAGCCTAAACAGAGTTCTAATAATGGAATTCTAGGCTACCTGTAGAGCTATATGTGGGCTATTTGTGAACTTTAAACAGATAAGTGCTATTTTTTTTGAGAAAATAAATTCTGGAACATAATTACATTACATTAGTGATTTCTATTCCGCCTTTACCTTGCGGTTCAAGGCGGATTACATAAGAATTGTTAAGATATTAAGAAGTACATATTGTTAAGATATTAAGAAGTACTTAAGGAATAGTTTGAACATTTTCTGATTTGCTAAGGAGTAGTTGATATTGCAGAAGGAGTTCAGAGTATGTTTGGTTGTGTTATATTGGTTTTATGTATTTTTTGAAGAGTAGGGTTTTTGTTTCTTTTTTGAAGGTTTTGTAGTCTGTGGTCGAAGTCAGCAGATTGGTGAGTTGTCGGTCCAGTTTCGCTGTTCTGGTGGCCAGTAGGTTGTCATACATTTTTCTTTGTTTGACATTTTTGGTTGGCGGGTGTGTGAATATTGTGTGGGTTCTCCTGTGTCTGGTTGAGGTGGATAGAGTTAGTCTATTGTTCCAGTAGGTAGGGCTGTCTCCGTTTATAGCTTTGAATAGTAGGCAGTGGAATTTGAAGTGCACTCTGGCTTGTATTGGGAGCCACTGTGAGTCTTGGTATGCCTCTGTGATGTGGTCGTATTTTTTCTGTGAGTAGATAAGTCATAGGGCTATGTTTTGCATTGTTTGAAGTTGTTTTATCGCGGTTGCTGGGCAGGGGAGATATAGTATGTTGCAGTAGTCTATTAGACCAAGGATCAGTGATTGAACCACGAGTTGGAATTGTTTTCTGTCGAAGAATTGTTGGACTTGTCTTAGGTTTCTCATATTTGTAAATGATGTTTTTATTATTTTGTTGATTTGTGGTTGCATGGTACAGCCTCTGTCTATCAGCACTCCGAGGAGTTTTAGTGTGGGTTGATTGGGGTATGAGATCGAGTTTATTACTAGGTTAGGCAAGGTTGGGGCTTTGCTGTTTTCTAGGAGGATGATGTTTGTTTTGTCAGGGTTAAGTTTTAGTTTGTGTTCTTTTGTCAGGGTTAAGTTTTAGTTTGTGTTCTTTGTATTGTGCCTACCATGGAGGGCTCAAGTTGATCGAAGGGGAGGAGTATGGTGATATCATCTGCATAGCAGTAGGAGGTAATGCCTAGTTTGTCTAGGTAGGAGCTTAGGGAGGCAATATATAAGTTGAAGAGTGTGGGAGACAGGAGTGATCCCTGGGGAACTCCACATGGGTTGGACCATGGTTCTGATTATTCTTTGTTTTGACTCTATAAGTTCTGGTTTGTAGGAATCCTTTGAACCATGTTAGTACCTTTCCTGTAATTCCAATTGAGTCTAGAGTTTGTAAAAGGATGTCATGGTCTACTAGATCAAAGGCTGCGGAGAGGTCTAGTTGTATGATCAGCATTTTTTTGCCTGTGCTGAGGTGTTGTCTCGCGATGTCCATGAGTGTTCCTAGTAGGGTTTCAGTGCTGTAGTTGGTTCTGAAGCCAGACTGTGTGGGGTGGAGTAGGTTGTGGTTTTTTAGGTATACATTTAGGGCTTTAGCTACGAGGCCTTCCATTAGCTTAATGTAAAGTGGGATTGAGGCTATGGGTCTGTAGTTGGATGGTTGGTCGGTTGCTCCTTTGGGGTCTTTTAGGATCGGAGTTATGATGATTTCGCTGAGGTCTTGTGGGAACTGGCCATCTGTGAGTAGAATTTGTATCCATTGTAGGAGCAGAGTGCGGAATAGCATACTGGAGGTTTTCAATAGGTATGGTGGGCAGTGGTTAAGGTCACAGGCTGCGTGACTGTATTTGTTGGGGACCAGATTCTGTCTGCTGCTACTGATTCTTTCTCTGGGGGGAGTTGAGATCTCTTCTAGGTGAGTTCCACTAAACGTGGCTCTGATATTTGCGATCTTGTTTTTGAAGAATGTGGCTAATAAGGTGACTGAGGGAGGGGGGAGTTGTTATTGGTTAGATATGGTGTGGTGTCTGTGAGTTCTTTCAGTAACTGGAAGCTTTTTTGTGTCTTGAGATCCTTCTCCTATTTGTTAGTATTTTTGGTGTAGTGTTCTCCATGCTTTTTTTGTGGAATCTTGGCTACTTTTTCTCCATTTTCTTTCTAGTTGTCTGCATTGCCTTTTGAGTTGGAGCAGTTCATTGTCGAACCATTTTTCTGATTTTTTTTATGGATTCTGGTTTTGGCTTGTTCTGGGGCTAGCTCATCTAGGGTTGCTGTACTTAGCTGGCTCCATTGTGAGATGAAGTCTTATGGTGTCTGTTTTGTCCAGAATTTGGTGGGGTCAATGTGTTCACGTGAGTTGTAAGTTATTTTTTGCTTTTGTTTTTGGTCCAGTTGATTTTGAAGGAGTACGTATAATTGCCAAACCAGAGGGAGCGGAACCAGTATCCGTTTGATGTACAGATTTATGATTGAATGGGCTGTTGGGACATGTAGGCTGCAATGTCGAGTTGGTGTCCTTTTTCATGTGTGGCTTGAGGGTCTAGTATCTTGTATGTTAAGGCCTCAAGGTATGATAGTTTAGGTTTAGGTCTTCTAGAATTAAGTTGTAGATTGTCATTAGTGAGTTTCGGTATATGAAATCTTCAAATTTTGGTTTTGCTGTGTTCCAGTTTCCTGGAGTTATGTAGCAGAGCATGCATGTTAGTGTTCCTTTGAGTGATGTGCTTGAGAGTTGACAGGCTAGTAGATCCATGTTGTTTTGTCTTGTATTTTTAGGTTTAAGGTGGTTTTGGCCATGATGGCAATCCCTCCTCCTCTTTTGTTTTCTCTGCAGACCACTATTATTTTGTATCCTTTAGGGCAGACTTCCATTATTCTGGGGTCTGAATCTGAAGTAAGCCAAGTTTCTGTCCAGTTTTTTATGTGTTCTGTCTTGGGGCCTTTGGCTCTGATGTTCACGTATGCACATGTGAGAGTTATATAGTCTGTTTGTGTGATTTGAGTTATTTTCGGGTAGATGAGTGATCTTTGGTGAGGTTGCGTTTTGGTCTTGTAAGGGTTTGTCGGTCTTCTTGTAGTTTGTGTGGTGGGTTGGTAAGTATAGGTCTGATAGTTTGTATTTCTATCTATTGTGAGCCGTCTAGTTGGGTGGGTGATTCCCTTGGAGTTTAATATAGTTGGAATTGGGGAGATGTTGTTTGCTGTTGCTTTCCAGTTGGTTAGGAGTAGGGTGATCAGTAGGATAGCTTGATATTTTTGTGGTGTAGTTTTCATTGTGGCGCAGAGGATGGTGGGTATTGTATTGAGGGAAGTGGTGGGGAGGATCTTTTCCTTCATTTGCTTGCTTCCATAATGCTTACTAAAATGGATTAGAGTTATGACGTTATGAAGTGAGATAAACAACTCTTGAATAAAGCCACTGTTTGAGCCAAGGCAGCTGAGGGTTACAGGGTGCAGAGCCTGGCAGGGAGTCAGGGGGGCTGGGTTCAGAGCCTGGTAAGGCAGGGGGGCTGGCTGCATAGCCTGGTAAGGGAGGGAGGGAAGGGAGCTGGGTGAAGAGCCTGGCAGGGAGGGAAGGGGACTGGGTGAAGAGCCTTGCAGAGCAGGGAAGGAAGAGGTCTGGGTGCAAAACCTGGCAGGAAGGGGGCTGAGTGCAGAACCTGGCAGGGCATGGCACTTGAATATTAACCCCCATCTTATATTCGAGTCAACCATTTTTCCTCCTTTTGGGGGGGAAAATGGGGGGTCTTGATTTATATTCGGATCGTCTTATATTCGAGTATATACAGTAATTCAGAACAGTGACCGAAGGCATAATAAATAAAAAACAGAGCAGTTATAGTATTTGACTTTGTTTGTGGTGCTTGTTTTAGGGATACATCAGAAATAATCACACATTCAGCAGATGCCTTTGCACCTGTGGCTTATCTTCGACTTTTACAGCTACATCTGGAAGAGAAACCAAGTGTAAGTTTTCTAACTGATAGATAGTTATCACTGATGCATAAGAACTCTGCTTATAGAAATACAGTGTGTTTTAAATCTTGAGAAACACTCTTGTTTTAATGTTTGATAGCCTCTATACTGATAGCGCTTTATTAGATAAAAATCACTGCTCTGTAGTGCTCAGCTGTTTTTCTTTGTCTTGTATATTCTGTTTGGCATGGCTCAACTGATGCCCATCTTTGCTGTGTGTCATTACCCATTCCGGGTATTTCAAGAGAGCTTTCCCTGAGGCTAGAGGTAGTATACTGCTGGGTGACCAGAGAATTGGATCGAGGATGTGCACTAGATGTAATTTACTTAGATTTCAGCAAAGCTTTTGACATGGTTTCTCATAGGAGGCTCTTAAACTTGACAAGCTGAAGTTAGGACCCAAAACGATGAACTAGATTAGAAACTGGTTGAAAAGTATTCTGGTTTACGCCCCTCTGCTTTAATAGGGAATTTCAGCCAGGAACTGAGACTAATGTTTTTGCATGCTGGGAACTGAAGGGCTTGGTGTGTGTGAGTCAATTCCTGGATCGAGGGGGGGGGGGTATTAAGACCATTGGGGAGCTACAAAATCAAGATTCGCTCTCCCAGAAAGACCTTTTTCCTTATTTGCAAGTTAAACATTATTTGTATATTTTGGGGTTATTGCTGGATCTGCTCCCAGGGAAAACTGGTTTTAAGCAACTTCTAGTTCCTACCTTGAAGAAAGGGCTTATCTCAGCTGTTTATAGATGTTTAACTACTAACAGGGGTGCAGTGTTGAGCTTCATGAGAGATTGGGAAGCAGATCTGGGAAGATCATTATCAGTACAAGAATGGGTGAGGGTGTGGTTCCATACTAAAACGTTGGGCATAGCTCCTGCTCAGGTAGAAAATGGGTATAAGGCCCTTCTGCGGTGGTATTACACTCCTGTGCGCCTCGCAGAGAAGATCAGGGGTGACACTTTAGGGCTTTGTTGGAGGGGTTGTGGGAGGGAAGGTATATGTGCTGGGAGTGCACTGTGATTCGGAGATACTGGGTTGAGGTTTTTGAGGTCCTGTCCCACATCTAGGGTAAACGGGTTTCTGCACATTTGTATGATTTGGATCTGGAGGAGACTGAGATATGCATGGAACAGTCTCCCGGAAGAGGTGGTGGAAACAGAGACTGTGTCTGAATTCAAAAGGGCCTGGGATAGGCATGTGGGATCTCTCGGAGAGAGGAAGAGATAATTGTTACTGTGGATGGGCAGACTAGATGGACCACTTGGCCTTTATCTGCTGTCATGTTTCTATGTTTCTCTAAAATAGTACTGACTCCTGCCAGACTAGTGCTGGCAATATGTTTATGAGCAACACTGCCGAAGGGTTAGAAGGTAAGGTTTGCTTTTTTTGTGGATGATATTAAGATTTGTAACAGAGTGGACACCCCAGAGAGAGCGGAAAACATGAAAAAGGATCTTCAAAAGCTGGAAAAACAATCTAATGTCTAGCAAATACTGTGAAATTCAGTACAAAGAAGTGCAGAGTGATGCATTTGGGGAGTAGAAATCCAAGGGAGATGTATTTTCTGGGAGGCGAGAGGCTGATATACACAGATGGGGAGAGGGGCCTTGAAGTGATAGTGTCTGAGGATATGAAGGTGATGAAACAGTGTGACAAGGCAGTGGCTGTAACCAAAAGGATGCTAGAAGGGAAATTGGTAAAACTTGATAGCATAAATTGAAGTTGGAGTAGACTTTGGTGTAATGTTAGGAAATTCTTTTTTGCAGAGAGGGCGGTGGATGCCTGTAATACCCTCGCAAGGGAGGTGGTAGAGAGGAAAACAGTGATAGAATTCAAAGCATGGGTTGAAGACAGAGGATCTCTAATAAGAATATGAATGGTAGAAATTGAAGAACTAAGGCCGATACAAGGCAGATTTGCACGATCTGTGTCCCATATATAGCAACTCGATTTAGGATTGACTGGAGAGGCTTTGACGGGAGCCCCAACAATTTGGAACATGAGGGAGCTAGGTCGACTTTCACAGTATGAATCCCACAAACGATGAGATGGTTTGAAAGGGGGTATTTATATAACTGACAAGTGTATATGCACAGAAAATTGGTATCTATATTTCCATCAGTGCAATATGTGGTATATTAAGAGCCTATAAATATATATTTGAATTCAAGGAAGTATAGAGGATCTCTGAGGAAGAGGAAGGAGCTTGTAGTACTTAGTAGTTTATATGGGTGGACAAGCTAGATAGGCCATAGGTCTTTCTTTTCTATTATATTTTCTGTTTCTATTCAAATGTATTATTTAGACCCCAGTATGTGAAAGTTATTTAGGAAATTAATTTCTGGGGAGTTTGGTATTTCTCCAAAGGTCTGATGCAAAGTTTCTCACTGAGCTTCCTTTTATTATGACTTCTTTAGATTAGATCGTCAAACATGCTTATAACCCAAAGTTGTCCATGTATCAGAACCACACATACTACTGAAGATGACACTCCTTGCTCACAGGAGAAAGGGCAAGAAGGAGAGGATGCTCAACCCATCATCTGGAAATCATCAAGGACAGAATTTCTTCCAACCTGTGAGTTTTAAGCCTGGATACCATTAGAGTTGGATGCAAGAAAAACTACAGCTCCATTATTGTCTGTGTTGTCTAACACAGAGTGATGACTTTTCTCTTTCAACAATTAAGAGTTGGGGTTTCTTTGTTAGTCTACTTGAATGCATGGATATAAAGTTTAATCTTTTTCTTAAAGACTGGTGTGCAGTGGGGTGTCGCCGGTTGGGGGCCTACAAAAATTCCTAGGGTGTTCCGGTGGGAGGGAGTGGGTAATCTTGGCACAATCAGCTAATGACAATGAGATTCTCTAACCGGCGTCTGTGATTTGTGCGCCGGTTAGGTGGGGTTAGCAATTCTGTATAGGACGCCAGTCTGCGATTCTTAGCCACTTCTTAGGCAGCTGCTGAGACCGGTGTCCTATACAGAATTTCCTCCTATGTGTAGAGTTGTACTAAGTGATCATACGATATACCTGCTCTATGTAGTTTAGACCTTCAAGTTTATTTAAAATTTTATTATACTGCCTAATCAGACTTCTAGGCGGTGTACATCAATAAAAAGGATTATACAAAATACATATAGAGTTAAAACAAGGTTACAAAATTAGTAAAGAGGGACATCACAAGGGATTGTTAATTCAAAGAGCAAATAAAAAACCAAGACGAAAAGGGAAGTGGGGTAGAACTACAATGATAAGAGGAAAGAAAACAAAAAAGGGACAGACAAGAGGTAGGGAAAGACAATAGTAGAAGAGATACATTTTGTCCTTATAAGGACAGTTATAGTTAGAATGTGTCGGTAAACAGAAATGTTTTTAATTTTGATTTGAATTGATTTAAGGATGTTTCTTCTCGTAAGTAGTTTGGTATAGAGTTCCAGAGAGAGTTCAGTAACAAGAGAAGATATTAGATCGTATCATATTAATATGTTTTAAAGAAGAAATAGTAAGAAGGTTATGTGTGACTGAGCAAAGAGTTTTGATTGGGCTATATGGAATGAGAGGCCTGTTGATGAATTCTGGCTGGTTACTTAAGCGAGTTTTAAATGTTAGTAATAAGATTTTATAACAGATTCTGTGCTCTACTGATAGCCAGTGCGCTGGTGGCATGATCATAAAACTCCAAGGGAGCCAAAAAGAAGACTAGAATATGCTAATGCCAAGTTCTGGACTAATTTATTTATTTATTTTATCTTGACTTGGTCTATATCAAAGTTAACTTTAAAATTTAGCTTTTTAGATTCTATAAATTGGAAAATCTTTATTTTACCAGTTTGCCATTTACAGATTAGCATACAAATTTTATCTTCTTGACACATCAAGGACAAATATTCCTTGGTATGAAGGAACTGCATTTTTTAAAGGCCTTTTTAACATATGTTAAGGACATGTGGTAAGTGTACCGTATTTTCACGCATATAACGCGCGCGTTATACATGATTTTACAAACCGTGCATAACCTTACGCGTTGTACAAATTTTTTTTTACATAGTTCCCCCCCCCCCCCCCGCCGACGTCCGATTCACCCCCCCCCCCCCCGCAGGACCGCTCGCACCCCCACCCCGAAGGACTGCTCGCACGCACCCGCACCCCCACCCTGAAGGACCGCTCGCACCCCCACAGCCTCCCGACCGCCCCCCCCCATCATGTAGACGCTCCTACCGGTGTCCTGCTGCTTCCTCTTGGTGGTCCCGGCCCTTCTGTGAGCCCTGCGCCTGCGCTGCTTCCTCTTCCAGCGGTCCCGCCCTGTCAGAGAAAGGGCGGGACCGCCGGAAGAGGAAGCAGCGCAGGCGCAGGGCTCACAGAAGCCGGGACCGCCAAGAGGAAGTAGCAGGACACCGGTAGGAGCGTCTACATGATGGGGGGAGGCTGTGGGGGTGTGAGCGGTCCTTCAGGGTGGGGGTGCGGGTACGGGTGGGAGTGCGTGCGAGCGGTCCTTCGGGGTGGGGGTGCGGGTGCGTGCGAGCGGTCCTTCGGGGTGGGGGTGCGAGCAGTCCTGCCGGGGGGGGGGGTGAATCGGACGTCGGGGGGGCATCAGGCTTTCAGAGTGGGGACAGGACTTCAAGGGCGAAAGGAGAGTCGAGGCGGGCGAAAGGAGAGTCGGGGTGGCCAGAGGAGAGTCGGGGCGGGCGAAAGGAGAGTCGGGTGGTGACGGGAGAGTCGGGGCAGCATGCGCGGTATACGGGTGTGCGCGGTATACAAATTTTTTTTTACATATATTTTGGTTTCCCGCGCGCTATACCCGTGTGCGCGTTTTACAAGGGTGCGCGTGATCTACGTGAAAATACGGTAGATTTTATGCAGGAGCAGGATTTGGGCAGAGCACAGGGAAAATTGTGATTTATCTTTGCTTGCTTTTAATATATTGCTAGCATGGCCTAGAAGGCTTCAGAGTGGCTTACGTTAAAAATTAGAAAGTTTGAGTATTTACACTTGGGGTGGGTGGGAGATTGAGAGGATATTATTAATTCGAATAGGGTAAGGTTATTGGGAAAATTTATGTTTCTGTGTTTTATTGAATAATCATTGGGTGGGAGAAAATGGTTGGTTATATATATTTGTAAGTTGAAAAGTGCTTTATTGACTTATTATATGTTATATATTTGTGCATTGCACTATTGAAGCTTGGAAAATCAATAAAGAATTAAAAAAAATATTATAAAGTTTATTTTTTTTTAATCTTTATTCATTTTAAAACCAGGATAAAGTGCAACATATTATCAATCAATTAACTCAATATGCAGCACTCAATTTCTTCTAATGATAGAATAAATACATAACCCCCACCCCATCCCCACCCATCCTTCCTAAAAGTGTAAAAACTTTTAATATAATGCAAATGAATTAGATAAACAACCTTGCAATCCAATAATAAATTAATTACATCCCCCCTCACCCACCTATCCTGGATGCGTATAATTAAAAGGCTAAATCCAATAATCAATCTGTACAAAATTATGTCAATGGGTCCTAAACATCCTTAAATTTTTTTATAATGTCCCAATTGTATTGCTCTCATATGTTCAAATTTATAAGTTTGGCACAAGGATTCCCACCAGGGGGGTCACGTGATGGCTGGTTCCTGAGCGGACGTCTGTACACCGAGCTCCGCTCTGCTTCCCCTGACTTCCTCCCCTCCCGGCGCACTCCTGACCAGTACCAGCTTGAAAATATGCGGCACAGCCGTTGCTAGGCGCAGAGAACCGGCGGAGGGCTGAAAACGCGGCTTGCGCGCCTCGGCGGAGGAGTATGCCGCCAGCGATTTCACGGCCGACACAGTCCTTGGGGAGCCCGGCGCACAAGATGGCGGGGGACCACGTGCTGGCTGGTGAGCTTCAGGATTGAGATTCACTCTGCCTCCCTTGCATGTATTCGACTTACTCCCTTCCCGGTGTGCTTTTGATCGGCCCTTGTAAGACCCTTGACGGCGCAGTTGTTGCTAAGCGCCGGGAACCGGCCGGGGGCTGAGCACCACCAAGACTTGCATTCTCCAGCGGCGGAGTATGCCGCCAAAGGTTTCGCGGCCGACAAAGACCTCTGGGAGCCCGGCGAGCAAGATGGCGGAGACCCAAACAGACGCCGTGACGGCCCACTCCCCGGACGAGGTGATGCAGGTCTCCATGAGGCACCTTTCGCAGCTGCTTGATGAGAAACTGGCCAAGCTGCATGCCTCTATGGATGACCTTAAAGATACCCTGGTGGGGCAGGCTGCACAACTGCAACAAGTAGAGGAGCGAATATCGGCTCAAGAAGACAGGGCTGGCATAGCTGATGGCAGGCTTGCTTCTCTGGAAGCCCGGGTTTCCCAGCTGGAGGAGAAAGTGGAAGATCAGGAGAACCGGGCTCGCAGAAAGAATCTTAGATTTATTGGAATACCAGAGACTGTACAAGATTCTGAGCTTAAGCACTTGATTGAACATTGGCTGCCCAAGGAGCTCGGCTTCCCGGACGCTGAGGGACCTGTGGTAGTGGAGCGTGTTCATCGTGTGGGGCACCGGCGTGACTCGGATGGTAATAACAGACCTCGAGCTGTGCTGGCCCGCTTCCACAACTATGCTGTTAAGGCCCGCTTACTTGATCTGTTTAAGAGGGCGCGACATCTGCTGTACGAGGGCGCTAAGCTACTGATATTTCAGGATTTCTCTACTAAAGTGGCGGAGCTGAGAAGAACCTTCACGCCTTACTGCTCTCAACTGGTTTCCAGAGGAATTCGATTTGCCTTTCTCTACCCGGCTAAGGTGCGCTTGACCCATGAGAACCGCACCTTTACGGTATCTAAGGCAGAGGAGCTGAAGCGCTTCATTGAGAGTCTCCCTGCTCAGTAATGAGCTTGTTCTTCAGGGGGCATCCCTGCCAGAGGATTAGGAGAATTTTGCTTTGGGGGTGAGCCTTCGGGCCTACCATGCTTTCTCATGGACTCATCTAAGACGAGGACTATTCTTGCCTGTTTGGACTACTTTGCTGCCCTTTGGATGGAGCTTATTGGCTTGGATATGGTTGCGCTGCCGCCGGATACGTGCTGAGGGGCCTTTGGCGGTTTGCTGGCAAGATACTTGGGGAGGGGATGCTCCTACCCCTTTCAGCCGGCTTTTGAGCAGGATTGGACTTCTGATAACTATATTCTGAATCCCTCTTTGACCTGCCCAGGAGAGCTAGCTGCCTTGTTTTGTTGTGCGGGGCTGGCTGTCTTGGATCTCTTTTACTATTTTGTGACCCTCTGTGTTTGGTCTTTCTGTCCGGGGGCTGGGATGTTTTCCTGTCCTCTGTTCTCCACTGTTTTATCCTATGTTGGTTTGGTCATGGCTGCGACCGGTGCTTGTGGCGGGAGCTGCGTTGGGGGGGGGGGGGTTTGGGGGAGGGTGTGGGGGGAGTGTGAGCATCTGTGTTTGAGTGCGGTGGGTGTTGGTGGCATGGGGGTGTGGTCACCAGTGTGGATGGGGGACGAGGTGGTGGGTTTGCTGGAGGGGAGGGGGGTGGGTTATTTTGTCTGAAGGGGGGGGGGTTTGTTTGAAGAAGTTGACAGTTGAGTTGGTGGGTAGTTTGGGGTATGGAGTGCATCCTAGGAATCTGGCTCAGTCTGAATTCTTGTCTGAGTGGACGGAGCGCCGGCTCGGCTGGGAGGCTGGTGCTGCCGTCCCGTATGATCTTTGGTCTTTTTTGTGTATCTTGGATATATCTGGTTATTATGCCGGGGGTTAAGATTGCTAGCTTTAATGTAGATGGGTTGCACTCTCCTGTTAAGCATAGTAAGGTACTTCAGTACTGTAGGAAACTACAGGTGGATGTTTTGCTTCTTCAAGAGACACATCTCAACGCGTCTGAGCATGCTAAGCTCCACAGGGATTGGGTGGGTGAGCTTGTTTTTGCTTCCTTTAATAACAGACAGAGGGGTGTAGCTGTGCTTTTCCACAAGAAACATACTTGTACTATGCACAAATTGATCTCGGACCCTGAGGGCCGGTATGTAATCTGGGCAGGGGTGTTTCAGGGAACGAAATATGTTTTTTGCTCTATATATGCCCCTAATGTGTATTCTCACCGTTTTTTCTCTGTTTTAGTTGCTGCTCTTGCTCCCTTTTCCGAGTACCAACTGGTGCTCGGTGGGGATTTCAATATTACTGCTGACCCCCTAATTGACTGTAAGCCTCCCAGGCCTCGTTTATCTCAAGGGGAACACAAGGGGATCAATTTTGTCACTTCGCAGTTGGGCCTTGTGGACCTTTGGCGCACGCTCCATCCAGACGAATCCGATTTTACTTTTTACTCCCCAGTGCATAAAGCACACAGTAGATTGGATTATTTGCTAGTTGCCCCACCCCTTTTGTCCGGAGTCAGGAGAGTGATGATTGAGGATGGAGTACTTTCCGATCATCACATGGTCTGGATGGAGCTTCTTGATCACCAGGCGCCCCAGAAGACCTTGTCGGGCTGGAGAATGAATCCCACTTTGTATGAGGATAAAGATTTCCGCACTTTCTTGGTAAACCAATGGGATTCTTATCTAGCCGATAACTCCTCTTCTGATGTTTCCGAGGTGGTATACTGGGAGGCTAGTAAAGCTGTTCTAAGGGGTAAGATTATAGCTTACACCTCCCATAAGCGGAAGGCACAGGATAAGGCACTGCTGGATCTGTCCTGTCAGTTGGGCCAGGTGCGGGGGGAGCTGCATAGAAAGAGTTCTATAGCCCTCAAGAGTCAATACATGGAGCTGCGACGTCAAATTAATGATTTGCTGGCACAGAGGGCCCTAAGGGATATTCAGATGTATAAATACCGTTTACATAGGTGGGGCAACAAGGCGGGGAAGTTGTTGGCCTCATTGGTTAACCACAGGACCCGCAGGCAACATATTCCCAAAATCTGGGCTCCTGATGGCTCTGAGGCAACTTCGCCCGAGGCTATTCAACAGAGCTTTGTACAGTTTTATCAGGCTCTATATGATCGGGGGAGCTGTGACACTGAGCAGAGAGCAGAGTTTTTTCGTGGCCTTCCCCTTCCTGAGCTGTCCCAGGGCCAGAGAGATGCACTTAACGCTCCAGTGCAGGGCATTGAGATCCAGAGAGCTGTACGGGCTTTAAAGCTTGCGAAAGCTCCTGGCCCGGATGGACTGGGCCCCGAATACTACAAATTGCTGGGGGAGAGGATTATTGGTCCCTTTCAGGCTTTATGTCAGGCCATGTGTGAGGGGGGTTTGTCTCCACATCGGCTTACTCATGCTCATATTGTTGTATTACCGAAACCTGGAAGGGCGGAAGACCAGCTGGGGTCCTATCGGCCTATATCCCTGTTGAATCAAGATATTAAGCTCTTCG
Source organism: Geotrypetes seraphini (assembly GCF_902459505.1). NCBI lineage: Eukaryota > Metazoa > Chordata > Amphibia > Gymnophiona > Dermophiidae > Geotrypetes > Geotrypetes seraphini. The sequence goes on along the minus strand of NC_047090.1, from coordinate 76,298,492 downwards.
CGGCCATTATGGCTGCACGACTTGGCAAGGTCTTGCCCGGTCTGGTTCACCCGGACCAGGCCGGGTTTGTCCCAGGGCGGTATTCTTCTGCTAATGTTTTGCGAGCCCTATCTGTGCTTCAGAACTCGGCGCTGCTACGGAGACACCAGGGTCAGGAAAATGCCCTTATTGTCAGCCTGGATGCGGAAAAGGCATTTGATAAATTTCTCTGGGATTATCTATTCTGGATTTTACCACAGATGGGTATCATGGGGAGCTTTCTGGCCGGGGTTCGTTCACTATATGAGCAGCCGACTGCACAGATCTTGGTGAATGGGGCGCTCACCTCCTCCTTTTCCCTAGCTCGAGGCACGCGTCAGGGATGCCCGCTCTCTCCCATGCTGTTCGTATTAGCCCTTGAACCTCTAGCGATTAAGATCAGGCACACCACAAAACTGCGGGGTATACATCTGGGGACGCAAGAATTTAAAATCAATCTGTTTGCTGATGATATGCTTATATTTTTGGGGGATGTTATTACGGGAGTGCCTGCACTAATTCAGATTATCCAACAATTTGGCATGTTTTCCGGTCTGAGTATTAATTTTGAAAAGTCGGAAGCTTTGGCGGTCCACTCGCATTGTGTGGCTCATCATGACCCTTCTTTCCCATTAAAATGGTCTGGGGGCACGCTTAAATACCTGGGAGTGTTTTTGCATGCGGACCCTCGGGTGGTATATAGAAAAAATGTGTTAGACAAACTAGATGCGGTTGGAGCGCTTTGCAAGCGGTGGATGGACTTTCCGATTTCTTTTCTCGGTCGCGTTGCTCTTTTTAAGATGGTCCTTTTGCCAAAGTTGCTCTATCCTTTGCAGATGGTGCCTCTGTGGGTCACATGTAGAGATATTAGGAAATATAAAGGCATTGTTTCATCTTTCATATGGCGCTCTAAACGGGCGCGAATTGGTTACCCAAAGCTTATTAGAGAGCGGTCTCAGGGAGGGGTAAATCTCCCGGATCTTCGTCTCTACAATGTGGCGGCTTTGCTTCGTTGGGTGCACGAACTCTACACGGGTGAGACTAAGTTTGCCCCGCGGGGATTTTGGTCCATGTTGGCGGACCCGGTATCAGTGTTCAATCTCTTGAGACCCGGGGCTGGCGCTTGTGCTTCCTTGTTGCGACCTTTGCGGACCGCCTGGGGTTGGTGGCGCAGAGAAGTGGGGGGCTCGTCGGGCCCCTCCCCTTTCTTGGAGTTCGTGGCTAATCCTGCTTTCCCTGCGGGTACACATGTCTTCTTTGTGCGGGCTAGCCGATCCGGGTGCCGATTTGTTGGCCAGCTTGTGGAGCTGGGTTCGGGGCGACTGCCGGATTTTTTTGCATGTCAGGAGCACTGGGCGTGGAATGCAGGGTCCGTACTGTTCTATCTACAACTACGTAGTTATTGTTCTTCGCTTCGGCTGCCGTCCGGGGAGTTACCCACCTTTTCCCCGCTGGATAGGGCTTTCCTTTCCCTCTCCCTTGACTCTAACTCGCTATCGGCTTGGTACAAACTGGGGAGAGCTTGGAGGCCTGCTGAGGTTTTTCTGTCCCGATTGGCAGATGGCTGGAGCTCTGAGTTAGGTGAAGAGGTTACGGTTGATGAGTTGTCACAATGCTTTGCGGATGGTGCGGGGGCGACTCCTAACGTTGCTTTACATGAAATTCATCTTAAGATCGTGCATAGGGCGTATGTAACCCGCTGCGTTGGATACACTATGGGCCTGTGGCCTGATGCCTTCTGTACCCGGTGTCCTGCTCTCCAGGGGACGCTAGTGCATCATTTTTTGGAATGCTCTTTGGTGGGACCGCTGTGGGTACGTGCACTTCAAGAGGTGGAGGATGTTTTGGGGTGCTCCCTGGAATGGTCGTACAAGACTCTGCTGCTTGGTGTCACGGATCCCCTAACTGAGGCTGGTATTTCTGCGCCTTTGCAACGCTTTGTGCTGGTGGCCCTAGGGCTCGTTAAGAAGCTAATTCTGCAGCACTGGGTGGGTAGTGTGTGCCCTATGTTTCAACAATGGAGAGCTAGTATGTCCCAGATGGCGGTCTGGGAGAGGCAACGCAAGAAGGATGCCACCAGCTGGCAATCAGTGGCCTATGTGGCGTGCTGGGACTCGTTCTAAGTTGGGTCGGTTCCTTGGGATGCAAGGGGAGGGGGGTGGGGGGATTTGGGGGGAGGGGAGGGAGGTTTGTTTTCCTGTTGTTCTGTTTCAAACATGAAAATTTGTGAACTTTCATGAGAAGGCTATGTTTGAATGCCTGATCTCTGGCCTAGCTGTATTGTATACCTGATTATTGTATCTATGCTGTTATTCTCTTTTGGCTTGGTTGCTGATTGTACCTCTCGTGATTGGTTCATTCAATAAATATATTTTCAAAAAAAACAAGGATTCCCACCAAAACTATAGTTTAATCCAGGGGTCTCAAAGTCCCTCCTTGAGGGCCACAATGCAGTCGGGTTTTCAGGATTTCCCCAATGAATATGCATGAGATCTATGTGTATGTTCTGCTTTCAATGCATATTCATTGGGGAAATCCTGAAAACCCGACTGGATTGCGGCCCTCAAGGAGGGACTTTGAGATCCCTGGACTATCTATCCCAATTTTTCCAGTTTTTTTAGAATAAGTTGTATAGCGGCTCCCGTCATGATGAAAAGTATTTTGTTATGGGAAGTTATTGGACTCTTGGTCCTCATTAACATGCCAGACAGCACTGTATCATATGTCAGTGCCACTGGATTTTTCAGTATTCTGTTGATTTGACTCCAAATGGATTGCCAAAATTTAAGTATCAAGGGACAAAAGAAAAGCAGATGATCCAGTGTCCCTATATCGAGATGACAGTGCCAGCATCTATTTGACTTAGAACTATCTAATATTTGTAATCTAATAGAGGTCCAAAAACTTCTATGCAACAAAAAAAAACACATGTTTGTCTCATAGATGCTGACGCTGTACATCTCATCCTCCATTCAGTTGTTGAGTGTTGACAAAGATGACTACAACAGAACCAGTTACTCCATATCGTGGCTGATTTCTCGATACTGCTACTTGATCTAAAGCTCTGGTGTCTCTCGGTGCTGTAAATATTCTGCTGTAATTTGTGCTAATATTCTTTCTTAGGGATAGGCATGGTTCAGCTTGTTGTATTATGCATGTATTCATTCTCTTTTCTAATCACTTCTATTAGTGCAACTTGTCTATACTTTGCCTTCTTACCATATTTTTTGTACTTTGTATGTTAAAATCAATAAAAAAAATTTTGAACTGAAAAAAAATGATAAAGTTTATAATAACATAAAACAATAGATCATAAGCATTATATACAGAGAAACAAAGGAAAGAAAGAAAAGGGGAAAAACAGGAAAATTTGTGGGATGCTGGAGATAACTGGGTTCCAAATTCTTGTGTAAACAGGCGAGCTTATGCATATCGGATCTAATGCTATATATACCGCCTACAAAATCAGCGCCAAAAGAATCTGTGCTTAGCACTATTCTGTAAACTGCCTCCGGAGTTAGGCACGATTCATAGAATACACGTAGCACCCGTCTGCGCAACTTAACATTTAGGTGTACAGCACTGCATATGCCTACTAGGCTATAGAAGTGATTTGTTGTAGTAGTAATAGGTGTACACCTTCCCGGCGCCACCTTGATGCGTGAAGCGTTGGAGCTACGCTCCCATCGCTGTTCCTTCACACTGAGGGTACCTAAGTCTTGTAAAATTCTGATAGTTACTCACTTCATTCATATTATCTTGTTGGTTATTGATTTAACCTTTGTTGGGGCCACTGTTTCACCACCACTCTTGGGAACCTTTGACCGTTTTTGCCTTTTTGTGGGTCTCTTTGTAAGTTTTTCTGGCAATTTTGTTTTGGAGTTTGTTGTAAGTTGTGGTGGTAGGCACAAAATGGGCATAAATGCCTGTACCTGGATCAATCTATATCATGTTATATCCACCCAAAAATTCTTTATATAACACATGTGGGGAATCTCAGAACGCCGCCCTGTCTGATTTAGTGCAGTGTGGCAGCAATCTTCACTGGCTCACCCAATCATGTGTTTTCTTTTTTAAAATATTTTTCACTTTTTCATTTCATTTTTACTGGCAGTTTCATGTATTGTCTTAAAATTAATCTTCATACTTCATAATTACTTGTTCTCTTAACATTTCATTTCAATTCAATTTAGTTTCCATAAAGGTCAAAGCTTGTCTAATGTCGCTGTTACACTGAACCCCACCAACGTTTTTTCGCTTCTTCATCAGGACAGGGAAAGTGCCATAACTGTAACAAACAAAGCAATAGTAAATCGTGGATCAGGCATACTATGTAACAGGATGCCTAACTTTTAGGAATGCCCCTGACCTGCCAATGCCTCTCCCTGGCCACATCCCATTTTGAGATCTATGCGGTAAAATTATGTGTACCACTATAGAATACACATAGAAAGTTACATTACATTAGTGATTTCTATTTTGCCATTACCTTGCGGTTCAAGGCGGATTGCATATGAGTTGTCAGGACATTTAGGACTACATTAGGAGATGTCTGGACATTTTCGTAGGTGCTAAAGGGTGAAGTGGATTGCAAATGGGGCTTGAGATGGATCTTGCTTGAATAGCAGGGTTCTTATTTCTTTTCTGAAGGTTTTGCAGTCTGCGGTCGAGATCAGTAAGTTGGAGAGTAAGTTGGAGAGTTGTTCATGTAAATTCTAATTAGTGCCATTAATTGCTTGTGAATTGGCTATTGTCAGCTTCGGTTTGTTAATCAATTAAGTTGTGCATGCAAATCAATGTGCACAGATTTGCGCATGCAACTTTGGTCGCAGTATATAGAATCTGGGGAATTGTTTATAAAATATGCATATTTTAATGTATGCACATATTTCACGTGTGAACATTTACACTTGCTCAAGCAGATATAAATGTACATGACTTCAATTTAGGCATGATTTCTGCAGCTTTGCCCCTAGTATTTTATAAAGACACAAAGGCGCCTGATTCCCAAATCAAAAGGCAAAGAAAAACACACACTCACTCACACATTCACACTCACTCTTTCCTGCAAGATGTGCTTTTACCTGAATTATATGGTGGTAGGATCCCCTGTTCAGGAGTGATCCCAGGTGCTGTTGCCTGCTGGTGATGATGAGTGGCTGGAGACTCCCTTTTTATCTGCATGGAGTGTGGGGCCTCTCCATAGGTCTGTGGGGGGATAATCTCCATGGGAAAAGGGTTTCGGTGGAAAGTGGGGTAAGGACAGTCAGGACTAGATGCCACTTTTATGTCAGCAAGGTAGGGGGGAGGAATTGGTGACTGTTTCATGTTACCATTCCCAGTAATTCAAATAGTTTACTGCTTCTAGTAATGTAAATGTGTTACAGGTCACTAATCATACAGTGTAGAATTAGCTAAGGGCTTAACACATATTACTAAAAGAGATTCTAGTGCAAAAGGTGTATTAAGGTGGGTTATTACATCATGCTCCATCTCTGGCGGTGTTAAAATCCAGACTGAAAGCCCACTTTTTGAAGCTGCGTTTAAATCCTACCCCTGCCAACGTATTTGTCTTTCATCCCGTCAGAGGTCCCCTACCACCTCTTCATCCCCTTCCAATTCCCTTCATGAGTACTAAGTTAAGACTCCCCTTTGTCCTATGAGATTCTACCTCATCAGCCCCCTCCCCCCTTTTTAATTCCCTACATGAGCACTTGTTCTGACTCCCCTTTTATCCTGTGTGTCTGTCGTAATTAGATTGTAAGCTCTTCTGAGCAGAGATGGTCTCTTACATGTACAATGTGCACCGCTGTATTCGCCTGGTAGCACTTGTGAGTTTGTAGAGGGCATCATCTACCTTTTTCTCTTGGCTCCGTCTCCTGTATCTCTGGGCTGTGCCTCAGCTCCTCAGTTTTTTCTTTAACAAGTGAGTTGAATGATGTCTTTCTGATCTGCTCTGATTTGAATGTTTTATTTTCAGGTTTTTATCCAGACTGTGAGACTTGCAGTTCTCTAGAGTTCCCCAGTGCAATTTGAACAGCTCTACCTGTGAGAAGAGATAGGCTTTCTGGTCATAAATCTGTAGTGGAATGCAGGGCATAGTACAGGAAGTAACTGTGTTGGGTCAAATTTCAGTTGATATCTGGAGTGGCATTTAATTTTTGAAATTGCAACTGATAAAATGAGAAACATGGTTAAAAAGAAGCTAGAAGGATTTGTAGCAAAGGTTAAGACTATAAACCAGGCATGGATGTTATTTAAAATTTGGAGAGTAGAAAAAAACAGCAAAGATGACTCTGATGCTCAATTTCTTTTTATTTTGTACCAAGACTCGACACAATTGTGTTTCAGCCCCAAGTGGGCCTGCCTCAAGAGTCTAAACAAACATATTTAGAGTGAACATAAACAACTTAAACATAAATTTTCAATAACATAATTTATAAAAGAACATATATATTTTAAAAATTTTTTAAAGAGCATAACTTTAAAATTTTTTAATTCAATGATGATTGTAATAATGAATGGTAAAAACTGGACAAAAACTACCTTATATATATATTTTTTTTCTACGGAGCACATTTATTTATTTATTTTTATTTTAACATTTATATACCGCATAAAACTATGCTGTTAACATTGATTACACACATGGTATACTAATCGCCCTTTAGTCGCATGGATATGAACAGACAGTGGACAGACATCTTATCAATTAAGCATTCAGCAGTAACTGTAAAAAGTTAAAACCCAGATATTCGTTGGCACTGTATCTTGCAGGAAGAAAAGAAATTGCAACATTTTCATAAGAAAGCATTAACAAAGAGCTGCGTTTTCAACATTTTCTTAAAATTGATCTTTCCAACATAAAATTGCAATATGCCTGCTAGAGCATTCCAGAGTTTCACACCCGCCACTGACATAATTGATGCTCCAATTCTAATATCAATAATAGGCATCCTCCCTTCTAAACTCAATTTCATAGTGTTTTCAGTCCTTCGATTTCTTCTAGGTTGGTAAATTTTAAACAATTCATGTAGTACTCTTGGAGCAATGTTGAACAGTATCTGATAGATGATTGAAAAATAGTCTTAGGACATATTGGCCCCGATTCTGCAAAGTGTACCTATCTTTAGGTATGCTTTAGGCGTCTTTTATATATAGGCATCATATGGGCATCCCCAAGAATAGACGCAATCTAATTTTTTCTGTTCTAGGCACTGGATAGATGTCCCTGCAATGTAATTAGTTATATGTAAAAATGTGGTTTTCTCTGATTTTTTTTTTTCTTCATTATTTCATGATTGTAAGCTTTAACATAATAAAAACAAAAATAGTACCACAGTATGCTATTTGAGACCTTTCCAAAGTGAACTTCAGAGATTTTATTTAGTGATCCAGCCACCACATAAACAGGATACATCCATACTAGCATATTGATTGAATTTAAAACTGGCTAAAGAAGCAATGTTATTAGCTAATTACAACATGAAAATCACAGCTTTAAACTAAATTAAAGCTTAACTTTGTATACCGAGTCATCATTCTGAGAAGGCTCAACCCGGTTTACAGCAATTAAATAAACTGGGAATGATTTACAAATGATAAATAGAATAGCAAAATTTCAAAAGAAATAATTTTACAATGTTTGGCAAATAGAGTAGTTTTTAAAGATTTACGGAAAAATTGAAATAAACTTGAACTCCTTAGAAAAGGAGTTGAGAGTTTAAAGACCTAGGATTGACTGAAGATCTTGACTCCTTTAATCCCTTTTTTAGAAGAAAGGGAGCGTTTAAATTGTTGGATACCTCTTGCAAAGGAGAATCGGTAAACATTCCAAAATAAAGGAATAAATGGATTAAAGATACCATGTAAAATTTTAAAAGACATAACAAGCACATTTAAATTGAATTCTAAAATAAACTGGGAGCCAATGAAGACTCTGAAGCAAAGGGGTCACATGATCAAATGTACGTTTTCCAAAGATCAGCTTCGCAGAAGTATTCTGAATTAGTTGTAATCTATGAAGACAAATTTTTGTAATGCCGAGGTAGATAGTGTTACAGTAATCAAGACGAGATAATATAATTGATCGAACTAAGATAGAAAAATGATGGTGATGAAAAATATGTCTAACCTTCCTCAGCATTCGCAAACTAAAGAAGCTTTTCATGACCAAGGAATTTATTTGGTCCTTAAAGGAAAGAGAGGAATCAAAAAGGACTCCCAATATCTTAGCAGAGAACTCAATTGGTAAGGAGGACCCAGATACCAAAGCTACAGTTGGAGGAAGACTGTCCAATCTTGGACCTAACCACAAAAGCTTAGTTTTAGTTGTATTAAGCTTCATTCGGACAGATAAAGCCCAGGCTTGAAGTTTGGAAATGCAAAAATTTACTTTGGAAACTAGATTGGTAATATCTGGATCAATCTCAATCAATATAAAGATATCATCCGCATAAGTGAATAACGTTTTCCAAGCTGACAGCTTAAAGGTGTTTAGTGTGGTCATATAGAGAATGAATAAAATTGGAGAGAGTGGGGAGCCTTGAGGAACCCCACAGGGAGGCTGCCAGGAGTTGGAGATATTGCCTTCAATATTTACTGAATAGGAACGGTACAGAAAAAATTTAGAAAACCAATCCAAAACAACCTGATGGAGACCTATATCTGAAAGTAGCTGAAGTAAAATATTATGATGTACTACATCAAACGCTGCTCCAAATAACACTTTCTTTCTCACTAAACATTGCTCCAAGTGCTCATTCATCAAAGCAAAAAAAGCTCATAATTTCATTTGGCAAAGCTTAAAACCAGAATAAAATTCATTACAGACCTGAATGTGGCTTCTAGTTCATTGCAGATGGAGGTGGCTAGTTGCACAATGGTGCCCTCATTGTGAGATCATTAAGGTGTACCTGCAAGGTACAATGCCACAATTAAAAGATGGGTTAGTAGTATTTTTCGTGTAACGCGGGGTTAGCGCATGCTAAAACCGCTAGCGCACCTTAGTAAAACGAGCCCATAGTAAAATCAAACGTATAAATACATTAAAAATTGTATTGTGAAATATAACTCTATAATAATACCATCGTGGAAGTCCAGACAGAAGTCCACATCTTTAACCCTATATGTCATGTCTGTCTGTCCAAGTTAGATTGTAAGCTCTTCTGAGCAGGAACCGTCTATTAAATGGCAAAATATTGCATTCCCTTAACACTATTCCTGCCATGTGTGACTGAAGTATTCTGTTAGCTTGATTTTTCTATGTAGCATTCTGTAGTAATTTGACTACATTTTTCTCGATAGTGGAAGGGATATTTGTGAGGTGGAGGAGAGGGGAGACAGTTTTGTTGATCTTTCCTCTGTATTATTTATGATTTATAAAATGACAATTGTACAGAATATTGTTTCTTTTTATACCTTATTAAAATAAGTTCAGTATAAAACTATTTGAGTCTTGTATGGATGGGATCAGATGGTTTGCGTGGATGGGGCAGGGACAGGAACCAAACTCATGGGGATGGGGCAGGAATAGGGATCAAGCTTGCGGGACGAGGACAATTTTTCCCCCATGTTATTCTCTAGTAAGATCTAATCTTCCCTTAACTCCTCTAGTGCTCTTGAGCAAATTGACTAATACGTGAAGCATTCCCTTTCTCTAAATATCTACTGTATTTGAATATAACTTGCCTTGAGCTACAACTGAAAAGATGTGAGCCAAATCCTAATAAATAAAGCCCATATTTCAGCCTCAAAACCTCATAATCTAAAGTGAGAATTCAAATTGCTGTGACAGCTCATATAGAAAAGAAAATTGTCTTCCCTTCCTTTTCTCCACCTTTCCTCTTTCTTTCCTTTCTCTTTTTATTTTTACTCTGTCTTCTTTCATCTTTTTCTCATACAGTCTTCACAAACAACTCCATTACTCTGAGCTTTTCTTAATACTATGGTCCTTTATAATTAATTTTATATTTATAGATCATATATATATACAAAACATTATCTTATTCTTATGTATTTGAATTGCTCCTTGTATTTTTCAAAATACTCAATAAAAATTTATTTAATTTAAAAAAAAAAAAAGAAAAGAAAAGAAATTTGAACAAAATAAAAGGCATAAGAAAATGAAAAGAAAATTCCTACTCTATATCTTCTGAGGGCAGCTAGTAAATAGGAATTAAAGTAGAAGTGAGTTTGCTGTTGACAGAGAATGGAATGGGAAATAATTTTGCCAAAGACAGGACTCGTAAAAAGCAAGCACTTTATCTCACAGTATACTGTTATCACATCAAGACTTTGTTGCTTCTTTCTTGCAGGCAAGAGCTTAGAGTCTTCTGGACTATCCCCAAGTGGATATTGTTGGATAAGTGGTATCTCTGTCCAACTGAACTCCTCAAAAGGGGACAGTGTACAGGATTCAATTCAGCAGGCCTTCATTTCTCTACAAGGTGTGGTACATGACAATCATTTATGGTAAAATGAATTTAGCACTCGTTATTTAAACACTTTTCTGTTCAAGTTTTCTGCTGATGTGTGAGCAAAGCAAATATAGGGGGAAGTCATCAAAAGTTTTTTTTATGGGTTACTCCCCTCTAATGCTAGTAAAAGTGTATGAATTCTTAGAAATTTAGAGCATTATAGATTTTTTCAAAGAAGAAATTACCCTCTGAAGACAATTTGCAAAAGTTTAGAACTCGCTTCCTTCGAAGATTCCTATAACCAACATGTATACTATGTTCTGCAAACATCTGAAAACATGGCATTTTCAAAAATCTCTGAGGGGCATAATGCAATCTTGATTTCACACTGAAGGTTTACTCGGTATAACAATAACGCTTATTGCAACCTACTACCTATACAGATAAAGGCCAAATGGCCCATCCAATCTGACCATCCACAGCATCCACTTTCTCCTCCTCTCCCTAAGAGATCAACATGCCTGTCCCACGCTTTCTTGAATTCAGCCACAGTCTTATCTTCACCACCTCTACTGGGAGCCTATTCCACGCATCTACCATCATTTTTGTAAAAAAAGTATTTTCTTTGATTACTCCTGAGCCTATCACCTTTTAACTTCATCCTATGCCCTCTCATTCCAGAGCTTCCTTTCAAATAAAAGACTTGCCTCATTTATGCCATGTAAGTATTTAAACGTGTCTATCATGTCTCCCCCTCTCCTGCCTTTCCTCTAAAGTATACATATTGAGATCTTTAAGTCTGTCCCCAAATGGCTTATGACGAAGACCACTGACCGTTTTAGTAGCCTTCCTCTTGACCCACTCTATCCTGTTTATATCTGTTTAAAGATGCGGTCTCCAGAATTGTACGCAATATTCTAAATGAGGTCTCAGAGCTTATACAGGGGCATCAATACCTCCTTTTTTCCTACAAGCCATACCTCTCCCTATATATCCTGGCATCCTTCTAGCTTTTGCCATCACCTTTTTGACCTGTTTGGCTACCTTAAGATCATCACATACTATCACTCCCAAGTCCCACTCCTCTTTCATGCACAAAAGTTCTTCACCCCCTAAATTGTACCATTCCCTCAGGATTTTGCAGCCCAAATGCATGACTTTGCATTTCTTAGCATTAAAGCTTAGCTGCCAAATTTCAGACCCGCTTTAAGTTTCACAAGGTCCTTCCTCATGTTATCCATATCATCAGGGATGTCTACTCTATTGCAGATTTTGATATCATCCACAAAGAGGCAAATCTTACCTAACAGCCCTTCAATAATATCACTTACAAAAATGTTAAAAAGAACTGAACCTTGAAGTACACCACCTCATTGAGATCTCCATTGACTACCACCCTCTGTCTCCTTCCACTCAACCAGTTACTGACCCAATCTGTCACTTTGGAGACCATCCCGAGGGCACCCAGTTTATTTATTAGATGCCTGTGTGGAACACTGTCAAAAGCTTTGCTAAAATCTAAATAAACCATGTCTTGCGCATTCCCTCTATCCAATTATTTGTATCTCGCTTAGTAAAACTAAATAAGCGATTCATCAAACTAAAATAAAACTTGAAACTTGTCACCCAATCAAATAAAGTCATCAGATTTATCTGACAAGACCTTCCTCTAGTGAATCTATGTTGCCTCGAGTCCTGTAATCCACTGAATTCCAAAAACTTCATTATTCTCTGTTTTAAAAGTGTTTCCATTAATTTACTTACCATAGAAGTCAGACTTAACCAGCCTGTAGTTCCCTACTTCTTCCTTCCACTTTTATGGAGAAGAACCGCATCCGCCCTTCTCTAGTCCTCTAGTACCAGTCACGATTCTAGAGAAGCACTGAAAAGGTCAGCCAGTAGAGCTGCCAGAACTTTCCTAAAGTTCCTTCAGTACCCTCGGGTGTGCACCATCCGGCCCCATTCCTTTGTCCACCTTCAGTTTACATAGCTCCTCATGAACACAATCCTCTGAAAATCGATCAGAGTCTATCACACCTTTATCACTATTTATGTTTGTCTTCTGTGGTCCTGCTCCTGACTCTTCAACTGTGAACACAGGATAGAAACATTTGTTAAGCAATTCAGCTGTATCTTTATCAGCTTCTACATATTTATCCTCTTCACCTTTGGGTGTCACAATGCCACTTTTGCATTTCTTCCTATCACTAAAATTACTTGTCCCCCTGTTTTACTGTTGGCTATTTTTTTCTTCCATTTGTATCTTTGCTTTCCTGACTACTCGACCAGCTTCTCTGTGTCAGATGTCCTGAACCATTTTGCCTCTGGGCTGGGGTTGCTACCAGGTTCACATAGGACACAAGTCCTCTGAGGTCAAGTATTGCAGTTCATTTCAGATAACCCTGCTGCTCTTGCTTAGGCAAAGTAGACACTGTTCTAAAGTGGAAGTTAAAAAAAAAAATGCTATGATCTTAATAATGTGTTTCAGTGATTTCCACCCACTGATAGAGTTTAATACATGGTCATCTCGGAGCAGTAATAGTAATAAAAATCTAGTAACAGAGTTTTACACTGCATTAATGTCAGTTAAAGGACACTCTTTTGTGGTAGTGCTTGCTTATGCATTGTTCTGCATCCACAAGCACAAAATATGATGGTAAAATCAGTGTTGTTCTTTACCACACAGGTAGGCTGGAAGCTCAGGGACTAGTGCTGAAAGATATTGTCTTAGTTCATCTCTATATAAGGAAGATGACAGATTTTACAGCTATCAATTCTGTATATGGGATGCAGTTTGATATATGTCATCCTGCAAGGTAAGACTAAACCTAATTCTGTAACGCAGTTTATGGATTGCTCAAAACTCTGTAAATTTCCATAAATGTGTATTTTGTACATTTCCCGTAATCCCCTGTAAATAGGGTTATCCCAGGACAAGCAGGCAGCATATTCTCACACATGGGTGACGTCACCGACGGAGCACCGGTAAGGACCACTTTAAAAGTGCATCGCCACTTTAAGACTTTAGAAAGTTCACGATAGCCCGCACCGCGCATGCGCAAGTTCCTTCCCGCCCGACGCAGGGCTCGCATCTCCTTCTCTCTTTTCTGGTCTATAAATATGCTTGGCTTTTTACATCACCAAACCAACACTTATACGACTTCTCCCCAAACTCTTTGTCTCATTTGATTCTAACAAGTTGGGGACATTTTGTTTCTGAGGAACCAGTTCCTCACTGTTGGTTATCTCTTTATGCTCAAACCTGGTTTGTACCGGTTTGCACCTGGTAAGTTAGGTCACAGCCCATACAGTCTGAGCTAGGGCAGTGTCTGTAGCTTTCCTTGCACTTACTTACTTCCTTGGTCATCAGTTCCCACATTTCCCTCTCATTATTGTCTGGAATTTTTTCTCCAGACGGAATGGGCATTTCAGCTAGTTTGTATGATAATATTTATTTTCTTGAAGGCCAACTCTCCCACCATCCCATTCTGGTTAGCTTGGAGGTCACCCACATGTGAGAATATGCTATCTGCTTGTCCTGGGATAAAGCACAGTTACTTACCGTCACATGTGTTATCCAAAGACAGCAGGCAGATATTCTCACAACCCACCCACCTCTCCTGGTTGGCTTCTTAGCTAGCTTATCTTAACTAAGGAGACGTGCGCCCTGCATCGGGTGGGTAGGCACTCGTGTATGCGCGGTGTGGGCTATCACAAACTTTCTAAAGTCCTAAAGTGGTGATACACTTTTAAAGTGGTCCATACCGGGGCTCCCTTGGTGACATCACTCATGTGTGAGAATATCTGCCTGCTGTCCCTGGATAACACCTGTTATGGTAAGTAACTGTGATGTATGTGTTCATTAGCACCTACTCATTTCAAAACCCCTCTGACCCCCATCTGCCCCAGAAGTTTAACAGTACCCCCCTCAGCTGTCTGAATTATATATTTTTAAAATACATAAAAGCAGGAATTTTTCACTGATCTACACAACATACTAGACACTTAGAACATGAAGGACCAATTAGAAAAATATGCAAAAAGTAAGAATAAGAAACAAAAAATATTGATTTTATAAGTTTTCACACCCTTTGCTTCAGTACTTGAAGCAATGATATAAGGGTTGAAGTATTTCAGTGCACGAAAGAAGAGCATGATCTGTGGGTGATTGTATCTGATGATATTAAAATGGCTAGACAAGTAGAAAAGGAGATAGCAAATGCCAGAAGGTATATAGAGAGAGGAATGGCCAGCAGGAAAAAGGACGATGCCTTCTGGTGAGATTTCATGTAGAGTATTGTATATAATTCTGGAAACCCCATCTTCAAAAGGTTATAAAAAAGGTCTGTGGTCTTCTTCATAAAGCGATGAAGACATACTTAAAGATCTAAATATATATTACGCGGAAAAAAAAGATGGGAGATATGATAGGGATATTTAAATAACCTCAGGAGGCAGGCTGTGGGCACTAAGATTAGTATTACTCTGGTTTTGTTTGCTAAGAGAATGGCGTGCACCTATGTTTGGTCTTAGAAGTTCAGGTATTCTCTGTACACAAGAAGGAAATTATGAAAGTAGAAATTATTTATTATAAAATAATTAGCAAAGATAGCATGCCCGCTTACAAAATAGATGTATTATACAATGAGAATTGCATAAGATATATCCTAATGATCCAAGATGGCCACTGCATCTCTGCTGCAGTGAGGACGCCATCGAGAATTTCCTGCAACAATGCCGAAAAGACGGGGTAGGAACGTCGGAGGAGCCTCCCGGCGACCTTTAACTCCAGCGGTTACTATAGATGACTTTCTCCGATGCCTACAGCGGGAGCAGGAAGTGTCGGGTGCCAGCTCGCTAGGGCCGCCGCCGGAGAGTAGCGCGGTGGTGAGATCCCCTGGGCTCAATGTCACCCTTAGCCCCGACGTCAGGACGCCACCCCTTCAACCGACGCCGCAAGCAGCCAGCTCTCCACGGGACCAGAATGCACCCGAGGAGGTAGCTTCTCTGTTTCCAGAGGCTAGCATGGAGGGCTCGCCGAACAGAACAACGCAGAGTGACATGCTCTCTCTGCAAGGACCTGCGACCGGGATAACAGAGGTTGGGGGAATACAAGACTTCACTGAGGTAAAGCTAACTTCAGAACAGTCAGACACTACACCATTACAACTTTTTTCCCCTACAAAA
Source organism: Geotrypetes seraphini (assembly GCF_902459505.1). Lineage (NCBI taxonomy): Eukaryota > Metazoa > Chordata > Amphibia > Gymnophiona > Dermophiidae > Geotrypetes > Geotrypetes seraphini. The sequence continues at coordinate 76,282,869 of NC_047090.1, read as the reverse complement.
CCTCCTAAAGTTACACTTGAAGCATTATGGGACTTGGTAGTGAATTTGGGGAATTCTTTAAATCCTCAAATAAAAAGTTTGGACAAGGAATTAAAAGAACAAAAAGAAGAAATAAAAGTGTTAAAACAGGATATATCTCAATTAAAAACAGAGACACAAAATACAAGTAAGGAGTTAATATCTTTAAAACAAAATCAAGATTTGCTGGTTAAAGATAATATAATATTCAGGAGGAAGTTGGAAGCTCAGGAGAATAATGGCCGAGCTAACAATTTGAGATTTATAAATTTTCAAAAGATCTTGTCAACTTCTCCTAGAGAAATGGTGAAAAGGTATTTTATGGAAATATTGGAAATTCCTGAAAGCTCTTTACCTCCTCTTACAAGAGTGTACTATCTGCCTGCCAAGCCCCAATCCAAAGAAGAAGAAAAAATTGAGGAATCCCGGGACAGATCATTGGACATTTCCGCAATTTTGGAACAATCGGATAGAGAATTGGCTGTTCCAGCCACTCTCTTGTTGTCTGTGGCTTTGGCTCCAGACAAGGATTGGATATTAAAACTTTTCTTTAAAAATAGGTCCAAAGACTTCCTGGGACATCATATTCAGATTTTTCCTGATGTCTCTAGAGAGACTCAAAAGAGAAGAACAAGTTTACAAGTTTATTAGGATTTTATATACCGCCTATCAAGGTTATCTAAGCGGTTTTTACAATTTCTACTTCTAAAACCCGGAGTGACTCTAATAGGGGGTGTTTTCTTTTTGAGGTATCCATGTAAATGTGTAGTCAGATATTTATCTTTGAAGTATATTTTTACCGAGCCGTCTCATCTGATTAGTTTTCTCTCAGCGAAACATCTTGAGAAAGGAATAACAGCGCCCATGGAAGGTTAGCTTCCCGCACTGTAGTAAGACATAGATTTCCTCTTAATTTATTTGATTTATATATGTTCTACTCTTTAAATCTTGGATCCAATATATGGAGGACTAGTGTGTGATCAATTAGACCATTTATTACTTTATTTATCTATTTTTATTTTTAAATTGAATTATATATTATAGTATATCTTAATTTCGGAAATTTAGTTTATTATGTTGTTTGATCTCACTTTACTGTACAAGATGTATATGCTTGGTAATATTATAAAATTCTATAAATAAATAATAAAAAAAAAAAAGATATATCCTAATAATTATTTCCTGAAAAAATTACAATAGCAGGAAATATTTTAGGTTTGCTGACCAAAGATTTGAGAATCCAATTTATCCTTTGCAAGCTAAGCTGAGAAAACAACAAGACAGACTATGTATAATATCCAAGATGGGAAAAACAAAGGAGCAGACTATTTTCTTAAAGGTCTGCACCTTTGTTTTTTTCCACATTGCAAGCTAAGGACAAAAAGCTAATGCTATCCTAGAATCACTTTCATCTGGCAGAATTCTTAGAGATAGCTTTCACTTGGTAAAAAAATAGGATCTTCCTTCTAAAGTTCTAGCTTCCGGGCTTTCAATCTGCTATTCGCTACTCCCTATCCTCAGTGAAATGTGTACACCTTCAAATCATACTCTCCTTGTCCTTTTGGAACCAAAACCCTCAGCCAAGCCCAGCCTCAACTCTGTCTTAGTGGTCCCCAGGTGACTTGTCTGGACCAATCATATATACCTGTCCTGCAGATAACATACAACCTCAGATAGGGGGTCCCTGAACTGTACAGATGGAAGTCCTCATCAGGGTTGGTACAAGATGAGTCATTAATGAGCTAGCTAACCTCAAATACCTTATTTCTATATCTTATTTGTGAGCCCCTCTCCCCCAGATTTCTTACATGGAGAACAAGAGAGCCAGCACAGGTGTTAAGCATGTCCATAGATGAAGTCAGCCAGAATCCGTTTTGCAGATAGTATTGCTCAGAAAAGATGGTTCATGACCTAGTCAGCCTTCAGGCCTCTACAGTACCTTTTTCAATTGAAAGGAAACTCTGGAATGACTGATCATAGGATGAAGGAGAGAGGGAATAGACTCAGGAGTAAGGAAATATGTCTATACAGAAAGGGTTTTGAGTGCGCAGAGCAGCTTCCCAACAGAGGTGGGGATTTCTGAGGGAGAGCTTAGTAGCTGATGAGAATGGACTTACCAAATAGACTATATGGTCTGTATGTGCCATCATTTTTCATTTCTTTAGAAACATGATGGCAGATAAAAGCCAAATGGTACATCCAGTCTGCCCAACTGCAGCATCCACTATTTTCTTCTCTCCCTAAGAGATCTCATCTGCTTGTCCCACACTTTCTTGAATTCAGACACAGTCTGTCTCTACCATGCATCTACCACCCTTTCTGTAAAAAAAAGTATTTCCTTAGATTGCTCCTTAGCCTTTCACCTCTTAACTTCATCCAATGCCCTTTCACTCTGAAGTTTCCTTTCTGTTGAAAGAGATTCATCTCGTGCATATTTATGTCATGTAGGTATTTAAACATCTCCTATTATTATTTATTATTATTATTATTCCTTTAGATCATTGTAATCTTATTAGTATGTTTATTTTCTTATTTTTCTCCTCTATCTCTATTTTCTTTCTTTATTACTCTTCTAATTGTCATTTTTCCTGGTACTTTAGTTAGATTGTGAGCCTTCGGGACAATAAGGGAATTTCTAAGTACCTATCTTACTTATAATTTTAATGCACCAATATATTCATTGTAACCCGTTCTGGGCTCTTTTGGGAGGACGGGCTAAAAAAATCGAATAAATAAATATTATATCTCCCCTCTTCCGCCTTTTCCACTACAGTATACATATTGAGATCTTTGAGTCTGCCCCCATATGCTTTATGACGTAGACTACCAAACATTTTACTAGCCTTCCTCTGGACCAACTCCATCCTGTTTATATCTTTTTGAAGGTGCAGACTCCAGAATTGTACACAGTATTCTAAATGAGGTCTCACTAGAGTCTTATACAAGGGCATCAATACCTTTTCATACTGGCCATTCCTCTCTCTGTATGATTGCTATCAAAATATTATATGGTGCAGCTCCAGCTTATTTAGCAGATTCTGTTTTAACATCTCATGGTAGCTCTCACTATTATCTTAGAAGACTTAATCTCATCTGGTTCCTAACAATCTAATGGATTAGGTCACATAAGCATGCTAATTCCTCGTTCGTGCATCAAATGATTTTAATTTGCAAGTCTCTTCCTATTGAAAGTAGATATTTAACAGATTGCTAGTCGTAAGAGCAGTTAAAACATTTTGTTTAGATAATATTGGATTGATGGTTAATTATTAATTCATTTAATTCTTTATATAATCACGCTGTATCTCCCAGCCTCTTATTCATGTGGCCCTCTTTGAGTTGAAAATGTATATCTGGGCTATACGAATTGGAAAGTAAAGTAAAATGTTGTTTTCAGAGTATGTGTGGAATCGTCGCTGCCTGCTGATATTTTGTTCCGCATGGACTGTCTCATACACCAGCGTCCAGTAGTTACTGCAGATGCTATCCACTCTGAGAGAGAGATCATGCATGTTCAGAGTATTTCTCATTGGGCACCTGCTAATATTGGCCCTTATAGCCAGGCCATCAAGGTAAGAAATTTTAGATGTGCTGTGAAAGATTCTTCGCTCTTCCTACTGAATTAATCCTGAAATTTCAAATCATTCCTCCTGCCTCTTCTTTCATATCTATGAGTTCACCGCCATGCAAATCATAGAAGATGGCACTGTAATTAGTAGCACTTTGTATTAGTTTGGTCTGCAGTTTTCTCCCAATAAATGTAAACAAATTCCAGAATGCACATTTAGTGTGACATGATGGTGTGTTTCCCCTTTCCTCCATTTGCAAACTAAGGCATGCTTGTTTGAGGAATTTGGCTGAAATAGCCACAGTAAAGTACATCTCAGTAGGGTAGCAGGGAATGTGTAGTTAGGCAGACATGGGGACGGATGTGCATATGAGGGATGTTTGTATGTATGAATTGATGGTATGATGTGTATATTTATTTCCATGAGGAAAGTTTAGCTACTTATCTGTGGATATCCAAGGGTGGGATTCAGAGACTGGTAAGTATTTCTTCTCTTTGCCCTTCAACACCTTCCCTCCTGTACTCTCCCACCCTAGATAAGTCTTTCTTGAATAGCCCACACAAGCACAAATGCTGACTTGCTTAAAGATTCTTGGCTGTGTTATACAAACCAGCAACTGATTAAACAATTAATAACACCCTGCAATAGTGAAGGAAAAATAGCATAGGGGAAAAGAATTCAGCATGGCAGCTATTTTGTTGTCACATGGGACCTCCTCAGGCTAAACTTTTCTATGAAGCTAGCCAGATCTGTTTTCTGTCAAGTTAAAGGTTAAAGTCAGTCTATACCTTATTTAATTTTATTTATGATACCCCCAAATTTGGGTGAGTTTCTGAGAATAATTTGAAAACTGTGTATAGTTGGTTTAAAATCAGCATTTATCTGTTTGCATTGAAGCTGAATGAGAGTAGTTGTGACTGAGTTCAAAAAAGCGTGGGATGAACACCGAGGAGCTCGAATCAGAAAATAATGGTATATATTGAAGAACTAAGATCAGTACTGGGTAGACTTGCATGGTCTGTGTCCATGCATGGCCATTTGGTTGAGGATGGGCAGGGAAGGGCTTCAACAGCTGGGTTGGTTTAGATGGGCTGGAGTGAGCTTTGACAGAGACTTCAGTAGATAGAACCTAAGCACACTATAGGGCAGAGCTTTGGGTTTCTGGCCTATAAATAGCTAGGAAAAAGGAAAATTTACATTAAATCAATAATTTAAAGAGAGGGTAAGGTTGCGCAGACTAAATGGACCACCTGGTCTTTATCTGCCATCATTTACTATGTTACTATATTTGTACTGCAGGAGAATTTCATCCAGTTCACTTGGGTTTCATAGCAGAGGGGGTTGGATAACATCTTATGCAAATTATGCACTGAGAGATGAGTACACAGACTTATTTGGGAGGAATGTTATACTTTTTAGGGACTATTTCATGAATGTGGATATAGCTTGTGGCCCCAAAAGAATGTGGGGATATAAACTGAGAAGACCTGAATCAGAATAGGGGAAGTAGAAATCCACTCCCCATGAGTTCAAAAGGTTGGGTAGCTATAGATACTAGATTTGTAGAGTTTGGTGGAAATGTTTGCATTATATGGAGTTACTGTATATCTGTGCATTACACTTCTCCCTCCCTATTCGTGGGGGTTAGGGGCAGAGCTAGCCCGCGAATAGGGAGGGAGAAGTGTAATGCACAGGGAACTCGCAGCACAACTCTGCACGGGGCAGGAGTGTAGGAAGATCATTCCTGCCCCGCGTTACCGCTAGACCACCAGGTAAGGGCCATGCTCCAATCGCCCCCACACCATCTCTGATCACCTCCCTCCACCTCCGATCACCTCTGATCACCTCCCTCCAAGTCCCGGGGCCGTTTATTTTCGATGCCAATGAGCGATTCTGAGGGGGGGAGCCTGGGGAAGAAACTGCAGATAATTGAAACCGCGAACATCAAAACCGCAAATAAGGAGGGGGAAGTGTATATTCATTTGGGAAATGGTCTTCTAGAGGGGAAACTCTGCTACGTTATTACAGAGCACTTATGAGAGCTGGTATGCTGAGTACCAATAGAGATGTACCACTAGAGGCTCTGCTGAAGAAAGGAATACCTGCAGCCCTTGGAAGTGCAGGGCTGAAGATGGAAGTAAAAACCAACAGGCCTTGGGAGCTAAGCTCAAGGCAAGCAACCTTTGAGAGTGGGTCAGGGTAGAAGAAAATGGCCTGTGGCGAGACTAACCGTTCCTAAGAGCTGGGAAGAGCAAAGGCAGCCCTCTAGAGGGAGCCCTGTTGAGGGCTGGTAGTCTGAACTCCAGCAGGGAACTACTCAAGATTTAGACTAAAATTTTAAGATCACAGATTTGGACAGATTCACCCGAACCTATAAAGTAGTTGGATAGAGTGGCATAAATTGGTATTTCTGTTCATAGAGTTGGGAGCAGATAGGTGAAAATCTGTAACTTTTTCTAGCACTACTGAGGAGTAGTCTTGGAAAATACAAACTGGGATTTTTTAACGTAGCAAAGTGGGTCTTTTTCAATTCATACTAACACAAAAGTGCTGCGTTATTTACCGTATATGAGGGCTGTTCAAAAAGTATCAGACTTTAATTTTTCTTGCATAAACAAATAAAGCTAGGGAGGCGTGGTTTGGTGCACATATGCAGGCGACCCTAATGCACATGCTTAAATTTATTCCTACCTACAGAAGCTGTCAGTCGCCGGCAGACTGCCAGTGAGTGAGGAAGTGTAAGTGAGTGCCGTCCGATTTTCGTTTTTGACAAAATTACAGAAAAAGTTGAATGCTACTGCATTAAATTTTGCGTAAAGTTTGGCAATTCCCAAGTTGAAATGATCCGCAAAATTCAACAGGCCTTCAGGGATGAAGTAATAATAATAATAACTTTATTCTTATATACCGCCACAATCTTGCGACTTCTAGGCGGTTTACAGTGAAGAGAAACTGTACAGACAGCGAATTACAGAGTATAGCATTGAACATCTAGTGATAGTAACAGGAGAGTTACAGGGTCTGTGTATTACACGGTTTCACAATGAGTAGTATTATACAGTCGACGATATTCAGAGCATAAGTAGGAGAAGAGAAAGGAGATTGCGCTTTGAGTTACAAAGGTGCAAGACTGCGAAGGTGAAAAAGATAACATAAGATATTGATGAGAAGTAAGTTGTTAACTTGGTACATTTGAACGAAGGATGGGCACCAGTGGAAAAAACTGGTAACAATTAAAGATAGAAATTTTGGCAGAAGAGGGTAGACGGACTCCTTGGGATGGGAGGAGGCTCCGATTTTAGGGGAGAAGTCTGGTTAGGTTATAAATTTCTTAAACAAGGTGGTTTTTAGTTCTTTCCTAAAGATACTATATGATTCTCTGGCGGCATCAGTGAAGTAGCCTGTCCAAGTTTGAAGTCTACCTGCTTGGAATTTGAATGTTCTATCAAAGAAGGTGCGATATCTACAGCCTATGATATTTGGGTAGGTAAAGAGGTTACGGTTTCTGGTAAGCCTAATAGAGGAGTGGAATTCGAAGTGAGGTAGTAGGTAGCTGGGGGCCAGTCCCCAGATTAGTTTATAGCAGAGGCAGGAGAATTTGAATAGAATTCGTGCTTCAATTGGTAACCAATGAAGGAGTTTGTAGAATGGCATCACACAGATAAAGGAGTGGTACAACTGCTTCAGAGATGGCCGCACATCAATGGAGAGTGAAGCACGTTCTGGTAGGCCCTCAACATCCAGAAATGAGATCGTCATTGACCAAGTGAGGATCCTGGTGATGCAGGATCGTCGAATCACAAGGCGAACATCAGCATTGGATCCATTCATTCCATTTTGACTAAGGATTTGGGCTTCAGGAAAATTTCAGCGAAGTTCATGCCAAAGCTGCTAATGATCGAGCAGAAGCAACTCCGTTTGGAGATCACACAGGACATGCTGGAGACTGTGAACAGTGATCTCAACTTCCTCAGCACAGTGATCACTGGCAATAAGTCCTGGGTTTATGGGTACAACCCAGAAACCAAGTTGATCTCATCACAATGGAAGCATTCAACATCCCCAAGGCCAAAAAAAGAAAGGCAGGTCCGCAGCAATATCAAAGTCATGCTGACCATCTTCGACTCCAGTGGCGTGGTTCATCACAAGTATGGGCATCCTATACAGAATCCGGGCCTATGCTCACCCAAAATAGAACCAGGTTACTGTAGAAGCGGCCACTAAACTTATCTCAGCAAGGGAATTCGCAGCTGTGGCTGCCAGTCCCCCCACCCCCGAATGATTGCGGCAGGAATGAGCCCAACCCCTCCTGCCCAAAGACTGCCCACCCTCGAACGATTGCAGCAGGAGGGAGCCCAACCCCTCCTGCTGGACCCCCCAATGAACCCCCACCCCTCAGTGATGATCGCCGGCAGGAGTGTGCCCAACCCCCCTGCCAGACCCCTCAACCTCCCTCCACGGAACCCCCCCCCCCCCGGGCTCACCTTAGGCTCGTGTGGGATGGGCTGGAGAGGGGCGTGCCCGCATCATTTGGTGAGAAGACCAGTCTGGCCGGCCAACTTTCAAGTTGAACCCCGGGGGGTTCCAGGTAGGGGGGATTCGTATGGAGTGATCCGGGAGGGGGATCCAGCAGGAGGGGTTGGCCACCATCCTGCCCGCAATATTCTGGGAGGGGTGGAGGGTTCATTGGGGGTCAGGCAGGAGGGGTTGGGCTCCCTCCTGCCGCGATTGTTCGGGGGCAGTCTTCGGGGAGGAGAGGTTGGACTCCCTCCTGCCGCGATCTACTTGGGGGGTGGGCGGTCTTCGGATAAGAGTAATTGGGCTCCCTCCTGTCGTGATCGTTCGGGGAGAACTGGCAGCCGTGGCCGTTATACTTATCGCAGCAGGGAGATCCCTTGCTGCAATAAGTGTAGTGGCTGCATCTACTTACAATGTAAGCCAGCATTGTATGTGTCTTCCGCTGGCCTAGAGAGATACATACGCCTAGCCTTAGGCGGTTTTGTGGGCTTCCCTAGGCTTCCGGAGGCACCTTCAATATAGGCGGCCTGCCTGGGGAGCCAACAGCTGCCTACAATTGAGATGCAGTTTACAGAATCCGGGCCTTAATATTTAATTTTGAAAAGCATCTCTATATAAAAAGGACTTCAGAGAGCCCTTGAAGCGATCAAGATTTTGTTCTCCTCTGAAAAAGGAGGAAAAAAGGATGACTCGAGTATAAACCAAGATTAGAAATTTGAAGGTTTTTACCTCTGGATGGTGGCTCACATTGGATTTGGTTTCTGCAGCACAGGATTTTCTCAGTACCCTAACTGACAATACTAATGTTGCAGCCTTGTGAATCACTAATAATAATGCCCTAAGCGTACATGTTCACTCCTACCTGCGTGTTCCGTGATCTGTAGGTCTGTGGCCCCACATGCACAGTAGGACTCAGCAATAGTTTGTTCTGCGTATGTGAGGCACTTTAAGCAGGGACGCACTGACTCGACTCCCCCCATCTGACCTCACTCTATCTAACTAGACAACGGCCCCACACTCACGGCCCTCAGGTAATGTTCTGTGGCCCGTGGTCTGGCCGACTCTCTTACACTCCCTGGCCGAAGTTATTTTTAAGTTCAAAGCCGCCGCCGCGGCTCCTCTCATGAGCCACACCTGCGTCGGAGAAGGCTTCCGACGCAGGCGGGGATCATGAGAGGAGCCGCACGGCAGCTTTAAACTTAAAAATAACTCCAGCAAGGGACTAAGGGAGCTGGCCATAAACAACCAGCTGCTGGGAAGGGAAGGGAGGAGGAATGCTGTTGCTGCTGCACAGGGACGTGGAGGGGGAGGGAAATACCGCTGCTGCTGCACATGGAAGTGAGGTGGGGGGAGGGAAATGCTGCTACACAGGGAAATGGAGGGGGAGTGAATGCTGCTGCTGCTGCTGCACAGGGAAGTGGGAGGGAGGGAAATGCTGCTGCTGCACAGGGAAGTGGGGTGGGGGAGGGAAATGTAGCTGCACAGGGAATTGGAGGGGGAGGGAATGCTGCTGCAGCTGCTGCACAGGGATGCACATTGAGTTTCTATACTTAAAGGGGACCAGGGAGAGAAACAGACAGAAAGAAAGACAGACAGTGGGAGGGAGAGAGACAGAAAGAAAGACAGGGGCAGGGAGAGAGACAGACAGACATATATTCTAGCACCCATTAATGTAACGGGCTTAAAGACTAGTATACTTATATTTACTATGAAGGTTCTCTATGCAAAGTTAGATCGGATGTTTTCACAATTTTATATGGTACTGTGACTCTATATGAGAGAGTCTCTGTTGAGCATGTATGTGTTATATGAGTGTGGATTAGGAAGGTAGCCACAATGCACTGATCTTGCTATTGAGGAGAGGGACATTCAGTTCATTTTCTGAAATGTCTCCATCATACTGAAATGCCCCTTCCTCAAATATATGTTTTTTTATCAAGGTTGTAATTTCTGCACACACATACAGAAATGAAATGAAAGCAAGACAAATACATAGAGTTATAAACAACCTTTCTACAAGAAGGATAATGCAACTGTAATCCCTCGTAGCAGCAACTGCATTATGTGTTGGTAAATTAATCAGAGTCTGCATATAAGATGACATACCATATATTATATAGTAGACTAGGGGACACAATTTATAAACGGAGCACAGCCAATAACTTCTTTCTCTTTCTCTGTAAATATCCAACAGATTACAAAAAACTTGTTATTTCTTTCTCTTATCACACCACTAAATTTTGGCCCTTCTTTTCTGAACACACTACCGAAACACTTATCCATACTGTTACCACTTCCTGCTTAGACTACTGCAATCAGTTCCTCACAGATCTCCCACTGAACAATGTGTCTTCTCTTCAATCTGTTCAAAGTTCAGCTGCATGACTTATCTTCTGCCAGTGTTGCTACATTCACCTAACCCAGTGGTCTCAAACTCAACCCCTTTGAAGGGCCACATTTTGGATTTGTAGGTACTTGGAGGGCCTCAGTAAAAAATAGTTAATGTCTTATTAAAGAAATGACAATTTTGCATGAGGTAAAATACTTTATAGTTTATAAATCTTTCCTTTTAGCTAAGTCTTAATAATAATATTGTCATTTATAGCTAAAGAGACATATGATCAAGAAACTGTTTTATTTTACTTTTGTGATAAACATACCAAGGGCCTCAAAATAGTACTTGGCAGGCCGTGAGTTTGAGACCACTGACCTAACCCCACTTCTCAGATCACTTGACTGATTCCCTATCCATTTTCAAACTTCTCTTACTAACCTGCAAGTTAATTGGTTCTTTGGTCCCTCAGTATCTCTCCTCTTATCTCTCTTTATACTCCTCCTCACGAACTCAGCTCATTGGATATGTCACTCTTATCTGTGCCCTTCACCACCAATTCCAGACTCCACTCTTTCAGTCTTGGCTACACCAAATGCCTGGAGTAGACATGTTGAGTTGGAATGTCATGCTCTTTCTGCCTATTTAAATCCAGACTAAAATCCCGTTTTTGAAGCTTCCTTTAAATTTTAGCCCTCTATTTGTGTAATACCCATACTTATCATTCCCATAGTAAATAAAACTTCCTAATCTCTTTTTTTAAATTCTGTTTGTCTTTAATAACTTGTAAGTTTTGTTGAGCAGGATCTGTCCTTTTCTTGTTTGTGTGCAGTGCTGCATCCTTAGCCCACTAGAGCAGTTCAGATGCTTGGGGTTAAGCTGTATTGCCAACAGGTGCCAATAGAATAGAATTAGTGAGTTGTGATGTCATCACTTAATCAACAAACTCTTCAAAAATGAAGTAAAAATAGCTAGCAGCCAACTATCCAAAGTGTAGCACTACAATAAAAACAATAATAATAAGTGATGTAGGGGGTGTCCTCAGTTATCACAACTACATGCCAGTAATATCTGGCAGAGTTGCCACTTGTTCTACCCAAACAGGGTTAGTTAGTGAAACATCCCTGTACACTACCCTAATGTGTGCAGGTGAATACAGTGGAAAAACACTCAGTGTGAAAAAAGAAAAACACATGTTCAAATTGGTTGCTGCTATAAATACACAGTTCAGCGTTCAATGTTCCATACAAGCCTGATGATGAAGATAGTCGGAATCATAAGTCTGCTGGAAGTTGTAAAAGATGAAAACTCTACTTATCTGTCTGGTTGAAATAATTGAAATCAAGCCAGCTGAACCGCATGCTGCATAGCTTTCAAAGGAATCCGTTTTGGGGTGGAGAACCCCCTTCCTCGGGAATCTGAGCACTGCTGTTGGAAATCACAGTTCCAGCATTCTATAATTTCAAGAGGCAAGGGTGAAAATGTGAAGGTAAAAAGGTGAAATCCTGTGCAGCCCCCCCCCCCCCCCCCCCCCCCGACTAGTTGGTATTTCTCAGTCTATAGCAGATGGTATGCTTTTCATGCAACCTCTGATGGTCTGGTATGACTTTATTTATATTTCCTTGGTAAGTCGCATTACAAAAAAAAAAAAATTAAAAGCAGCAACAGCCTAGGGGAGTTTTCTGGCTCTCTTAAAAATAAATATTTTGGGGTGTAACACCTGGGGGTTCCAGACCTTCCACCCCTGATCAAGCCTTTTAAAAGGGGTTAGAAAGGATTTGCTTATACTTCAGACATTTCTCGCCTGACTTTAATTGCTGCTGAACAGACAGTTTGATTATTTGATTGATTGATTTAAGTATTTATATATCACTTATAGCCTAGGTACTCATGCATTTTTCCCTATCTGTAGTAGTTGCCTATCTATAATCAATATTTTTTGGTCTTTATTTTTCCACTGTGGTTTACCTGGGGGAAAAAAGGCTGATCTGGAAAGACTTTTGCTTTCACTCCATTAGTTTTATTTGACAGACTATTCTTTGTGCAGTGTCGCTGGTGTGCTTTCACTGTGTAGTAAACAGTACAACGAAAGGCAAGTGTGATGTCCAATACAACCAAAGCAAGCTTTATTGTATAAATATGATAACCTATAGCCCCAACAAGGATCCAGGTTTCGGCAGTAAAAACTGCCTTCTTCAGGAGACAAACAATAATAATAATAATAATAACTTTATTTTTCTATACCGCCACAGATAGGCAACTTCTAGGCGGTTTACATTGTAAGAAGGTTGGACATTCAGCGAATAACAAAAGGTCTTAATACAGTACAATAAGTCTACATACAATACAATGCAATGAGTCTAAGTACAATACAGTGCAATACAATACAATGAGTCTAAATACAATACAATACAATAAGTCTAAATACAGTACCATACAATGAGTCTAAATACAATACAATAGTCAAAATGGGAAACTTACGTACTAATTGGAGTTCTATGGGTAATGAATACCTGAATGCTTTAGAACTTACATATGAATTGGAGTTTTATGGGTAGAGAATACTTGAATATATGAGGAGCTTCTTGAGAGAAAGAAAAGGCGTTTACAGGGAGGGGAGTCCTAGTGAGGGAGGGGACAGTTTTAGTCAATGAATTTTGTGAATAGGGCGGTTTTGATCGATTTGCGGAATGCACTGTAAGACAGATTGGGCTCAAAAGTAAACACAGTGTCCGATTGAATGCAACTGAGCACAATGATAAAATGTAACATGTTGTCATCTCTCTGAAGAAGCACAGATAAAATTTTTAAAAATAATGCAGGATAAAAGGCTGGCTCATTCCGGCTGCCTGAAGATCTTAAAATATAGCAGCGGGGAGCTGGTATGTGGGGGAATCGGGAACTGGGGAGAGGTCGGATCCAGCTGAGGAGTGGGGGCTGGAGTTGGGAATAAGGGAAGGACAGATACTGCAGGGGGGAGAGTAGGAAGGACAGATGCTGCAAGGGTTGGGGGTTAGGAAGAGAGGGAAAGAGAGATGCTGCCTGTCGGTGAGGGAAGAGAAAAAGAGAATTGTTGGATATAGGTGTGAAGGGAGAGGGAAAGACATGGGGAAAGGAAGAAAGAGGGAAATTGGGCAGAGAGAGGATATAGGTTGAGATGCTTGGGGGAAAGAAAGATGAGAGGGAGGAATGTTGAGTATGGTGGTGGAGAGGGAACAGAGGGACAGATTGAAGAGGATGCAAGGTGGAGGAATATTGGACATAGTGATCAAGAGATGTGGCATAATGCTGGAGAGGGGTGATAGAAGGAGAAATGGGCATGGGGCTGGTGGGCAGTGGTGAAAAATGCTGCACATGCTCCAGGGGATGAGAGGAGAAATGTTGAATGTGGCAGTAGATGGATCTCTCAAGACAAATGGACAGAGAGAGGGAGGGAGACATGTTGGCAATAGGGATGGAGAAGAGAGGAGGAAAAGTTGGACTCAACTAGGGATAGAGAGAGATGTTGGTTGGGGAAGGGAATGAGGTCCAGCGGAGATGAAGCATGCAGGAGGCAGAAAGAAAGAAATATTGGATGCACAGTCAGAAGGAAGTGCAACCAGAGACTCATGAAATCACCAGACAGCAAAGGTAGGAAAAATGATTTTATTTTCAATTTAGTAATCAAAATGTGTCTGTTTGAGAATTTATATGTGCTGTCTATATTTTGCACTATATTTGTCTATTTTTCTACATTTGTTACTGAGGTGACATTGCATATTTTAAAGTCATCTGCCTTGACCTCTTTGAAAAAAAAAAAAAAAAAGAATATAAATAATAATTAAGATTTTCTCTCCGTATCTTGTGCTTTTGTGTTTTTACTTTTGTGGTTATCATTATGTATTAATAAGACTATATTGTGTGTATATGAAAAATGGATGGAAAAAATTGCATTACAATTAGTACTATTATTATGGAGGTGGGGTCTGGGGTGGAGCTTGGGTGCAGGTACTCAGTTGATATTTGTTAGACTTAGGAGGTACTTGACTTGAAGAAGTTGAGAAACACTGGATTAGACCATTAGTGAAAGATAAGAAATTGGGTGTTTAGGAGATCAGCAATTTGTGTCCTGTGGCCTCCCTACCAGTGCTTGCAAAAATACCAGAGAAGCTCGTCTATCTGTAATTTGATAGGTATCTGCAGGAACACAGTGTCCTTGATGACTATCGTTATGCTTTCCGGAAGCATCATAGCACTGAGACCCTGTTGGCTTCGATGCTGATGAACTACGGAATGGTTTGGATAGTGGTAAGGAGTATCTGGTTGTCTTTCTTGATGTTTCGGCCGTGTTTGATACATTAGACCATGAGATTCTGTTAGACAGATTGAAAGGTTGCGGCATGGGAAGAACTGTCATGAAATGGTTCTCATCATTTCTGCATTGTCGACAGCAGGAGGTGATGGTGAATGGGATGCTATCCTGCTGTAGAAAAATCAAGATGGGCATTCCTCAGGAATCTGCCCTGTCGGCCATGTTGTTCAACCTATACCTTGTGCCGCTTTGTAAGCTGCTGCAGGGCCTTGAAGACTCTTATAGACTTTATGCGGATGATATACAGTTTTCTTTCCTATTGATGGAGATTTTGAAAGGGCACTACTGCGGTTACAGATGATTGTGGCAAAGATAAAGAGCTGGATGGATTACAGTAGGTTAATGCTAAGCGTCCAGAAAACCAAGGTTATGTGTGTTGAGAGGGCTCTAGGGAATGATTTTCTGACCTCACTTAAACTCTTAGGTACATCTGTAATATTTTCAACAGAAGTAAAGTACAGTAAAACCTTGGTTTATGATCATAATTCGTTCCGAAAACATGCTTGTAATCCAAAACACTCGTATACCAAAGTGAATTTCCCCATAAGAAATAATGGAAACTCAGACAATTCGTTCCACAACCCAAAAACTTTAATTCAAAATACTATACGTACTTGTATTGCAAGACCTCGCTCATTTAGAACAGTCACTACATTCCTGCAGCGTCAGAGAGAGAAGAACCATCAGCTCAGTTGTGATGATGTGACACATGTATACTATATGTACTTGTATTGCAAGACTTTGCTTGTACATCAAGTTAAAGTTTAATAAAATGTTTTGCTTGTCTTGCAAAACACTTGCAAACCAAGTTACTTGCAATCAAAGCTTTTACTGTATTTAGAAGTTCTTGTGGATTCTGGGTTGACTTTCAGGGAACATGTTCAAGCGATAGTTAGGAAGGTATATTTTAAATTGCATATGATGAACACTCTAAGACCATACTTGTCAGGCAATAGACAGTAGTTTTATCGAGTCTTGATTATTGTAATTTGGTTCTTTTATGCATACCTGCCTCGGCTCTATGTGCTTTACAGGTTGTGCAGAATTCAATAGTTAGACGCTTTTTAGATTGGGGAGGTGTGATCATGTGTCAGAATGCTACATCATGTTGTAGTGGCTCAAATTGGAGTACAGGATACGTTATAAACTGTTGTTAATGGTTTATCTTTGTTTGCATAATTTGGCGCCGAAGTGTTTAGTGGATAACATTCTGCCACTTATTCCACCTGGCCAATATTCAGCTGGGATTTGCATCAGTGTCTTATGCAGATCCTAGCTGAATATTGGCTGGGACCTGCATAAGTCAGGATAGCACATTCTTGGTCAATCATGGTCCAATATTCAGTACTGGTGCCCAGACATGGCCTGATATTTAATATTGAGGTCTAATTATGCCTATGGCAGTCAGCATGTATATAAAACCACTGACCATTGCTGCCTGAATATTGACTGGTATATTTTAAAGCTATGGTACTCCAGTACCTTCAGTTGAATTTCTGTGTGGCTTTATCAATTGAATTCCTGTTTAGAATGTTTCTATCAGTATTGGTTGAACATAAGTGGTTAATTCTGGAAATTAAGGATATTGTTAAAGAAATTGATCTTCTTTAGACATTTTAATTGACTTCTATTTGAGTATAATTCTATACATAATTTTGCATTCTTGTTTTATTTCCAGAGTTTGAATTATTCAGCATAGGCCAGGGCAATTTTCAAATTGTTTTTTTATTTTTCTTGATGGTTAGATTAAACCATGTTCATTTTCTTATTGTTAACTGTCTTGAACTAATGGTAGGTGACAGTATATAGAAACTTTATTATTTATTATTCTCCTTTTGTCTTGTTTACTTCTTTTCCGTAGCCTATTTTAGCCAGTGGCAGTCCCTTCTAGAAGAATAATCGGGACTATTGTAATTTTTTTTTGTTTGAGTTTTAATATTATAAATGAACTGTATCACTAGATAAAGTATGTGTTTCCTTGGGAGTTATACCTGTTTAGTTTTATGGTGCATATCTGAAACAGTAAATCAAAAATCTTGGTTGTTCATGTAGTAATACTGCCACCTATTGGAGCAGTTTCAAAATGGCTCTGTAATTTGATTTCTCCATTTTTGTGCATGTAATTTTCTCATGAATGGCAATTACTTTTTATCAAGATTTCTTTAGTGCAGCGGTCTCAAACTCAAACCCTTTGCGGGGCCACATTTTGGATTTGTAGGTACTTGGAGGGCCGCAGAAAAAATAGTTAATGTCTTATTAAAGAAATAATAACTTTGCATGAGGTAAAACTCGTTATAATTTATAAATCTTTCCTTAATTGCTTCTGATAATTTCAGCTATACACAGCTGAAAGCAGTGCAATATGCAGAAAGATGCAGGAAAGCGCTTGCGTGAGGTTACAGCAGTGAGGCGGGCAACGTTCCAGAACAATGGTAACATACAGAATGGTAATGTTCCAGAACAATGGTAACATACCGAGGGCCTCAAAATAGTACCTTTGGTGGGCCGTATGTGGCCCCCGGGCCGCGTGTTTGAGACCACTGCTATAGTGTATTCCAGATGAATACAGAGATACTCATGGATAGTCTCTGCCTTAGAGCTTCAGTCTGTTCAAGACAGGCTACAAGGTACACAGGCAAACAAGCAAATGAAAAGGTTTGAGGAAAAAAAATGAAAACATGATTAGGAAATACTAGACCAAGTGGAGAGAGGTGAGATTAATGAGGCAGTGGTAACTTTGCCTATATAAACTGCAAGGAATGAGACCTATTTTTTATAAAGAGTTGAAGTTACTAAACCACTGTAAAATTTTGCATTTTCATGCAGCTTAATTTACCACAACAGTCACTAACCTTTGATAACTCAATATTGCATGTTAATGACTCTCAGGGTACAAGCGTGTATATATATATATATATATATATATATATGTATAGCCAGAGAAAGAGAGAGATGTGTATGTATATGTGTATGGCAAGGATAGGGGCCACGGACGTCTTAGGTTAGCATGCTGCACAGCAGAGAGGTTTGCTCTTTGCTTATAGGACAATCATGATAGCAGCTGAGATTGAAATTTGTCATGGAGGGTTAGGGATGATGACCACTGTTCTTTCACTATCATTCAGTGAGACAGAAGTAGCGAGCCCTGACAATTCACATGCATGAGGGAGATTAGCATGAAGTGCATAATGCGAAATGATGGAGTTTGTCAGAATTTGCATTGCCCTGGAAAGATTGGGTTTGATTGAGCAGTATATCTTGGAGTATGTCATGTCCCACGGGCAGGTCAGGAGAGATGCTTGGCTGAAAGTGTTTTGTTATATGTTCATCAGCTGCAAAAGGCCTCTCAACCAATTTATCTAAAAAAAAATAATAATAATCAAATGACAGAAAAGAAAAGAAAGGTAGATGTCAAGATAACTGGAGAAGGCAAGCATGGGTACAACCCCCCCCCCTCAAGCAGAAGTCATATTCCCTGACTGACTAAAGAGCTGCAGTCATGCATTTGGCATAAAATTTTTGTTAATACTAGTAATTTGCACCTCAAGGCTAAAGTTTAGATTTTACTTAACACCTTTTTGTGTATTTCTCCTGCTATCTCTTTGTAAGAAAAACCTGGCAGAATCCTGCTCTTATTCATATAAGCTTAATATGCCTTTATAGCAATGTGTCTTAAATTAGAGAGACCCCCTACTGCAAGAAAGCTAATTAAGTATGGATGGCAGCAGAAAACAAGATTCTATTCGACAAAGCCAACATGACAGTGTTACTTATCAGCCGTAGCCTCTCTTGGAACAAGCATGTAGAATTCAGACAGATAAGTGGAACCTACTTAATTCACAGCGATGAAGCAAGAAGAAAATGTCCTAAAGCCTCACAAAAACCATCTTTTATTTATGGCCTACCTGGCACCACTGTCCTACCCTCTCCTTCTCCCATATTCCCCAAGTTCATATTTCAGATGTTTACAGATATTTTCCACCAATCACAAATTTGATAAGGCCCAGTGGGGCTCATTTTCAAAGCACCTAGACACACAAACTACCATAGGTTTCTATGGTACGTTAGGCTAGATTCACTAAACCTTCCAATCTTGTACCAACAATTGCAAAACCAGTTTTACTTGATTTGCGATCATACCCCAACCTGATTCACTAAACTGCTGCCCGATCAATCTCCTATCCAATCCAGTCCAACCCATGCAAATTAGTAAAACCCCATGCAAAATAGCCGATTGATTCACTAACAATTGCTTGGCTATTTTTAATCGGGTTTTACTATCCTAAAGCCTTGTTTTTTGACAGGTCTGCCTGTCTTTTTTTATTTATTTTTTTCCCATGGCACAGATATTTTATGTGGCAGCGGGAGAGAGTAGGCTACGGGGGAGGGGTTGGTTGGCAGCGGGAGAGACTGAGCATATCGTATTTTTCGCTTCTTAAGATGCACCTGACCATAAGACGCACCCTAGATTTAGAGGAGGAAAACAAGAAAAAAACATTCTGAACAAAATTCTCCCTGCCAGGCTCTGCACCCAACCCCATACTCCTTGCTAGGCTTTGTACCCTGCCCCCCTCTGGTTAGTCCCAGCCAACTAACAGTTTTTTACACACAACCCTGTACCTTTCATTTGTATTTATTCCTGCCTATTAAAACATTTCTAGGCAGTTGACAAAACACTGAACATCACTAGTACCGCCCATCATACAACTTACTTGAAAGAGAGTCCTAGTTCACCCCTCTTCACACATTTATATTTAACAAAATACATGCCCAAGAAATGGTACTAAACTTACTGGTAACTTTCTGTCATCTGCTGTGGTAGTAGCACCGTAGAATGCTTCTTAGGTGGTTTTTGACTCCTTATCTGGGGAAACCGGGACACTGCTTGCCTTCTCCTATACATTGCCCATGCTCAGCCTCAGGACTTTTCTTGTCTAAGAACACGTTGGGCAACGCTGACTGCACACATATCTTTGCTGAGATTGTTTTATCTTGGCCAGGCTCTAACAAAACTATTCTCCTCCTCCATGCTGCTAAAGATAGTGGGGGTCTCCACCTCTGACCCTTTCTCCCAGAAATCCATAATCCCCTGCCACAGAGTATCCTACAGGTCCAAAATTGACCTGAGCTCAGCCTCCATGCAACTATCTGCTTTGCGTCAGTCTTCAGCCCCACCCGTTCCCCCACCCCCCGGGTACATTTTTTAAAATTCTGGTGGCAGTGGTCCAGCTGGACGGCTGCTTCTCTTTTTGCAGAGCGACACATAAAGCAGGAACATAAGCTTTTCGTGCTCGTTCCTGGTCCCACGCTGCTCACTGAATGGCTGCCGTCAGTTCTTGCGATTTGATGGAAGCCATTCAGTGAGCAGCATGGGACCAGGCACGAGCGCGAAAAGCTCGTGCTCCTGCTTTATGCGCCACTCTGCAGAAAGAGAAGCAGCCGTCCAGTGAGGAAGGGGCAGGAGTGTGGAAAGCTCCTGCTGAGACCGCGCTGGACCACTTGCCACCAGAATTTTAAAAAAGGTACCCATGGGAGGAGAGGGTAAACTTGTATTTGCTCCATAAGACGCACCCTGATTTCCACCCACATTTGGGGGGGGGGGGTGAAAGTGCGTCTTATGGAGCGAAAAATACGGTATCTCCCGCTGTTGTAGTGTTCTGGGGTTTTTTGTTTGTTTTTGGTGTTTTTTCTGCACATGTGCCCATTGCTATCACCAGCGATGGGATGCAAATTTAGCGAGTCTTCACTACTCTCTGCCAACCTTATTTACATGAGCGTTTTTTGGAGAATGACAGGCTTTTATTAATTCGCTACCAGAACGGCTGCGATAGCAGCCTGCTGTTTTTTAACATGGGGTTTTTTTTTGTTTTTTAAAAAAATTCACTTTTACCTGTTCTACACCACTCAGGATTTTGTAAACCTTAATCCTATCTCCCCTCAGCTGTCTCTTTTCCAAGCTGAAGATCTCAAATTTCTTTATCCTTTCCTCATATGAGAGGAATTCTAGTGGTGCTGAATGCTAGGGTTATGCATCTGAAAACCGCAAGTTACTTGCAGAATGCTGTCAAATCTTTTGAACTCTGCCTTCTTTACCAGGGATCTGCTCCTGCACTCTCATTTTTTTTCTGCAAGGTTGTACAGAAGTGTTTCTGCTGTGCAGTTTTCTTATTTTGTGGTATTTTTTTTACTAAGTGTTTGGTCAGAGGCTTAGTGCCTGGAGGTTCCCACTTGTTGGGATCCCTGTATGGGAAAAGACGCACACTCATGCTGCGGAAGTCTTCTGCTAGTAGGATAAGCCCTCGGGGACACCTAGCTAGCCAGCCTGCTTTTGTATTTTTTGAGCTCAGAGGCCGTCCTCCATATAGCTGCTCATATTCCTGATTTATCAGAAGCTTGAGTGTAGACTGATTGGCTCCTCCCAGGCTTGGCCGGGATTAATAGTGGGCCGGTTTGAGGTTTTCTAGGGGTTGAAGCTCTGACCTCGGTCCAACTGGTCGCCCAAAGACCAAGTTCATCCAATGAACCTGTGAGGCAGAGTTCCCCACCTCTTTGACTCCCCCTTTCCATATGCTTTATGTATGTCAACCTTGTTACCTGTTCTGAGTTTGGGAGGATGAGATATAAAACTAACCAAATAAATAAATTTATTCCAGCTGCATTCCTGAGCTGAAGCAGGCAGGCACATTGCAGTGAGTAAGGCTATTATAGCATATGGGGACAATCGGGGTGTGGTCACCAAAAGTGAAATTTAAAGGTTTCTGCAGCCAGAGCCAAGGTCCCCCACCTCTAAAACCCCTTTCCCTGCAATTTTTATACTTAAGGGAAGTCCCCACAGGCTATTTTTGGCATGATTTTACTGGAGGCAACCATCTTTGTTTTTA
Organism: Geotrypetes seraphini; assembly: GCF_902459505.1. Classification (NCBI taxonomy): domain Eukaryota; kingdom Metazoa; phylum Chordata; class Amphibia; order Gymnophiona; family Dermophiidae; genus Geotrypetes; species Geotrypetes seraphini. Next base: position 76,261,200 of record NC_047090.1, on the reverse strand, counting down.
AACAATCTTTTATTCTAAAGCCCCCATCTGCCTTAAAACCCCTCAATGTTACTTAAAATCAAAATAAGAATATAAGAATAGCCTTACTGGGTCAGACCAATAGTCCATCAAGCCCAGTAGCCCGTTCTCACAGTGGCCAATCCAGGTCCCTAGTACCTGGCCAAAACCCAAGGTGTAGCAATATTCCATGCTATCGATGCAGGGCAAGCAGTCGAAGGAGTTTATATATATACAGGTACTACTTATTTTGTATCTTGGACAATGGAGGGCTGCATTAACCACTAGAATCCTCCTCTACTACCGATCTTTATGGAGATCAAGAGGGGAAATTATCATGCATGGAGGTAACCCTCGAAGACGTTCTCAGGCAGATAGATAGATTAAAAATTGACAAAGCCCCGGGCCCAGACAGGATCCACCCGAGAATACTGAAAGAGCTCAGAGATGAAACAGCAGAGTTACTGCGGCATATTTGCAACCTGTTCTTGAGAACATGGGTAATCCCGGAGGACTGGAAGATAGCGAATGTTACACCGATCTTCAAAAAAGGATCGAGAGGCGACCCGGGAAACTACAGACCGGTGAGCTTAACCTCTGTTCTGGGGAAGATGGCCGAATCACTGATCAGGGAAGGTATCAATGAGCATATAGGAAAACATAATCTAATGAGATCAAGCCAGCATGGTTTCTGTAAAGGCCGATCATGCCAGACGAATCTGCTGCATTTCTTTGAGGGGATAAGTAAACAATTGGACCAAGGTGACCCCGTAGACATCGTATATCTAGATTTCCAAAAAGCCTTTGACAAGGTGCCCCATGAACGCCTACTGAAGAAACTGTGGAGTCACGGAGTAGAAGGGGACGTGCACAGATGGATCAAAAATTGGCTGGCGGGCAGGAAGCAGAGGGTAGGAGTAAAGGGGCACTACTCTGACTGGATAGGGGTCACAAGTGGTGTTCCGCAAGGGTCAGTGCTGGGACCACTGCTGTTCAATATATTTATTAATGATCTAGAAATGGGGACGAAGTGCGAAGTTATCAAATTCGCGGATGACACAAAACTCTCCAGCAGGGTCAGAACTGTTGAGAAATGCATAGAACTGCAGAGCGACCTGAACAAACTGAGTGAGTGGGCAAAAAAATGGCAGATGAGCTTCAATGTGGAGAAATGTAAGGTCTTGCACATAGGGAAGGGGAACTCCATGTACAGCTATACGATGGGAGGGAGGGTACTCGGGGAAGGCAGCCAAGAAAAAGATCTGGGGGTATTGGTGGATAACACAATGAAGCCGGCGGTGCAATGTGCAGTGGCCTCAAAAAAAGCGAGCAGAATGTTGGGCATTATCAAAAAAGGTATCACTACCAGAACAAAGGAAATTATCCTGCCACTGTATCGAGCAATGGTGCGCCCACATCTGGAATACTGCGTCCAATACTGGTCGCCATACCTCAAGAAGGACATGGCAATACTCGAGAGGGTCCAGAGGAGAGCAACGAGGATGATAAAGGGTATGGAGAACCTTTCATATGCCGAACGGTTAGACAGGCTGGGGCTCTTTACCCTGGAAAAGCGGAGACTGAGAGGGGACATGATAGAGACTTATAAAATCATGAAAGGCATAGAGAAGGTGGAGAGGGACAGATTCTTTAGACTAGCAGGGACAACTAAAACAAGAGGTCATTCAGAAAAACTGAGAGGAGACGGATTCATAACGAATGCAAGGAAGTTCTTCTTCACTCAACGGGTGGTGGACACCTGGAACGCGCTTCCCGGAGAGGTGATAAGACAGAGTACAATTCTGGGGTTCAAAAAGGGACTGGATGACTTCCTGGAAGCGAAGTGGATAACAGGGTACAGATAGAGGTTTACCTTACAGGACTTTGAGCGAATAGGGTATGGACATTTTAGGTTAGGTAGGGAAAACTTTCAGGTCATGGACCTGGAGGGCCGCCGTGGGAGCGGACTGCCGGGCACGATGGACCCCTGGTCTGACCCGGCAGAGGCAATGCTTATGTTCTTATGTTCTTAATACAATATTAGATGTCACAGCCGTAATGCCATCAAGCATAACATCAGCCAATTAAATATCAAGCAAAATATCAGCCAATTAAATTGTTTGTTTTCTTGTTATTTACCTCTGCATCCACATAATGCCCCCTCCATAGGGTGCCAATACTTGTGCATTAGATAGAAAAATTTTACTATAAATCCTGCATAGGAATGCCCTGAAAAGGTTAGCTTAGTCCTTACAAAGTTTTTAACGTGCATCTTCTTTAACAGTTAATGGTCAACAGGTTTCCTACCCCATATATCATGCCAGGTTTGCACTTGATGGTCAATTGAGGAGCATCCATGACCAGCTTGTAAATGGAGCATGAAGGGGAGGGGTTGGAACCCTTGGGCTCAGCCTCCTCTGAGTCCTAAAGGGCTGGGGTTCCCTAGGAGGTGCATTGCCAAGAGAAGAGACACTTTCCAGCGCCTTCAGAAGGTTTATTGGCCAAGTGCAGATATGGAGTAGCTGCGGAGCCCAGAAGGACTGGCAGGGGTCCCTGCCAGGGTCCTCAAGACCCCCCAGTACAAGACTTCACCCCAGATTATGAGAGACTTTTGTGGAATGCCTGTTTGAACTGCCGAAGGTCCTCAGCATCTGCGTTTAGCGCAACGAAGGTGGTAGCGCAGGGGATCTCCCCTGAACATGCGCCCTGACAGATGAGGACACAGAGTTGGACCAGGAGGTTCAGTCTGACAAAGACTGGGAGGATGGAAAGTCCAATTACTTTGCACTATTATCCCATGATGCAGTTTCTGTGGTAGAGTCTGGTTCTCTGCATGGGAGCAGTGGTCAAGAAGCGGTAGTGGCCCTGGACCAGGGGGAAACCCCATGGTGCGCCAGCCGTTCAAAGCCTCTGCACTCTCGGGCATTATTTCTACCTCACTATGAGAACTAAAGCTGGAAGTTCCTCCAGCCCCCTCATCACATAGCTCAATTATGAGCGATTCAGTTGCTCAGACCTCATTCTATCTATTGCATCTGAATATCACAAAGCTGGTCACAGAAGGGTCCTTGCGAGTTACTAAGACTATGACCAAGTTTTATCCGAGGGCTCTGGATTCCCAGCAGATGTTTCTTCAACCAAAGGTGGATTTGCTGGTGGCACATGTCACCAAACAAACCACCTTGCCAAATGAAGGAAGTGTGATGTTAAAGGATACTCAGGACTATAAAGTGGATATGGTCTTCAAGTGGGGATTAAGGAAGCAGCTTCTTTGTGACACGGACTTACCACACCCATCTGTCTCTAGTACCAGCCTCAGAGGATGACTAAGATCCCCAAATGCTCCTATCTGGAATGGATTATATAGCAGATGCTCTGAATGATATCAGAGTTATGCTATCTGCCCAGTGGATGCTCTGTCTGAATCAGACAGTGGGCAGGAGCTTCAGCCTCTAAAACCACTCTGAGCAGGCTTCCTTTTCAAGGGCAGATGCTATCTGGCAAAAGTCTAGATGATCTGATGGCCAGCATTCTGGACCATCACCCTAAGGCCGTGCCAGAAAGCAGACCCCAGACAACCAGGGGTATGGGATGTGGGAATTTTAAAAGCTCTTGAAGATTCCATGCTTAAGCAGGAAGCCAAATGATGCAGATGTCCTTTCAGGGCTCAGTGGGGATAGGAGACAGCAAGCTTCTGGCTCTTGTCCCCTTATCCCCCCCCCACCAGCTTTCAAGAAAGCACAATGATGCCAGGACAAGAAACAAGCCACCCCAGATAGGCAGGCTGTCGGCTTTTTAGTTGGTCTGAGCTCAGGCAGAGACCGTTGGGTCCTAGAAGTTGTTCGAGGGGGTTACAAAATCAAGTTTTGTGTCCCCTTTCTATATCTCTTTGTAGATTTGCTGACTGTCCAGCCAGAGAGAGCCCTCAGAGTCTAGACAATTGTACAAAGGCTACTTCATGCCATAGAGCCAGTTCCAGACGAAGAATTGGGCTTAGGCAGATACTCCATATACTGTATCATACCTAAGGTGACCATACGTCCCATTATTGGACCGACTGTCCTGTTGTCCTGACCCACCGCTTCGGGATGCCGAAATGTCCTGTTTTCAGGGACAGCGTCCCTAAGCTGTGCACCAGGACAACGGGACAGGCGATCACTTCCCTTCCCTACAGTGCCGATTCAAACCCCCACCCGCCGCTGCTGCATCTTCTTCTTGCCACCCAGAAGCTGTCTTCCCGACGTCAATTCTGATGTTGGAAAGGAAGTTCTGCGCCAGCCAATCACTGCCTGGCTGGCCCAGAACTTCCTCTCCGATGTCAGAATTGATGTCGGCAAGAAGGCTTCTGGGCGGCAAGAAGATGCAGCAGCGGGCGGGGGTTTGAATTAGCGCTGGAGGGAGGCTGACAGGCAGCAGTGGCGGCGAATGGGGGAGGTTGAATCGGGCGCTGGAGAGATATAGGCTTTGGCGTGGGAGGAAGGGAGGTAGGCAGGCTGGCTTTGGTGGAGGGGATGGGACATAGGCAGGAAGGCAGTGAGGGAGACATAGGAAGGAGGCACTGAGGACACTAAGGACATAGAAAAGGGCACTGAGGACACAGGAAGAGGCACTAAGGACATAGGAAGGAGGCACAGGGGCACTAAGGACTTGGGAAGGAGGCACAGGGCACTAAGGACACAGGAAGGGGCACTAAGGACATATGAAGGAAGGGGCACTAAGGACATAGGAAAGGGCACTAAGGACATAGGAAGGAGGCACTGGGAGCACTAAGGACATGGGAGGAGGCAGAGGATATGGGAAGGAGGCACTAGGGGCACTAAGGACATAGGAAGGGGCACTAAGGACATAGGAAGGAGGCACTGGGGGCACTGAGGACATGGGAAGGAGAACTGGGGGAACTAGGGACATAGAAAGGAGTCACTGGGAGCACTAAGGACAAAGGAAGGGGCACTAAGGACATGGGAAGGAGACACGGGCACTGAGGACATGGGAAGGAGACACTGGGGACACTAAGGACATGGGAAGGAGGCACTAATGACACTGGAAGGGGCACTAAGGACATAGGAAGGAGGCACTGGGGGCACAAAGGACAGGAAGGGGCTCTAAGGACATAGGAAGGAGGAACTGGGGGCACAAAGGACATAGGAAGGAGGCACTAAGAACATAGGAAGGAAGCACTGGGGGCACTAAGGACATGGGAAGAAGGCACTGAGGACATAGGAAGGAGGCACTGGGGGCACTAAGGATATAGGAAGGGGCACTAAGGACATAGGAAGGAGGAACTGAGGGCACTAAGGACATAGGAAGGGGCACTAAGGACATTGGAAGGAGGCACTGGGGGCACTGAGGACATGGGAAGGAGGCACGGGGGGCACTGAGGACATAGGAAGGGGCACTAAGGACATGGAAAGGAGGCACTGCGGGCACTAAGGACATAGGAAGGAAGGAAGGAGGTAATAGAAAGGGACAGTTGTTGGGCCTGAGTGCAGAAAGAAAGACAGAAATGAAAGAAAGGATACACAGTTAGAAGGAAACACAACCAGAGACTCATGAAATCACCAGACAGCAAAGTAGAAAAAATGATTTTATTTTCAATTTAGTGATCAAAATGTGTCAGTTTTGAGAATTTATATCTGCTGTCTATATTTTGCACTATATTTGTCTATTTTTCTATAGTTATTGAGATAACATTGCGTATTTTAAAGTCATCTGCCTTGACATCTTTGAAAACCCCCCAAATATAAATAATTAACATTTTCTCTGCGTATAGTGTGCTTTGTGGGGGATTTTAATTTTATGGATAAGATATTATGTGTACATGAAAATGAATGGAAGAAATTGAGGATGGGGTTAGGGCGGGACTAACAATTAATAGATGTCCCGTTTTGATGAAAAAAATAAATGGTCACGTTAATCATACCAAAGAAAGGCTCAGATGATTGGAGACCAATTCTTAACCTCAAGTAGATCAATGCTGCATTACCGCATGGAGACTGTTCGGTAGATCATAGCAGCAGTGGCACGGGGGGAGTTTCTTGCCACCTTGGATTTGATGGAGGCCTATCTCCACATTCCCATTTTTTCTGCCCAAAGGAGGTACATTCAGTTTCATGTGCTGGACTAGCATTTCCAGTCCTCAGCGCTTCCATTCAGCTTTGTAATGGCACTTCACACTTTACCAAGGTGATGGTGGTGGCAGCACACCTTTGCAAGGCAGGGATTCAGGTACATCCATATTTGGACAGTTGGCTAATCAGAGCCCCATTCAAGGAGGAAAGCAAACTGGTAGTTTTGAGAGTGGTCCAACTCCTTCAGAACTTGGGATGGATCGTCAGCTTTAAGAATAGCCAGCTGGAGCTGACCCAGCACCTGGAATACCTGGGAGTTTAACATGGCCTTGGGCCAGAATATTGTGGCCTCACAGCACATGCAGGTGCCCACAAAGGACATTCCCCTTAATAAGCCCCTTTGGCAGTATGCCTCAGAATCAGGTGAGCTTTTCACACCAGGAGCCTGGCAGGACTTGATGATGTCACCCATGTGGGCGGGGCAAGAGCACCACACTGCCGAACAGCACAGCTGACTGCTTAGATATATTGAGGCAGAAGTCGACTAGAACAGTCTCCCAACTCAGCTGAGTAGTAAAGGCAAATCTCTGATAACTGGTCCTTATTTCTGCTTCTCAGCTACCTCTATGACCATTTCCAAATGGAAATGTTGCCGGTCTGCTGGCCATATGTTCTACATAGTTTCCAATTAGCATATCTGCAGGATTTGGTGTTACTTCACAGAATCTGGTAGCAGAGGGATTTTGTTTTGCTGTTACTGAGGTGACATCAGAATTTGAAAAATATTTGTTTTGTATGATAAGCTATATAGACTCTAGAATGGATAAAAGTTTCTTTGTTCTCTCTCAGGATTTCTGCAGCTGGTATCATGCTTGTTGCAGGTTTCCAAGTCTCACTGTATCTTAATGCTAATAGTGAATTTGCTTACTATTTAATCTCATGTGGAAAAACTGTATGCAACACATTGGTCCCTGATTTCTCATTAATAAAGTAAATGAAGATGAAAGCTTCTTTGAAAAAAATAAAATTTAATAACTTTTATAATCTGTGAATCTCTATGTTATACCTTTAAAATGGAGCGTTGTGTGGCCATACAACAGGGACGTTACAAGAGTTTTATGGATGTTTGGGAGCCATTGGCTAAATTTTGTAAGGAAGAATAAATGAGTTTTATTTTATAGACATTTAAACATACACATCCAGGGAGGGGGGGAGGGGGAGGAAATGGAATGGGAACTTGATTTAGGGATTTCATGAATAGTTTTATTAAGATTTTATTTTACTTGTATATCAGGTGGGAGGGTGGGGATAATATAATTGTAGGTTGAAGTCTGTGCTTGTTTTTAAGTATCCATATTTGTGAATCATTTGTTGCACAATTGTAGTTGAAAAACTTGATAAACAATTTTTTAAAAAAGAGAGATAAAAGTCTCAAATAGAAGTTATTTCCCTTCAATCATTTTTAACAATGAACTATTTAGGAGAGGGGTTGTTGTTCAGCTGTGAATTTGTGTTTGTCACAGACATTAGAAACATGACGGCAGACAAAGGACAAATGGCCCATCTAGTCTGCCCATCCACAGTAACCATTATCTCTTTCTCTCTCTGAGAGATCCCAAGCCCTCTTGATTTCAGACACAGTCTCTATTTCCACCACCTCTTCCGGGAGACTGTTCCACGCATCAATCTTTTCAAAAAGAAATCAAAACCCTGCTATTCAAAAAAATTTATCCAGATATCTTAACGCTTCCCCTTGTCATTCCCCCCTTGTAAATTCCCCCTCAAAGTCTCTTCTATTCTTGCAATTTTTGTCTTCAAAGTCTCAACCATGTAAACAGCTCCCTAAATTGTAATTCTCCTGGAAATGTCCATTTATCTTTTTGTAATCTTAAATCCATAATTGTAACTTTCCTGGATATGTTCCAGTTAGCTTCTTTTGTAATCCGCCCAAAACTGCAAGGTATGGGCGGAATAGAAGTCACTAATGTAATGTAATCTACCACCCTTTCCGTAAAAAAGTATTTCCTCAGATTACTCCGGAGCCTGAGCGCAGCAGGAACTAGACTCCTAGCAAACAACGTCAAGAGAGGAATAGAACAGGCTTTAAACTAAGAAGAAGGGGAAAGCCGACAGTTGACAAAGGGTCGACGATTCGGAAGACGGTATCCTGTGAAGATACCGAGGGGAAAAATAGCTGGGAAGGAACAAGGGACAAACTGCAGGAGTCGACTAACCCAGAAGAAGTGGTTACAATGTCTGCAGCAAAAGAGAAGAAAATATGGACCGAAGCACAGGGAAAAGAAAGGAGGACAGCAAAATACCAGGATCTAAAGTGCATATATGCTAATGCAAGGAGCCTAAGAAACAAAATGGGGGAACTAGAAGCCTTGGCCAACGCAGAAGACATCGACATCATTGGAATCTCTGAAACATGGTGGAATGAGGAAAGCAAATGGGATACAGCACTACCGGGATACAAGCTCTATCGCCAGGACAGAACAGGACAAAAAGGAGGTGGAATAGCCCTATACATAAAAGAAGGCATACAATCCACACAAATGGACACAGCAGAGACGGCCAGCAAGCCGGAATCTCTATGGGTTAAAATACCGGGAAGGAAAGGGCCTGAAATAAAGATGGGCCTATTTTATCGCCCACCGGGGCAAACCAGAGATATCGATGAGGAAATGGAAGCCGAGATGAAGCGTGAATGCAAAAGCGGCAACACGGTTATTATGGGAGACTTCAACTACCCTGGGATAGACTGGAGGCTTGGAAGCTCGAAATGCGCTAGGGAGACAAAATTCCTGGAAGCTACACAGGATTGTTTCATGGAACAGCTTGTTAGAGAACCGACGAGAGGAAATGCCACTCTGGATCTAATCCTAAATGGGTTAAGGGGACCTGCAAAGGAAGTAGAAGTAGTGGGACCGTTGGGAAACAGCGATCATAATATGATCAAGTTCAAGGTTGAGGTAGGAGTGTCAAAAGGCAAGAGATCCATTGCAACAACCTTTAACTTCAGGAAAGGAAACTACGAAGCAATGAGGGAATTGGTAAGGAAGAAACTTAGGAACACTTCCAAAACATGGCTAACGGTAAATCATGCCTGGTCCTTCTTCAGGGACATGGTGAGCGAGGCGCAAAATCTGTATATCCCCAGATTCAGGAAGGGGTGTAAAAAGAATCGAACAAAAGACCCGGCGTGGATAACCAAAACAGTGAAGGAAGCGATAGGCAATAAGAAAAAATCATTCAAGAAATGGAAAAAGGACAAAACTGAGGGGAACTGGAAAGAGCACAAGAAGCATCAAAAAGAATGTCACCGTGAGGTTCGGAAAGCCAAAAGAGAGTATGAAGAGAGGCTAGCCAGGGAAGCAAGAAATTTCAAACCATTCTTCAGATATGTTAAAGGGAAGCAGCCGGCTAGAGAGGAAGTGGGACCACTGGACGACGGAGACAGGAAGGGAGTGGTGAAGGAGGAGAAGGTAGTGGCAGAAAGGCTTAACATGCTCTTCTCGTCTGTATTTACAAACGAAAACACGTCCAACATACCGGAACCTGAGCAATTCTTCAACGGAAATCAGGCAGAAAAATTAACATCCATAGAAGTGAGCCTTGAGGACGTTCGTAGGCAGATAGAAAAACTAAAAACTGACAAATCCCCGGGTCCGGATGGCATACATCCAAGGGTTCTGAAGGAATTAAAGGAGGAGATAGCGGAACTACTGCAGCAAATTTGCAACTTATCCCTGAAAACAGGCGAGATCCCGGAAGATTGGAAGATAGCCAACGTTACGCCCATCTTTAAAAAGGGATCAAGAGGTGACCCGGGAAACTACAGGCCGGTGAGCCTGACTTTGGTTCCGGGGAAAATGGCAGAAGCACTGATAAAAGAAAACATCGATCAACATTTTGAAAAACATGAACTTCTGATAACCAGCCAGCATGGTTTCTGCAAGGGAAGATCGTGCCTAACGAACTTATTGCACTTCTTCGAAGGGATCAACAAACGGATGGACAAAGGAGACCCCATAGACATCATATATCTAGATTTCCAAAAAGCCTTTGACAAGGTGCCCCATGAACGTCTACTCCGGAAACTGAAGAACCATGGGGTGGAAGGAGACGTACATAGATGGATCAGAAACTGGTTGGAGGGTAGAAAACAAAGGGTAGGAGTGAAGGGTCACTACTCCGACTGGAGGAGGGTCACGAGTGGTGTCCCGCAGGGCTCGGTGCTCGGGCCGCTGCTATTTAATATCTTCATAAATGATCTAGAAACAGGAACGAAGTGCGAGATAATAAAATTTGCGGACGACACCAAACTATTTAATGGAGCTCGGACTACAGAGGACTGCGAAAAGTTGCAAAGGGACTTGAACAAATTAGAAGAATGGGCGGCGAAATGGCAGATGAAGTTCAACATTGAAAAATGTAAAGTATTACATGTGGGGAGCAGAAACTTGAGGTACAACTATACAATGGGAGGGATGTTATTGAATAAGAGTACCCAGGAAAGGGACTTGGGGGTAATGGTGGACATGACAATGAAGCCGTCGGCACAGTGTGCAGCGGCCGCTAAGAGAGCGAATAGAATGCTTGGTATAATCAAAAAGGGTATTACAGCCAGAACAAAAGAAGTTATCCTGCCGTTGTATCGGGCGATGGTGCGCCCGCATTTGGAGTACTGCGTCCAATATTGGTCGCCGTATCTTAAGAAGGATATGGCGTTAGTCGAGAGGGTTCAAAGGAGAGCAACACATCTGATAATAGGTATGGAAAACCTGTCATATTCTGAGAGATTGGAGAAGCTGGGTCTCTTTTCCCTGGAGAAGAGGAGACTTAGAGGGGATATGATAGAGACTTACAAGATCATGAAGGGCATAGAGAGAGTAGAGAGGGACAGATTCTTCGAACTTTCAAAAAATAAGAGAACAAGAGGGCATTCGGAAAAGTTGAAAGGGGACAGATTCAAAACAAATGCTAGGAAGTTCTTCTTTACCCAACGTGTGGTGGACACCTGGAATGCGCTTCCAGAGGATGTTATAAGGCAGAGTACGGTACTGGGGTTCAAGAAAGGATTGGACAAATTCCTACTGGAAATGGGGATAGAGGGGTATAGATAGAAGATTACTGCACAGGTCCTGGACCTGTTGAGCCGCCGTGTGAGCGGACTGCTGGGCACGATGGACCTCGGGTCTGACCCAGCAGAGGCATTTCTTATGTTCTTATGCCTATCACCTCTTAACTTCATCCTATGCCCTCTCATTGCAGAGTTTCAAGTTTATTTAAAATTTACTATATCGCCTACCCAAGACTTCTAGGCAGTGTACAAACATGTCATAATAATATACCAGTAAAAGTATAATTTAATCTAAAACAGACCAAGGGAAAAGAACAATTCAAGGACAAAGACGAACAGGAACAAGAGGAAAGAAGGGATAGGAACTCCAATTGTTAGAGAAAATAGAAAACACTTAAAGGTAAAAACATAAGGTTGGGGAAATGATATTAAAAGATTTTTCTAAAAACTAAAGTCATCCTTAAAAGGATAATTTAGGTTACAAAGGCATCGCGGAATAAGAATGTCTCAAGCATTTCCTTAAATTTTATCAGTGATGTATTATCCCGCAAGTAGTTAGGGATACTGTTCCAAAGAAAAGGTGCACTTACAGAAAAGATCGTGTTCCTCATTGTACTAATGTGTTTCAGTGAGGAAACAGTGAGAAGATTGTGTGCAGTAGAATGTAGGGTCCTAGATTGGTTATAAGGGATAAGTAAGTTGTTAATAAATTCTGACTGGCTATTTGCTTTCGTTTTAAAGATTAGCAGTGGTACCTTGGATTACGAGCATAATCCGTTCCAGGAGCATGCTCTTAATCCAAAATGCTCATTTATCAAAGCGAGTTTCCCCATAGGAAATAATGGAAACTCGCTTTGATAGAATGTGAACTCTCAGGCCTTGAGCATGCGTAATGCTCAAGACCCAGCACAGGAAGCAGATCTTCGGGCACCGGCAGGACATGCTGGTGCCGGTGCCGGTGTGGAGGCTACACTGAAGTAAGAAGAGAGTTCGGGTGGATTGGGGGACCTCAGGTTGCGGTGGGGGGGTGCCTGATGGTGGCAGAGGGGTGCCCGATGGCGGCGGGGGGGTGCCGGATTGCGGGGGGGAGGGTGCCGGTTTGCAGGGGGGGGCGATCGCAAATCGAGGCGCGCTCGGTTTCCGAGGCGCCGATTTTGCGAATGTTTTGCTCGTCTTGCAAAACACTCGCAAACCGGTGCACTCGTAAACCGAGGTGCCACTGTAGTAGAATTTTATAACTGATCCTATGCTCTATAGGTAACCAATGAGCTTTGGACAAGAGGTGTAACGTGATCATACTTCTTTGCGTTAAATAGAACTTTTACTGCAGTATTTTGAACCATTTGAAGTCTGTTTATTTCTTTTTTTGGGATACCCTTAAGAAGGGCATTGCAGTAGTCTAAGCAAGAAATGACCAATGAATGGATTAGGATATTCAAAAACGCGGGCTCTAATAGTTTTGTTAGAGTTTTAATCATACGCAGCCGATATGCTGGTGATAAGTAAATTTGCTGTTAAAGGGGACTCCTAGTAGTTTTAATGAAGGCACTGCTTTGATAGGGAGATTTTTGAGAGTAAGAGGAGTTAAAAGTGAGAGGCCGTCTTTGAAAGGAAAAATCATTAATTTTGATTTATTTATATTCAAGGAGAGCATGTGGGCATCAAGCCAAGAATTAATCTTTTCTAACTTTTCATTAATGATGATAATTTCATTCGGGTTATTTAGATCTATTGGATGTACTAATTGGACATCGTCGGCATAAGCAAAAGTTGTGAAACCAATAGATTGGCACAGAGTAGTAAAGGAGCTAAGAAGATGTTAAAAAGCAAAGGGGATAGAATTGAACCTTGCGGTATACCGTAAGCAGTTGTGAGGGAATCTGAAGAGGTTGAATTAAATACAACCTTGGAGATCCGATCTGTGAAAAAAGAGGAAAACAAGTCGAGGACTTGGTCTGTAATGCCAACGCCTTGTAATCGAGATAGGAAAAGTTTATGGTCAATGGTGTCAAAAGCCGATGAGAGATCTAAAGAGATAAATAGCACAGATTGATGATGGTCTAAATGATAAAGAATTTTAGTAGTTAGCCCAATAAGAGAGAGTTCAGTAGAGTGGTGTTGGCGAAATCCAGTCTGATTTGGGTGAAGAACATAAGTTTGTTTGATGAAATCTGAAATTTGTCAGAAAACAATTTTCTCGACAAGCTTTGCCAGAAATGGAATATTTGCGATTGGGCTATAATTCGAGACGTCAAGTGGGCTAACTTTGCGATCTTTCAGTATTGGATAAATGATGGACTCTTTCCACCTTTTTGGGACTGTTCCAGTACCCAGACTGATGTCATCAGGGACGCGGTGGAGCAAATCAGGGCAGTAGAAGGCCGCGAAGCAGCGTGTGTAGAGTGCTGAAGCCGCTGCTATAGGCGAGAGGTTTGTCGGGACCGCGTGAAGGGGGGACTGCAAGGGAGTAAGGGTAACGACCAGACCGCGTGAAGGGGTTCGTGTGCGCCGGGAGGGATGGGGGCGACGACGACGATCTGCCTTACACTGAAACCGACTCCTCCTGGCAGCCACACCGCCGCGCGGGCCTTAAACCGACAGCCGAGGGTGTCCTGGAGTCCTTTGTAGCGGATGGGGAGTATGATGGGGCATGGGGCGAGTGAGCGCCTCTCCCCCCCCAACAACCAACTTCAGATTTCAGTTTGTCCGTCTTCCTCTGGCTGAGCGAGCCCTTTTTGGCGTCTGCCGTCTTCCAAATCCCGGGCCTGTTCTCCTTCCCATAAGTGCCGGTCCCTCACTCCGTGCCATCTAGCGCATGCGCACTCGTGCCACCACAGCGTGACAGATCAGGGAACACGCGGCGCGAGTGCGCATGCGCGCTTACCATTTTATTATATATGATGTAAAGTTTTTTTATGTCTCCATTTTCTTTCCAGAGAGCATAATTGTTTTTTGATTAGCAATAAGTTGGAGTTATACCAAGGGTTTTTCTGCTTACGTTGGGAAATGTATTGCGTAAAGATGGGAGCAACTGTATCAAACAGTTTGGTAATGGAGTTTGTCCATGAAGTTAATTTGTCATCAATAGAAGCTTCTAGCATTTGTGTCATGCTAGATTAAAAATGAGAGGAAATAGATGTGTCGTTTAATTTTGAATAGTCCCGAGAGCGTATGATCTTGGGGTTAAGATTTAGCAATTTAAGCTTAGTAACCTGGAAAAAAGAAATTAGAAAATGATCAGACCAGGGCAGGGGAGTGCAAGATTTAATTTGGAAGTGATCTTTTTGCGAAGTTGGTACAAGGATCATGTCTAATGAGTGTCCAGCTATATGTGTGGGACATTGTAACAGAGGAGAAAGACTTTGATGATCTCTCTAATCATGTCATTAGAATTACAGACATTAATGAAGAATCTAAGTGAACATTTCAAATGAAACTCGACTCATGCACATTTGTATATTATGTAGGTATTTAAACGACTCTTTTCATATCTCCCCTCTCCCGCCTTTCCTCCAAAGTATACAGATTGAGATCTTTAAGTCTGTTCCCATACGCCTTATCACGAAGACCACACACCATTTTAGTAGCTTTCCTCTGGATCGACTCAATCCTTTTTATATTTTTTTGAAGGTGCAGCCTCCAGAATTGTACACAATATTCTAAATGAGGTCTCACCAGAGTCTTATACAGAGGTATCAATATACCTCCTTTTTCCTATTGGCCATACTTCTTCCTATGCAACCTAGCATCCTTCTAGCTTTCGCTGTTACCTTTTCAACCTGTTTGGCCACCTTAAGATTGTCACACCCAAGTCCCACTCTTCCGTCGTGCACATAAGTTCTTCACCCCCCTAAACTGTACCGTTCCCTCTAGTTTTTGCAGCCCAAATGTATGATCTTGCATTTCTTAGCATTAAATTTTAGCTGCCAAATTTCAGACCATTCTTCAAGCTTTGCCAGGTCTTTCTTCGTGTTATTCACACCATCCAGCGTGTCTACTCTGTTGCAGATTTTGTTGGTATCATCCGCAAAGAGGCAAATCTTACCAGACAACCCTTCAGCAATATCATTTATAAAAATGCTAAAAAGAACAGGCCCAAGAACAGAACCTTGAGGCACACTACTGGTAACATCCCTTTCCTCAGAGCGATCTCCATTGATCACTACCCTCTGTCGCCTTCCACTTAACCAGTTCCTGACCCAGCCCATCACTTTGGGACCCATCCCAAGGGCACTCAGTTTATTTATTAGATGTCTGTGTGGAACATTGTCAAAAGGTTTTGCTAAAATCTAAAGGTTGAGAGCTACTGATCTAGGGTGACAAGATGGTTGAATTATTTATGTCAAGGGAAAGAGTGAGCAGCCCTAAGGACAGAAATGAGGAAGGGGCATGGACCTCGGTTGTGTTGTTTGGGAAGGAAAAAATTATATTACTGAATGATGAAAGACTATCCTATTTTTATTTCTTTGGGGGATTATAAAAGAAGTGAAGTAACTTGTTAATATCTTTTTTGGTGAAAGCGGATAAATAAGAACATTTGTAGAATACTCTGAAATCTGGCTGTTTAGTGAGGCACAAGAGTAGCAGTTAAGGAGAATATGGACTAGCTGGATCCAGGGAGGGGTTCTATAATTAGGTAGCAGACTGTTAGTGTGCAGACAAAGCCCTCTTGGGGGCTGTTCTCATAAAACTGAGTTTGCTTCCAGCCAGATTGATGCCACCTAGGCTGCTGGCAGTTGACCCCGAGTACAGAGTAGAGAGTTGCGCGGGGACAGAAATCCCACCCATCCCTACCTGTCCCCTTGAGGAATCCCCTCCATCCCCACCCATCCCCGCGAGGAATCCCCTCCGTCCCCCACCCGTCCCCGCGAAGAATCCCATCCGTCCCCGCGAGGAATCCCCCCTTCCCTATAAACTTCAGAAATAGTTATTTTATTTAATTATGCTACTGAATTAAAGGCTCTGGTAGAGACCCATTTACAAATAAGCAAAGAGACTTTATTAATTTGGAAATATTAATTGGGAAGAATACATACTTTGTAAATGGGTTTCTACCAGAACCTCTAATGTAAATATAAAATATAAATACTCAGCTGATGAGAACCCACAAGCTGTCAGCTGAGGACTTCCTTTGCAGTTGGCCGGGGGTCCCTTTTGCCAAGCTTGGCAGGCAGCAGTAGCGTCCCTGAGTCACAGATGCTGGCACCTCAGTGGCTCATGGATGCTGCCAGCGACTGCTGCGCTTGGTGGAGGGGAGTTCTGGCCATCTCTAGAGGAGGTCCTCTGCTGGCGGTGCTTGGGGATCCCCACCAGTCACAGCAAGGGTCAGCAAATACTTCAACACTGTAGAAATAAAACCAAAAATGCATTTCATTTTCTTTTGAACACAAAACAAAGATATCTGCCATATACATTTCCCAAAGCTAACATATTTTAGTCAATAAATTCCGTTTTTTACCTTTGTTGTCTGGAGACTTATTTTTCCATAAAGTTGGTCCCAGTTTCTTTTTTCCACTTTCCCATCTTCTGTAAATTCTTCTGTTGCTGTCCATTGGTTCCCCCTACCATGGTCCAGCATTTATCTCTTTCTCATCTTTCGTGCCTGCCCACCAGCCCCATGCCCAACATTTCTCCTTCTATCACCCCTCTCCAGCACCATGCAACATCTCTCCCTCCATTCCTTCACCACTGTCCAACATTCCTCCTTCTTGCATCCCTTTCAATCTGTCCCATTGTTCCCTTGCCACATTTCTCACTCTCATCTTTTTCTTCCCTATCATATTCTGTACCTCCCTCCCTACGACCAAAAATTCTCCTCTTTCTTCCATTTGCCATGTGTACACAACCATCTCTCTTTCCCGCTCATTGACACACCCACACCCAATTCTCCCTTTCTATTTCCTCCCCCACCTCAGCATCTCTTTCCCTCCCTTCCTCTCTCCCCAGTTCATGACTTCTGTGTCCAAAAATGCACTCCCTTCCACCACTTCATTCAAGTCCAGATAACAGTAGGGGTTGGAGGCAGCCTGCAGCACGCCATATGTAGCCAACCCAGAAGTCTTCCCCCGAAGTCAGAGCTGACATCGGAGGGAAGGCTTTGCATCAGTCTGGTGGCGTCTGAGGTGGGAGGGGGGTAGATACTGGATGTAGGAGGTAAGAAGAGACAGACTGTGGATAGAAAGGGGGAGGGATCATACACATTGGATGAAAGGGGAAAGATAAGACAAGCTGGAGTGCCTGGGGAGAGAGAAAAAGACAGATGATGGATGTAAAGAAAAGGAGAGGGGAGGAAGACATTGAATGGAAAGGATGAGAGGGGGAAGATACGGATGGAAGGGAGGAAAGAGAAAGATGGAGCAGACACTGAATAGAAGGGGGAGAAAGAGAAATGAAGCAGATGCTGGGCTGAAAGGGGGGAAAGATGGGCAGATGCTGGATGGAAGGGGGAGAAAGAAGAGTGGATGATGGATGGGATGACAGAGAGGGCAGAAAGGAGGAAGAGCGGAAATAGATCAGATGCTGGGCAGAAGCAGGAGACAGAGGGGCAGATGCTGGATGGAAAGAGGGGAGGAGCAGATGCTGGATGGAAAGGGACCTCAGGTCAGCATCAGAATGGCCGTGCAAGTCTACATG
Organism: Geotrypetes seraphini; assembly: GCF_902459505.1. Lineage (NCBI taxonomy): Eukaryota > Metazoa > Chordata > Amphibia > Gymnophiona > Dermophiidae > Geotrypetes > Geotrypetes seraphini. The sequence goes on along the minus strand of NC_047090.1, from coordinate 76,243,416 downwards.
GGTCCAAATGGTGCCACACACTGCTAGACACCCCCCCCCCAGTCCATTGTGCTTTCTAGAAGCCAGTATTGTGGTGCAGTCTGGTCCCTGCTAGGTTTTCTCCCCCTAGAATGGGACAGACTGTGCTTTTGCCGGCAAAGGCAGAGTGGTGAGCCTGCATGATGGCGCAAACAAGCCCCCCTCCCCTCCCCTCCCCACCCCACAAGTGTCCTCCACCCAGAATAGGACCGAATCTGGGTTCCCAGTGGCTGAGCATAACAGAAGAATATATAGGTCTAAGGGAGGGACACATGCACAGTGCATTGGGGGAAGTAGTATATTAGGTATATATGATGTCAATAGGTGCCTAAGGGTCCTAGTTACCTCATGTGCCACATGTTTCTTTTTCTACCTTTCCTACAGCTGAGTAGTGATGTTACATAGTATCAGTACTAGTAGTCTGATCTTATATTTTCCTGTTCTCTATAAGTTCCTAAACTATTTAGAATGCTTACATTACATGTAAAATTATAGATATATATACATAGGTATATAAGCATACACAAAATACCTCAAAAGTGAGAATGGGATATATGAAAAATGTGCTTCTATGTTGATTTAAAATCTAATTTGCAGCCTGACCAATATAAATCTCATTAAGTCATTAACTGTCAGCTCAAAAAGTACTGAAATGTTTGTTCCATTTTGTTTTTACCTTTTAGGTTGAGGGAGAATTAATATTCTGTGCTGGACAGATTGCTCTGGTCCCTTGCACCATGCAGCTTGTCACTGGTGGAATACTTGCTGAAGCAGAGGTATCTCTGAATCATGTGAAGAATGTTCTAGAAGCCATGAATCATGGTACCACACTTCACCATGTTCTTATTGCCAGCTGCTATGTGACTCACTACAGTCACATTCATGTTGCTAATTCCATATGGCAAAGGAAACTCAAAGAGCAGAGAGAGGTACAGTATTCATTTTGTACAGTATTTCTCCCATTTTTATTAGGAAAACAAATGCAGGGCTGGACAGATGTCCAGACAGCCATTTCAGTTACTATTGAGATTGAGCTTCTTTAATGGTGTTACATTACAGAGTTAGCGTTTTTTAAGATGGTTTTCAATACATTGGCCATTGTTTGATAGGTGAGATAGGGTTTAAGTCCTCTAATCCAGTAGAGTTTGCCAATAGCATTTTTCACGATGCATTTGATCATCAAGCTATTTCCTCCTCATTTGTTAATTAGAATTAGTTCTGTTTTATCCTTGTTAGCTACATTTGTTTGGAACCATCCGAAGATTTTCTCTAGGCCTGTCTTGATCCACCGTTTTGTCTTCGCATTTCATTTCTTCATGTTTATGTTTATTGTTCATTTGATATCCTGCCAATACAAAAGGTCTAGGTGGCTTACAATTCAAAAACAGAATAGAATTTTCAGTGGGAAGATCAGTTGGACATCCATGTAGATCAGGGGTCTCAAAGTCCCTCCTTGAGGGCCGCAATCCAGTCGGGTTTTCAGGATTTTCCCATGAATATGCATGAGATCTATGTGCATACACTTCTTTCAATGCATATTCATTGGGGAAATCCTGAAAACCCGACTGGATTGTGGCCCTCAAGGGAGGGACTTTGAGATCCCTGATGTAGATGTAGCATTCCCATCCTAGTTTTCTTATGAATTTCCCCAGCTGTAGAAGGAAGATGTTGAACAGCATGGGTGACATAGCAGATTCCTGTGGTACTCCTATGTCTGTTTCTTTCCAGTTGCTTGTGTTCCTCTGCCATTCTACCATCGTTAGTCTTTTGGATAGAAAGGACTCTATCCATGCCATGAGTTTTCCTTTGAGGCCCAATTCAATGCTTCTTGATTTTAGCAGTGCATGTTGTACTAGGTTAAAGATATAACAGCTGAAAGCTGTGAAAAAGTAGAAATGGATAAAAAGGAACAATGTGAAACCAAAGAATAAGCAGAATGTGAAAAAAAAAGTACCTGACCAACAAAAGCTATGCCCCCTTACATCTTCAAAATAGCATGTGTATACTTCACTTTTTTTCTTAATCAACTGTATTCTGTATAGATGTATCGGCATACTGATTTTTTGACAGTAAGTTATCTTTGGTAAGTATCTTTCAAGCACCCTCATATACACACATCACTTTTTTTCACTTCTGTTCCTTTTTATAGCTTTTAATGAGACACCATTTTGGTGGTTTCATGGTTCCCTTTCATTAGTATCACAGATTACTCATTTCACCTTTTCTGTGGAACCGTATGCCGCCTTCTAGTGCTTTTTGCTATGTTCCCGTTTTAGTAATTGTCACACATTTGTTTTCATCCATTGCTCTGGTGGTCAGTTTTGCTGTCTTTCACCATTTCAGTTGATTTTAAATGCTTTTTGTTATAGCACTAGATCAGTGGTCTCAAACTCAAACCCTTTGCAGGGCCACATTTTGGACTTGTAGGTACTTAGAGGGCCTCAGAAAAAATAGTTAATGTCTTGTTAAAGAAATGACAATTTTATAGTTTATAAATCTTTCCTTTTGGCTAAGTCTTAATAATAATATTGTAATTTATAGCTAAAGAGACATATGATCAAAAAACTGTTTTATTTTACTTTTGTGATTATGATAGACATACTGAGGGCCTCAAAATAGTACCTGGTGGGCCGCGAATTTGAGACCACTGCACTAGATGCATTCCAATAGCTGTTGCGTGTTGGTTTTAAGCTTTCATTAAAGGTACTTTGTTTAAATTCATTGGTACCCATAGCTTTTGTTGGTCAGATTGCACTTTTTTCCAACTTCTTCTTCTTTGGTTTTGCATTGCTCCTTTTTATCCATTTCTGCTTTTTCACAGCTTTCAGCTGTGTATTTGTTAAGGGGTTATAATCCTTAAACATTAAAGTCAAAATATTTAAAGCAGTTGTAATAGCGCCCATATTTTAAGACAAGTCATATATAACAACAGCCACACATATCTAATATACAAATATGTAACTGGATCCTCATCCAATTCTCTAGACCAGCACTTTCCTTTTACCCTACAATAGAGCACCAGTCCCAATTTCTCATACCATACTCTCTTTCTCACACCATCTCCAACTTCCCCCCTCCTTCCTTTCCTACTACCCGATATGTAACCATATATCAAAATCTTAAGAGTCATGAACATCAGTTTCCAGTCAGGCTACTCACTATTATTACTTACACGGAACAACCGGTACAAATATTTCTTAGTTACAACAAAATATGTTATTCACTGGAACAACCAGAAAGCCCATGATGCCAATATTGGCCTGTACCGAGCCTGCCTATACCGAGAGCAGATGCAAAGAGGCAGGCAGACCTCCAGGCTGTGAATGCATGGTTGAGGAGATGGTGCCAGGAGGAGGGCTTCCACTTTGTGAGGAACTGGATGTCCTTCTGGGGAAAGAGTAAGCTCTACCGGCGGGACGGCCTACACCTGAGCACAGCGGGAACTAAACTACTGGCAGCCAATGTGAGGAAGGAGATCGAGAGGGCTTTAAACTGAGGAGAGGGGGAAAGCCGACAGCTGATCTGATGTTGACGCTTCGGACAACAGTATCCAGAACAGATGCTGAACGGGCTGACTGCAAAGAGGAAGTAGAGAGACCGGTGGATCTTATGATCAGACAGCGAGGGAAACATCAGGTAAAGGGAGCTTGCTGGGAGGAGACACAAGGGGACTGGGTGGCACGAGGGCGAAAGCTGAGGGCAATATAGGGGTGCCACAAGGCGAGGGGGATCAAACGGAGGCTCAAGGGATGATAGCCCAGGAGGGGGCCGGTAGGGCTAGAAAACCCAGAGGAAAAGCGGGGAAGTGGGGTGGCGGGAATGTGGGGAAACCGAAAGCTACAAGGGTAAAGGCTGAGGGCAAAGCAGAAGCACAGGGAACAGGAGAACTGCCCGAAGTTCAAGGGGAGGCGGCCCAGGTAAATACAGAGGTGGAGGAAAAACGACGGGACCTGCGGTGCTTGTACGCAAATGCAAGAAGCCTCATGGCCAAGATGGGTGAACTAGAGGTCGTGGCCAAAGGGGAAGACCTGGATATAATTGGAATTACAGAAACATGGTGGACAGAGGAGAATCAATGGGATGTGGCGCTGCCGGGGTACAAGCTCTACAGGAGGGACAGGACCCACAAGAAGGGGGGAGGCTTAGCACTATATATAAAGGACTCTATCTACTCAGTCGGGATGGATATGGCAAAGAAGGCAGAGGGGCTGGAATCGCTATGGGTCAAATTGCCGGGAAACAAGGGTGCAGGCATAAAACTGGGGCTGTACTATCGCCCACCTGGTACGCCGGAAGGAGTCGGACACGACTTGGAAGCTGAACTGAGACAAGAATGCAGGACTGGAAATGTAACAGTGATGGGGGACTTCAACTACCCGGGGATTGACTGGAGTATGGGTCACTCCAACTGCACTAGGGAAACAGGATTTGTAGAAGCTGTGAGGGACTGCTTCATGGAGCAACTAGTCAGGGAACCGACGCGAGGGAGTGCTACTCTTGACCTCATCCTAAACGGATTAGGGGGGCCTGCAAGAGGGGTAGAAGTGGGAGGACCACTAGGCAACAGTGACCACAACGCGATCAGATTCACATTAGAAAGGGGGACACCCACAGTAAGGAGGACCGCAACAACTGCACTCAACTTCAGGAAAGGGAACTATGTTGCTATGAGGGAAATGGTGGGGAGGAAGCTCAGAAACATCCTTAGGATGGAGACTGTAGGAAGCGCCTGGACCCTATTCAGGGACACCCTGCAGGAAGCACAAAGAATGTACGTCCCCAGTTTCAGGAAAGGCGGCAAGAACAAGCGGTCAAAGGACCCGGTTTGGAGCTCAACAGAAGTAAAGAGGGCAATAAATGACAAAAAAGTATCCTTCCGGAGATGGAAAAAGGACCCAACGGAGGAAAATCACCAGGCGCACAGGAAATGCCAAAAGGAATGCCACCGAGAGGTTAGAAAAGCAAAAGGGAAATACGAAGAGGGGCTGGCCAGGGAGGCGAAAAACTTCAAGGCATTCTTCAGTTACGTAAAGGGGAAGCGACCAGCGAGAGAGGAGGTGGGGCCGTTGGACAATGGGGATAGAAAGGGAGTGATTAAGGAGGATAAAGAGGTAGCTGAGAGGTTGAACACGTTCTTCTCGTCGGTTTTCACGAGCGAAGACACATCTAATATACCGGACTCAGAGGAGCTCATGAGTGGGGAACAGGCTGAAAAATTGGAACACATAGAGGTAAGTAAGGAGGATGTCCTCAAAAAGATAGACAGGTTAAAAAGCGGCAAATCGCCGGGCCCAGACGGGAACCACCCAAGGGTTCTAAAGGAACTAAGACAAGAAATAGCGGGCACAATCCAGCATGTTTGCAACCTATCCTTGAAAACTGGAGAGGTACCAGAGGACTGGAAATTGGCGAATGTCACACCTATCTTCAAGAAGGGATCGAGGGGTGACCCCTGGAACTACAGGCCGGTGAGCCTGACTTCAATTATAGGGAAGATGGTGGAAGCTATGATCAAGGACAGTATTTGCGAGCACATCGAGAGAAATGGCCTACTGAGAACAAGCCAGCATGGATTCTGTAAGGGAAGTTCATGCTTAACGAACCTTCTGTACTTCTTTGAGGGAATAAGCAGTCGGGTGGACAATGGGGAACCTATAGACATCATTTACCTCGATTTTCAAAAGGCTTTCGACAAGGTGCCACATGAAAGGCTGCTTAGGAAGCTGTGGAACCACGGGGTGGGAGGGGATGTGCACAGATGGATCGAGCACTGGTTGTCGGGTAGACTGCAGAGGGTTGGAGTAAAGGGACAATATTCTGACTGGCGGGGAGTCACGAGCGGTGTGCCACAGGGATCGGTGCTGGGGCCATTACTCTTCAACATATTTATCAATGACCTGGAAAAGGAGGCAAAGTGCGAGGTTATAAAATTTGCAGACGATACCAAACTGTGCGGCAGAGTTAGGACCAGGGAGGAGTGTGAGGACCTACAAAGGGACCTGGACAAACTGGAAGACTGGGCAAACAAATGGCAAATGCGCTTTAACGTGGAAAAATGCAAGGTCATGCATATAGGGAAAAAGAACCCGTTGTTCAACTACAAATTGGGGGGGGCATTGTTGGGAGACAGCAGTCTTGAGAGAGACTTGGGTGTGCTGGTGGATGCATCACTGAAGCCATCTGCACAGTGCGCAGCAGCCTCGAAAAAAGCCAACAGGATGCTGGGCATCATAAAGAGGGGCATAACAACCAGGACGTGGGAAGTCATCATGCCATTGTATCGAGCGATGGTGCATCCACATCTGGAATACTGCGTTCAATATTGGTCGCCGTACCTCAAGAAGGACATGGCAGTACTTGAGAGAGTCCAAAGGAGAGCAACGAAACTGGTAAGAGGGCTGGAACACTGCCCATACGCCGAGAGGTTGGATAGGCTGGGGCTCTTCTCTCTGGAAAAAAGGAGGCTCAGGGGAGATATGATAGAGACCTTCAAGATCATGAGGGGCATAGAGAGGGTGGATAGGGACAGATTCTTCAGGCTGAAGGGGACAACAGGTACGAGGGGGCATTCGGAGAAACTGAAGGGAGATAGGTTCAAAACAAATGCAAGGAAGTTTTTTTTTCACACAAAGGGTCGTGGACACTTGGAATGCGCTACCGGAGGAAGTGATCAGGCAGAGTACGGTACAGGGATTCAAACAGGGATTGGACGGATTTCTGAGGGATAAAGGGATCGTGGGATACTGAGAGAGGTGCTGGGATGTAACACAAGTATAGAAAGCTAACCAGGTAATAAGTATAGAAACCCAATCAGGTCGTGCATGTGCAAGACCGGAGGGTTAGGACTTCGATGGGAAGATAGGACTTCAATGAGAAACCAAGGTGGCAAGGGAGCCCCTTCTGGTGATTCAGACAGGTCGTGACCTGTTTGGGCCGCCGCGGGAGCAGACTGCTGGGCAGGATGGACCTATGGTCTGACCCGGAGGAGGCACTGCTTATGTTCTTATGTTCTTAATACTCTAGTAAATAGGAACTGAAGATCTGTACTGATCCACTGTGGTCACACAAGCAATTACAACAATGGTCTACTCCAAAGATATATTGGCTACCAAATGGACTACTTTTGCTCCCCTTTGCCCACTCTCCACCACAATATGAATGATTTCTGCACTTGAAAACTTGGTTAGGGCTGATTCAGGATTCTTGAGTTTCTTGCATTCACTAGAGTGTGCTATGCTTTTTTCAGTGTCCTCATGCACACATTTTCCTCTTTAATGGCTGCCACCAGTCCAAAGTGATAGCAGTTATGCTCTTCCTGTAGCTTAACCATTACTGGGCTAAAGTCACACTGTTTGTGGATTATCAAGTAAGACCAGTCAGCAAAGATTTCAACTTAGTGATTTTCCCATGTTACAGTTTCTCATGCAGTGTAGCAGCCATTAGCTTCTCCTTAACCATACACCCATGGAAGCATACCACCAAGTCATGATGCTGATCTGCCTGAGCTGGACAAAGAGCCCTATGATTTCTGTCTGTTTTAATTTAAGGCAACACAGAGTCTTCAGCTGAAGTAGATAATAGATGCCTGCACAAACACTGAATAGTAGTAGCCACTATGTTTTCATACTCTGTCTCTGGTATTCCCCACAACTGTAGGTGCAGTTTTCTAGATCATATAATTTCTCCCAGAGAGCCTTCACTGCTTTTTCTACCACAGTTCCTTGTTTCTGTAAAGGCTCGGTCACCCCATTTTGCTCTTCAAATTGTCTGTCTAGGTGATCTAACCTCTGATGCATCTCGGTTGTCTTGGCATAACTCTCCCAACACCTCCTGCAGTTCTATATGTTACCACTCACATCTCTGCTTTTAACTCTGAAAACTATTTCTGCAAATATTTTCTGAGAGAGAGGTCACCAGCACTCTCCTGTGAATCTTGAAGATCCAGCATATGTGGTTACTGACTTCTACCCTGCCCGGCCTGCTCGCTTCTGCATTCAATCCCTCACATGGTCCTGCCTGAAATAAGAGAGAAGTCCTTAATATCTGATTGTTTCTCCTAAGAGACATAGGATACTATGCACAGTTGATTGCCAATGCAGATCTATGTATTATGATCACTTCTTATCGCTCTATTCTGATGTGACTATAATATTGAAAAACGAACCCAGAGCTCCCTGTTCAAGCAGCCATGTCAATCTCTGAAGTCGCTTCTTCCTTTATAATGTTTCTAAACAAAAAAAATGAGTTTTAATAGTCTAATACAGCAAGGAATTCCAAACCATAGCCACCTGATAGGAAAATGATGATGATGATAATTCTTGAAAACAAATCTTTTTTGCCGTTACGTAAGAACCTCTGATTTCGAAGAAAACATATACCACCACTCTTTGATAATTGTAGCAAATCTATCATATATGGTAGAGCATTTCTAACTAAGATTTTGAAAATGATCATACACTTTAAATTTAACTCTAGCTCGATGTGACTATAAATGACAATTTTATTATACTTATTAGCTCAATGCATCAGCCAAACTACGGTATTTTGTATTGTTTGGTATCTTAAATAATTCAAACATGCTGAGTAATACAATATTTCAGTAATCTAGCTGGAATAACAATAAAGTCTGTACTACCAGCCTAGAGGTAATTCAAGATATTTCCTAATTTTCCTCAGTAACATAAAAGATCTTTTGATCACTATATTTACTTATATTTCCATTGATGGCAAACTGTCAACTTCAACCCCCTATGATCCTCAAACACAAATTGAACATATGTTGTGTGTCATTTCTTGAGCATATATGATCATTCCAGGTATTATCTGATGTGTGCAGTAGCAAAAATTTTGTTTTCTCTCTTTAATTTTAACAGATGCAACGTAACCCAGTTGTCTATCAAATCTAAGCAACTTTCTCCAGGTCCCAACCCAGTGATTGCATCATTACATTGAATAAGATAAGTGAGAGAGTAATCCCTATGATAAACTATTCCATGCTTATGATATTACCCCTAATATTTTCACCCTGTGTGATCTTCCAGATAAAAATCCCTTAAACCAGTTGCAAACATTTTCAGTTATTCCAAACTCAGGATTCAATACAATACAATAAAACCAGTTTCTAGACCGCATAACCAGGTAGTTCAATGCAGTTTACAAAAGATTAGTATAAGTACATGGAAGTGAACAGGTATGACAGAATTAGTTACCTATAAACTTATTAAAAGGGTGAGTTTTTAATCGCCTTCTGAAATGAAGATAAGAGTGGGACATAGAAAACAAGTACCTGAGATCACTATCATGCATAGCAGCTTGAAAAGAGAGCAAATGCTCATGATATTTTTTATATTTATAGCCATTAGCTGATGGGAAAACATAAGGATGAAAGCTGCTGGTAAAATATAAGGATAAATTTGGGTAAGACACAGAGACCAAGCATGGAATAAAAGTAAAAATGTCCACACTTGTGCGCCCATCTTTTGTGTTCCTGGGTTCCTGCTTGTTGAAGGATCTTATCCTTAAAGTGGTCTTTTTGGTGGCCATTTCTTCTGCGAGACGCGTTTCTTAGCTGCATGCTTTCTCTTGTAGGCCTCCCTCCCTAGGGAGCGGGTTGTACTGTGGCCTGTTCCTTCCTTTTTGCCGAAGGTGGTCTCGCCTTTTCATGTCAATCAATCTGTGGTCCTCCCAGTCCTGGGTAGTCGGGAGGGCTCTTTGAAGCAGAGGCAGTTAAGAACATAAGAAGTTGCCTCCACTGGGTCAGACCGAGGTCCATCTCGCCCAGCGGTCCGCTCCCGCGGCGGCCCATCAGGTCTGCGACCTATGAAGTGGTTTCTGACCACTTTTATAACCTACCTCAAGTTCTATCTGTACCCCTCTATCCCTTTATCCTCCAGGAACCTATCCAAACCCTTCTTGAACCCCTGTACAGAGTTCTGGCCTATCACTTCCTCCGGAAGCGCGTTCCATGTGTCCACCACCCTCTGCGTAAAAAAGAACTTTCTAGCATTTGTTCTAAACCTGTCCCCTTTCAATTTCTCTGAGTGACCCCTAGTGCTTGTGGCTCCCCTCAGTTTGAAGAATCTGTCCTTATTTACTCTCTCTATGCCCTTAAGGATTTTGAAGGTTTCTATCATGTCCCCTCTAAGTCTCCTCTTCTCCAGGGAGAACAGCCCCAGCATTTTTAACCTGTCAGCGTATGGAAAATTTTCCATACCTTTTATCAGCTTAGTCGCCCTCCTCTGCACTCCCTCGAGTACCGCCATGTCCTTCTTGAGGTACGGCGACCAGTATTGAACACAGTACTCCAGGTGCGGGCGCACCATTGCGCGATACAGCGGCATGATGACTTCCTTCGTCCGGGTTGTGATACCCTTTTTGATGATGCCCAGCATTCTGTTTGCTTTCTTTGAGGCTGTCGCACATTGCGCCGATGGTTTCAGTGATGAGTCGACCATCACCCCCAAGTCCCTTTCCAGGTTACTCACCCCTAGCAGTGTTCCCCCCATTTTGTAGTTGAACATCGGGTTCTTTTTCCCTACATGCATGACCTTGCATTTCTCCACGTTAAAACTCATTTGCCACTTTTTTGCCCAGTCTTCCAGTCTCGTTAGGTCCTTTTGTAGGTCTTCACAGTCTTCCGTGTTTCTAACCCTGCTGCAGAGTTTGGTGTCATCAGCAAATTTGATAACCTCACATTTTGTCCCCGTTTCCAGATCGTTAATAAATATATTGAATAGTAGAGGTCCCAGCACCGACCCCTGCGGAACTCCGCTCGTGACCCATTGCCAATCTGAGTATTGGCCCTTGACTCCAACCCTCTGTTTCCTGCCCGCTAGCCAGTGTTTGATCCATCGGTAGATATCCCCTTGCACCCCGTGGTTCCACAGTTTTTTAAGTAGCCGTTCATGTGGTACCTTGTCGAAGGCTTTTTGGAAGTCAAGGTAAATGATGTCTATGGATTCACCCTTATCCATCTGACTGTTTATTCCCTCAAAGAAGTACAGCAAGTTCGTGAGGCATGACCTTCCCTTGCAGAAGCCATGCTGGCTCGCCTTCAGTTGTCCATTGTTTTCTATGTGTTCGCAGATTGTGTCCTTTACCATTGCTTCCAGCATCTTTCCAGGAACCGAGGTCAAGCTCACAGGCCTGTAGTTTCCCGGGTCACCCCTTGATCCCTTCTTAAAGATGGGCGTGACATTTGCTATTTTCCAGTCCTCTGGGATCTCCCCAGTTTTTAGGGAGAGGTTACATATTTGGCGAAGTGTCTCTGCTATTTCGTTTCTCAGTTCTTTTAGTACCCTTGGGTGGATGCCGTCCGGGCCTGGTGATTTATCGCTCTTTAGTCTGTCTATCTGTCTGAGGACATCCTCTTTGCTTACCTCTAGTTGTACCAGCCTTTCGTCGTGTTCTCCGTTTATAATCACCTCGGGTTCTGGGATATTGGATGTGTCCTCTCTGGTGAAGACTGACGAGAAGAATTTGTTTAACCTTTCAGCTATCTCTTTTTCCTCCTTTATCGCTCCTTTCCTGTCTCCGTCGTCCAGTGGTCCCACTTCCTCTCTGGCTGGTTGTTTCCCTTTCACATACCTGAAGAAGGGTTTGAAGTTTCTTGCTTCTCCTGCCAGTCTTTCCTCATATTCTCTCTTTGCCTTCCTGACCTCTCAATGACATTCTTTCTGGTGTCTTTTGTGCTCTTCCTGGTTTTCTTTTGTTGGATCCTTTTTCCATTTCTTGAAGGATGATTTCTTGTCACTTATCGCCTTTTTAACTGCAGATGTTATCCATGCTGGGTTTCTAGTTCGATTTTTTTTGCACCCTTTCCTAAACCTTGGGACGCACAGGTCTTGTGCCTCGAGCACTGTGCCTTTAAGCAGTGTCCAGGCTTCCTTTACGGTCTTCACCTTCCCTGAGTTGCTGTTGAGCTTTTTTCCTACCATTTTCCTCATGTCCTTGTAGTTTCCCTTTCTGAGGTTGAGTGCTGTCGTTTTGGTTCTTTTCACCTTTGATGTTCCCATGTTTAATTTGTACTGGATCATGTTGTGATCACTGTTCCCTAATGGTGCTATTACCACCACTTCCTTTGCGGGTCCTTCTAGCCCGTTGAGGATTAGGTCTAGCGTGGCATCCCCTCGCGTTGGTTCCGTGACCAGCTGCTCCATGAAACAGTCCCTTATCGCCTCTAGGAATTTAGTTTCTCTCATGCAATTTGAGTGCCCAATGTCCCAGTCTATTCCCGGATAGTTGAAATCCCCCATAACCACCACCCTTCCACTTTTGCACTCCTGCCTCAGTTTGGCCTCCAGTTCCAGGTCGTTTGCTTCTGACTGTCCTGGCGGGCGATAGTACAATCCCAATTTGATGTCAGCTCCTTCCCCTCCTGTCAGCTTAACCCATAGTGACTCCAGACTGTCCGCCCTTATTGTTGTTTCTGTTCTGGATGAGGGAATGGAGTCCTTTATATACAGTGCTATTCCTCCCCCCTTTTTGTGTGCTCTGTCCTTCCTGTAGAGTTTATACCCTGGAAGGGCCACATCCCATTTGTTGTCCTCTGTCCACCATGTCTCTGTGATTCCTATTATGTCTATGTCCTTATTTACGGCTATAACTTCTAGCTCCCCCATTTTAGTCCTTAGGCTCCTAGCATTTGTATATAGGCAATTTAAGTCCCAGTTTGTTACCTTTTCTTTTGGATCTACTCTTGATTTGTTGCTCCTGCTGGTCTCCTCACATGTTGCCTCCTGTGGTGTGTCTATCCCGTCCTCTGCCCGCTTTTTTGTTCTTTGATAGCCCTCTGGGTCCTGCTGTTTCCTCCTTGTCTTACTCTTTATTTCTAGTTGCCTCTCGGGTCCCTGTGCTGCATCTTTGGGTTTATGTCCATAAAGTGTCCATTTTGTCTCTAGTCCACTATCGCCATTTTCTTTTTCAGTATCCTTGCTTGATACTGTGGTCCGATGTGTCGAGGTCAGATCGACTATCGGCTTTCCCCTTGTTATCAGTTTAAATTCATGTCTATGCAGGTCTGGATGTTACGTGCCAGCATCCTCGTCCCAGCCGTGCTCAAATGCAGTCCGTCTCTCCTATAGAGCTTGTTTTTCCCCAGGAAGGTTGACCAGTTCCGTACAAAGAGGAAACCCTCCTCGTCACACCATCGCCTCAGCCATCCATTTGTTGCTTGCAGCTCGGTCTGCCTCTTCGCATCTGCTCTTGGTACTGGCAGGATCTCTGAAAAGGCTATCTTCCCTGTTCTCAGCTTCAGCTTCCTCCCCAGGATCTTAAACTGCTCGGTCAGTGTAGTCATGTTGAAATTCCTTCTGCTGACGTCATTTGTTCCGACGTGGATTATCACTGCTGTGTCCTCTGTCTCAGCTCCCTCCATGATACTCTCGATTCTGTCGGAGATGTCCTTTGTCCTCGCCCCTGGGAGACATGTCACTAGGCGATCAGCTCTGCCTCCTGCTATGTGACTGTCCACCTCTCTCAGGATTGAATCTCCCACCACGATAGCAGATTTTCCTCTCCTCAGCTTCCTCCTGGGTCTCAGGTCTGTGTCGATGATTGGATCCTCCAATCCTTCCTTCTCCTGGTTGATTCCTCCGCAAGGTTCCTCTCCCTCGGCTCCTGGTGGGTCCTGGTGGGTCCTGGTGGCTCCTGGCGGGTCCTGTCCTCCATCCGTTTGTTCCCTTCTGAAGAGCGGGTGATCCTGTATTTCTACCATCTTGCAGGCCTCCTTGATGAATCTTTCGAGCTCTCTGACCTGTTCGTGGATGTGGTTATCTCTGCTGGTGTCCTCGGTTGGTTCAAATTCCCTTGGTTCCTCTATGGAGCGGAGTCCCTCTAGCTCCTGTACTTTGACCTGTAGTCTCCCGATCTCCTTCTTTAGGCTAGCCAGTTCCTGACATCGACTGCATATGTAGGCCTGCCTCCCGGAAGGGAGGTAGTCATACATGTGACAGTCAATGCAGTATACTGGAAAGCTTCGCTTGCCTTCTGCTGCCTCCATAATTCCTTCCATGTGATCTAAAGTTGGTGAGCTGGAGTGTGCCCGACGTGTAGCTAGATGGAGAAGTAGAGAGAGAAGAAAAAAAGTGAGTATAGAAGATGCACAAGTTGGATGTCTGTTGGGTCCTTCGTGCTTATGTTCAGCAGACCCAGGAGTTCCAGAAGTTGGATCATCTTTTTGTCCTCTTAGCGGGTCCTCGTAAGGGGGATGGTGCTTCCAAGGCTACCATTGCATGCTGGATCATGGAGACTATTGCTTCCGCATACCTTCTTCAAAAGAAGCATGTTCCGGAATTTCTCCAGGCTCATTCCATTCATGGTCAGGCAGCTTCTTGGGTTGAGTCTTCTCTGGTACCTCCAGTGGATATCTGTAAAGCTGTGGTTTGGTCTTCTTTGCATTCCTTTGTGTGCCACCACCGTGTGAACATTCAGGCACGTTGGGGCGCAGTGTTCGGTGAGCATGTTTTGGTGGCGGCCCTCCAGGTATCCCACCCATGATGGCTACTGCTTTGGTACATCCCATCAGTGAAGCTGTACCGGTCTGGAGAGGTGCTAAAGAAGGAGAAATTAGATTCTTACCTGCTAATTTTCTTTCTTTTAGACTCTCCAGACCAGTACAGATCTGTCTGTCTGTTGTTCTTACGGGTTTTCGCATGAAGAGTTGGATTTGTTCTGCGGGTTCTAGTATTTTTCTAGGCCCAGGGAGATCAAAAGAACAGCGTCTTTGGCTCAGTTTGCGTGGCTGGCGAGCTGTGGGGACCTTTACTGAAGGGGCTTTATCTATGCATCTTCCAGCAGTATTACTCTATGTTCGTTGTTGCTCCTGTTCGGGGCATTGTTACTGTTATATTTAGCACTGTTTAGTTCTGCTTGGCTATTCAGCAGACTGAGGTTTAATAGGAAAGCATAGCTATTTCTACTACAATCAAAAGATTTTGTCTGTCTCCACCTGCTGGTCATGATGAGCTATTACCCATCAGTGAAGCTGTACTGGTCTGGAGAGTTTAAAAGAAAATTAGCAGGTAAGAACCTAGTTTCTCCATGTCTCTCTGTTCTGACCTTACCAATCCAATTAAAGAACCATTTAGATCATTTTCAACTTCTTCACAACTCATAATCTGGCTTTAGACATTTCTTTCAGTACGAAGACGGTTATCGCATCTCTTCTCAATGACTGGTACAAGATACTCAGCAAAGGTCAGAATGCTTTTATCCTTCAGTTCGACCTCAGCAGCCCTTTTGATCTTGTGGATCATGACTTATTGTTACAACGTTTGGAAGTTTTTGGTCTAACAGGAAAAGTACTAAACTGATTTAAAGGCTTCTTAAAGTCCCGTAGCTACCAAGTTAAGATTGATGACACATTATCCACCTCATGGCATAGTGAATGTAGTGTCCCTCAAGGCTCTCCACTATCTCCCTTGCTCTTCAATGTTTATCTTTCATCTTTAGGGATCCAGCTCAGCAATCTTAATATCTCTCATTACAACTGTGCTGACGACATCACCATGATCATTCCTGTCACCAGTTTGACTCCTCCTGAACTGCATTTACTGGATACCATCCTCAATGCAATAGAAAACTGGATGTCCAGCTACAAGCTGTACAGTATAAAGCAGTAATGAATTGTCATCAATTCTTGTATGTAAACATTCCAGAATTGTTAAAAAATAATATAAGAACATAAGAATTGCTGCTGCTGGGTCAGACCAGTGGTCTATCTTGCCCAGCAGTCCGCTCACTCGGCGGCCCCCAGGTCAAAGACCAGTGCTCTAAATGAGTCCAGCCTCACCTGCGTATGTTCCAGTTTAACAGGAACTTGTCCAACTTTGTCTTGAAACCCTGGAGGGTGTTTTCCCCTATAACAGACTCCGGAAGAGCGTTCCAGTTTTCTACCACTCTCTGAGTTAAGAAGAACTTCCTTACGTTTGTATGGAATCTATCCCCTTTCAACTTTAGAGAGTGTCCTCTCGTTCTCCCTACCTTGGAGAGGGTGAACAATCTGTCTTTATCTGCTAAGTCTATTCCCTTCAGTATTTTTGAATGTTTCGATCATGTCCCCTCTCAGTCTCCTCTTTTCAAGGGAGAAGAGGCCCAGTTTCTCCAATCTCTTACTGTACGGCAACTCCTCCAGCCCCTTAACCATTTTAGTTGGTCTTTGAACCCTTTCGAGTAGTACCATGTCCTTCTTCATGTATGGCAACCAGTGCTGGATGCAGTACTCCAGGTGAGGCGCACCAAGGCCCGATACAGCGGCATGATAACCTTCTCCGATCTGTTCGTGATCCCTTTCTTAATCATTCCTAGCATTCTGTTCGCTAGTTATACACCAAAAAGATCATTGCGTTCTGAGAATTTAGCTTTATTGAAGATGACTGTGAATTCAAGGCTTGTTGAGACTGGTAAAATGACTTTTTGTTGTGCCCGAGTTGTTAAGGATCTCCCTGGTGTGTCAGATACGAAATTGCTGTGAAAAGGGCATGTTTAGAAAATTACTTAAGATGTAGTTATTTGTAGATGCCTTTCTCTAGCCAATAATTTTCCTCTCTGGCAGAGTTGATGAACTATTCATGATCTTTATTATGCAAGCGATGGTATTATTCTGTAGTCACGATTTCTGAGGATTGTTTGTATGCTTATTTTATCATGTTTCTGTTTTAGAATTGTGTATGTAAATTATGTAAACCGTTTAGTTTTAAAGGGTATAGAAATTTTTAAAATAAAATAAACACGGAGAAAAACTACATTCTTCTTAGCTACGGCCTCCCATTCTCCGATTAATTCCATAACCTTAAGAGGTGTCAATTATCCCTTCTCCACAACCATCAGAATCCTAGGAGTACACCTAGACAGGCAAATGTCCATGTCCGTTCACATCAGCCTAGAGAATGACACGGGGAAAAAATCTGTCCCTGTCACTGCACCGTCCCCGGCCCACCATCCTCTGCACCGCCCCGTCACCGCCGTTCCCTTCACCGCCCCGTCACCGTCACCGCCATCCCTTTCACCGCCCCGTCACTGCCACTGCCATCCCATTCACCGCCCCGTCACCGTCCCCGTCTAGCTCCCATCTTCTTCCCTCTGCTCCCCCATAGTCTGGCATCTGTTTTCTTCCCTTCCAGCGTCTTCTCCCCACTCTGCTTTCCACATTTCCTTTCAGGGTCTGTTCCTCTCTACCCTCTTTCAATGTATGTTCTATTCCTTTCCACCACCACCCTTCCCTCCCTCCTTTACCATCTGTTCCTTTCTACCACCCTTCTTTCATATCTTCTATCAGTCCCTTCACCATCACTAGCAGTCTCTCTTCTCCCTTACCATGAGCAAATAGAACTTCTGAAAATTGTATTGCTGAGGCATTATTTCTAGTATGCCTTTTTTTCCAGATGGATAATGACATCAATTTTATAATTCTTACTGTCTGCTCTGATTTCATTCACAATTTGGTTTGTGTTTTGTACCTGAGGATTCCATGAGGCATTTAACCTTTTCCTGTCTCTTCTGTGATTTCAAGTTGATTCCTTCAATAATGGAGTCTCAAGGCAGTAGCAGTTTTCTATTTTGGTCTCTTTTGACATTGTTTAAGGGATTTCTTGTACATTTGGTGCTGGTCTTCTTTGATGAGGTCACTTCAGAATCTATTTCCAAGCAAGAGAAACTTTTTCCCTTTCACCCCCTCCTTCCTTGTGTGAGCCGGAACACACGGTCCCCGCAAGCAAGTAATTTTATATCATTTTCATTCTATTCATTCATAGAAATTAAAGTCTAGATAATGCCAGTCACATAACAAAACATGATTTTACAAAAATAATTCCCTGCACAGTCAAGCCTGCAAGGATTACTAGATGTCTTTCAGCAGCTCCCCTCCCTCCCTCTCCCTTACCTTTGTGGCCAAGTCAAAATGATCTACCAACAATAAAATTTTAAAAACACAAAGCACGCTGTACGCAGAGAAAATGTTAATTATCATTTATATTCTGCGGGTTTTCAAAGAGGTCAAGGCAGATGACTTTATGCAATGTCACCTCAGTAACAACTATACAAAAATAGACAAATATTCCCCCTCTCTTTTTATTAAACTGCGATAGCGGTTTTTAGCGCAGGGAGCTGCGCTGAATGCCCCACGCTGCTCTCGACGCTCATAGGCTCCCTGCGCTAAAAACCGCTATTGCGTTTTAGTAAAAGGGGGCCATAGTGCAAAATATAGACAGCAGATATAAATTCTCAAAACGGACACATTTTGATCACTAAGTTGAAAATAAAATCATTTTTCCTACCTTTTTGTCTGGTGATTTCATGAGTCTCTGGTCCTTCTTCTGGTCCTTCTTCTTTCTTCTCCTGCCCCCCCCCTCTTTCTTTCTCTCTCCCCCTGGCTCCCCTCTTTATTTCTGCCTTTCTTTCTCTCTCCCCCTGGCCTCCCTCTTTATTTCTCTCTCCCCCTGGCCCTCCTCTATCTTTCTGCCTTTCTTTCTCTCTCCCCCTGACCCCTCTTTATTTCTGCCTTTCTTTCTCTCCTCCTGGCCCCCCCTCTTTATTTTTTCCTTTCTTTCTCTCTCCCTCTAGCCCCCACAAAGCCACCGTGCCAATTTCTCCACTTCCACGATTCTTTCCCTACCCTCACCCCCAAACCAGCAGCCGATTTCTCCCTGCTCCTTCCCCGATGTCCTGAACTTCATCGGGCAGCAGCAGCATTCACAATTCACTGCTGTTGCCGGCTTCAGGCCTTCCTCTCTGTCGGGTCCTGTCTTCATGAAAACAGGAAGTAGGCAGGACCCGGCAGAGAACAAGGCCTGAAGCCGGCAACAGCAGCGAATTGTAAACGCTGTTGCTGCCCGAAGAAGGTAATGGAGCACTGAGGCAGTCCGCTTCTCCCCCCTCCCAGCCGAACCCCTGCTGAGCCTCCTATCTCCTCCCCCTGCGAACCTTTCCGACCCTCCCAGCGAGAGCAGCAAACCTCCTTCGCGGCTTTCTCCTTCCTCTGCCGCGTCACTGATGACGTCATCAGTGATGCGGCAGAGGGAGGAGAAAGCCGACACTACTGGAGGGAGGTTTGCTGCTTTCGCTGGGAGGGTCGGAAAGGTTCACTTGGGGGGGGAGAGATAGGAGGGTCAGCAGGGGTTCGGCTGGGAGGAGGGAGAAGCGGTCTGCCTCGGTGCTCCAAGGCCTGGCGTCATTACCTTTTTCGCCCCTCCCGCCCCCCCCCCCCCCCTTGGTACGCTACTGCTCTCCAGCTCTCCTTAGTTTGCCGGTTTTCTTTTTCGGCGACCGGCACGCTTTCAAAGAGCCGCGCATGCGCGACTGCTCAAAGTTCAATCTTCTGCTCTGCTGCAACTTCCTGTTTCCGGTTGGGTCAGAGCAGAAGATTGAATACTGAGCAGCCGCGCGGCTCTTTTGAAAGCGTTCCGGTCGCCGAAAAAGAAAGCCGGCAAACTAAGGTGAGGTGGAGAGAGGAAGCTGGTTAAACGATCGAGCCGGCGTGCGGGTGGGGGCTACGGGGACCGCACGATCCTTTATGCCTCACTGCGGTGACAAAACCATTCACCGCTCCACGGGGCGGTGATGGCCTTGTCCCCGTCCCCGCAGAGGCTGCTAATTTTCATTCCCCGTTTTTGGCGGGTTACCCGCGGCTAAACGCGGTAGCCGCGGGTAAACCGCCACCGTGTCATTCTCTACATCAGCCTAGTCACTCAAAAAGGTTTCTGCGCACTCTAGAAGCTCAAATCAATAAGGAAATATTTTGACCAAGCATCTTTCATCCTCCTAATCCAATCTTTAGTTATAAGTATCTTGAACTATTGCAACATTATCTATTTGTCCAGACTTCACAAATACTTCCAGAAGCTTAGCATAATCCAAAACACCACTATTAGGCTAATAATTAAATTTGAAAAAGTCTGACCACATTATTCATTATCACAAACTTTACTGGCTGAAAATGGAAAACTGAGTATTATTCAAACTGGGCTGTTTCTTTTACAAAGTATTTAATGGATTATTACCCTCCTACCTTACTGATCAATTTTCATTTAATGGATTATTACCCTCCAATCTTATCGATCGATTTTCCTTCTCCAGGCCTGGGCAAACCACTAAACCTCAATCGTTTTTTACTTTTCCATCAGTTAAAGGTTCTACCCGCAAGAGATTCTTATCGAAGCTCCTAGCCTACCAAGCAGCTTCAAAAGATCCAAATTGGAGTCAACTAGTCCGCTCCTCAACCTCTTATATGCATTTTAGGAAACTCTTAAAAACATTTCTCTTCTCAAATTAAATTGTCCTAATTTAATAACATCCTTTTCCCCCATTATCGAGAAAACTCTCCCATTCTTTCTCCATCCTTGTTATAAGTTTTAATTCATCACACTTGATGTTATTATTTACAATATTTCTGTTGTTTTGTTTTATCCTGTAAACCGCTTTGAACTGTAAGGCTTATGTAGTACATAAATAAAAAATTATGTTACGTTATATTACTTTCCTTACATTTCTACTGGCTGTGCTTCTACATTCTGTTAGCTGCCATTTAGCAAAGCTATTGATTTAACAACCTGCAACAAGTTAAAAAAAAATAATAATAATAAAGAGGCCAGTAGTTTCTCAGTGCATGACTTAATCCAAGATGGTTCTTTTAGACTTAGTTTCTAAAAAAAAATCTTATCACTTTAGGGCATTAAAGTGGCCTTTAAGTCTGAGTGAGCATAGTGTTTCCATTTTTTTTTTCTTCCGTGCCTAATTTCAGAACCATGGTTTTCAAAGTCTCTCATAACCTTCCAAGCAGCTTTACAATGACAAGAAACCATCTGAGTAAGAACACTGCTAAATGCTAATATAAAATGTATGTGTTAGTACCTTAATAACAGGCCCAGCTTTACTTAATGAAAGCACTGAAAGCAAACAGTACTACTCACGATTTTATTAGAACTCAAGTGACTATAATTTGGGGCAAATTATCCACTATTTTTGTTTCCATATCTAAAACAGATTCTAAAAAGACTGCTGCGTGTTCTGTTTGGAACTAGGGTAGCACAAATGTGTCATTTGAGTGTAAGTGCATTGTATGTGTAAACAACTTGCCCAAGTCAAGCCCATAGCCTTTTCTCTGAATGCAACTTGTCAATACCTTTGCAAGCAATGGTTTTTCTTTCTCTACCCCCTTCTCCGAAATAAAGTGCCTGCAGCCTGTCATTATCTTCCCCTCTTCTCCTAGTCATCAGCAAACAGCTGACAATTGAGCCTGTAAATTGAAAGCCTGGGTGAGTGTTACGGCCTTATTGATGCAAGATAAAATGACTGTTTTAACTTGCTTATTATTTCTCCATTTAGAGATCAGGCGATCAACAGCTTTACAGCCGCCAACTGATGTGTTAGCAGGATAGGAACTTAATTTAAAAATAGAATCAACAGCAACCCTTACTAGGGAATTGCTAATAGCAAATGTAATTCATAGGCTCTATCCCCCAGCAAAAGAGATTTTAAAAATAATATTCAGACTTTTATGTAAAACAAAAGAACTCAGATGTAAATTGCTCTATAACAAAAGGGTGCAAGTTCTATGAACTGTGTTAAATGTTGGTGAATCTGCATGTAAAGAACATTCTGAAAAACAGAGATTAATAGCCTATAAGAATCATTAGCCACATCTTATCTGATCAGTTTGCTCCAGTTTATCCTGCTGTAGTACCAACTGCTTATCCCATCCATAGGCAAAAAAAAGAGGTCCAAACTACTGTATTTTTCATTCCATAAGATGCACCTGACCATAAGACGCACCCTAGATTTAGAGGAGGAAAACCAAGAAAAAAATATTCTGAACCAAATTGTGCCTCTGAACCCAGCTTCCTAGAAAAATAGACAAATATACTGCAACAGATAGATCTTGATCACTAAATTGAAATCCTATCTTTGTTGTCTAGTGATTTCTGGTTGCACTAGATAGTTCTTTCTTTCCTTCCTTCCTCAGGCCCAACAATTGTCTCTTTTTATTCCTTCCCTCCTTCCTTCCTAAATCCCGAGTTCCTTCCCCCTCACTGCCTTCCAGCCTTTTTCCTACTTCCCTCCTGCACCGATGTCTGCCTTCCTCCCTGCTGCTCCAAAGTCTGCCTTCCTCCCTGCCACGCTGATTCCTCCTCCCTGGACCACCGCTCGCCCACTGCTGCCGCAATTCCATGAAGGGAAGGGCTGGCAGCGTACAATCGGGCACACAAGCCTTCCCCCAATGTCAATTCTGATGTCGGAGATAAGGTCCGGGACAGTGATCATCTCCCTTGAAAGAGGAGACTGAGAGAGGACATGATCAAAACGTTCAAGATAATGAAGGGAATAGACTTAGTAGATAGAGACAGGTTGTTTCTCCCTCTCCAAAGTGGAGAAAACGAGAGGGCACTCTCTAAAGTTAAAAGGGGATAGATTCCGTACAAGCGTAAGGAAGTTCTTCTTCACCCAGAGAATGGTAGAGAACTGGAATGCTCTTCCGGAGTCTGTTATAAGGGAAAACACCCTCCAGGGATTCAAGACAAGGTTGGACAAGTTCCTGCTGTATCAGAACAAACGCAAGTAGGGCACTGGTCTTTGACCTGGGGGCCGCCACGTGAGCAGACTGCTGGGCGTGAGGGACCACTGGTCTGATCTAGCAGTGGCTTTTCTTATGTTCTTAGATCTCCTTATGAAAAGGCAATTTGAAACCTTGGCAGCAGCAACCTCCTTTGTGGTAAGCACTCGCCATAAAATGTTACATCAGGCTTCAGAGGAAGGCATGATACCCCCAGTGGTAATTTCAGGGGTAGATTATGTTGCAGACAGAATGTCTGATGTCTGTCGATTCTGGTATATTTGGTGGTCTTTCTGGATGTTTCCTCTGAACTTGATATGCTAGAACACATAATTTTGCTAGATAGATTGAAATCTTGTGGTGTGGGAGGTATAGTGCTGAAATGGTTTTCATCATATCTATATGATCGTCAACAAGAGGTCATGGTGTATGGGATACTGTCCCTTTATCAGGGAATCATGACGGGTGGCCCACAGGGTTCCGCCCTTTCGGCAGTTCTGTTCAACATTTATCTTGTTCCACTCTGCAGGCTGCTGATGAGTCTTGGGATCTCTTACAGACTCTATGCGGACGACATTCAATTATTTTTTCCTGTGGATGGAGATTTTGAAAGGGCAGTGCAGTGACTGCAGATGGTGTTAATAAAGATAAAGGGTTGGATGGATTATAACAAATTAAAGCTCAGCGTTCAGAAAACAAAAGTGATGTGTGTTGGGAGAGCTTTAGGAGATGATGTGCCGACTGCACTTGAAACTTCTGGGTACTAAGGTGACAGTGGTTGCAAAGTACTTATGAGTTCTAGTGGATTCAGGCCTGACTTTTTGTGGACATATTCAGGTAATGGTTCATAAAGTGTTTTTTAAGCGGCGAATGTTGAGTAACTTGAAACCGTATCTGTCTGGTAGTACATTTAAAGTCGTCTTGCAAACAGTTGTGTTATTCAGTTTGGATTACTGTAATCTGGTACTTTTAGGTATACCTGCTTCGGCCTTATGTGCGCTGCAAATGGCACAAAATTTGATCGTCAGGACATTGTTCCAATTGGGGAAGCGTAAACATGTATCCGATTGGTATGTTACACTATATTGGCTTAAAATGAAATATATGATATGTTATAAAGCAGTGTTTTTCAACCGCTGTTCCGCGGCACACTAGTGTGCCGCGAGATGTTGCCTGGTGTGCCGCAGGGCCGCCATCAGGGCAGTACTACCAGTCCTGCATTCAGGGGCCCGGAGCTGACAGGGGGCCCGAGGCAGGGGCGCCAGTAGCTCGCCAAGGCAAAGTGAGTCGATCACCCAGGACTCACTTTGTCTTGGCGATCTAATCTATCGAGCCGATAAGTCTTCTTCTCCCCGACGTCAATTCTGCAGTCGGAGAGGAAGTTCGGGCCAGCCAATCGCTGCCTGGCTGGGCGGAACTTCCTCTCCGATTGCAGAATTGACGTCAGGGAGAGCATGCGTCGGCGTCGGCTTTGGGGCCTGTTATCCATTGGTGGGTCCTGTTCCCCGATGGCAGCGGCAGTGGCAGTGGCTTGGGGAACGGCAGGGAGAAAGAAAGAAAGGGAGCAGGCAGGGAAACAGAAGGAAAGAAGAGAAACAGAAAAAAAGAAAGAAAGGTCAGGGAGAGAGGAAGAAAAAGTTGGGGGAGGGAATGAGGTGTGGAGGAGAGAAAGCATACAGGCTGATAGAAGGGAAGAAAGATTGGATGCACAGTCAGAAGAAGAAAGTGCAACCAGAAATCACCAGACAAGGTAGGAAAAATGATTTTATTTTAAATTTAGCAAAGTGGAGGCAGTATTACCACAGTTTTCAAAGGAATTTGCCCAAATAACTTAATAGTTAACTGGGTAAATTCCCAGAGATGAAAACTTCCCTTCACTTACTATACACAGTTCTGAATTTATATCTGCTGTCTATATTTTACAATATGGTCACCTTTTACTAAACCGCAATAGTGGTTTTTAGCGCAGGGAGCCCATGAGCGTCAAGAGCAGCGCTGGGCATTCAGCGCAGCTTCTTGTGCTAAAAACTGCTATTGTGGTTTAATAAAAAGGATGGAGGGTATATTTGTCTATTTTTGTATGCTATAAAAACCAAATACAGAGAGAGACTGAGAGCTGTTGACGAAGAGCTACGTGTGTGTCTTTCTTCGATTCCAGCCAGAATATCAGCTTTGTGTTCAGCCAAACAGGCCCAGGTTTCGCACTGAATAAAGTATTTTATAATTTTTCACTATTCTGTTTACTTAATATTTCATAATAAAGTAATTATAAAATACTTTCTTTGTGTTTATTTGATTCCTATTCAAGAGAATTACTTTATATATAGTCAATATAGGCACAGAGTTAAATTTTTTAACATTTTCTAATGGTGGTGTGCCTCGTGATTTTTTTCATGAAACAAGTGTGCCTTTGCCCAAAAAAGGTTGAAAAACACTGTTATAAAGTGTTGTTACTGGTCTACCTCTGTGTTCACAATTTTGCACCAAAGTTTTTGATGGAGAGCATTTTACCACATGTGCCTCAGGAGTTGCACTCTGTCAATTGTGTGGAATTATATATTCCAACTGTTAAAGAGTTGAAGCCTGGGTCCCAGGGAATGGAATAGGCTTCCCTTGTATATTAGTCAGCAGAGCAATTTACAGAATTTTTAAACACTGTTGAAGAAGCACCTTTTTTGCAAAATGAAGTATGGATTCTAAATTATGTCTTTTATATTATATGAAAGAGCGCTGGTCGCTAAACTAGTTTACTGTTTGTATTTGTTTGCCATTGATTGTGTATGTATTCGTTGTGACCCACTTTGGAAAAGGCTGGATACAAATAAATAAACTATAAAACTATGAGTAAGGTGTCTGCATATTCTATTGCCACTTGCAGGATGCTTTGGATCCGGCAGTGAGCGGGAGATTCAGCCTCTAAAGCCACTTTGAGCAAGCTTCCCTTTAAGGGTCAAATGCTTTTTGGCAAGTGATTGGACGATCTGAT
The DNA here is from genome assembly GCF_902459505.1 of Geotrypetes seraphini. NCBI lineage: Eukaryota > Metazoa > Chordata > Amphibia > Gymnophiona > Dermophiidae > Geotrypetes > Geotrypetes seraphini. Next base: position 76,217,869 of record NC_047090.1, on the reverse strand, counting down.
CACCATTGTAAATGGATCAGTGTCCTAAGTCCTTGCCAGATAGTAGACCTCGGGCCCCGAGGGGATCAAAATCTAGGCAGGATCTAGCTACCAGCCGACCCTCAAGTTCAGGTGGCCATACTGCAGCTGCCTCTAGGAAGTCTCAATAACGCCAGGCCCCTCTCCAATCTGCTCCAGATAGGTAGGAGACTTGCAGAATTCAGGGAAGCCTGTAAATGCATTTGTACAGACAACTGGGTGCTGGACATCATTCAAGAGGGTTACAAGCTCGAGTTCCTTCATCCTTTTTGGGATTTCTATATAGATTCACTGGCTGGAAGGCTGGAAAAACCAGAATGTGAGATACAGAACAGCACCTATTGCAAATACAGATGATAGAAGTTCCAGAGGATGAACCGGGCTTGGGCAGATACTCTGTGTACTTTATCATACCCAAGAAAGACTCTTGACAACTGGAGACCCATTCTGGATCTGAAATCCATCAATACATACTTGAGAGTACCCAAATTTTGGGATGGAGATCATGCACTCAGTCATTGCCTTGGTAGCTCCTGGGGAATATCTGGTCTCCCTGGATCTGACAGAGGTGAAACGATCAGGTCCCAATTTGTATTAGCCTCGTTCTGCTGTCCTGACTACAGATGCATCCGGGGACACCTCTTTAGAAAAAAAAATCACACACACACACACACACACACACACATGCACATGCAAGTAGGCAAAAAGATGTCTCTCTCTTCTTTATTCAGAGTACTGCATACACCTTTTATAGCATTTCACATGGGTCAGTTTTTTTAGCATATGACTGTAGGAAAGACCATATATGGTAACAGGATACATAAAAGCAACTAGAAAAAGGTAGCAAACATAAGGGGGGGGGGAATAGTGGGAAGTTTCCATTACAGCATATAATACTGTCTTGTCTAAGGTCTAGCAATGTTTCTTTTGTAACAAATGTTTCTTATCAAAACACGTTAACTCAGAACAAAATGGGGACACAGAGCTCAGAACACAAAAAGAAAAGACCTTGGCAAAATGATGTTTCAGCAGTTCCTTTTACACAAGCAGGAATAGAAAAACTTACAAAGAATATATGTGCCCCTTCAAGAGGCATACTTGCACATTCCTATCTTTCCAGAGCACAGAAGGTTTCTCCACTTCCGTGTCTTAAAGAGACATTTCCAATTCTTGGCACTCCCCTTTGGGTTTGCAACTGCACCTTGTACCTTTACCAAGGTAATGGTGGTAGCAGCAGTGGTGCACTTGTGCAAAGTTGATTTTCAGGTACACCTTACCTGGACAACTGGTGGTGTCCAGGGAGGAGGGACTCAAAGCTGTGACAGGTAGTTCAGCTGGTACAGAACTTGGGCTGGATTATCAACTTCCACAAAAGCCTTCTAGATCGGTCCCAGTCTCTGGAGTACCTAGGAATAGTGTTCAACATGGTGGAGGGGCATGCAAATTGCAATGCCAGATTTTGGAGAGCCTGGAGATACTGGATCCCACAGCTTGGCATTATCTGCAACTTTTGGGTTCCATGATGATTACCATAGAGGTGATACCATGGGCTAAGGCTTATCTTCACTCTTTACAGAGCTTGCTTTTGTCTCATTGGTCTCCACAGGCACTTCTTACAGGCAGGTCTTACAGGCACTTCTGGTCTGGACATTGGAGGCCCATCGCAGCTAGTGGTGGTGGCTATGACCAGAGTTCCTAGCCAAAGGATTACCGTTTTGCATCACATTGTGGGTGATCCTAACAACAGATGGCCAGCCTTTATGGCCATTGCAAGGGTCATCTGGTCCAGGGTCGCTGGTCTCCCTCTCAGAGGCAGTGGTCAATAAACAGGTTGGAGTTGAGAGGCATTCAGTTAGTTTTTCAAGGGTTCCAGGGGAACCTAGAAGGATGGTCAGAGTTTTCTTAGACAATTTGCCAGAGAGCTGTCGCCCTGCCCCCTAACCCAAATGAGGGGGCGGAGTTTGGGGCTTGGTAAAAAACAGCCTGCTCCTGAGAGAGGAAGTATGGTCAGAGAAAGAAGGCGTCTGACAGGAGACAAGGCAAGATGAATGGGAAATGGAAGTAGACATTTTTGTTCCAGCAAAAGCTCAGCCTGGAAAGGTTGAGGGTATGGATTTCCAGGAAGCTGGATTTAGCCCCATTGGGGGTGAAGAAGCCATGGAGATAAATTGGTGTAAACATGAATCTGAGAGTTTTCCTTGAATTGCTGTGGCTGGGACTGTGCTAAGAACTGAAGGACTTGTGTGTCTTTAAGCCAGGAAAGAATTAGTTTTCTTTTGGTTTTCATCTCATTTCTGATGTACACTTACCTGGAGAACGTTATGGATATTTCTTGTGGGACCCTTTGAGAAAGGACTGTATGAGTTTTTGCAAACTTTATGTTTTCACTTGCCTTACACTGTTGGGGAATGTTTGCTGACCAGAGCCTGTGCAGGCTGCTGGAGCTGATTAAAGCATTTGATAACAGCTGTGCACATGAGTTGCTCTACAAACGGAAGAGCAGCAGCAGGGAACGCTGAAACTGAAGGTGAATGCTAATCTTTTGTTACTTATTACTTTTGAGTTTTGCTTGAACCTAGCTATCTTGCTGAGCAGTGGAAGAGCTGATTTTGAATACCAGTGTATTAAAGAGCTGTACTACCAGACAGACTGTTTAGTTTAAGCATCCTGCTGAACAAGGAAATTTCTGAGTGGCCATTTTGAAGCTCTGAAGTTCTTTTACTCTTCTACAAATTCCTTCCACAGGTGTCAAAGTCAGTCCTCGAGTGCCGCAATACAGTCGGGTTTTCAGGATTTCCCCAATGAATATGCATTGAAACCAGTGCATGCAAATAGATCTCATGCATATTCATTGAGGAAATCCTGAAAACCCAACTGGATTGCGGCCCTCAAGGACCGACTTTGACACCCAAGCAATAGTGTGGTGCTCTACTATATCACGTTCTGTTTTGAGTGCTTGGTTTCATACACTGTTGTACAGAGGAAGTTTGTGTTCTGTTGCTTGCTGTGTCATCAACATGGTATAACTGGAGCTACCAATAAAAGCCTTGAAACTGAAGCCATTCTGACGTATTTGCTTTATTATCAAGAAAGAAAGTTTACATACTTGTGTCATCTGGAAAGCCACGCTGAAACTGATGAAAATAGACCTGAGGGTTCTCCAAGTTACAGGGGACACGCCGGGCTAGTTTCTTTAGCGGCAACTGGAAGGGAAGATTAGGTTCTTAACTTGGTACGCTTCTTTCCAGTAGAACAGCATATGAGTCCAGATGCCGTGTCCTATCCATTTTCAGTTCAGCCTGCTTTTGGTCTCAACCTTGTCAGACTATACTGTATACAGTACAGGCTTGTCTTATAGCAGGTATCCGATAAGCTACTAGTGAGAAGATATGGGATCACATTATATTTACTCGGGAGTCTGGCTGGTGGTTTCAGAGAGGTATAAGTGTTAGTGCTGGTTGCACACAAGTAGGTGGTTTTTGTTTTTTCACTTCATCTTGTTCATGCTTGTTGCACTTGTAAATTGCATATATTTTCTTGTAGAGCAGATCAAAAGCCAGTGAGAAGGTTTATGTCACTGAAGTGTAGGGAGGAGAATGATTTAGTTAAACATGAAAGTATCTTGCTTAAAATAACTTACGCTATGACATCACTAATATGGCATTTTGAGAAAGCCCAAATTCTGCCTTATCAGTTTCAGAAAGCGACAGTACTCAGTTTAAGTATTTAAATTCCTGAGAGTAAATTTTCCATAATATTATTTGTCACCTACAGGAGGAAAAAGAAGGAGAAGATGGTGGGGGTCCACGGGCTGTGTCTGGAATTCTGGTAGTTGTTGTGGTTCCACACCTACCCAGAGGCTCTGCTATTGAGTGGCACGTCATTGCAGCTACAGACAACCCATGGCAAAGGAAAAATTTCAAGCTATCAAGAAGACTGCCAGGCTGCCAGATAGAGTGTGAGGCTGTAGAACTGAGCTGTAACTCAAGTGCATCCATCTCTCTGGCCCTCTCCTGGCATTGTCCATCACTTCCTCCTATAGGTCTGGAGCAAGCACTGAAAGAACTGTTTACTTTGTTTCTGAAAGCCCTGGAATGGCTTGTGGATGACAGTTTGATCCCCCTATGTTTCAGGACTTTCTATAAAACAGATAGTGTGGATACTGAAGACCTTCAAACAGGTAACACCTTGGGAGAGTAAATTTTATTAGAAAAAAAGAGCATATGTACAATAATGTGGTGAAATTGTTATAAGAGCAATTTTGGATCAGAATATAAGAAAGCCCTTACTGAGTCAGACTGAGGTCCATCAAATCAAGGATCTTTTTCAGAAGTAGCCAGTCCATACAACAAGTATCCAGCAGACCCCCAAAAGTACAGTACATCCATTTCCCACAGTTCATTTACAGGGACGAACAAAGACTCTTCCCAATCTATGGTCTATGACTTAATCATGGCTGGACAGATTCAGCTTCAGTAGTTGGAGAACAAGGCCAGTGCCAGGCAGACTTCTATGGTCTGTGCCCTGATCTTGGCTGGGACAAATTAAGATCAAGTATGCATTTGTAGTATCAAGTTTATTAAAAATTTGTTGTACACGCAATATCAAATACTTCAATGTGTATGACAATTTAAAAATAGGAGACAAAAATAAAACAATTTTATACAAATAAACATACAGTATATACGTACAAATAATTACCGATACAAAAGGAGAGGAGGATGAACTACAATCTTTAAAGAAAATACATCTGGAGGGTAACAAAGAATAATCATGAAAGCATGGATAAGCCTAGAAGAGAAGGTAAAGAAGATTCTGACCTATATATAAGGTCTTATTAAAATTAGGTATTACAGCATAAGCATTAATGATAGACGAATTATCCTATCTATATCTTAAATGCATCCTTATACAAGAAACTTTTTAAAGAGCTTTTGAATTTTTCTAATGAGGATTCATCACGTAAATAAATTGGTAAGCTGTTCCAGAGCTGGGGTGCTATAACCAAAAAAATAGTAGATCTCCTAGTACCTATTACTTTTAAAGAAGGGATAGTCATCAAATGCTGTTCTGTTGATCTAAGTGTTCTAAATGGAGAATATGGTATCAGACTGGATGGACCAGGCTCTAGTCTTGTTCTCCAACTACTGAAGCAATCATTAAAGCCCCACTCTAGCCCTTCGAAATCTCTCCAGCCATGATCGGGTCACAGACTGTACAAGGCTGCCTGGCACTGGCCTTGTTCTCCGATTACTGAACCTGTCCAGCCATGATCAAGGCATAGACTGGATAGTCTTTGTTCATCCCTGTAAATGTATGATGTGATACATATGCATACAGGTCTTTATCTGCCGTCATCTGCTAATAATTGTTTGTGGTCTTTTTCTCCAAGAATTTGACCAATCCTCTTTTGAATCCCACTATATCACCTTAACTATATCCTTCAGCAAGAGATTTTATAGTAACATGGTAAATGATAAAATAAAGACATGTATGGTCCATCCAGTTTGCCCAACAAACTGGATAGACCATATGAATTAATTCTAGTGCACAGTAGGCTTAACAAGTGGGTTTCTTCCCTTCACACGAAAGGATTGCCAAAGGCATCATCTGCATTTTTAAACTTGTGTCACTGGTCACTTCAGTTCCTCAGTTTTAATTTATGCAAATGAGAAGAGAAGGTATCTTCTTTTTTCTTCTGCGTCTGTTTTATTATTTTTGGGTTTTTATCCAACATTTGAGGCTTCCCGGTGCTACAGAAGTTCCCAGGATTTCTTGGACAGCTTTGCCTGGGAGAAGATACAGTCTCTGGATCAGAGGGCTGTAGCTGGAGGGGCAATCCTTTCACAGAACATCTACCTAGATGGCCTACACTAATTCATAGATGGCTCAAGGTGCATTCCCCTTGGAACTCGACACATCCCTGATTTTTCAAGCACCTGAGTGCAGGCTGAGTGGCCCCATGTTGGTTCAGAGAACTGTAGGGGGTATTGGCTGCATCTCCCCCACTGAAGACATGTGAGGAGCTAGTGGGATCAAGAGTTTCAAGCTCTTAGAACCTGTCTAAAAGGTAGCCTTTAGGGACAAGCGGCTGAAGAATCCTAGAGGTTTGCCTGAGGCAGAAATCTTCATTGTTCAGTTGCAGTGTGAACTAATGCAGGCACAGTAACAAGCTGTTCTATGAAGACAGCCTATTACTGGACTTTTGAGGGTCTCTGGAGCTTCCTCTAGGGGCATCCTCCTCCAGAGCCCCTTAATTTTTAGAAGTTTTATAAGGGTCTCTCGGGCCATTTTCTGGTGCCAAGACACTACTGAAGTGTCCATCTTGGATTTCCTGATTTTATTTTGAAAGCTTCGATCTGCTCAAAACACCTTGTTTTTGCTAATAAATGATTTTTATGGGCTTCCCAGGCCTTTCTACCCCTGTATCTTGCCAGTTTTGGAATGGATGGATGGCTGAGGAGAGTCCATGTGCCACATGCTGTGGGGCACCTGAGGGGGGGGGGGGCAGGAGCACTGGGCATAGACCCCTCTGGTCCCTCTAGGGATTCGTTAGTGGTGCAAGTAACTAAGTTTACTTCACTCCCTAGTGAGGGAGGAGTGAATTTAAAGGATTGCAGGATGGACTTGGTCCTCACAGTTTGAGACTTTAGCTCTGGGTCTGAAAGCAGCGGCTATGGCTTCCTTTGTGGTGTGTATGCTTGCCATAAGATGCTGTGGGGAATCCATCCACAGAGGAGAGCACATACCCCCAGGTGTTACTGTCTGGGGTAGATTATGTAGCAGATGCCCTATTTGACGTTTTTAGGGTCATAAACAAGGTGTCTGCTTATTCTATCTCCACCTGAAGAATACTCTGGATCAGACAGTGGGGGAGACATTCTGCTTCTTAATCTACTCTGAGCAGGTTCCCTTTTAAAGGGTCAAATGCTCTTTGGCAAGGGATTAGACGATTTTATGGCTAGAGTGGCAGATCTTCGTCCTAAGTCATTGCCAGGCAGTAGACTACTTGCCCCAGGAGGTCAAATTGTTGTTAATTTTGTGGCTACAGGTGGTCTCACCTTGCAGCAATGGACTCCTTTACTCAAAGAGCTAGACAGAGGTTTGGGGGCTCCAGACCACCTGAGGCTTCAACGCCTGAGCAACTATTACCAAGAAGTTCTAATGATGCCAGGCAAGAGCCTGAGATTCCACAAATAGGAGGTAAACTTTGAGTACAAGGAGGCCTGGGTGAGTCTCTGGAAAGCAAAGCGGTCAAGATTTTCTCAGACAATGCCACAGTGAAGGGATATGTCAACAGACCAAGAGACACCATGAGTGCTCAGCTAAAACTGGAGGCCCAGTTGTTTTGTTGGATGGAAGCCCACCTAGAACTTGTATCAGCAGCTCAGCAGAAGTGAACAATGCGCAAGCCAATGCTCTCTGTCACAAGACCCTGGATCTGGGGGAATGGAATATGTTCCAGAGTGCTTTCGATAAAATTATGAAGAATTAGGGAAGGCTGACAATCAACCTGATGGCATCAACAGACAAAAAGAGTTTCTTGATACTCCAGCCAGTAATTTGAAGTGGGAAGTGCAGGCATGGACGATCTAGTCCAGTCTTGGCCAACAGAAGAGCTGTTGGGACATGTCTCCCCCATGGCCTATAGTAGCCCAGGTCATTTGAAAAATAGCGACCCATCATGGGTTGGTGATTCTAGTGGCACCAGGGGTACATGGATCTAGTGCGGTAACAATGGGACAAATGTCAGCCTTACTTCCAACACTTCTGTCACAGGGACCATTTGCTTTGGAAGATCTGGAAAACTGTGGTCTTACAACATGGCTCTTGAGTGCACAACCTTAGCACAGAAAGGATCTTCAGAGGTAGTCATAGCTATCCTTTTATGACCAATAAAGCTAGCGACTATTGCGATTTATGTTAAGTATTGGAAGACTTTTCAGCACTGATGTATAGATCAGAAGGTGGAGCTATACTTTGCTCCCATATCCATAATCCTGCATTCCTTCAGAATGGTCTTGAAAAGGGCCTGGCGGTTAGTTCTTACAAGGTACAGGTGGCAAGCCTCTCGTGCTTTAGAGCTTTAGTGAAGAAAGGGTCTTTAGCTTCCCATCCTGACATAACCAGATTACTGAAGGGAGCGTTGCGGTGGCATCCTCCTGTGTGACAACCATCCCCTACTTTAAATCTTAATATTGTTTTATAAGCCCTCTGTAAGGCCCCCTATTAATCCTTACACTATGGCATCACTGTTGGATATTACAGTCTGGACAGTTTTCCTAGTAACTATCACCTTGGCAAGAAGAGTTTAGGAGCTCCAGGCTCTTTCATGCAGGAAGCCTTCCTCATATTTATGGAGGTGGTTTCATTATTGGTTCTTGTTTCAGAGCAGAAAAGATTTGAATTGTTGGGGAGTTCCCCGTGCCCTCCTTATGTTTTCTCCTACTTAGGGGTTATTCATTGCTTTGGTACGAACTGAGGCACTGCCCAGTGACCCAAGGAGGCAGAGTTTAAAAATGTAGATGATGCCTTCTGCAATCCTCGAGGCTGCCACACGATTAAAGGCTGTGTGTGGATGAACTATCCAATAGGCATGTACAAGTACATATGTTGCATTTCGCTAGTGTAAAGGTAGGCGCCAGAAATGGAGGTCTGCAAAACCCTAGCTTACATTTCCAGCACCTACCTTTGATGGAGGTGCGATTCTGTACCTGGTGCTGTTGCATGATTGACATGCAATCGACAGCATCGGTTACAAAATCCGGGCCTAAAAGCACAAATAAATACATTAAAAAAAATAAAAAGTGAGCTGCTCTCTCTTATCATCCCCTCCATGCCCCAATTTTTTTACATTGAGATGACAATCACAAGCAAAACTTACCCCCACACCCCCTGATTCTTTTATATAGAGTACATTGAATACTAAATGGCCACCATTTTTTTTCAACCCCCACTATCCCCCCACCTCCAGTGCAAGCGGAAAGAGGACAAGGTCTGTCTCACTCCTATTAAATAAATGCTGAGTGCTGTTAGCATTTACAGCTACCGGCAGTTAACATTGCATCCGTGAAAGTTCAGAATGGGGATATCTCTGAGTTATGAGTGGGACTGGCTTCTTTGCTGAGTGCACTGAATAAATTAATATTAATTGCTAGTATGCTATCAATGCTACTTGTACCCTCTTCTCCTCCCACCTGGGCTGGGGAAGGGGACATGGGAGATTCTAGGGGGGTCTGTGTAGAGGCTGGGAGGGAAATTAACTAGATGGTGTATTCATTGAAGAGGAAAAGGGTATCAGGAAGGGAGTACCATATACAGTATACTCGAATATAAATCGAGATTTTGGGCCAAAAAATGGGGGTTGCTGCTGATATTCGGGTCATCACCCATCCGCCCCCCTTCCGGACTTGTTGCAAAACTCACAGCAGCTGTTCAGCAAGCGGCTCAGCGCCAGGCAGGAGAAAGGATAGCTCGCTCATGCTGCTGGGCTGTTAGAACTCGAGGCGGCCATTCAGGGAGGAGCTCAGCACGGGGTAGGAGCTCAGAAAGTTTGTTCCTGCCTGGTATACCGCTGGACTACCAGGGATTCAAAAAAGTATGCAGGGGGAGGTGGGAGGGAGGTAAAAAAAATTGACAGGCAGCCTACAATTGACAGTCATCCTACAATTGACAGTCAGACTACAGTGGGAACTCACAGCAGCCATTTTGGTGACTGCTCTGCACGGGGCAGGAGCATAGGAAGATTGCTCCTGCCCCCGCTTCACCGCTAGACCACCAAGTAAGGTTCCGGGGAGGCACAGACGGCTAAAAAATAGCCTAAAAAGGAAAATGTTTCTAAAAAAATAAAAATTGCAAATAACCGAATCCGCGGATACTGAAACCGCGGATTTGGAAGGAGAAGTGTACTGTTGACTGTCTAAATTTGATTGACATGCGATAGGCACAATTTTTCTAGGCGCTTACCGATTTAGGCACCAATTATAGAACCAGCTGTCCGTTTAATCTTCGGGTTGAAAAAATAGGAACATGTCAGCCCTTATTACCACCAACTGTACTGGTTGCCAAAAGACGCTAGAATACTTTTCAAATTTGCTTGCATTTGTTATAAATTGCTTTCTGGATTATCTCCATCTTACCTTTTTTCTCATTTTGAATTGTACAGTCCGATTAAGTCTACTCGGTGCTCTGGTTTATTTACTTTTCCTAATCCCCAAAATTGCCGTGTTAAAAAGTTTTTTGATAGAACCTTGGCCTGTCAAGCAGGTAAAGTTCAAGTCTGGTTAGATGATATGATTCGACAGACTGCATCTTATTGCACTTTCAGGAAATTAGTTAAGACTTATTTGTTCAAAAAATTTGTTACTTGATCGATGATTATCTCATAGTATTCATACTATAGTTTTATAAAATGGTATATTGTACTGTGGCGTCTTATGTGTTCTGTTTTATCACAGAATTGTTCAGTCCTCTTACTTTGTGAACCGCCCAGAACTCTTTGGCAGTATAGAAAAATAAAGTTATTATTATTATAAGTGCTTCCATGTTAACTTCAAGCACAGTACCACATGGTGTAATAATAATAATAACTTTATTCTTCTATACCGCCATAGTCAGAGGACTTCTAGGAGTCTGACTATGACGGTATAGAATAATGTAACACGACACCTGTAAAGGCAAATGCTGGACGCCCCCAATAGTTGCCACATTGAACTTGCAGATACTGAATATATATATATATGTATAAGGCCCATGTTCAAAAGCAGTAATACAAATTTTACTGCAGTTCAGTAAAAGGGATCCCTGAGTAGTTTGTTTGTTTTTTGTTTTGATTTGTGACTTTCTCTGAAAAATAGCATTTTTTAACAGGTTTTATTAACGATAAATATAGGCAACTAAAAATTCACATAACCATTATACTAGACTTTTTTTTTTTTTGGGGGGGGGGTTTGACCCCAGTCTAATCCCTCTCTCACATCAAAACAATTCCTATAATCAAATCAAAACCTCCTTCCCCAGATTTGCATTAACTAAAAGTTCTTAATGAATCCCCAGATTTTCTCCCAACAGGCCACTTCTGTTGCAAGGCACTGAGTTTCTCCATTCTGTAAATATTACTTAGGGCTCCTTTTACTAAGCTGCGATAGCGTTTTTAGCGCACGCAGGATTTTAGCGCACTAAATCCGCGCTGTGCGGCTAGAACTAACGCCAGCTCAATGCTGGCATTAAGGTCTAGCATGCACGGCAATTCAGCGCGCACTAAAACCTCTATCGCAGCTTAGTAAAAGAAGCCCTTAGTCTAACTTTCCAGATAAATATGGAGGGTGCTGCCGTCCTTTTCCAGCTGGCTGCTAGTGTCAGTTTACCTAATTGAAGAAGTGCCTCACAAGTATAAATTGAGTCCATTTCCAATCCAGATATAGCTCTGTTGGACTTAAAACATTCCCAGATCCCAGAGCACCCAGTGAACCCATACACATACAGATCTGATATTGCATATTTTTCAAAATGCTTTGGCCTTAGAACAAGACCACTACACATGATCAGGTGGACCCTTGTGACCACTGTGTCTCCAGCAATCTGAGGCAGCTTGCGGGTACCAATGCTGAATCTTATCAGGTGTCTAGTATCAATGATATATAAGTTTATCGTTTTTTTCTTGCACATTGGCAGCAATTGCTACCGTCACCAAAGCAGTCTCCATTGATTCCCATTCTGATGGCTCATAAGAGATTCCCAACTCACATTCCCACATCTGTCAATGATGCAAATCAATCTACAGCAAGTCCTTTAAGTAGCGATATAAAGCAGCCAGCAAATGCCTGGTGAATCTAAAGTCCTCCCTCCAATTCAATATGGTTTAACTGATTTCCCCTGCAAGAAGTGCATCATTTGGCAATAAAGGTAATGATGTTCCCTGGGAAGTTGATAGTCGTTTACAAGAGCCTCAAAAAGTGGACACACATCATCATCCACTAATTGCCCCAATCTTACCAGTCCCTTAGCCTCCCACTGTTTATATACTCTTGAAGTCACACCAGATTTAAACATAGAATTATACCTAATTGGGGTATATCTAGATATGGGAAAGTCTGAGTGCACCCTCTTATACAAATAGCTTGAACCAGCTAATTGTCGCAAATAGTTGATTATATTTTGTAGCGCCCAACTTCTTTTCAACCCTTAACAAAGGAAGTTGAGCATTCCTAAAAAGGCTGGAGGAGCAGACTAGGAAATCTTTTGTTAATATCTTTTCTTCCTTTTCTAGGTTTTGGAAAATGCCTGGAGGAAGCCCTAGGTAATCAAGCCCCTGCTTTAGTCCTGGTACCTGTGGTGGATTTGCCCAACAAAGAAGTAGTGCACGTGGTATGCTGGCTGGCACACTAGTTTGAAAATGATGCATTCAGACTTATGCTATAATACTGACTATATTTTGTTTTTATTTCATCCTGCTCAACAAAGACTTGTTCCTGCATGACCACCTTCAGAGCAAAGAGTAGCTCTGGATGTGACTTCTAAAAAATAACTGGATCTGTAAGCACAACTTAACCAGCACTATCAGTTCAAGTAAAAGGAATTTGCGCAATGTAATTCTAAGTGATTGTAATAGCTTCTACAAACCTATCTCTTCCAACAAAGTTGCATTACGGTAAACATGTTCCAAAACTTCATATAACCAAAGAGTAATAGTAAGTGCTGTCATCAGTTGTTGTTTTTTTTCTAAATCCCCCCTCCCTCCCAGTTCTTAACCATCCCTTACCCCACCCCCCATGAGTGAACAAACTAAAAAGCAAACAGCTAAACTCCATGTGTATCTCAATCCCAATGTTGGGGAACAAATGATAGCAAATAGTAAATTGTTGGTCTTATAAATGGCTGATTTTTTTTTTTTTTTTTTATTGGTTCCATTACTGCTGTACACTGATTTTGATGAGGTGCAATGATTTTTAATTGATCTTGGTTCTATGCTCAAAATCACCCCAAACGCAGGCAAGTTTGCCGAAACACAGCCCATCGGGCCATTTAAGTAGCTCCAATAAAGTGCTTCCTTTGTCCCACTTTTGGCTGACAATATTGTTCTTGTTGGATTCTTTGATGTGATGCTCATTCCCTTTGTTTCTTGTTCTCTTATAACTGCGCATTTTCATGTGCTTGACATTTCATAAGGATTATCAACCACTGAATAAAACATTAGAGCCCTCTGTATCACAAGTCAAAAAGACAAACATGGAAAGACCATTGTGTAAAAATAAATACAGTGGTACCTTGGTTTGCGAGCATAATTTGTTCCAGAAGCATGCTCGTAATCCAACGTGCTCGTATATCAAAGCAAAGTTCCCCATAAAAAATAATGGCAACTTGGATAGTTTGTTCCACTGACATTACATCTCTCCTCCTCCCTCCCCAGATGATTCGTTCCACTGACAATACAGTACATCTCTCCTCCTCCCTCCCTCCCCCAACCCTCCGACCCAACCCATATCCCTTCCAACACTGCTGTCCTCCACTTTGACACCCCCTTCCCCTGAGGCCACCCCGAGAACCAGCTTCACTTCTCCCCCGAGGCCGCCAGCGCTACTCCCTCCCTTCGCAACCATCAATACTGTCCACCTCCTCCCCCCACTTACCTGCCCTGTGCTTCCCCATGCACCGATGCTGAAAGTGCCTGCCAGAAGGCCTTGAGCATGCACAGATGCTCAAGGCCCAGCATGGAACCAGGGGCAGGCACTTTCAGCACCGGCGCATGGGTAAGCACAGGGCCGGTCAGTGGGGAGAAGAGGTGGACAGCAGTACTGATGGTCATGAAGGGAGGGAGCAGCATCGGTGGCCTCGGGGGGAAAGCGAAGCTGGTTCCCAGGGTGGTATGGTAGCAGCTCACTTATTGAGTCAACGCTTGGTTTGCAAGTTAAAGTTTTCTCGAGTGTTTTGCTTGTCTTGCAAAACACTCGCAAACCGTGTTACTCACAAACTGAGGTTTGACTCTAAGTTCTTTATGCTGCCTGGTCTAAAATCTATTTGGAAACAGGTTCCCTTTTTCTTTCCAAGACAAATAGGACCCCATGTTGCTCATGTAAACATAGAAACATAGAAGATGACGGCAGAAAAGGGCTACAGCCCATCAAGTCTGCCCACTCTGCTTACCCACCCCCTGTCTATGCCCTAATGACCCAATTTCCTTATCTTGACCCTCGTAGGGATCCCACATGGGTATCCCATTTATTCTTAAAGTCTGGCACGCTGTCTGCCTCGATCACCTGCACTGGAAGCTTGTTCCAATGATCAACCACTCTCTCTGTGAAGAAATACTTTCTGGTGTCGCCATGAAATTTTCCGCCCCTGAGTTTGAGCGGGTGCCCTCTTATGGCCAAGGGTCCCTTGAGAAACAAAATATCATCTTCCACTTCGACACGTCCCGTGAGGTACTTAAATGTTTCGATCATGTCTCCCCTCTTCCTACGTTCCTCAAGAGTGTAGAGCTGCAATTTGTTCAGTCTCTCTTCGTACGAGAGACCCTTGAGCCCCGAGATCATCCTGGTGGCCGTCCGTTGAACCAATTCAATTCTGCGCACATCTTTACTGTAATGTGGCCTCCAGAATTGCACACAGTACTCCAGATGAGGTCTCACCATGGCCCTGTACAACGGCATTATGACTTCAGGCTTTCGGCTGACGAAACTTCTATTGATACAACCCAATATCTGCCTTGCCTTAGATGAAGCCTTCTCCACTTGATTGGCAGTTTTCATGTCTGCACTGATGATTACTCCTAAATCTCGTTCTGCTGAAGTCCTAGTTAAAGTTTCTCCGTTCAAGAAGTACGTCCTGCATGGATTTCCGCTTCCGAGGTGCATGACCTTACATTTCTTAGCATTGAAGCCTAGCTGCCAGGTTGAGGACCAACTTTCCAATGTAAGCAGGTCCTGCGCCATATAATTCTGTAAACTGCATTCACTTACTATATTACATAGTTTGGCGTCATCGGCGAATAGTGTTATAGTGTAATATCTCATTCTTGTAATTCAGGTTGCTCCAACACCTAGCAACCCCTCAACTGTGCTTGATGTTAAAAATAATACTTGTTCCATTATCTTGATTTAATTATTTTTTTATAAGGTGGTACCAGCTGAATAAGTGTATACAACGAGCTTTTTTAAAACATCTGCCCCTACATTTCCCTGAACCCCTTAGAATAGCCATCTTGTCTCACATACAATGGATCTGATTGGTCTATATTGATTCTAATGGCGATACATGCTGCATGAACCAATCAGATTCTGTCCGTAAGTAATTTATGATACTGTTCCAAAAATAGCTGTTCTGGGGATTTGTAGTACAACTGAAATTGTTTAACAACTTGGTGAGGAAGTGGTCTAGTGGTTAGAGCAGCTGCTTCAGCACCCTGAGTTTGTCAGTTTGATTCCCACTGCAGCTCCTTGTGACTCTGGGCAAGTCACTTAACACTTCTTTTTTCCCCTGGTACAAAATAAGTAAAATATGTAAACCACTTTTATTGTATAAACCATACAGAAAAAGCTGTATTCAAGTCCCATCCCCTTTAAAGGGTGTTTGTTCTTGCAGTCTGTACTTTATATGGAGCACTACACAGAGAGTAGAGCATTGTGGGGCCTTTGCTTTGGGATGCCACTGGATGGCAACTACTGTGAAGATAGCTAAACCTATACAACCTTGTACAATATTTGCTTTTCACGTTTAAATATAATTGCCAACATTCTTCATTTCTTTCCTTGAAAGGGCATTGCTGAAAATCAGGGGTGGGAAATTTCATGGCGATACCAGGAAGTATTTCTTCACCGAAAGGGTGGTTGATCATTAGAATGAACTTCCGCTTCAGGTGATTGAGGCCAGCAGCGTGCCAGATTTTAAAAGGAAATGGGATACACACGTGGGTTCTCTAGGGAGGTAAAATCAAGGGGGGTAGGTCATTAGAGTGGGCAGACTTGTTGGGCTATGGCCCTTTTCTGCCATCAACTTCTATGTTTCTAATATAAGAAAAATGCAAACTTGGATGCTTGACAATAATTTGTGACAACATATTTTTTTAGAAAATAAAACATTTTATGACAATTGTTCTAACATATTCATGCTGTCATTTTTTTCCTTCCTTGTTCACTCTTTGGAGGGGCCTTAAGCATCTGAGCCAGTTGGGGCCTTAGGCCCCTACCTGTGCATCCCAGGATGCACCGGGAAGGGGAAGGCCCACCATTATGCAGTGGCAGCCTGTGGAGCAGGAGGAACTGGGCATCACTCCTCCAGTTAAATGACCGTGTTTTGTGCATCTAGCCCTCTGAATTCTCACAAATAGTTTGTAGGAGTGTTTCTAGATAGTGTGTAGATAATCAATCAGGTATCTTGGTATTAGTCACACCAACTATATGGTCCAAGGTCCATTACCTCATTATCTACTGACAACAGAATTCCATAATAATGGTTTATTTAGCAGAACAGGCCAGACAAATAATAAGCAGCATTAAAGATTTAGAAACAAGTCATATAATTCCCAATACATATGGCTAATGAAAGCAATCACTGTACACTTGGTTTAAAACATAGGTCACTTTCTGGTAATAACACTATCTACACCATGATATAAATGTGATCACAGAAATTAAAACCATATAACCTGTAGGTGGCAGTGCAGTCTTCTTATTCTACAGTGGTGTTCAGTAGAGGCTGGTAGTCAATGAAGAGTAAGCAGATCTTGTATCAGGAAGTGGTGATCTTTTGAACTGGGTACCTCAGTATTCATATATACTGTCTGCTATCTGTCAAGCCTTTCAAACCGTGACAACAGGAGAAGATTATTGGCTAAAGTGAAATTGTTGATGATATGAATCCAGTTTTACGATTGTTTTCTATATTGGCTTCAGATCTCTTGAAATAGGATGCAATAACCCTTCCTCAAGGATGTCTTCAATCTCCCATGCTGGCCGCTGAATCACTGAACATATAGTTCCTGGTTCAGGACAGCAGTGCCACAGTTCTTGTATGATGCAATGCAGTGTAACAATCCATGCAATAGGCTAAGTTATTTGGTACATATAATATAGTACAAGTAATTCTTCAAACTCTTGTGAAACACACTAAAATCTTTGAGACTTGGCTAAAACACAAATCTGTATTAACCCAAACTAGGTACTGTAAAGAGGTACTGGGGGTCTCAAGCGCTCACAGCTATAAGCCCGACATTCTTTTCAAGGCTAATAACCACAAAGTGAGCTATCATCAGTCCCATACACTCTCTTCTTAGGTGATTTTTATATATTTTTAAATAATTTAGTGATCTTAATTTCTTATGCAATACTCTCCCATTATGAAATAACCATGAAGTACAGTGGTACCTTGGTTTACGAACATAATCCGTTCCAGGATCATGCTCGTAATCCAAAATGCTCATTTTTCAAAGCAAAGTTCCCCATAGGCTTTAATGCAAACTCAGAAGATTCGTTCCACAACTGAAGTTTTCAATGGTGGCCCAGGGGTGAGAACTTGCCTGCGGGTGCTGCACAGCAATTCCAAAGTGTTGCCTTCCTTCCTCGGGGTCCCCATGCGGCTGCCCTCCTGCTTCTGCAATGCCTCTGCCGTCCGTCAGCGCTCTCCCGGCTCTCATCTAAACTGGCCATCCTGAATGAGCATGCGCGCGACTTCTCTCCTAAGGCAGCCGCTCCCCCAACAACACGCTCACCACATACAAGGTTACATTTTTCTCAATTGTCAAACAAAACTCAACTAGCCAAGTATTTACTAATATGATGAAAATTACAGTCAGTGTAACAAGTTGAGGTGGCCTCTGAAGACCCCTGAGGTGGCCCCATTATCACTCTGTTTTTCTTCACTACTGTCTGCCTCTCCTCCTAAGCTCATGACAGAAAGCAGGAGGTAGATTGGGGGACAGACTGCATGCTTGAAGGACAAAGCATTTCTCAATAGAAGAAGAGGGTAAATGGAAATGCCTACCTCCTTGAGGATACTCTCAAAGAAAAGTTTAAAAGTAAACTTGAAGGAATGGATGCGATTGTCACTTGTTAGTTGAGATCACTGTTTTAAATGGTGCTCAAAAATTCAATTTACGAACAGAATACCAACATTTTTTTAATCTATTCTGAAAATTTGGAGTGCCGGAGGGTAATTTTTTATGCCAATGATGAGAAAAGGGAGTTTGGAGAATTTTTCTCCACATGACTCCTGTTGTAAATCATGCTTTTCCTGTCCTCTAGTTTTGCTCTTATTTAATGTCTATGATGAAGTGATAAACCTATTAATTAAGTGATAAACCTGTTATTGATTTACAAATATAATAGGTGAGCCATTTTTGTTTGATGGTGATTTTTCCTATTACCCATATGATTGTTTTGCTCAAAAATCAAGGCCAGATAAAATCAGCACGAAGCACATTTCTATAGAGGGTACCCTGGGATGAGAACCCTTTCTAGTACTTCGAGCGAGTTCCTGCACAAAATGTTGAGTGCTAGTATTTATGCCAGCTGAAACCTAGTGTAAATGCCAGAGCCAAACTCATGGCATTTCAGCACGTAAGCTATTCTAAACTGCATGCAACTTTGACATGCCCCTGACCTGCTCATGCCACCTTGTGAGGTTTATGCATTGGGATTTACGAATCTGGTATTATAGAATAAAATGCAGGCAGATGTGTATACAAAACCAAATTAATGCCAATTAAGTTCAACAGTTCATTATTAAGGTCAATCAATTGATAGTTAACAGCTCGTTAACCAATTTGTGTGCGCATCTTGGATCTGCACTAAAATTTCTGTGTCATATTCAGAATACATAACCTTAAAACACACAAACTAAATGCAAATGCTGTAATACTGAAAGTGGTTAGGCTTAGTGCCAAAGAGAACAATGCAGTACTAAAATAATCCTGCTACACATTTAGTAGCACAATGTAAAAATAAATAAATAAATTCCTTAAGACACCTAACAAAAGGTCTCTACAATTAATTGCCAGCACCAAGAAAGTCCATTTAAGGCTGTGGCATTTGGTGGTAAATGCTGCCCTCCAGTGGTTATGTGAGAATACATTTCACAAAAGGGATTGTAGTAAACCTCATTCTGCAGGGAATTTTAATATAAAAATGTTAAATACATAGAAATAAAATAAGGTGGTACCTTTTATTGGACTAGCTCAGGGGTAGGCAATTCCGGTCCTCGAGAGCCGGAGCCAGGTCAGGTTTTCAGGATATTCACAATAAATATGCATGAGATAGATTTGCATCTCAAGGAGGCAGTGCATGCAAATCCATCTCGTACATATTCATTGTGGATATCCTGAAAACCTTACCTGGCTCTGGCTCTCAAGGACCGGAATTACCTACCCCTGGACTAGCTTAATCATTTATGACCATCTTTCAAAGGCCAAAACCCCCTTCTTCACCTGAGGAGTTAACCACACAAATCTTTTTTTTTTTTTTTATCTTTTCCCCCATCTCTCACTGCTTTAATTATGTTTCATTATGTAACATAATGTCAGCATGTAAAGACCTGCACTGTCCATCCAGGCTGTCCAAGATGGCTAGAGCTGTACCTGTCATTCTACACAAGTTCCACTTCTTCATGACTAAACGCTGACATACTTAATCTTTCTTTCTTCCTACCAATTTTGGGACACAGATCGTAGAAATTTTCCCAGCACTGGCCCTACTATTACTACTATTTATCATTTCTATGGTCCTACTTCTTAACTACTGGAGTTGCTGTCGAAGCCCAAGCCTACCTTAATCCGTCTTTGCCATTTATGGGACCCAGTCCATAGAAGTCTACCTAGCATTGGACTTATTTTTCAACCTCTGAAGCTCCCATCAAAGCTCACTCCAGCTATGAAGTGATTCAAATTTTGTTTTAATTGGATTCCATCCTTTTTCTAGAAAGAGATCCTCTGTTTTGATCCCAAGCATTCTTGAACTCCATCATTTCTCTTCAGCAAGTCACTTGGGAAGACATTCTAGGCATCCACCACACTTTTTTGGGAAAAGTATTATCTGACATTGCTTTTATGTCTACCACTCTGCAACTTCAACTCATGACATCTAGTTCTACCACTTCCCTGTCTCTGAAAAAAATGTGTTTGCATACCAATACCTTTTAAGTGCTTATACATCTGTATCATATACTCCATTCCTCCTTTCCTCTAGGGCAGGGGTGGGCAACCGGGGTCCTCGAGGCCACAATCCATTTGGCTTTTTAAGATTTCCACAGTGAACATGCATGAGATTGGTTTGTATGAACTGCTTCAATTGTATGCAAATATATCTCATGCATATTCATTGTGTAAATCTTGAAAACCCAACTGGATTGAGAACAGAGATCGTCCATCCTTGCTCTAGGATATATATATTCAAGTTTTCAAGTCTCTTCTGATTCATCTTTTGGTACAAGCTCCATATCATTTTTGTCACCGTCCTCTGAACTGCCTCAAGTCTTTTGAAACCCTTTGTGTTCAGTTTTGGAGGCCATATATCACTAATACTCCAAATGTGGCCATAGCAGCAACTTATACAGAAGCATTAACGCCTCCATTCTTCTACTTGATATGCTTCTCTCTGTGTAGCCTAGCATCCTTCTAGTTATGGTCACTGCCTTGCCCCACACTGTTTTGTTTTCTTAAGATCCTTCAACACTATCACCCCAAGATCTTTCTCCCAGTCTGTGCTTATCAATCTCTGATTCCCTAGCAAGTACAGCTCTTTTGGGTTTCTACACCCCATATGTACCACTCTACACTTCTTTGCATTAAATTTTAATTGCAAATATTAGACCATTCTTATGATCTTTTTAGATAATTTTTCATGTTGCCCACTCCCCACTTCCGGTGGCTAAATTGTTGCAAATCTTTCCTTCTAACCCTTCAGTTATGTCGCTTACAAATCGCGACCTTAGAATTACAGGGTTCTAAGTGACAATTTTCAGTATTTTTTAATCCGATGACTTCCGGGTTCTATCTGACATATAGATATTACAACACTCATGAGGATTTATTGCAACTTACCATTCCTTCATTTCATAAGATATTACATGGTAAATCCACACATGTCATTGAACACCAAATTGCCCCACAAACCTCTACTTCAAATTCCTGAGAATGACTTTCGGTACAGTTAGAACCATGTAATTCTAAGATCGCAAAATATATTAAATAGAATTGGCCCCTATACCAATCCTTTTCTACTTATCTTTCCTCTGAGTGATTTCCATTCACCATCACACTTTGTCATCTGTCATGTAATACACGCAAAATATCTGGCCCATTTTTTTTTTAAAAAGCCACTGACAGCAGTAACAGGAGGCTGCTTCTCCTGTCAGGGCTGTCAGGGAGTTTGCATGCAAATGATTTGCACCTCTATGGTGTTAAGCATAAGCCCAAAGGAAAACAAAAGAGGAGACCTGTGGTGCTCAATCTTTTTATTCACTCAAGACCCAACCCGTACATGTTTCAGCCATAAGGCCTGCCTCAGGGGTCTACAATAAAATGATGCAAAACATAAAAACTATATATACTGCAATAAAATGATGTAAAACATAAACACTATATATACTGTGTGTGTATATATATATATATATATGACATCATCAGGGACGAGGCAGAGGAAATTAGGCCAGTAGAAATCCGCGAAGGAGCGGTGTTTACTGTGCCTGGGATGCTGCTGGAGCCATACGATGCTGGAAGCAAAACAGAATAGCTGACAGTTAAGATTGCTTGGGAGAGGGTATATGAAAGAATATAGGCTGGGGGCGACAAGACAGCCTGGAGAATCAAAATTTGTTTTCTTTATGCATAATGATCAAACATGCCTGAGCAGAAGGACTGGCTGGATCACTAGAGAAGGACTTCCCCAAGGCCTTGGCCATCACCCGCCTTATCCAGCACTGGCCTGGCTGAGAGGCAGGCAGGCAGGCATCGGGGGGGGGGGGTTCAATGGAAGGCAGGCAGGCTGGCATGAGGGAGTGGGGGTTTCAATGGAAGGCAGGCTGGCATCGGGGGGGTGTTTCCATGGAAACATGCTGCTCAGGGGGATGGGAGGCAGGCAGGCTGGCATCAGGGTTGGGGGTGGGACAAAGTCTGGAAGATAATGATGAGGACATAGGAAGGAGGCACTGGGGGCACTATGGACATAAGAAGGGGCACTAAGGACTTACGGAAAGACACAGACAGACATGCAGCGTGCACAAAGAAAAAAAAATACCCAGACAGACATCTACTCTAGCATCCGTTAATGTAACGGGCTTAAAGACTAGTAAATATAATAAGAATATATAATAAACCAATGAGACATCATTTATATAAAAAAGGAAAACATAATACCATTATATTGAACATATACATAGCCAAACTTAAAAACCTCCATACAGAGGATTAAAATGTTTATAAACAAAATAGTACATCTTAGGGAAGATACTGAAAACATGTAAAGGAAAGAAAGAGAGGTAAAAAAAAAAAAAAGAGATGAAAGGAAAAGAAGGGAGGAGGGAGGTAAAAGGAAGAAGAGATAGAAGGTGGGAGGGAAAATTGGAAAGGGGAGGGGAAAAAGGGGGAGAACAGGAAAAAAAAACACAAGAGGAGCACACATCCATGGTAAATGTCATAAACTATAAACAGTTTAAAATAATTGTAAAAAATATATATATAAAAGACAGATGTTACTACATGGAAACCATTAGCAAAACCACTTTTTAGAAATGGATACATTAAAAATATAAATGCAATAATTTTGAGCATAACATAATAAAATAAGCCAAAAGTTCATGTTGCAATATTGTAATGAGTAATGGTTACATGGCTAAATACATTGTGACATATGAAAAAGCATTAATAAAACCACAGATATTTTTGAAAAATGGACATATGAAACAAATCAAAGCAACATTATTGTGCATACTGTAAAGTACCCAAACTTATTTTATGGCATTATAATCACAAAAACACCTTATGATGAATAATAATTAAATGTTTAATTCATTGAAACATATTAAAGTGAATAGCATTTTTAAGTGCAGGGAAGTGAAAGCCCGAGAGCCAGTCTCGGGTGAAATTTAATACTGGGCTGGAGGGCCCAGTTATCGCCTGTCGGGAGTAGTCTCGGCAGGAAGAAGTTAGTGTAGAGTTCCCGCCCCAACCTGTCAGAGCCTCTGATTGGTTGGGGCATGGAAGGTTCGAGAGAGGGGGTATAAAAGGCTGGGACCTTCCGGGGTCAGGGGGTTCCTGGCTCCTGCGGGCAGCCTTCCTCCCTCTCTCCCTTCCGTGGGTGGTTCGGTTGGTGCTAGAGTGTGGGATGTCACAGCTGCGGTGTCCCGAGCTACCAAAAGTTTTGGGGGGTGGACTCATCAGGCGATGAGCCGTAAAAGGACGCGAGCTCAGGGGGAGCGAGCATCAGAGAATGGCATACTAAGGGGCATCAGGGTCATGCCACCCCCAGGCCCGAGCTGAGAATGGCGGGGAATTGGGGATTTAGGTATAAAATTGTTTACATGGTAGCTCGGATGTTATAACAATTGTGGTTTGTTATTTCTTGTCTAGTCCAATAAACAGGGCTGCGGCCTAATTTTTCCAACAAATTGGTGTAAGCGGTGGTGTGGTGGGGAATTCAAGAGAGGGGTGGGGGTGGGGGGATGGGACGGGCGATTGGGACCTTCCAGTTCCAGATGTTAGTGAAAGCCAGCACCGATTTACCAAATGTTTAAAAGAAAAACTTTGCATGCATACCTTTTCCTCAGTGTGGAGCACTATTTTACAAATGTTCTCTATACATGAAAAAATACATACATAAAGAGCTTATATCTGGTAATTTAAAAGGTGAACATAAGAAAGGATCACAGAACTGAAAACCAAAATTACAACATACCTTATAATGTAAAACCAAAATCTAAATAATTGATGAGTAATTCAATGGGATGACTTTAAAAAAGCTGAAAATAAGACTAAAAAGTAATGAAGTCGTTAGAACGTAATTCAAAAGCATGCCAATATAAAAGCTTAGAACAGCCATGAAAATACAAAACTCCGCGTGCATTATTATCCCGTCCCTGCATTTTAGAACTATGCTAACAAAAAGTTCAAACATGGATGAAAATCAAAATGAATGCATAACCACCACATTGATTTTATAAGCTCAAGCAGACTGATAGAAACGGACTCATGCCTGCTCGTAAGTTAAAGGACCAGTAAGATATGAATAAACAAACAGATGAAAGAACAAATAATGCCATGGCTCTAAACGCCATTCATTTGTACAATACTGTAATCCTCATCTTGAACATATTAATAGGGGTTACTATTGCTCATATCTAACGATAAAAGAGAGGCTCTTACTTTGCCAGACAAAAATACATTCAGAGTGAAAGGACTGAAACAACCACTCTTTAAAGACTGGCTGGAATTACACGAGTTAAAAGGAAAATTGGGATGACACTTTATTGCTACTACCTTCTCATATTTAAATCCAGAGTCAGAGAACCTTCTAATCACAAAAGTGCTGTTTTCAAAAGATTTATGTTGACTTACCCAAACAGCTGTGCATAAAAACAATCCCTTGTCTGCACTCGATCAAAAGTGAAAGTGAAAGCACTCTAAAAACCCTCTATTGGCGGGAAACCAATGGTCATGTGACTAGTATGCATGTTCATGTTAGAAAGAAACTAGGGATCAAGTTACCAGTATGGATCTTTAGACGATATGTGTACTTAATGAACATACATTAGGTTTTTTGCAGCTGTTCAGATGCTGATATTTGTAAAAGGATAATATGAATGAATGGATAGATTTGCTAAACAATGTGATGAAGCCATTTAGAAAAAAGAGAGGCAATATCTTCTAGCCTAATATAACAAATTATAACGTATATTGTAAATTATAGAAAACATTTCATTTAAGCCATCACTCAGAGGGTATAGAGAAGTAATATAAAAAATATATAGGAAAGCTTAAGATGTTATGTTTTGACTAAAAACAGCCAGGGTAAACCACAGAGAACCTTAAAATAACAGAGATTTCCAACAAATATCTTTTAAACATCTCGTATGCTGAAATCCCGGGTACTTTGGGGAAATTCAAAATTCTAGCATTAAGTCTGCGATTAAAATTCTCAATGTTTTCTATTTTCCTTTGAAGCATGATATTGTCTTTAATCGCAGCTACTTTGAAAGTTTGCAAAACTTGAACTTCTGATTGTACTTTTGTTATGAAATTTTTCATTTCTATATTAGAATGTTCCAAGGTTCTTGATATATCATCGATTTTACCAGCCAAAGTTTTTACCTCTTCTGATGTCTTTGAAGCAGCCTCTGATGTTTTGAATGCAGCTTTATCCAATTTCTGGAGCATTTGCCAAATTGCTGCTAGAGTCACCTCATTAGAGGGGTTCTTCTCCCCAATGTTGACTTCCATCGGCACAAGTTCGTCTGTTGGAAGTTCTAAAATATTCACCGGACCATATTTCTCCATTAAATAAAATATATTATCTTCCACAAACCACTAGAGCTCGGGAATCAATGGAGGGAATTAAACCAGTTACACCGCAATTGGATGTTAATAATATATCAGATATTTTGGAAGAGTCAATATCTGACTCTTCATTGAGAGTGACACTTCTGATTTCATTTATTTTTCAACAAGATTTTTTATGAAACTTTATTTCCGCTTATCAAAAGAACTGTTTCATGGTAAAAAGATATGGATATTCTTGGATGTAACTAAGGTTACCCAGGAAAAGAGGAAACAATTTCTGTCTTTGCGACAGGAGACCAGGGCACTTGGGGCGTCTTTTTTACTGGCGTACCCTTGTAAATGTGTAGTAAAATTTGCTCAGGTTAAATATTTTTTTTTTCAGCCGGAGCAGCTAAAATCATTTCTGGAGCTTAATAAAATTGCTGTTGTTTAGTGGGTAACTATTATTATAATGCGGAGTATGTTATAGCCTTTCATTGATTGATTCTTTTTCCTTTTTGTTTAACTTCTTAATAATAATTGCCATTACTCCCCATTATTTAGTGGTCTAAGGAAGCGAGAATTTTATTTTCATTTTCAAATAATCTGATATGATGTGTTACCATTTATTTCGGCTGTATTTCCTTAGCAAGAATGTTTGTTTCTTGTAATATATTGAAAATTTCAATAAATAAATAAATTAAAAAAAAAAATAAATAACAGTGATTTTAGGATTTTTGGGGGGGGGGGGGCGTAGGGCATGCATGGAAACCACCTAACAACCCCTTTTTAAAGATCCTCCAAAATCTTTGATTGAAGCTGTTAAGTGGTTCTGACAGGAAATTGTAACATTTACTCACTGTTGCTGAGAAACTGCATGCACTGCCTCACTGGCCTCACCACCACGGCCAGAAACCTCTGCCACCTGTGGGTACATTATGCAAATGGATGGCATTGAAACGTAGTCTGGCTCTAATCCCGGTTGCGCCTCCATAGAATTAAGACTGGAGGACACAGGAGCATGCTCAGTGGTAAGGAGTGAGGGGGAGGGTGTAAAAGCTTCAAAAGTTTTGAGGCTTCCTACAGATCACTGATGGGAGGAGGGAAATAACCCATTGGTCCCGGAATAAAGTGTAATTGTACAAGAAGCATGAGACTGGATACAAACTGTACACTAGTTTTTCTCATGTAATCTTTTATGACTTCTGTTCTTCCTTGTTGGGAAAGTTCACTAAAAATTGCTTTAACATAAATCTGGTGCAAAAAAAATCTAGTGTTTCTGTTAACTATGGTATGTTTAACTTGTACCATCAGTTCTACGTTTATGTGGATACATGCACCTCTTCCAGCATTTAAACTAGACAGAGCACTTTTAATTTTGTTTTTACTTAGGGTTTGCTCCCATGTTTTTTACACAATTCTGAACAAAGTGCTTTTACATTGAGCACTCTTTTTGAACCTAAACTCAGTTGCAATACAAGGAACTGAAGATGACGAAAGTTTAGGAAGGGAGACCCGGATGCACTAAACTCACCGTGCATCCGATTGTCGCTCAACCAGATCAACCGGTTTAGTGTCAATGTAATTTAACCAACCGATGTGCACAATGGCTCACCATGTGTTTTTCCGTGTGTCCATTGCAGCCTCAGACTCTGCTATGCAAACAACCTCTTTAGTATTAAAACGAGGTCTTTAATATTAAAACAAGTACTCTGATTGATGCCCTAACATCACTTCACAATGCACAAAATGTAGCAATTACTTCTAATGACCCCAAAAAACGACAGGTCTAGACCAGTCATGAGTTACCCACAGGTCTGCCATGAAATCAAAATATAAAATTATTATAATTTATCATCATACTGGGGGAAGGTCATATACTTGTGTGTTATACATGCGTTTTAAGTGTGCCTGTTAAAAGCATAAAGTTACAAGGGGAAAGCATATGAGGGGGTGTCAAAAAGATGCACCCGAACCAGAGAACTTGAACATTTTCTTTCATCATGTATGAAAAATGAATGAGCCCTGGCCCAAGAACTTTTCAGCACCGCTTCGTTTATGTTCCACAGATCCTTGGTATTTGCATTTGCACGGGCTGCTGCTACTTCTCTGCCCCCTCCCCACTGACAATGGCATCGATGTGCCTACGATGCACCACTGATGCTCATGTGTGCCTACGTAGCTTTCCTTGGCGCATGCGAACATTTGTGCCTGCATCAAGTGGATTGCACATGTGTGAAAATCGCTGTCCCAACAACAGAATGCTAGGAATGATAAAGAAGGGGATCATGAACAGATCGGAGAGGGTTATCATGCCGCTGTACCGGGCCAGGGGTGTGCCCTCACCTGGAGTACTGCGTCCAGCACTAGTCGCCGTACATGAAGAAGGACACGAAAGGGTCCAGAGAAGAGCGACTAAGATGGTTAAGGGGCTGGAAGACTTGCCGTAAGCGAAAGATTAGAGAAACTGGGCCTCTTCTCCCTCGAGCAGAGGAGATTGAGAGAGGAGATGATTGTAATATTCAAGGTAATGAAGGGAATAGACTTAATAGATAAGGACAGGTTGTTCACCCTCTCCAAGGTAGGGAGAATGAGAGGACACTCTCTAAAGTTGAAAGGGGATAGATTCCGTACGAACATAAGGAAGTTCTTCTTCACCCAGAGAGTGGCATTGAGGAGGGCAGGGAGAAAGAAAGAAAGAAATAAAAAAAATGGGGCACGGAGAGAGAGAAAGGCAGACATAGAGAAAGAAAGGGGGCATGGAGAGAGAAAGAAAGAAGGGGGCAGGGTGAAACAAAGATAGTGGGTCTGCCTTTTAAATGTTCCTGTGGCCATATTTACACTGATTTCAAGTATGCCTTCCTTGTGTCACCTACCTTGGCTTTCAAATCTCCCAGGGTACTCGGTCCCTTCCTATACCCATGTCCAGGCTGTCTGTAGTCTCCCTATTCCTGACAATCACAAAGCCCTGCGCACCTTCCTTGGTATTGTCGGATACTGTCGTATCTGGATCCCTGTTTTCTCTACTATTGCCCTCTGTATGATGCCTCTACTATTGCCCTCTGTATGATGCCTCCAAAAACTTCTGACTCAGGCCCTTGCCCTCTGGCCCTTCCGTCCAAGCAGCTGAGCTGTATGCCCTCACTTCTGCCCTGCGATATTCTGCCTCTTTAGTCTTGCAACATCTACACTGACTTCAAATATACTTTCTTTACCTTGCATTCCCATAGGGCCATTTGGAAATATTGAGGTTTCATTACAGCCTCTGGCCGCCTGATCCATCATGCTCCCCTCATTCTTGACCTCCTCGAGGCCATCAAATTGCCCTCCCATATTGCGGTTATGCACTGTCGAGCCCACCATTGTGTCACTGATCTCGTCTCATGCGGCAATGCCCTTGCTGACCACACAGCCTGAGCTGCCAACCTCTGCCCCCTCCTTCGGCTCCTCTGCACACCATCATTCCTTTTCTGGACACCCTTACACCCCAGTACACTTCTCAGGAACAGACTTGGGTCCGCATTCTTGGGCCAGTCTGTCCTGTCCTGACTTGGGCCGCATTCTTGGGCCAGTCTGTCCTGAAAGGGGGGTGGATACACAGGATACAAATATGGGCCAATTCAAGTGTCAATCCAGACCCACACACTCATACTTCAAACGCAAGCACAGCGGGTACCCTCATAGTCATTCCTCAACACCTGGCCCTCACGATTGTCAAAAGATGCTATGATCTGGTGCACTCTGGAGAACCCGCTATGAAAATGACCCTCAAGAGACATATCTTTATCAATCACCATGATCAGCTAGTCCGGAATATGGTCCGACAGTGTGTTGTCGGTTCTAGAATAAATTCCCCAATCAGACGACTGCCACCTCTTGGACACCAACCCATTGGAACACATTTGATGCAGGTTCTGTCTGTAGATTTTACCCACATGCCCATTTCCTGTTCCCTCAGTCACCTCCTAGTCTTCACAGACACCCTGACTAGATGGGTCGAAGCCTTCCTTACTTGCACTGAACGCGCCAGGGACGTAACCAAACACCTCCTGAATGATATAATTCCGTGCTTCGGTCTCCTTGTTTCCATAGGCAGCGACAACGGCCCCGCCTTCATTGCTGATGTCGTACAACAAACTGCTCAGGCCCTCCAAATTGAATGGAAAGTATATGCTGCTTACCATCCCCAGAGCTGAAAGGATGAACAGAATCTTAAGACCCTTCTCACCAAACGAATTGAAGAAACTAATCTGCCCTGGCCTATCTTGTTGCCTTCTGTTCTTTTCAGATCAGGTGTACCCTGTCAAAACTCACTGGACAGTCCCCGTTTCAGCTCATGTTCGGCCAGCCACCACCCATTATGAATCCAGACCGTGGTTCTTTTGCTACTCTGGGATCAGATATCTTCCAGAGTCAGGTCCAATCTTTAGCTAAAGCCCTTCAAGAGCTCCACAAATGAGTTCTGGAAAGGGCTCCACTACTGATAGCTACACAAGTTCATGGGTATGTCCCTGGAAATACGGTATGGCTAAAACTTGGAAGTCAGACCCCCTGAAACCTAGATGAATAGGTCCTTTTACTGTCCTAATTTCTTCTCTTACAGTTGTCAAGGTATCCGGACACAAAATTTGGTTCCACTACAACACGGATCTTCAGCTGAAGCTTTCTAAGACCTCAAAAGTTCTGAATATTTACCACTGTACTTAGCAGGTGTTCTGAATATAATTATTTACAAGTGTTTGAGTTTAATTGACTGCCTGTGGTTCACCACTGCCTTTAGCAAGTGTCTTGAGTATAACTGTTTGAAGTTTTCTAAGTTGTGCCTGAAAGAAAAATGAGCTTCCTATGTTAGCATTCCTATGTAGGCACCTTTTGTCTTATATATATCTGATATTTATGTTGCCCTCACTGCCTTATGTTTCTTTCTTCTGTATTTCTTTCCTATTGTATTTAATAAGGGCCCCTAGCCCCTTTGCCTGATGTTTGTTTGCATGATGGAGTTAAGTACAGAAAGTATCAAACATCAGAGGGTATTATCTGTTTCCAACCTACTGGTGATGAAGTTTAAAAGTGGGTGGAAATCTGCATTGATAATGTTGAAGGTCCACTTATCAACCAGACTCTTATTGTAGACCTCACTCGCCCGGTGTCTTTGTATTTTGATACATGTATGTTATTTGATGTTGCCCAGGGTCATGGTTTTGCCCCTAATACAGTTTTGTGTGGCTCCCTAGATTGACAGTGTTATTATACCAAATGTGCTAAGTATATTTGTCTGAATAACCTGATGCCTTTAAGAACTGCCCCTATGAGGAAACCTTCACTAATGGTAGAGCCTGTCCTTTATAGAAATGTGTCTCATGGGCCACCTACAAGAACCCTCATAAATACCCAGTCAATACCCCCTCTGCCTCCCTTATTTTAGGTCCTAGCTCCGGCCCCTTGTGTACTACAGGCCACTGTAATCCCATGGTTTTCACTATCACTGACCCACATAACTGGAATGCCAATGTCTAAGTCCAGAAGGCCAGAGACTGCATGGCATTATGTATTGATGTTAAAAGGTGAGACCCAGGTACTGATATATATGTCCGTATTGTATCCCGCTCAAGTGCTCCTGTCCATCACTCTGTGGTGTTTCCCCAGTTTTATGAAATTATGAAAGTAGATACTGATATTCCTGTAATCACTAGAAATCTGTTTATACAGTTTGCTGAAACTAAAGGTCAGACTCTTAATGTTAGCAATTGTTTTGTATGAGGAGGGACTGGTATGGGAGAACAGTGGTCATGGGAGGCAAAGAAGCTGGACATGTTAAACCTGACTTCACAGAACCTCACTTTTACATCAGGTCCATGACCTTCACGATGGGTCTTGTTGCTTCCCACTGTCTTCAGCGCCCTTCAGACACTGCTTAATGGAATTTCCTATAAATGATGGCCAGCTCTTGATAATTGATATTGGCTCTGTGATCTGTTTGCCTACTCTTGGTTGCCTGCTAACTGGACTGGTACATGTGTACTTGGCATGATCTGTCCCAGCTTCTTCCTGTTACCGCTGGCCGATGGTGAACACCTGGGAGCCCCTGTATTCGACAACAGGGGTCGCCAAAAGCGGTCTACTGCCACTAATTCCCTTAAAATAGGTGAATGGGGAGATGACTGTCCTGCAGAACGGATCATTGCTGTTTACGGACCTGCCACATGGGCCGAGGATGACACCTGGGGCTATCGGACCCCAATCTATATGCTGAACCTTCGTCTACAAGCTGCACTCGAACTGATAACTAATGAGACCTCCCAAGCTTTGAGTACCATTGGCAGAGCAAATGCTAAAATGCGCACTGCTATCTATCAGAACTGCCTAACTCTAGATAGAAGGTGGTGCCTGTGGTAAATTCAACCTCTCCAACTGCTGTCTTGAACTTGATGACGATGGTAAAGTGATTGAGGAAATTGTGGATCGCATCACCAAAATGGCTCATGTTCCTGTCCAGACCTGGCGTGGCCTCACTTCAGACTGGCTCTCTGGCACCTTCGGCTCCTGTTTGCCCTCTGGTTCAGCAATGAAGACCATCTTGCTGGTTGCCACCCTGTCTTCTCTGCTCCTTTGCTGTCTGCCCTGTGTGGTCCCCATAGCCATAAAGCTGCTCCACTGAACTGTTGACTGTTCCACTGCTGCTATGGCCCTTGCTCTTCCCCAGTATCGACCAGTCCCTACAACTGATCCTGACCTTCCTCCTTCTTGTACTTTATCAGGCTCATCTCCTTCCTCCTACTAGCCTGAAAGGGGGGACTGAAGGAGTCTGGGACTGGTTTTCCTAAGTGTTGAACTAAGTTTTCTCTTTAATAAAATGCTGAATTATGTTTAATTGCAGACCTAACTTATCTCATGTTCTAGCCTGTCTGCCTTGGGTGTTAGCTTGGACATTCTAACTTCTTATGGCTATCTCAGCATAAACGACATGTAACAGAAAGACTGCAGGGCCTAGATAAGTGACCTGCTAGTGTGAGCTTAGCACCAATGATTGTTAAGAAAAGTAACATGTGAACAGTTTTTTCTAGAATTCAGTTGTATAGCCAGAAGAATGTATAAATATCTCTGTAACGTCCTGTTTTCGGGACTTAGTTCTGAAGCCAGCTTGGAGCTCAGGAGTCTTCAAGTCTCTAAGTTTTGTGGCTTCCCAAAGTGACCTTTCAAAAGGAGCCCTTAATTTTAATTCTCTACCTATAACCTATGCTGGCCCCCAAGCTGCCATTCTCTGTATACGTTTTATGTATAAAACAATTTGAAGGTGGAGCCGGCACGAATTATGAAAAAGAGAGAAAAAAAGGTATCCGATCAGTATCGGTGCTGATCATAAGTCGCTATGGTGGCAAAAAACCATGAATTAACTAACACTATAGAGCAAATCCTCTTGAGTCCTCGCCTCAACAAATCAGTGCATCCATGCAGCTCTCTGCCCTGGCTAATGATCTAAGGCAGATAGAGAGTCAGAGAGAGAGGCATGCACGAGCCCGCAACAGCCGAGGTCATCACCTGATCTACTGGCGCGTGGGTGTGGCGACCTCCACACGCAGCGACGACTACATTTGGAGCTCGCCAGCACGTCAGGTGAGCGGTGATGCCGCGTGCCAGCGCGAGCTTTGCTGCATCAGCCTGGGCGCAGAGCAAGTGCGGCTGCGCTGAATTATTGCCGGGAGGAGGAAGCGGCGGTTCTTGGACGTCTTGGAGGACCCTGGGTAGCTTGCTAGTCACGAGCTTGTGTGTTCTCACGGGAACCCCCGCAAGACCTACTTCAATCCACGCGGGATTCCCGCAAACCCCGTTCGCAGCGTCCTGCCCTTCTCCGTGGCAACTTCCTGTTTCCGGCAAAACGGCTCGCCTCAGAGGAAGGGAAGTTGTGTCGGTGAGGACGGGACACCGGAGACGGACAGCTGCGGGACTGATGGGGGGGCAGCATCAGGTATGAGCTCGCTGGAGCGGGTGTTGAGGGAGAGGTGTCGGATCGCGGACAGGCAGGAGAAGAGGAGGAGACATGCTGGACTGGAGAGCGCGGAAGCAGCGGGAAGGAGGACCCGTCTCCCGAATGTGTGTGATTATGTGAGGGGAGCTTAACGCGTGTCATTTTGTATCTCTGGCGAGGTGAGAGGTGTTGACTGTTCACAAGACTAGTATTCTTGATGTGTGGGGGTTTTTGTTGTTGTTGTTTTGCTTTGGGGTTTCAACTCACACAACCCTAACTTGCTATTCTCCCCCCCCCCCCCCCAGCTTCATTTTATTATTATCATATTCTCCATTTATAATTAGTTATTGAAGTGACACTCTTGCTAGGGCACAGATCCCACTTCATCTGCTAAAACCCGATAGGTGACTTCCAACTCTTACCCCCAACCTGGGGGAGGGGGTTGCTTCAGCAGCATCTCTCATCTATACCCCCCCCCCAAAAAAAAAAAAAAAAAAACCCCAAAGAGAATGAAGCCGGGCTCATGAAATGAATACAGATTGCTTGTGGAGTAGTATGCCACATTGCCACTTATCTAATCTGAGACAGAGTTGAATTGAATAAAAGAAAGTTGGAGCCCCTAAGAGATGACAAATAGAAAACGAAATCACAGAGAGAGACAGAGCAAAGTAGACTGTATTTATACTTACTTGGCACAGGTTGTCAAAAAAAAAAAAAAAAGTATAAACAAAAGTGAACCAAGGGTACACAAGCCCTAGCTGATTGATTTATTTATTTTATTTTGCTAGTAACTTGTAAACAAACTCCCACTATAGCAGAATGACTAGTATTCTGGGACATTTTTCTTTGGCAAAATTTCCAGCATTGTGTTTAGTAATTCTGGATCATAAGTCTTTAGAGAAGATTATTTGATTTGGGTGTAGATCACTTCCTTTTCCAGTTGTCTCTCAAGGTGAGTTATATTCAGATATAGCAGTTATTTCCTCCTCCCTGGAGGGCTCACAATCTATTTGTACTTGAGGGCTAAGTGACTTGCCCATAGAGATACAGGATGTGAACTGACCTTCTCTACATTACCTTTGGATTATTGCTTCACTACATTGTTAAAAATTAAGGAGGTCATTAACTATTAGTTAATGCACTTTATTTAACTGTAAGACCTGTTTTATGCAAAGGGCCCTGTGAGTTTAGCACATGCTGAGGCATGGTTCTGTGTTGTTAAGTAGTGTAGAGCTCTTATATTAAAGTGCAAATTATACAGACTGCACTGGCAAGAATTAATTGAAAAATACCTAAATTAATGGCCCAAATAGCACTGAATATATATTCATATATTCACAGCTATATTCCTATTAGAAATTATTCCATTTATAATTGTGCAAAATACAATATTTAAATTATTTGTGAAGTGCTCAGACCAAGAAACCCATATAATAGTGATGTCACTACAATGAGGTTTTCAAGGGGACCATCATCGCCTTCACAAGTCCCCGGCCCTCCCTATGTATATATATATTTTAAAGCGTATATATATATTTTAAAGCGTATATCCAGCTTGATGTACTTATCTTAATTAGGGGGTATTGTTGATCTTAACTCTCATTGGTGACTTGCGAAAATAAAAATATAAGTGCTTCAGTAAAATCCTAAATATTTTTTCTTATCTGATTAAGTTCCCGTCCCTCCGACCCGGATTTCGTCTCTTCGTCAGGGAGGGACACTGAGAAGAAATCAAACAAACAAACAATGTGTGTGAACTCAGCTATACACGTTTAATAATTGTTACTTAAAATCTAAACACTATTAAGTTCATAAAATGTCCTTAGGTCAAGATCTTATAGGCCTCTTAAATTCAAATATTACCTGGTAAAGGCTCACTGAATACAGGAACAGGCAAAGTGGACGGGCCGAATGAACCTCTCTGGTAGAAACGCGGTTTATATAATGGCTGACCGGAACTGTTAATGAACTCAACAACCGGAAGTAAGCACAACATCAGGTGGCCATTGTTAAAGACTATATTGCTAACCATTCAATATCTAAATTTAAACCCATTGGTTCCAAAGTGTGCCAATTGTATATCAGACGCTGTTCTTTTTGAATTAAAGATCTTGATATATCACCCTCGTTTTTGCGTGTTTGTATTAAAACTGTATATTTCAGGTTTTTTAGTGTATGTGACTGATCGACCCAATGTGAGACCAAGGGGGCGGTAATCCGATTTGTTCTTATGTTACTTAGATGTTCGGTGATTCGTGTTTTAATTTTGCGGATTGTTTGGCCGATGTATACTTTTTTACATGGGCATTGTATATAATATATTACTCCCCTTGAATCACAGTTGGTCCCGGTATGAAGAAAAAATTTTTTTGTTCCAGAGGGTGGTATATCTACATGATTAGCGTCTAAGATATAACTGCACATACGGCATTTCCCGCAGGGTTTATGCGGTAATTTGACCTCCGTTGTTAGATTTTGTGGATTGTGTTTAAGCAGTTCTCCTAGATTAGAAGCTCGTGAATAAGCAAATTTGGGTAAACTGAGCAATGACGGATGGTATTGTAATATTGCCCAATGTTTTAATATGATGTGTTTTATGGCCGTACTGTTGTGTGTGTGAGGCATCACACACACTATATCGTGTTGTTTTTGTTTGGTTTGTTCGTTGAGCATTAACCATGGGCGATAGCAATTTTTAGCTCTTTTCCATGCTCTTTTGACGATTTTCCCAGGATACCCTCTGTGTATAAATTTATTGTACATATCATTGGCTTCTTTGTCGAAATCAGATTCCTCCGAACAGATCCTGCGGATCCGTAGGAACTGTCCGGTTGGAATACTGTTTCTTAAAGGTTTTGGGTGAAAACTCTGATATTGTAACAGAGTATTACGGTCTGATTTCTTCTTGTAAAGAGTGGTAGAGAAATTTTGTTCATTTTTGTTAATCATTATATCTAAAAAAGAAATGTAATGCTTATTATATGTATAAGTAAATGCTATATTAGGGTCTTTATGATTTAACTCGTCCATGAAAATTTTTTAATCTGTTTCTCTGCCACTCCAAACAAAGAATATATCATCTATAAAACGTTTCCAACAGGAAACTAAATGAAAAAGGGGAGATGTGTAAACATGTGATTCCTCATACTGAGTCATGTATAGACAAGCTAGTGTGGGAGCAACCGTGGCTCCCATTGCTACTCCCTTGATTTGGAGATAGGTGTCATTCTCAAATTTGAAATAATTGTTATGGATTACTAATTCTATCAACAGATTCCTCTTGGAGGTAGAATAGTTCAGCTTAAGCAGTTGAGATTCTACTAACTGAACTGCCTCAAGTTGTGGAACGTTAGTATATAACGCAACCACGTCAGCAGTGACTAGTATTTTGTCTCCAGGAAGAGTCTGTTCAGAAAATTGTTGTATAAATTGTAAAAAATGTGTTGTGTCTTTAATATATGACTCAGCTTGAGGAACCAGATGCTTTAATTGGCTGTCCAGATATTGGGATACAGGTTCAAGCACTGAGCCTGTTCCAACAACTATGGGGCGCCCAGGTGGTGTTCTGTCAGATTTGTGTATTTTGGGGATAAAGTGAATTTTGGGTATCCTGGGAAATTCGCTGGTTAGAAATCTGATCTCCTTGGGGGTCATACTTTGTTCTGTACTGGCTTTAAGCAATAAACTATCGATGTTGTGCTTAATTTCGGCTGTGGGGTCCTGTTGCAATGACATGTAATATGTCCTATCTGATAATTGGCGTAATGCTTCGTTTCTGTAATCCGAATAATTCTGGATTACAATTCCCCCTCCCTTGTCGGCTCTAGAGATATAAATAGAGCTATCATTTTTCAAATTTTGTAATACACAAATCTGACAGAACACCACCTGGGCGCCCCATAGTTGTTGGAACAGGCTCAGTGCTTGAACCTGTATCCCAATATCTGGACAGCCAATTAAAGCATCTGGTTCCTCAAGCTGAGTCATATATTAAAGACACAACACATTTTTTACAATTTATACAACAATTTTCTGAACAGACTCTTCCTGGAGACAAAATACTAGTCACTGCTGACGTGGTTGCGTTATATACTAACGTTCCACAACTTGAGGCAGTTCAGTTAGTAGAATCTCAACTGCTTAAGCTGAACTATTCTACCTCCAAGAGGAATCTGTTGATAGAATTAGCACAATTAGTAATCCATAACAATTATTTCAAATTTGAGAATGACACCTATCTCCAAATCAAGGGAGTAGCAATAGGAGCCACGGTTGCTCCCACACTAGCTTGTCTATACATGACTCAGTATGAGGAATCACATGTTTACACATCTCCCCTTTTTCATTTAGTTTCCTGTTAGAAACGTTTTATAGATGATATATTCTTTGTTTGGAGTGGCAGAGAAACAGATTTAAAAATTTTCATGGACGAGTTAAATCATAAAGACCCTAATACATATACATATAATAAGCTTATACATATATATAATATATATACATATATATATATTATACATATATGTATATATAATATATATACATATATATAATATATATACATATAATAATGCTTATACATATAATAAGCATTACATTTCTTTTTTAGATATAATGATTAACAAAAATGAACAAAATTTCTCTACCACTCTTTACAAGAAGAAATCAGACCGTAATACTCTGTTACAATATCAGAGTTTTCACCCAAAACCTTTAAGAAACAGTATTCCAACCGGACAGTTCCTACGGATCCGCAGGATCTGTTCGGAGGAATCTGATTTCGACAAAGAAGCCAATGATATGTACAATAAATTTATACACAGAGGGTATCCTGGGAAAATCGTCAAAAGAGCATGGAAAAGAGCTAAAAATTGCTATCGCCCATGGTTAATGCTCAACGAACAAACCAAACAAAAACAACACGATATAGTGTGTGTGATGCCTCACACACACAACAGTACGGCCATAAAACACATCATATTAAAACATTGGGCAATATTACAATACCATCCGTCATTGCTCAGTTTACCCAAATTTGCTTATTCACGAGCTTCTAATCTAGGAGAACTGCTTAAACACAATCCACAAAATCTAACAACGGAGGTCAAATTACCGCATAAACCCTGCGGGAAATGCCGTATGTGCAGTTATATCTTAGACGCTAATCATGTAGATATACCTCCCTCTGGAACAAAAAATTTTTTTCTTCATACCGGGACCAACTGTGATTCAAGGGGAGTAATATATTATATACAATGCCCATGTAAAAAAGTATACATCGGCCAAACAATCCGCAAAATTAAAACACGAATCACCGAACATCTAAGTAACATAAGAACAAATCGGATTACCGCCCCCTTGGTCTCACATTGGGTCGATCAGTCACATACACTAAAAGACCTGAAATATACAGTTTTAATACAAACACGCAAAAACGAGGGTGATATATCAAGATCTTTAATTCAAAAAGAACAGCGTCTGATATACAATTGGCACACTTTGGAACCAATGGGTTTAAATTTAGATATTGAATGGTTAGCAATATAGTCTTTAACAATGGCCACCTGATGTTGTGCTTACTTCCGGTTGTTGAGTTCATTAACAGTTCCGGTCAGCCATTATATAAACCGCGTTTCTACCAGAGAGGTTCATTCGGCCCGTCCACTTTGCCTGTTCCTGTATTCAGTGAGCCTTTACCAGGTAATATTTGAATTTAAGAGGCCTATAAGATCTTGACCTAAGGACTTTTTATGAACTTAATAGTGTTTAGATTTTAAGTAACAATTATTAAACGTGTATAGCTGAGTTCACACACATTGTTTGTTTGTTTGATTTCTTCTCAGTGTCCCTCCCTGACGAAGAGACGAAATCCGGGTCGGAGGGACGGGAACTTAATCAGATAAGAAAAAATATTTAGGATTTTACTGAAGCACTTATATTTTTATTTTCGCAAGTCACCAATGAGAGTTAAGATCAACAATACCCCCTAATTAAGATAAGTACATCAAGCTGGATATACTTACCAGATAGGTGTTAGATACGCTTTAAAATATATATATACATAGGGAGGGCCGGGGACTTGTGAAGGCGATGATGGTCCCCTTGAAAACCTCATTGTAGTGACATCACTATTATATGGGTTTCTTGGACTGAGCACTTCACAAATAATTTAAATATTGTATTTTGCACAATTATAAATGGAATAATTTCTAATAGGAATATAGCTGTGAATATATGAATATATCGTCAATAACGTCACGGATTACAAAGATAGTTATCTCTCTATTTTGTAGCCAAATAGCACTGAAACATCATTAATTCTGAATTCCATAACCTATCTTGTCCAACAGAGCATTAAGATTTTGGGTGTAATTTTGGATCAGACATTAACTATGAAGAACCAAGTGGATTCTTTGGTTTGAAAAGGATTTTACACATTATGGAAATTGCGGACTATTAGGCCCTGATTCTCCAAAAGTGCGTCCCGATTTTAGGCAGCTGTAGACGTCCTACAGCTGTCTAATCAGCCAAT
The DNA here is from genome assembly GCF_902459505.1 of Geotrypetes seraphini. Classification (NCBI taxonomy): domain Eukaryota; kingdom Metazoa; phylum Chordata; class Amphibia; order Gymnophiona; family Dermophiidae; genus Geotrypetes; species Geotrypetes seraphini. The sequence goes on along the minus strand of NC_047090.1, from coordinate 76,177,897 downwards.
CGGGATGCACGTTTTTTTTAAAAAAACCTCCTACCCTCTTACCCGCTTGCCGCCGCAGGAAAGGAAGCGAAGGACCGGTAGTGTGCAATCGGGCCCACAAGTCTTGCCCCGACGTCAATTCTGACATCGGAGAAAAGGTCCAGAATTGACGTCGGGGGAAGGCTTGTGGGCCCGATTGCATGCCACTGGCCTTTGTGGAGTTGCGGTAGCAGAAGTCAGCCACTTTGCAGTGTTAGCAGCAGTGTCGGGTGTGCGCATTGAGTGCAGGAGCCAGCTGTTTGGACTTTTGTCGATGGATCTTTGGTCTCCAGAGACATTGGTAGTGCTCCAGTTCCTGCAATGTGGCCTTGAGGATCGTGACAGCCCGTTCCTGTGACAAGTTCAGTTGTGTGTGTGAGTGTGTTCAGTGGGGTGTGGGGGTGTAGCTTGGTGCGGGTGTGCTAGTGGCACTGGTTGGGCACAGCCTGGGAGGTGAGCCTCTGTTTATTTGGGATAGTGAGGTGTTGGTAGGTTGGGGTTTACCAGGGTTTGATGAAGGGTTTTTTTTGTGCTCCTTATGGCACCTGCTAAAAAGTCTGTTTCTAGGGGAGGGAGGGGTCGCTTTGCAACGGTGGCAGTGCCTGTTGGCGGACCAGGGGGGAGGAATCGGCACAGCAGGGAGAAAGTCAGGCTTTGTGGAGTTGCAGCAGCAGTGGGTAAGCGGCAGACCAGGGAGGCAGGCAGGCAGGCTTTGGTGAGGGAGGGAGGAAGGCAGGCAGGTTTCAGTGTGGGAGGGAGGAAGGACAAAGGCGGAGAGGGGGCAAGAATTCAGGACATAGGAAGGAGGGAGGGAGGGAATAGAAAGAGACAATTGTTGGGCCTGAGGAAGTAAGGAAGGAAAGAAAGTTTTCTTTTTCTAGCTAGTGCAACCAGAAATCACCAGACAACAAAGGTAGAATTTAAGTTTAATGATCAAAATCTATCTGCTCACCTTCCACATTTACGCTGACGATATCACCGTCGTACTTCCATTATCCGATATTTCGCCGAATTTCATCATTCACCTATCCAATATCCTAAACCAAATAGAACTTTGGATGAAGGCCTACAAACTCAAACTGAACACAGAAAAAATTTTTCATAGCCTCTCCCAACGAGCAGATAAAAGACAACAAGATTCACGTGAATGGCAAAGATTACGAAATTGATCAATCTATTAAAATACTAGGGGTTACCCTTGACAGACACCTAACCCTAGAAAAACACACTGATCTAATGTTCAAAAAATGTCTCTCTACCCTTTGGAAACTTCGCACCATCAAAAAATTCTTCGACGAATCATCCTTTCGTCTACTAGTACAAACCTCCATCTTGAGTATTCTGGACTACTGCAACATCATATTTTTGGGAGCATACAAAAAGTCCCTCCACAAGCTAAGATTAATCCAAAACACTGCCGTCCGTCTCATCATCGGACTCAAGAAATGGGAACATATCTCTCCATATCTCCAAATACTCCACTGGTTGCCAGTAGAATCCAGAATACTTTTCAAGTTTGCCTGCATCAGCTTCAAAGCGATCTTCGGGATGCTACCAACTTACCTAGCTTCCCAATTCCTCACCTACTGCCCAAAAAAGACCTCCCGCAGAACAAACCTCTTTACTTACCCATCCTTGAAATCATGTCACTACAAGAAGTACCTAAACAGAATGCTTTCTTTCCAGGCAGCCCAACTGAACACATGGCTAGCAAAACCAATACTCAAAGCCACATCATACGCTGACTTCAGAAAATCTCTGAAGACCCGTCTCTTCAACACCACCTAAGCTCTCCCCCCTACCAGTTATAATCCCCCTCAAAAGTCCTTCCCCTTCCTTTTCCCTTCCCCCAACGCTTAATGCTGTACACCTCTCTTACACACATTGTATATATCTAGCTGTAAACAGCATTGATCTCTTGTATACTGTTCATATTGTATCATCCTATATCTTAGTATAACATCCTGTATCTTATTGTAACATCCTGTAACTGTTCACGTGTTAATATCCTGTACCTTATTGTAAACACCCCAGTACCTGCTCACTTTGTATTATCCTGTATCCTATTGTTAACACTGTACTCTCTCTAGACACGACTCTCATTGTAAACCGCTTCGAACTTAGGGTATAGCGGTATATAAGAAATAAAATTATTATTATTATTTGTCTTTTTCTAGGGGTCTGGGTTCAGAGGCACAATTTGGTTCAGAATATTTTTTTCTTGGTTTTTCCTCTAAATCTAGGGTGCGTCTTATGGACGATAAATACGGTATCTTTTAGATTCATTCACTTTTACTAACAATAAAAATTCCAGACACTCGCATGCATTATTTATCTTTCCATCAGTTAAAGTGTGTAATAGATACTGGCATTCAAACTGCATTATTTTTATTACTACAACAAAAAAATGTTATAAAGCCTTATCAAAACATTATTTACCAACCACTTCATTACCTTCACATACAAATCGTAGATCCACAGTCATTTCAGTTGCATTTCCAAATTCATCTGACTTCATCCTTCAGTTTGTGTAAAAAAAAAAAGATACTCCATTCAGTCTGTTTGAGACCTAAAAACCTTGATTTTTCAGTTTAATCCACCATTGTAATTGCAACAGTTTCAAGGAATAAGATTCACAAATGGTCATTATAATAATAATAATAATAACAGTTTATATACCGCAGGACCGTGAAGTTCAATGCGATTTACAAAGATTAAAAGATGGTACAAATTGATTGAACTTAACAGAGGTAAAAGCTAGTGATTAACAGCTCTAGGAATCAGTTATTGTGGAGAAAGAATTGTATGGGTCAGCTGCCTAGATAGGCGTTCCCTAAATTCTCCATAAGAAGTAGGCGTAAGCAATTGTTCTAGATCTTTACCCCATAATGCTGCCTGAGGTGAGAAAAGTTGTTGATGATGTCTTTTAAGTTTACATCCAATAACTGGAGGGGAAACAAAGTTCAAATGTGAGCTTCTCTAATATGTCTGTTGGCTGAGAAGGAGAAAAGGTCAGTTATATATTTAGGGGCTAGACCGAATAGTACCTTAAAGCAAAAACAGCCAATGCAGCTGTCGGTAGTAAGGTGTCACATGATCAAACTTCTTCAGCCCGAAAATCAGTTTGACTGCTGCATTTTGCACTGGTTGTAATCGTCGCATATTCTTTTGTTTTTCATTAGTTAACTCTATATGGCTTCCTATATGGTGTGTTGCTTTGGGGCAACACATCATTTTCTCTGGATATTGGACACAATTAACTGAAAGCAACAAATCAATAAAAAGGCCTGCCATCTTGCAAATATGTATCGATTATTATATAATTGGTAGGAGCCATTGAGTTAAGTAGAAACTTGCTGTTTGCTAGTTGAAAGTTTGGGCCATTTGCAAATCGGCAATAATTTTTCTGGTCTCGTTTGAAGTTATTTCTCTTATTATTTGACAAAACTCTTTCATTCAAAAAGGTTTGTATGAATATACATTATTGTCATAATTAATGTAGAGAGTAAGGTCTGCTTTTACTAAGCTGTGCTAGCGGTTTTAGCATGCGCTGCATTGCCATGCGTGCTACACGCTAATGCCAGCATTGAGCTGGCATTAGTTTTTGGCACGTAGTGCGGGGTTAGCACGCGCAGCAATGCAGCACGCATTAAAAACACTAGCGCACCTTAGTAAAAGGAACCCTAAGTTTATGTGCATATGTTTTGTTTTTGCATCACACTGGTTAAAATTAGGTATGTTGCTTGAGGTTCATATTATGCATCCACTAATGTTAGGGTGGTGGATGCCTGGAATGCGCCCCCGAGAGAGGTGGTGGAGAGGAAAATGGTGACGGAGTTCAAAGAAGCGTGGGATGAAAATAATATTGAACTAAGACCAGTACTGGGCAGACTTGCTTAGTCTGTGTCTGTATATGGCCGTTTGGGGGAGGATGGGCTGGGGAAGGCCTAAATGGCTAGGAGGGTGTAGATGGGCTGGAGTAGGTTTTGACGGAGATTTCGGCAGTTGGAACCCAAGCACAGGACTGGGTAGAGCTTTGGATTCTTGCCCAGAAATAGCTAAGAATAAAAAATTTAAATTGAATCAGGTTGGGCAGACTGGATGGGCCATTCAGGTCTTTATCTGCCGTCATCTACTATGTTATGTTACTATATTGGTTAAAAAATGTTTCTTTGCATTATGGAAGTTGCGGAATATTAAATAATATTTTAACCCTACTTCTTTTAGACTGTTGGTTGAAGCATTGATTCTGTCTATTCTGGATTATTGTAACATAATCTATTTGGGATCTTATAAGAAAGTCTTGAAGACTGAGGTTAATACAAAATACTGCCGTCCGATTAATTTTTGGCTTAAAAAAACAAGACCATGTTATCCCTTACTATCGGCAATTACATTGGTTACCTGTCGAAGCGAGAGTCCTATTTAAATTTGCCTCTATCTGCTTTAAATTGGTATTCGGACTGTCTCCAATTTACTTTTCCTCTCATTTTGAATTGTATAGATCTGCAAAGTGTACTCGGAGCTCTCGGTTATTTGCTTATCTAAAAAACTGTCGATATAAAACATTCTTCGATAGAACACTTGCTTTTCAAGCAGGTAAAGTACAATCTTGGTTAGGTGAAATTGTGGGCTCCTTTTATCAAGCTGCGCTAGCGGTTTAACACGTGTAATAGCGTGCTTTAAACCACCGGCCGCGCTAGCCGCTATCGCCTCCTCTTGATTAAAAGTCGCACGCGTTAACCCCGCAAGCGCAGCTTGATAAAAGGAGCCCTATGTCTCAAGCCTCAACCTATTGTTCATTTAGGAAATTAGTTAAGACCTATCTGTTTGACAAATATATTACCTGACTTATGATTACATTATTGTATTTCTGTACTTTTTATGCAGTTGTTACCATTCACTGATTGTCCAGTCCTCTTTTTATGTAAACCACATAGAACTGCTGGTGTTAGTGGCATAAAATAATAAAGTTGTTGTTATTATATTTCTCTCATTTTTTGACAAAACTCATTCAAAAAGGTTTGTATGAAATTAGAAACATAGAAGCAGAAATAGACGGCAGATAAGGGCCACAGCCCATCTAGTCTGCCCACCCCAATGACCCTCCCCTACCTTTCTCTGTGAATAGATCCCACGTGTCTATCCCATTTGGCCTTAAAATCAGGCACGCTGCTGGCCTCAATAACCTGACAGCAACTTTATCTGCATATCTTTTTTTTTTTTTTTTTTTTTTGTACCACGCTTGTTGAAATTAGGTATGTTGCTTGAGGTTCTGTGATAGGGTAGAATTGCTATCAACCCAGAAGGAGGCCAGCACTAAGAAGCTATATATTAAGACTTGCTGGGTGTAAGCTCTTGCCAGAAGGACAAGCAAAACAACCTCATTTGCCATCCGCAGGACCAAGGTACCCCGGAATACCTAAGTTAACCAGTGACAAAAGAGTCTGTGGGGACCAAGGTACTAGAAATACCCCAGGTGACCGGAAGTGCCTGAGTGACCACTCAACAGGTTCACATTGTGCTGTAAGGGCATCCCAAAAGTCAAGTGTGAGAAATGTGATATCTTTCTATGCTTTACCTTAAAGTTTCATAGTTTATTAAAATTTTGATTAAATGCTAAACATAGAATTCAAAGCATTGTACATTAAAATAAATGGGGGAATTAATATTAAAACAAACATGACTTAGTACAAATCTACTAACATAACATAGGATGGGATATAAAACAAGAGGAAAGGGGGGAGAACTCTATTAAAGAAAAGAGAACAAAAAAAAGGAAATAACATCAAGGAGGGGAGGTGGGTAAGTTAAAAATAATAAAATATCCAAATGGTGAATTACTTGAAAGCATTTTAAATTGCCCTGAAGATTTATCTAAATTTTGTTCTGCTCTAATGTGTAATGGAAGGGAATTCCAAATAGTAAGAGCTATGACAGAAAAAATGAAAGCACTGCGTGTCCCTAGCTTTTGTGGTTGCATAGATGGAGTATAGTTGCACATTGTTGTCCTGAACCAATACACCTAAAACTTTCAAAATTTACAAAAATTTACAAAATTTAGGAAACGAGTTATTTCTTGTTCCATTTTGAGTATATTTATGGGCTCAAAATTTTTTATGTTAAACAATAAATTTATGCAATAGGCAGTCCTAAAAGATTTAAAGTGACAGTACATTTTTTGGCTGTGCCGGATTCCGTGGATGACATCACCCAAAAGTGAGAATATATACCTGCTGTCCTTGGAGATCATCTGCTACAAGTGAATAATTTTGCTTTATATGAGTTTATTTGTCCAGAGTGGATGAATAATGTACCAGTTAGAGTAGTGGACTGAGAACCTGGAAAGCCAGATTCAAATCCCACTGCAGCACTGTACAATCTTGGGAAAATCTCTTAATCCTCCATAGTTTCAGTACAAAATTAGATTATAAGCCCACTGGGGACAAGGAAATGCCTAATGCACCTGAATGTATTGCCATGAGCAAAATCCAAATAGAGTTTGTGTTGTCTCCAGCTGAATCAAAAATGCAACAGCACAATTGTTAGCTCAGATGGATGTTTAAAGCCATATTTTGCCTATACTGTTAGAACTGTACTGGTTTGCTTAGTAGGGTTTTAAAAAGGTTTGGATAATTTCTTAAAAGAAAAGTCCATAAACCATTACTAAGATGAACTTGTTTCTAAGATAAGCAGCATAAAATCTGTTTTACTATTTGGGAATTTTGCCAAGTAGCCACTTGTTGGAAACAGAATGATGGACCTTTGGTCTGTCCCAGTATGACAGCTCTTATATTATAGATGTTTGTGGCACTGGAGATTCATCTCAATGGTTTAGCAACAGCTTTTAAGTCCTTGAACAATTATTTACAAAAGCAGAATCATATTCTTTATAAAATATGTGTGGACATTTATACCTGCTTCTGAGCAGGTGTGTTTATTATACCTTCTTTTAGCTGCAATGTCTATATGTTTGGTGGGGTAATTCTCCCCCTCCATTACAAAGCCGCGCTAGCATTTTTAGCATCAGCCATGGCAGTAACAGTTCAGACTCTCATAGGAATTCTATGAGCGTCAGAGCTGTTACCGCGGTGGCTGGCGCTAAAAACACTAGCGTGACTTTGTAAAGGAGGGGGTATATAAAGTCACAGGTGTCAGTGCCTTTATAAAATTAAAAATAGGCACTTAATTAACCTTCAAGCATTGGTGGTCTTTTGTAAAATTATCCTCTTAATTTTACAGCATCCATGCTTGTTTTCCTAGTGGGCAGATCTAATACATTTGTTGAACAGCAATCTGACTTAGACATTTTCACAATACTAAGACATCATGGGCTTTATGTGCCATTGACACCTTTGAAATCTTGTCTGATGGTGCTAGAAAGAGCCTTGCTTCCTCTAGTGCAGTGGTCTCAAACTCGCGGCCCGGGGGCCACATGCGGCCCGCCAGGTCCTATTTTGAGGCCCTCGGTATGTTTATCATAATTAGAAAAGTCAAATAAAAGAGTTTCTTGATCATCATATGTCTCTTTAGCTATAAATTTGCAATATTATTTTTAAAGACTTAGCCAAAAGGAAAGATTTATAAACTATAAAGAGTTTTACCTCATGTAAAATTGTCATTTTTTTAATAAGATATGAACTATTTTTTTCTGAGGCCCTCCAAGTACCGACAAATCCAAAATGGGTTTGAGTTTGAGACCACTGCTCTAGTGGTTTGGGGTTTTTTTTTGTTGTTGCCATCATTGTATTAGTTTGTTTCCCTTCCAGTTTGTGTTTGAAGCAGTCTTGTTAAAATCTTTACTAGGTTGTATCATTTTAATAGGTTGTATCATTTTAATAGGTTGTATCATTTTAAAATAGACTAATCCATGCATGTAGCACTAAATCATGTTTTTGTTATTTCAGGAATGTGCAGAAATCAAATTGTGGTCTGGACGATAGTACCAGTGGGTTTCTTTCCTGTCATTTGATATCGCATTCATTATCCTTTCAATGGATTTAACTCCAATTATATTCTTTCCACACTGATAAGAAAATATCGGTGGTTTCTGCAGTCTACAACCACCAGAGAAAATGTCAAAAATTCAGCAGTGTAAAGCCACTAATAAAGTACCCAGGAAAAGACCATATATGTGTGATATGTGCTTCAAACAGTTTGAAACTCCATCCAAGCTTGCAAGACATTACCTCATCCACACTGGCCAAAAGCCATATGGCTGTCAAGTATGCCATAAAACATTCAGGCAGCTGGTACACCTTGAGCGGCACCAACTAACTCATACACTTCCATTCCAGTGTGATATATGCTTCCGGAGCTTCAAAAATATGGTGACATTTTTAAAGCACCAGCAGCTGCACAATGAAAATTGTCCCATTGACTCAAAGCCGATGCACAAATCAGAAGCCCAGCTAGAGAGATCTATGTATTTCAAACCAGTTCATTGTTCAGAATGCCAACAGTCCTTTTCCACACAGGAGAAATGGGTGCTTCATCAGTGCTTCCCATCAGACCATACACAGAGTGTGAGCAAGAGACCAAAATCACTTAAGTGTGAAACTTGCAACAAACCCTTTCCATCTCGTTCTAAGCTAGAGAGACACATACTAATCCATACTGACCAGAGACCCTTTGCCTGCTCCTTATGTGTCAAATCCTTTCGACAGAAAACACACTTGGCAATTCACCAACTAACTCACATAAAGGAGAAGCCTTTCCAGTGCAGCTTATGTCATAAGAGCTTTAAGCTACAGAGCAAACTTTTGAAGCACAGGGAGGTCCATGGCCTGGCTTATGCTAGCAGACTGAACAGATCTGAAAGTGGTAGAGTAGATCTTGATGCATCACAGAATCTGTTGGAAGAGAAAAATGAGGCAGTGGAGGCAAATTCCACTCATAAACAGGATTCAGAGGATGCTTGCTCCATCTATGTTGTCCCTTTTCAGTGCCCTGTGTGTGAGAGGTGTTTTGAAAGTGAGCACATCTTACATACTCACACATGTTTTGTTGAGAGGAATGGAAGAGCTTCTAGCACACTTAAAAGGGATTCCAGCCGCAGAAGAAACAGAGCCCCAAAAAAGCTTAAGTGTCTAGCAGGCAGGGTCTCAAAAACAAACTTGACTGGCAGGAGCAGGTTGAAGAACCATCACTTTAGGGGTGAAGAGCAGCCAAGCTTTGAGGAGCAAGCCTTTTGCAATTATGACACTTTGCAAAAAACACCTGAAAATACAAAGCCACCAGGTACCTCCAAAACCTATAAATTGGAAGCAAGACGAAGGCAAGGTTGCTGGACACGATGCTGGTCAAAGCAGTTACACAATCAAGAACAGGGTATTAATAATATGCAAGGTTTACTGAGAACAGAAAGCTTGTTAGGAGAGCATGATTCTATAGATAGAGAATTTTATTTTGTTCAAAACGCAGATGAAGTTTTTGCTTTCCCCAAGCTTGTTCAGAGCAATTACTCGGCTCTCCCTAGAAACATATATAGTCAGCACAAAACATTTAATTGTGACCGATGTGAGAAAGCATTTCCATCTTTATCCAAACTTAAGCGTCATTATCTGACCCACACAGGGCAGAGGCCCTTTAGTTGTGATTTGTGTGGCAAGATGTTTAGGCAATCTGCGCATTTGAAGAGGCACCAAATCACCCACTCTGAAAAAATTACATATCAAATCCCTGTATGCCAGATGGAGTTCCAAGACTTGAATATGTTTTTTAGCCAACAGAGAGACCAGTTGGAACTGAAAGCATCTCAGCATCATGGATATTCCCCAAGACCCTTGCAGCTTCTGCTTCCATCAGACCCTGTCCCTGAAATCAAAGTTGAGCTAGGGCCTTCAGATTTCTCTCCTGACATGAGCTGCAGTAATGCACAAGCATATTTGTCTAACCATGGATCTATCGAGGCTTATACAACCCACTGTGGCCCTCAATATTCCAGAGATGCAGAAAAAAGCAAAACCCCCAAGAAGATGTATCAGTGCAGTGTCTGTCTAAAGAGTTTCAAGTCTCCTTCCAAGCTGGAAAGACATTATCTGATGCATGCTGGGCAGAAACCCTTTGAATGTCCTGTGTGTTTTAAAACCTTTAGGCAGACACCTCATTTGAAGAGACACATGCTTACCCACTCAAAGCAAATGGCTTAGAGGGAGGGGTGTGTTGGGGGGATTGCTTGCTAGTAACGGTATCTTGACTGAGTAAAACTGTTCTATTGCCATTAAGAGCACTTGTTTTTCCTCCTATCATGATGGTCAAGTTTTATGAACAATTGCCGTTCCTATTTAACTTGGCTTTTAATTTATCTGTAATTAACCAGATGGCCACTAAAATTGAGACAAATATCAGTCATGTTATAAGTTTTGGCTTTTACTAACATAGGATATATCAGAGGCAGCACCTGGAATCATGTTTCGAGCATATTTCCATGCAAAGTAAAAGTAATAGGTATACATTCACTGGTGATTTTACATTGACACTACCACCAATCATTTTAATGGACATGGATTTACTAATACTGTTAGACAACAGAAGCTAGGATTGAGGTATTTCTTGCATTGCAAACAGGAAGGCACTAAGAAGAATTCTGTCTGCGTTGTACAGGGCAGCACGTCAAAGTACTATGATCAGCAATTGTACCCACCATCTGTTGATTGCAAATGTTATATTTATGCTGTGTTTAAAGTTCTTTTGGGTTTCTTTACTTGTAACTCCCAAAGCTCTGGGAGCAGATATGTTAGTAATTATCAGATTATCTTATTCACTGGATCCAGAATATCTATCTGATTGTAGCATCACAAATAGCTTAAAGCTGTAGGATTTTTTAATGGAAAAACACATGATTTGCTACCATGGCACACTCGTAAATTAATGGACCTATCAAAGCTAGTACTGACTAGGAACTTGACATAACATTTGTGATAGATAGATGGTGGATGTTAGCATTTGCAACGTGAAATTGAAGTAGTATCCTGCAAATACAGATTTTACTAAAAGCTTGAATTTTGTGTTCCCTCACTGTTAAACACACCAGCAGCTCTTTTAAGTACAGATCATGCGCTTTGACATCCTAGAATTGCTTGATCTGGAATCAAAGGACATATAGAAAACTGAATTGCATATACACTTTTTAAAATTTCTAATGTTGAAGTTTAGTGATTGTGAAAAATGTTTATTGAGTAGCATTGGAAATTGAGGAGCCCTATTTACAGAAAAGATGACCTGTGGACTCCACTCACCGCCCCTTAGATTTCATTAGTAGCAAGAGACTGGGATTCAGGAACAATATAGGAATTATCAGTTTTGTTTTGTTTTCTAGCAAAAAGGTGCCAGTACTCAAATATCATGCTATTTTTCAGGAGTGGGGCCGTAGCCAGGCCCCCTGCAACCAGCCACAGAATTTATGAAAAGGCAGCACAGAGCATACAGAACCTTTTATTAATACTTGGGGGACCATGGGCCATTTTTATCAAGCAATAGAAAAAGTGTTGGTACTTGGTACCCCCTCAAAAAAGCACTGGGGACTATATAAATATAGTAAGTGAAAATAACAATATTAGAGGGAAAAATGGTTATCTTTTATGTATGGTAAATATAAAGAAAAGCATTTGTATTGAGTTATAGAAAACAGTAATGGGAAATCACCCATACTGTTTGTATAACACATGTAGTAGTGCAAGTTTCTCTCCCAGTGTTTATAAGATCTACTTTGGATGCTGAAAACTAGTCCCTTAAGTGCTACCAACAGGTCTGCTTTTCAGTGTTGCCAAATTATGCAAATTAATCTTATTATATAAATTATATGCAAATATATCATTCATTGTCAAATGCTAAAAAACCAGACCTTTTGATGGTGCTTAGGTACAAGTGTTCAATATGCCTATTTGAGGGAGAATGAGAAGTTGGTCTTTATGCTTATGCAATCCTTGTTCCTCTAACACTGCAAAGTACAAATAAAAATTAGTCTCATTTGCAATAGTGTTTCATTATTGTCAACATGGGTGTAAAATAAATGGTTAGTCCAGCAAAAACTTAGAATACTATGGAATCCTATCACTGTAATTTATTCAGTATGGGTAAGTTACTGAAATTCCCTGCACTACTTTCTTTACTGTTTCTGCCCCATCTCCTATTGTTATGTATATGCTGGTACATTAAATAAATGCTTCTTCATTTCTGTTCCAGCATGACTGCATTTCTTTTGCTAGTACGGTAGTATGTTTTGTCTGAAAATAAATTTAGTACCAAATTCTTATGTTGAATAGCAGATGAGCTGAGGTAACTTAGCTCCAAAATATCTACCTGCCAAATATCTCTAAATCACAGTATAGGCAGGTATTGCACAGTTTGGCTAGAATAAACAAACATGCTTACCAGCAAATGGGAGGCAGAGAAATTTTAGTATTCTAGTTTCATCACTACTGTAAGGAGTTGTGCAGCTTGAAACACTATAGTATTTCTGGGCCTCAGGCAGAAGGTGCAGGGCAAACTAGTGATTCAGGATGAGAAGATAGGCTTGATTCCATAGACCACAGGCTAAAGGCTGCAGTTCTAAGGTAGCGTCTGTTGCTGGCAGTTATGAGGATCAGCCTCAGAAGTAGAAAAAATTAACCTAGTAAGGAGCAGATAACGACTCAACACAGGCCATTGGGGAACAGCTGGATTGAAGGGTAGGGAGAAAGGGGCAACACTGGCTGGAAGGATGGGGTGCCCTAGTAGGTAAGTCGCATGGGGCACAGTTATAGCTTGCTATGTCCCTGGTGTTAAAGTCCATGTCTGAACCTCATCTTTCCTTAACTTCTGTCTTGCACAGAGAAAAGCTACATGGCGAAGCACCAATGTTGTGAGTCATTTTACATGAAGTTCAGAGTAGAACTTATGATCTCTTCTCTCTAGCCTTCCCTGGTGCTACCAGTCACTAAGGTAGATGGGAAGATTCAGATGGCTATAGTTTAGTTTTGTAAGCTGTTCCTTGCCTTTTATATCCTATCAGTTTTTGTAGTTTTTTCCCCTCTCTGATCCAATTTTAGTATATTGTAAACTACTTTGATTGCTCTGTTTCAAAGCCTGTATATCTGTATAAAGGGTAGGGGTTCTCAACTTCCAATGCGACCCAGGACCAAAATAACACCACAACAAAACAAGCAAAATGAGGCCCACTCCTTCCCCTGCTACTCCATTATTACAGCATCTAAGCTGTTTAGGCCCCTGAGACCTGGACCAGTTAGATCCCTAAGCTTTGGAAGGGGGTACTGACAAGATCAGGACTCCTGTAGTAGCCTAGTTAAGGCTGTTTGTATGCCCTTGGACCGGGCTTGAACAAAGCAGAGCCAAACTCAAGTTTCAAGTTTATTGAAAAATTTCATTTTATCGCAATATCATAATCCAATGCAATTTACAAATAGTAAGAAAATCAGGATAAGAAAAAAACAACAAAAACTGCACAATTGTTAAAACTAAGGGACTACAGGACACAAGAGGAGGATAGGTTAGAAACAACTGGCCTGGGAGAGAAAAACACAGGAGCCATACAATCTGGCAGCAAAATGGGTGCTTTTCTCACCTGAATTGGCCCTTTACTGCTTTCCCAAAATATAAGAGGCAGCCTGCCTAAGAATAATTTGCTGTTTACCAAGCACCATCCATAGCACCTTAGCAATAGGGCAGCGCTGGCTTTGCTTGGCTCTTTCAAAGAAAGGGAAATAGGAGCCAGCTGGAAGCTAGAGTACAGTTTAAGTACCAGGCAATTGTGAAACATGTAGACAAACATGATTTAATGAGATGGAGTCAGCATGGGTTCGGCTGAGGGAGATCTTGCCTCACAAATTTCTTTGACTTCTTTGAAGGTGTGAATAAACATGTGGATAAAGGTGAGCTGGTTAATATAGTGTATCTAGATTTTCGGAAAGCTTTTGATAAAGTTCCTCACAAGAGGCTCCTGAGAAAATTAGAGTCGTGGGATAGGTGGCAAAGTTAAGTTGTGGATAAGGAAGTGGTTATCGGATAGAAAACAGAGGGTAAGGTTAAATGGTAATTTTTCTCAATGGAGGAGAGTAAACAGTAGCATGCCGCAGGGGTCTGTACTGGGACTGGTGCTATCTGTCCTTTTGGATGCAAACTGTTTTTTTGATTATATTTTTATGTTTGTCTAATACAGACTTGGCGTCCTGTACACCATCACTGCAGTTTTTGCTTTTGTTCTGAGGCTAAAAATCAACATTTGCAAGATCATTATCTGAGGTACTGTAGATATCCGATGAAAAATGGCACAACATTGATGCAGATAGATCAAAACTGTTGCAGCACAAATTGTGTTGAGACATGAATACACGGATGTTTAATATTGATTCTAATAGCTGTTGCTGCATTCTGTTCCTGAGTTTAGTCTTATGAGGTTCATTTGAGAGAATGCTGCATTATTGAATGGGAGAGCCCACAAGGATAAGGCAAACTTCCCTAGTTCATTGAACTCTTCTTACCAGCTAAATCTGTATAATTGATAACATCCCCCCAGAATTCTTCAACATCGACATCTTCCGTGTTTGGTCAGGAAACAACATTGTTTGTTCCATTGTTGCTCAAGAACTCCAAGGTTTCCTTTTCCTGTATACAGTGGCAAAAAGGAGAGCTGAGACAACATGGGCTTTTTTTGTTCCAAGACTCGGTTCTGCAAATGATTCCCACTGCTGGATATTAGCCGGAAGTCGTTGATGTAGCTGCTTTAATAATTCAACCAGGTAAGCCTGACATTGTCGCTTCACATCTTCTGCCATCAATGACCATTCCAAGTTCATGTTTGTTAACAGAATATGGAAATCAATTCCAAAGTTCAATGCATCAATAGGAAGGTAATTTGCTTCATTGTTGATATCACATGCAAATATTGCTGTCCATGTCTTGATCGCAACTGGTCGCATAATCTGATCCATAATATTATGATACATATAAGTTCTTTGAGCAGTTTTACTGGGTTTGCTTTATCAAGCTCAAACAGTCTATTCATTCTGGACAGTTCAAACAGTACAGACTGCAGAAATAAAAGGTACAGCTTGTATTCATGATCACTGTACATCTGAAACAACACCTCTGCAGTGTAATTCCTTTCTTCATCTTTTGCTACCTGAAAATTAAACTTTAGTTCATCACACTGGTCCAGAATGCCTACATTTCAGCCACCTATCTTGCTGTGAATTGTGGCTAGGTAGCTGCTTTAGCTCACCTAACTCCACTTCTAGCATTGGCCACTCCTACTTCGGCATTCTGCAGCCAAAAGCATCTACCTAGCCACGATGCCAGCCACCTTTTATTTAGGCGTCAGTAGGCTCTTCGATACTGCCGTTTTATGCCGTTTCTGACTGCGTTTTTCAATTAACTTAGGCATTGGCAGGGCCCCTATTGTCGCCTAAGTTTAGGCGCTGGTTATAGAAGTTCCCTGTTTATGTCCATCAATAAGTCTTCATGCATTGAAGAACTAAGAACATATTTAATCAAAGATGTGCAATTAATTGGAATGACAAGATATGTGTACAACCAATTTTAGCTCAGCAACTTTCAATGTTGTATTGGGATCTTTTGTGCTGCTGTGACTTCCAACATCAAAAAGATTCCTCATGTTTGAAAAAGGTGCAGCATTGCGTTGGTGCTTCTCAGTTAAGCTGTATGCCTTCAAATTGGCCATATTTGCAAAATGTTTTTGTGTCATCAGCCAGTATTTTCTGTATCTAGCCTTTAAACTTCTTCTTTTTCCTAAGTTGCACAGTATTTCCTCTCATACTTGGACCATTTGCCTATGATGGTAGGGGTCTTATCAGCCTTAAGTTGTGAATGAGTTGGAATAGTGAGATGTACTGTACTGTCTTACAGACCAGATGTGTCAATTCCTAAATGTTGCATGAGAAGAGGAACTATTAAAACCCTTGTTTTTTAAAGACTTCCCTGAGATTGAGAGAACATAAGAAAAATGTTTTGATCCCTAATTGTAAGTTACAAATCAGATTTTTTTTTTTTTTTTAAATAAACATAGCATGAAAACCTCGGCTTATGATTTCCAGTTGTATACAAAACTCTACCAGTGGCTGTGGAACAGGCCACTCCTTCTCTTCTGCTGGTCCAGACCTGAATGTTTATTTGAACTATGGGATAGAGAATGACAAGGGGATAAATATTTTCCCACCCCCTGCAGGAACGCAATTTCCCCGTCCCATTAGTGGGTCCTCTGGCTGCTCCTTCTTTCAGACCCATCCCAGCTGCTCAGCTCTCTCTGTGAGGGCTCTCCTTTTGAGGACTTCTTCCAATTGCTCAGTCTCTGAAGAATCTCCCCATCACTCCCTCCCGTTGTCACCCACACAACTCCAACAGGCCCCCCTACTGGTCATCAAGTTTGAGCCCCCCTTGGACTCCAAGCTCTACTGGGCAGGCCAGTCTATCAGGCTTGCCAAAGCCAGCATTTCTTCCCTTGAGGGTCGCCTGGCTTCCAAAGGAACTTCTGCTTTTCTCAGTTCACTGCTCTGGATCTGTCCTTTTCAGTACCCTACTTCAGGGTGGACAGCTCCCAGCAGCCTTTGCAAGTTCACTATGCAAATGAGCTTCACACACCAATGCTCAGGCTCCCTCTGCTGGCTTGTGACAGGCATTTCACCCTGTCATACTATGGTACATTGGAAATTGAAGATTAATTATGTTGAGTTAGAATCCACTGAGAGTGGCCTGGGCCCTACAAAAAGGGATGTGGCGAAGGTAATTTGATACCCTCTAAGGGAAGCATGGATCCTGGAATTAGGGTGCCATGTCTTGCCTAAAATTGGTGATCCTCTGGAGGAAGGATAAAAAAGAAGGATGATGTGACAGAATAGGAGTAAGGTCTAAGTTCATAGTAACATAGTAAATGACAGCAGCTAAAGACCTGAATGGTCTATCCAGTCTGCTCATTAGTTATTCTTATTAAAAATACATGATTAAATTAACTTGTCTCTTCTTTGATATTTCTGTGCCATAGATAATGTCCACCTATATTGTCATAGGTTCCAACTGCTGAAGTTGCCATCTACGCTCACTCCAGCCTATCCAACCATCTTGTTGTTTGCAGGATATCTATTGTAAAGTCTGGTCAGTAATGTCCTCATGTTTCAAGTTAGTGGAGTTCCCATTGATTAATTTATATCTTAAAGGGAAGGGAACCTGGGAGAGGTGAAATAAGGGAAGTGACAATGAAATCTGGATAATGTCTGATTATGGCTAATAGAGGTGTTAATGGAGATATGTAGTAAAAAAAAGTGTTGATATAACATGTTACATGTTATACCCCTGTTGTGTAGAAAAAAGGGTATAAGATGGTGCTCTCAGAGGTCTTTTAGAGTAGGGTTACCAGATGTCTGGGAAAACCTGGACATGTCCTCTTTTTAGAGAACCGCCTGGGTTTCCAGATGGACTTTCCAAAACCAGTCAGTTTGTCCAGGTTTTGGAAAGCTCCGAGCGCAAGCCACATCTGGAAAGCCTTTAGCAAGCATGCACGGTTGATGTCACATGCATCCGTGCATGCTGGAGGCCCTCCAGACATGGCCAGAAGTTAGAAAAAAAAGAGATGTGGATTTTGGGGGCAGAGCTAGAGGTGGAACAGGGTGGGGCTGGGAGCAGAACGGATTGGTGCTATGCATCTGGGTTTCTCCATCTTCAAATATGGTAACCCTACTGGATGTGGTATATTTGGATTTCAGTAAGGCATTTGATAGCGTCCCACACCGAAGGCTATTGAACAAATTGAAAACAATGGGATTGGGAGACACTCTAACTATATGGGTTGGGGACTGGCTGAGCGGTAGACTTCAGAGGGTGGTGGTGAACGGTACCCCATCCAAGGCATCGGACGTGATCAGTGGGGTGCCGCAGGGCTCAGTCCTGGGCCCAATTTTATTCAATTTATTCATAAGAGATATGACGCAAGGACTTAAAGGAAGGGTAGCACTGTTCGCTGACGACGCCAAACTTTGCAACATAGTAGACAAAAGCGTATTACCTGACAATATGACACATGATCTACTGCTGCTGGAAAGATGGTCAACTACTTGGCAGCTAGGTTTCAATGCTAAAAAATGCAAGATAATGCACCTGGGCAAGAGAAATCCGCATAGAACTTATGTACTGAATGGTGAAACATTGGTTAAGACCATGGCAGAACGCGATCTAGGGGTGATTATCAGTGAGGACATGAAGGCTGCCAATCAAGTGGAGAAGGCTTCCTCCAGGGCAAGACAGATGATGGGTTGTATCCGCAGAGGTTTTGTCAGCAGGAGACCTGAAGTAATGATGCCGTTATACAGATCCATGGTGAGGCCTCACTTGGAGTACTGTGTTCAGTTCTGGAGACCACACTACCGTAAGGACATACTGAGGATCGAGTCGGTTCAACGAATGGCGACAAGGATGGTCTGGGGGCTCAAGGATCTCACGTATGAAGAAGACAAAAAAAATTGCGGCTGTATTCACTTGAGGAAAGAAGAGAACGGGGAGACATGATTGAAACGTATAAGTACATCACGGGACGTATCGAGTCGGAAGATGATCTCTTCTGTCTCATGGGACCCTCAACCACCAGAGGGCATCCGCTGAAAATCAGGGGAGGGAAATTTCAGAGCGACTCCAGGAAGTACTTCTTCACCGAAAGAGTGGTGGATCATTGGAATAGACTCCCACTGCAGGTGATTTAGGCCAGCAGCGTGACGGATTTTAAGAGGAAATGGGATATTCACGTGGGATCTCTAGGGGAGTGAACTCTGGGGGGCGGATAATTGGAATGGGCAGACTTGGTGGGCTATAGCCCTTTTCTGCCGTCAGAGAAGGGGAGCTGCGGTGCGAAGGCAGCACAAGCCGCGTGGAGGCTTGTTGCAGCGGCGGAGAGAGTTAGCCAGGAGGGCTGAGACAGAGAAGGTGGCGGCGAGGGCGGGCAGCGGCGAGAGTAAGCTCCGCCCACCCGCATCGCGTCACCAGCGGAGCCAGAGGCCGGACTCACTCTTAAGAGGAGGGGAGCTGCGGCGCGAAGGCAGCACAAGCCGCGTGGAGGCTTGTTGCAGCGGCAGAGAGAGTTAGCCAGGAGGGCTGAGACAGAGAAGGTAGCGGCGGCGAGGGCGGGCAGCGGCGAGAGTAAGCTCCGCCCACCCTCACCGCATCACCAGCGGAGCCAGAGGCCGGACTCACTCTTAAGAGGAGGGGAGCCAACGGCGCCCAGCCGTTCGGCGCGCGGCGAAGGCGAAGGGCCTCAAGAAGGGCAGGCCAGGTCACTACATCTAAGGACTCCAAGAAAGGAAGACAGCAAGGTAAGGAAGTATACACATACACGCACACACACAAGTAAGAGGGAAGCAAACACAGAAAAGAAGGAAGGAATAGGCCCAGGAAGGACCACACATCAAAGGAACGACAGGCAAGAAGGCACTGAAGACAGGGTAGAAGCAGGCTAAGAAGGTAGCGCAAACACATACACAGAGACAGCAGTAACAAGCTCAGCAGGACAAGAAAAAAGAGAACACGAGCTAAAGGAAAAGGCAGCCACAGAGGGTAAGCAAGGGGCAAATAGCACAAGCGCATAAGTAAAAGGAAGCGAAAGACGAAGAAGGTAAGGAAGAGCCAGGCACAGGAGTGAACACACTAGCAAAGAGCAACAGGACTCCTAGAGAGCGAACAAATATGGAAGCGGAAGGAACCCGAAGGATGAGCTTCCCAGTGTACTGCACGGACTGCCACATGTATGACTACCTCCCCTCCGGGCAGCAGTCATATGTGTGCGGACGATGCCAGGAACTGGAAAGCTTGAAGAGCGAAGTCAGTCGACTGAAGCTCAGGATCCAGGAGCTGGAGGGACTCTACATCTCCGAAGCCCCCTTCCAGACAGCTGAAGACCCAATGCGAGAGGAGTGCATCGAGGAACAAGTCAGGGAGCTCGAGAGGTTCATCGAGGATGCCTACAGGAGAGTGGAAGAACAGGAGCACGGAAATGAGGAAGACACACAGAGCAGAGGACAAGAAACATCTGACACCAAGGTAGAGGATACCCACGGAGGAACCTTGCTGGAAAAAACAAAGAATACCAAGGACACAGACCTGCGACCGACACGGAGGCTGAAAGAAGGGAAATCTGCAATCCTGGTGGGAGACTCAATCCTGAGGCACGTTGACAGTCACATAGCAGGAGGGAGAGAGGATCGGCTAGTGACCTGTCTCCCAGGAGCAAGAACAAAGGACATCGTTGACAAGATTGAGAGAATCCTGGAAGGAGCAGAGACGGAAGAGACAGCAGTGATAGTCCACGTCGGGACGAACGATGTCACCAGGAGGGAATACAGCAGGAATGCACTGACTGAACAATTCAAGATCTTAGGAAGGAAACTGAAGATGAGGACCCAGAGGATAGCTTTCTCAGAGATCCTGCCAGTACCGAGGGCAGAAACGAAGAGGCAGACGGAGCTACAATCAATTAACGCATGGATGAGAAAATGGTGTGAGGAAGAGGGATTTCTCTTCGTGAGAAACTGGACAACGTTCTGGGGAAAGAACAAGCTTTTCAAGAAGGATGGTCTACACCTGAGCAAGGCGGGAACTAGACAACTAGCAAATAACGTCAGAAGAGCGATAGAGCAAGCTTTAAACTAAGTAGAAGGGGAAAGCCGACAGTCGACCTGGTATCGATGGTTCGGGAAACAGTACCCAGTGAGGGTACTGAGGGGAAAGATTTTGGGGAAGACACAAGTGGCAAGCAACAGACTATGAGCAAACAAGGGAGTCAGATGAAGCGAGAGGGGGAAAGGATGAACATACTGGAAGGGGAAGTCAAAACGGGATTGGATGATGAGAAAGAACAAGAGGAGGACAATAGGAACACGCCACAAGGGGAAGGCAATAGGAATCTACCACAAAGAGAGGACAAAAGAGACAATACTCAGGAGTTGACAGGCCAGGAAGGGGACAGAATGAAGCATGAAATGCAAGGTAAAATAGAAAGGAAGGGAAAATGCCAAGACTTGAACTGCATGTATACAAATGCAAGGAGCCTAAAGAACAAAATGGGGGAACTAGAAGTCATGGCCAATAAGGAGAAACTAGACATCATAGGGATCACGGAAACATGGTGGAACGAGGAAAACAAATGGAACATAGTACTGCCAGGATACAAACTCTACCGAAAAGACAGGACGTACCAGAAGGGGGGAGGAATAGCACTATACATAAGGGATACCATCCACTCAACCACTGTGGACACAGCAGAGACAAATGCCCAACTGGAGTCATTGTGGATCAAAGTACCAGGAAGCAACGGATCCGAGATAAAGATGGGACTGTTCTACCGTCCACCTGGGCAAACTGATGCTGAAGATACAGAAATGGTAGCCGAGCTGAGAAGGGAATGCAAGAACCCAAACACCATAGTTATGGGAGATTTCAACTATCCTGGGATAGACTGGTGTCTTGGAAATTCAAAATGTGCAAGGGAAACGGAGTTCCTGGAAGCAGTCCAGGACTGCTTCATGGAACAACTAGTCGAGGCACCAACGAGAGGATCAGCGACTCTGGATCTGATCCTCAATGGGCTGAAAGGCCCCGCGAAGGATGTGGAGATCATAGGACCACTAGGAACCAGTGACCACAACATGATTCAGTTCAAAGTGCAAGTAGGACTACCTATGGGAAAGAGAACCAAGGCAACATCATTTAACTTCAAGAAAGGGAACTATGATGCCATGAGACAAATGGTGAGAAAGAAGCTCAAAAACAGCTCCAAGGAAACTCGGACTGTGGAGCAAGCCTGGTCCCTATTCAAGGACACAGTAAACAAGGCACAAAACCTATATATACCAAGATTTAGGAAAGGTTCCAAGAAGAATCAGACAAAGGACCCTGCATGGATAACCAGTGAAGTAAAGAAAGTGATAGGAGACAAGAAAAAATCATTTCTGAAGTGGAAAAAGGACAAAACTGAAGGAAACTGGAGAGAGCACAGGAAGCAACAAAAAGAATGTCACCGAGTAGTTAGGAAAGCCAAGAAAGAGTATGAGGAGAGACTAGCAAAGGAAGCAAGAAATTTCAAACCATTTTTCCAATATGTGAAAGGGAAACAGCCAGCGAGGGAGGAGGTGGGGCCCCTGGATGAGGGTGACCGGAAGGGAGTGGTGAAAGAGGAAAAAGAGGTGGCTGGTAGGCTAAACAAGTTCTTCTCGTCGGTCTTTACAATAGAGGACACATCCAGTGTGCCAGAACCGGAAAAAATCTTCAGGGGAGACCAAGAGGGGAAATTATCATGCATGGAGGTAAGCCTCGAAGACGTTCTCAGGCAGATAGATAGATTAAGAACGGACAAAGCTGCGGGCCCAGACGGGATCCACCCGAGAATACTGAAAGAGCTCAGAGATGAAACAGCAGAGTTACTGCAGCATATTTGCAACCTGTCCTTGAGAACAGGGGTAATCCCGGAGGACTGGAAGATAGCGAATGTTACACCGATCTTCAAAAAAGGATCGAGAGGCGACCCGGGAAACTACAGACCGGTGAGCTTAACCTCTGTTCCGGGGAAGATGGTCGAATCAATGATCAGGGAAGGTATCAATGAGCATATAGAAAAAAATAATCTGATGAGATCAAGCCAGCATGGTTTCTGTAAAGGCCGATCATGCCAGACAAATCTACTGCATTTCTTTGAGGGGATAAGTAAGCAATTGGACCAAGGTGACCCAGTAGACATTATATATCTAGATTTCCAAAAAGGACAAGGTGCCCCATGAACGCTTACTGAAGAAACTGTGGAGTCACGGGGTGGAAGGGAACGTGTACAGATGGATCAAAAATTGGCTGGCGGACAGGAAACAGAGGGTAGGAGTAAAGGGGCATTACTCTGACTGGATAGGGGTCACAAGTGGTGTTCCGCAAGGGTCAGTGCTGGGACCATTGCTGTTCAATATATTTATTAATGATCTAGAAACGGGGACAAAGTGCGAAGTTATCAAGTTCGCGGATGACACAAAACTCTCCAGCAGGGCCAGAACTGTTGAGGAATGCAAAGAACTGCAGAGCGACCTGAACAAACTGAGTGAGTGGGCAAAAAAATGGCAGATGAGCTTCAATGTGGAGAAATGTAAGGTCTTGCACATAGGGAAGGGGAACTCCATGTACAGCTATACGATGGGAGGGAGGGTACTCGGGGAAAGCAGCCAAGAAAAAGATCTGGGCGTATTGGTGGATAACACAATGAAGCAGGCGGCACAATGTGCAGCAGCCTCAAAAAAAGCGAACAGAATGTTGGGCATTATCAAAAAAGGTATCACTACCAGAACAAAAGAAGTTATCCTGCCACTGTATCGAGCAATGGTGCGCCCACATCTGGAATACTGCGTCCATTACTGGTCGCCATACCTCAAGAAGGACATGGCAATACTCGAGAGGGTCCAGAGGAGGGCAACGAGGATGATAAAGGGTATGGAGAACCTTTCATATGCCGAACGGTTGGACAGGCTGGGGCTCTTTACCCTGGAGAAGCGGAGACTGAGAGGGGACATGATAGAAACGCATAAAATCATGAAAGGCATAGAAAAGGTGGAGAGGGACAGATTCTTTAGACTAGCAGGGACAACTAAAACAAGAGGTCATTCAGAAAAACTGAGAGGAGACAGATTCATAACGATTGCAAGGAGGTTCTTCTTCACTCAGAGGGTGGTGGACACCTGGAACGCGCTTCCCGGAGAGGTGATAGGACAGAGTACAATTCTGGGGTTCAAAAAGGGACTGGATGATTTCCTGGAAGCAAAGGGGATAACAGGGTACAGATAGATTTTTACCTACAGGACATTGAGCGAATAGGGTATGGATATTTTAGGTTAGGTAGGGAACACTTTCAGGTCATGGACCTGGGGGGCCGCCGCGGGAGCGGACTGCCGGGCACGATGGACCCCTGGTCTGACCCGGCAGAGGCAACGCTTATGTTCTTATGTTCTACTTTAGAGGGAGGTGAATGTGGAAACCCCTCCCCCCTTGAAAAATGCTTCTTTTGTATAAGCAGTGGTGGTAGATTTTTCAGGTGGTCACTGAATTTTTGACTATGGCTAGAAAAGACCTGTGGGAGGAGTAGGAGGTTCCCTTTTTCCTAGAGGTAGGAGGAAATATATAAAAGGGGTGAGGAGAGCACACTCCTGGCTTTTTAGTTGTTCCTTTCTCCAGCCAAAATCCCGAGACTGAGAGACTCCCAGAGAAATTTGGGAGGGAACTGAAGAGTAAACCGGAGTAGTCATAAGAACATAAGAATTTGCATGTCCCCTAGTCCTAGTATTTTTGGAAACAGTGAACAAGCGATTCACATCTACCCTTGCCACTCCACTCATTATTTTATAGACCTCTATCATATCACCCCTGAGCTGTCTTTTCTCCAAGCTGAAGAGCCCTAGTTGCTTTAATCTTTCCTCATAGGGAAGTCATCACATCCCTTTTATCAATTTTGTCACCCTTCTCTGTGATAGGGAGAAATCTGTTGATGGAACCAAAGTGTTCATTGTAAATAGTTAAAGGCTGAGATCATTGTAAATAGTTAAAGGCTGTTTCTACGCTCAAATTCAGACTGAGCTGTCATTTCTTCAGAAGGGAGATTGAGGAGTTTGAGTGGGGCACATGAAACCTCAGAGTTGCCTATGCCTAAGCTCGTGTGAATATTGTGAGCAGACTGTGAATAAAAACTGTTTTGCCCTGGTGCAAGGCAAGCGATCCCCGAGCTGGCCGGAGTTCATCATGCAGGCAGGATGCCAGGGCTACATCTATAAGACAAAATGGCTGCAAACATTTTATAATGAGACCAAGTAATAGGATCCTACTTCACTTGGTTCCCCCACCTCCTTTTTTTTATTTTAAAAGAAGCAATACTATTAATACCTGTTCATTGCAGGCAAGCAATGAACAGGTAGAGAACCCAAATGTAGAGAATGACACGGGGACAATTTTGTCCCTGCAGGAATTCAATTTCCCCGTCCCATCTCGGCGAGTTTTGTCTCTGTCCCATTCCTGTAAGCTCTGCCTTAATCGCACAAACATCAAACACCTATGATTTTAACCCTCAACAGGGCACCTGGGGTCTATGTGGACCCCAGCCATGTATGCATGTTATTTGCATAAACACCATTCAAGACTGAAAGGAAATATTTGATGTATTTGTCACGCTGGAATTCCTGCATAGATTGATGTAAACCAACTTGACATACGACTGTCATTTCTTTAAGAAAAATGTTTTTTTTTCGTTTGGGGTCCAAAGGGACCCCAACAATTTTCAATAACTGAATATTAAAAACTAATACTTTTGGCAGTCAGGATCAATGTACAATAAGAAGGAAACCCCCAGATTGAACTGTTGGGTAAGTAGCATTGTTTACCTATTGCTTTTTTGTCAATTTCTTCTATGTATAAATATTCTTTGGCTTATATTTATGTTTACCTTTGGACAACTTATATTTTATAAATATCTTCATTAGATTGAATTCCAAACAGTATAAGATTTCATGAATAATGAGAGATGTGATAATTGAGTAATTGTGTAGATATTTTGGATAATTATCATCTATCACAATAGCTGCTGTATCAATACTATAGAAACTGAAACCATGTGGCAGCAAATGATTGTAACGATAGATGCGAACTGATAATGTTATAAAGTTACTGCTAAATAACTTTCATTTGATTCTGGGAAATGTTCATAGCACAGCTGCAAACGTACTACATTCCTGGTACAGATATCACAGTAGATGAGCAACTTGTGGCTTATTGTGGCAAATGCCCATTCAGACAATACATCCCAAGCAAGCCAGCAAAATATGGAATCAAAATTTGGTGGGCTTGCGATTCGGCTACATGTTTTCCTGACAGGTGAAGTCTACCTTGGATGCCAACCTGGTCATGATAAAAATAAGGGCCAAGGAGCAACAGTTGTAAAGCAATTGACAAAGTGCTGGGTGAAAAGTGGTCGTAATATTGTGACAGATACTTCACATCAGTTCCATTGGCAGAAGATTTGCTGCAAATGGACATAACACTGGTTGGAACTAGGAGATGACTGAAACAAGAGGAAAAGAAGAAAAGTCATCCACTTGTGTTGTAGGTCCCAAAGAAGGGAAAGGTGGTTACAATGTTGTCATCAATACAATATGACAAAGCAATTGAAGGGGGAAGATCACAAACCACAAGTAATCCTGCACTAAAACTCTTGCAAAGGTGGTGTTGACAATATGGACAAGATGGCAACTACATATACTTGTCGACATAAGAACAATTGTTGGCCAATGGCATTGTTCTTCAATATGCTAGATGTTGGTGCCATTGCAGCCTTCATAACCTGGATATGCTGTCAACTGCAAAATGAGGCTAAGAAGACCTGAATAATAAGGTCATTTCTGGCGCAATTAGGATGCCAGTTAACTGTTGATCATATACAGGAAAGGCTTCAATGTCCACAGTTGCTGCAGAAGGGAGCAAAGCAGTCTCTGATCAGGCTTGGTTACTGTCAGTCAAATCATGCCGAAAAAAGCCAGTTGGAGCCGCCAAAGAAAAAGCGATGTTATCTGCAGTAGAACGCAGGACAGAAAAGTGAAACAGATATGCATAGCATGCAATCACAATGTTTGCAATGAGCACAGAAAACCATCAGTATTGTGTGACAATTACATCTGAAACTGAAATATAAACATTGAAGCTGAATATTATGTTGACGTTTTAAAGTTAAATTCAGTCAGAAAAGTATGATTTAATAAATTTTTCAAATTTATAAACTGCTTGTTCCTTGTCTGCTTCAAAATCTTATGGCATTTAACCTCAACAATTATTTACATTCAATTTATTTAAGGTGTAATATGACTTTATGGTGTTGGGGGTCTACGTGGACACCATGTGCCCTTTAACGTAACTTTCTTAACATGCCCTGTTGAGGGTTAAAGTGAGGCTTGTGCAGATGAGGGCAGAGCTTGCAGGAATGGGGCAGGGAGAGAAAAAGAATTCGTCGGTAAAATTAGATCCTGCGTGAACGGGGACAAATTTGTCCCCGTGTCATTCTCTACTCGAGCGTACACCTCTTTCAAGGGCTCCAGAAGCTTACATTTTAGGAGTTTATAAAAAATCTGAGCTCAGTCCATCTAACCTGGCTGCCTTATCCAGTCTTAACCCTTGAATGATAAAGTTTTAAAATGCTGCCTCAACATGTGGTGGTGGTGGTGGTACAAAGAACGTCTCCTTCCTAACTACACAAATGCGCCCAAAAAAAGTTCACTCAAATCCTATACACTATTTCTTCCGACTCTGAAAATGGCTACCGTCGCTCTTTTTGAGTGTCAGTGTCAGCCCGGGCTGCTTTAAGCGCTGGTAACTTCCGGCGGAAGAAGCTCTGACAAAGAAAGCGGCAGGGTTTGTAAATAAAAAAATATTCTGAGGGGCAGCTGGAGCGCGGGAGCTCTCAGGACAGGATGGAATTGGATGTGCTGGATTCGTTGGAGGCGCTCGGGTGAGTGCGAAATGGGAGCCGCCTTTTCTTGCCGATTCCTTGCTGTCGTCACTCATCGTGACCCGGGCCTCGAGGGTTTTAAAATCTTGGCCCCTCTTCCCCCCACATTCTCGACCCAGCGCGATACGATGTTCTCCCCCCCCCCCTAATTTGTCACCTTTTGAATTCTTCGGCTGCGCTGTCTTTCCCCGATGCTTGTAGGGAAGAATGGCGAGGAAGGAGTTCTCTAGATTTGCATGTATGTTCTTGCTGCTCACCTTCAAACTCCTGGAGTCTTAGACAAATCGACTAAGCTTTTGTAAACCCTTAGGTTGTAAAATTTTTCTTTCTTTTTTTAAAAAATAAATTCGTGAATTACTTTTGGTAAAGGGCTGAATGATTCTAAGAAGATTGTCTAGTTTTTGCCGCAGATTGGGAGCGTGTGATGCTGTGGTTGGAGCTACCGCCTCAGCACTCTGAGGTTGTGGGTTCAAATCCCTCCCTGCTCCTTGTGACCCTGGGCAAGTCACTTAATCCCCGCATTGTCCCAGGTACACTAGATAGAGTTTAAGCCTGCCGGAACAGATAGGGAAATTTGATAAAGTACCTGAATGTAAAACCACTTAGGATATAAGTGGTATATAAATAATAAATCGGGTATATTTACTATTGTATTTCTATGTATAGTATTTATTATGAACTACAGAATGTATTGTTGCATGCCTTTTGAAATTATGTGATGTGTGCAATTTTTGAATACTGTATGAATACGTTTTGCCCATGTTTGTTTGTTTTCATTTAGATTACATTTTCATAAACTTGAGCACATAGATATAATTTTCAGATGAGAGGCATAAAGATTTGGTTTAAGTCCATGATGCTTTCTCCCAAAAGGAAACTTGTGTTTTATTGGCATGATCAATGAACGTATCTTGTCCTTACTAGTTAGTAAGGAGACTAATTTAAATAGACTAAAGGGGCAGAGTAGTAAGGAGGATGATTCAAAGGTGATCACAACAATTTTTTGAACGTGTTTTGAAATATCTTAGGAATCCACTCTTCAGGCAAGATATGCTCACAAAAAGTGAGTTGATGAAAATTTTTTTCATTAATTAAAATGTTTGAACGAAGGGCTCCTTTTACAAAGGTGCATTAGGGCTTTAACACTGGAATAGCGCGCCAGCTGCTACCGCCTCCTCTTGAGCAGGCGGTAGTTTTTCGGCTAGCGCATACTAATTCAGTGCATGCGCTAAAAATGCTAGCGCACCTTCGTAAAAGGAGCTCTAAATTGCAAAATTTTAATTATGATTAATCTTGCAATTAAAGGACTAATATCAAAAGTGGGTATCTCCCATCAACTAACACATTCCACATGGTGCCACCATTGTCAGTACAGGTATTTACCTTCCTGCACCTTTACAGCCTAACATCTTTTCTCCACCCCCAAACTAATACTTTAAAACTTGTCTTCTAGAGTTCCCTGGCCTCATCAGTGATGGACTTTATGCTGCCTGTGACCTGCTCTGGTGCTTTCCCTGTGACCCATCCCATCCCCTCCAACCTAACTTTCCATTTCCAGGACGGGTCAGAGGGAAAGGGCTGCAATCCATTTGGGTTTTCAGGATTTCCCCAGTGAATTTGCATGAGATCTACTTGCATGTACTGCTTCCATTGTATGCAGACCTCTAGAAAACACATGGGGGTAGTGCAGGTGTAGTGGGGGAGAAACTTAACTTCAGGTGGAGAGAAAGATGCACTGTGGATTGAGGGAAGGCATTGAGAGTGGAAGAGAAAGTGAAAGATGTTGGATGGAGACACACAGGAGATTGTGTGGCAGATGGCGCAGCATGATTAATCTTATTAGCTGTAACTTCTTCTTTTTTTTATTGTGACTAGAGGCCAACTGAATTTTGGAATTGACACTGAAACTGACCTGAAATCCGGATTCAGATTTGGCCGAAAATGGTGGTGCAATTTTGGCTGAAACTGACCCCCATCCCTCCCCCCCGAGCCTGACACCAGTAAGCCCTCTATGGGCCTACCTTAGGAAGCCCTGGTGGTCTAGTGGCCTCTTTGGGAGCAGGAACGAACCTCTCTAGTTTCTGCCCCATACCGTTGCTCTAATGGAATTGGCTACCGAGGCTGAGAACATCACCAAGTTTAATTTGTTTTGGTTATATAACCAAGGTAATATTTTGACTCAAAGTTGTGAAAATGTTGCAGGGATACCGTACATGGTCATGGTATGGTATTAAACAAAGAGCTGTATCTCCACAAGTATTCCACTGGTGTATCTTAAACTTTACACCACAAGAAAACTGGAGATACTATCTTCCCAGGGTAGAAAGGTAATGAAAACAGTGAAGGTGACCTTGGGTGCTCAATTTCTTTATTATATTTAAGACTCGTCACGTATGTGTTTCGGCCAGAAGGCCTACTTCAGGAGTCTAAAAACAGTAAAATAGTTTTTTTTGGAAAAGAAAAGAGAGTTCTCCCCTGTTGATTTTAAGATTTTAGTTTGTCATAATTATTGTTTGTTTTAACTCATGTGAACTATTTAGTTCTTAAGTTTTTAAGTTGCTGACCTGCTGTTAGTGATCTGTAACCTGTCGCTAAATTCGTCTGTAGTACTGAAGATTGGAGGGTGGCCAATGTTAGGACGATTTTTTAAAAGGGCTCCAGGGGAGATCCGGGAAATTACAGACCGGTAAGCCTCACTTCAGTGTTGGGCAAAATGGTAGAAACAACTATAAAAAATAAAATTGTGGAACACATAGGGCTCCTTTTACTAAGGTTTACTAAGGTTTTTAGCGCACGCAGGATATTACCACGCAATACGCGGCTAGAACTAACGCCAGCTCAATGCTAGCATTAAGGTCTTGCGCAGGGGTGTCCAACCTGCAGCCCGAGGGCCACATGTGGCCCCATGAAATATATTGTGCAGCCCTGGTCGAGGGCAATGCAGTGTTTTCCTCTTCCCCCGGGTGTTTACTGTCTTGCTGGCTCCCTCCTCTTTCTTGCTGCAGCATTTGTGCGGCACCAGAAACATTTTTTTTGGCCAGTGCGGCCCAGGGAAGCCAAAAGGTTGGACACCCCTGGTCTAGCGTGTGCGGCAATTCAGCACGCACGATTCCATGTGTTAATGCCCTAACGCAGCTTAGTAAAAGGAGCCCATAGACAAACATGATTTAATGAGACGGAGTCAACATGGGTTCAGCTGAGGGAGATCTTGCCTCACCAATTTGTTTTACTTCTTTGAAGGTGTGAATAAACATGGATATAGGTGAGCCAGTTGATATAGTGTATCTAGATTTTCAGAAAGCTTTTTGATAAAAGTTCCTCATGAGAGGTTCCTGAGAAAACTAAAGTGTTATGGGATAGGTGGCAAAGTTCAGTTGTGGATTAGCAATTGGTTATCAGATAGAAAACAGAGGGTAGGGTTAAATGGTCATTTTTCTCAATGGAGGAGAGTAAACAGTGGAGTACCCGCAGGGTCTGTACTGGGACCTGTGCTATTTTAAGTTATTTATAAATGATTTTGAAATTGGAATGACGAGTGAGGTGATTAAATTTGCAGATGAAACTAAACTGTTCAAAGTTGTTAAGACGCAGGCGGATTGTGAAAAATTGCAGGCGGACCTTAGGAAATTGGAAGACTGGGCGTCCAGATGGCAGATGAAATTTAATGTTGACAAATGCAAAGTGATGCACATTGGGAAGAATAACCTGAGTCACAGTTACTGGATGCTAGGTTCACCTTGGGGATTAGCACCCAAGAAAATGATCTGGGTATCATCTTAGACAATCAATGTGCGGCGGTGGCCAAAAAAGCAAACAGGATGCTAGGAATTATTAAAAAAGGGATGGTTAACAAGACTAAAAATGTTATAATGCCCCTGTATCGCTCCATGGTGCGACCTCATCTGGAGTATTGCGTTCAATTCTGGTCTCCTTATCTCAAGAAAGATATAGTGACGCCAGAAAAGGTTCAAAGAAGAGCGATCAAGATGGTAAAGACTAAAACGATTAAGGCTCTTCAGCTTGAAAAAAGACGGCTGAGGGGACACTCGATGAAGTTACAGGGAAATACTTTTAAAACCAATAGGAGGAAATTTTTTTTCATTCAAAGAATAGTTAAGCTCTGGAACGCGTTGCCAGAGGATGTGGTAAGAGTGGATAGCGTATCTGGTTTTAAGAAAGTTTTGGACAAGTCCCTGGAGGAAAAGTCCATAGTCTGTTATTGAGAGAGACATGGGGGAAGCCACTGCTTGCCCTGTATCAGTAGCATGGAATATTGCTACTCCTTGGGTTTTGGCCAGGTACTAGTGACCTGGAATGGCCACCGTGAGAATGGGCTACTGTGCTTGATGGACCAGTGATCTGACCCAGTAAGCCTATTCTTATGTAAATTAAATTACTGGGGATTTGGTTAGATGTTGGCCTTAACAATGAAAACTCTGATTAGGAAAGTCTGGTTCAAATTAAAATTGTTGTATAAAATTAAACATTTCTTATAGAGAAATTTACAGGTTATTGTCCATTAGGAATATTAGACAAAAGATAGTCAATGAAATGCAAGCTCTTTCTCAGACCACTATAAAAATAGGGGAGGAGGAATAGAAAAAAAGGAGATATTCAAATAAGTATCATTACAAATAAATTAGCATTAACAGAATACCCTCGGTTTATTCTAAAAATTCTATTTCATGTAGCGCCAACAGTTAACTTTTTGAGATCTAAAAAGGACACACTATATGAAAATGAGATGGTAAGAAACCCATCAATAGCTTATAGCTCAAATACCAATGGATTCTAATCTTAGTAAAATGTGTCCCTATGGCAAAAGGATCTCAGAAACCTGCTCAGTATTAATTTGTGCAAAAAATAAATCTGAGACTTGAGGTTCCAGATTTCAATCATAGGTCCTTTAAAAAACCTCTCATGTATGTGTATATGTGAACAAATGGAGGCAATTCTGCCAAACTAAACTTAAATATATCAATGTCAAAATATTTTTTTTTAATATTCTTTATTCATTTTCAAAATTACATTAAGTGTAAAATATATTCATTCACAATAACAATAAATATATCACTTATAAACAATCATTGGTACATTATATAAACTTTTATCCCTTCCCCTTTCCCATCCCTCCCATCCATATCTTCCATTATTATATAATATATGTAATAATAAAAATACCCCCCTCCCTATATCCTGAACTGATAATTAAAAGGGAAATAATTTTACTTAATCCTTACAATATTTGGTTAATGGTTTCCACACATCCTGAAACTTCTTAAAGTATCCCCTTTGTAAAGCAATAAATCTTTCCATTTTATAGATATGGCATAAAGAATTCCACCAAAAGTTATAATTTAATCTCCTCCAATCCTTCCAATTATATGTAATTTGCTGAATGGTAACCCCAGTCATTATTAGTAATTTATTATTGTTAGCAGAAATCTGACTTTTGCTCTCATTTCCATACCAAATATCACAGTATCATAAGATAATGCCACTCGGTTATCTAATAAATTATTAATTTGGTCCCAAATTGATTTCCAAAAATTCATAATATATGGGCAATGAAACAATAAATGATCTAAAGTTCCTACTTCTAGATGACAATGCCAGCATCTATTAGACAAAGAACTATCTAATTTTTGCAACCTAACAGGGGTCCATAACGCTCTATGTAACAGAAAAAAACAAGTTTGTCTCATAGATGCAGACACCGTACATTTCATCCTCCAAGACAAAATTTGTAGCCATTGAGATGCAATAATTTCATGCTTAATCTCAATGCTCCAAATATCTCTTAAACCAGTTTTTAATTTTTTTTTAGTAAATCTACTTAATATTTTATACCACTGGGCGGCCTGGTGACCCAAGAAGTCTGTCTGAAAACAAAGAAACTCCATACTATAATGATTATTAAGGTTTTTCCAATCAGGGAACCCCGTCTGAATGGCATGCTTCAGTTGCAACCATCTAAAATTTTCTGATTTATTAAGTCCAAACTTATGCTGCAACTGTGAAAATTCAAGCATAGTACCATTAGAAACAACATCATCCAATATACGTATTATTATCCAATGCTTCCAGACTAGCCTTTCTCCGCCAATTTGAATCTTGGAGTTTACCCATATAGATTGACTTGTAGATTTGTAAATTGGAATAGTTGTTAAATTGCTTACATACCATAAAGTTTTCCATGTATCGGCTAGTATTCTGTTGTCCTTACTGTAGCTAGGCATTTTGATACTGAGCACATGGCACAGACGCAATGGAGACATGAGTTGCAATTCTATCCATAACCAGTCTGGGAGTTTTCCTATGAGTTCTGGGAGGATCCAATACATACCATGGTGTAAAATATAGGCTTGATGATACCTATAAAAATTTGGAAAATTTACCCCTCCCTCTGAAATTGATCTTTGTAAGGATACCAAAGCCACTCTAGGAGTTTTACCCAGCCAAATAAATTTTAACAGAATGCTATTTAATTTTTTATAAAAGGACCCTTGAAAATATACCGGTAACATACCCATCTGGTAACAAACCACAGGCAAGATCATCATCTTAATAGTTTGGACTCCCTCCCACCAAGAAAGGTATAAAGGATTCCATTACTCACACATTTCCGTAACCTTCTGCAACAACGATTTTTCATTTATTTTCATTGTTTCTTCCAATGTATTTTTAATCCATATGCCTAAATATTTTATTCCATCTTTCTTCCAAAGAAAAGGAAATGAATCAAACAAACCTTTTGTACAGTGTACATTGAGTGGAAGAATTTCTGATTTAGACCAATTTATCTTATAGCCTGAACATTTCCCAAAATTCTCAATCATTTTAAGTAAACATGGAATGGTTGTCTCAGGATTCCTTAAATAGAGCAAAATATCATCCGCATAAGCCGAGATCTTATATTCTCGATCCTTATGAGGAATACCCTGAATCTCCTCCGCTTGCTGAATAGCTAATAACAAGGGTTCCAAAACAATATCAAAAAGCAAAGGAGATAAGGGACAAGCTTGTCTAACCCCCCGTTGCAACCTAAATCCTTCTGAAAAATTATTATTAATATACAATTTAGCAACAGGGGAACTATATACAATGCTTGAACCATTTGTATAAATCCTGGACCAATACCAAACCATGCCAACGTTTGGTACATAAAGGTCCATTCAACACGATCAAAGGCCTTCTCTGCATCAAGAGATACAGAAAAAAACGGATCATTTAAGGCTTTTGACAAATTCAGCATATGACATGCAAGCCTAGTGTTGTTAGAAGAATGCCTTTGAGCAACGAATCCTGTTTGGTGCAAACCAATAATAAAAGGGAGAGCTTTAGCCAAACGTATAGCCAAAATTTTAGCTAATAGTTTTCCATCAACATGAATTAAAGAAATAGGCCTGTAGTTTGAAACCACTGTAGGATCTTTATTTGGCTTAGGCAAAACTATGGTTAACGATTCTGCCATGGTACCTTTATTTAGTTGAGACTGAAATAAATTTAGCAGATATGGCAACAGGGTAATTTGGAATGATTTATAAAACTCAACTGTAAAACCATCACCACCTGGAGCGGATCCAGCTCTAAGGGACTTCAATGCTATCTGCAATTCATTTATCGAAATTGGTTTTACTAACTTTTCTTTTATATGATCAGGAACCTTCGGTCCTTCAATTAAATTTAAAAATTCGACTCCTTCCTTTTCTTTATCTAAATAAGGCTCAGAAGAATATAGATCTTTATAAAACTTCAAAAATTGTTTTAAAATAGAATCAATTTGAGAATAAGAATTCCCTTTATCATCTTTAATTGCAATTATCTTAGTTTTCCTTTTTTTTGCTTTCAAATAATTTGCCAATAATCTTCCCGCCTTATTTGAATTTCCATAATACAATGCTTGTTGAGAAAATAGATCTTTTCTAATCAGTTTGGAAGAGATCTCATTATACTTTCCTTTCATTTTTAAGAGGTCTTGTAATGTTGAATATTCCCATTTATCTACTAATTTTGATTCTAATATCTTTATTTTTTTGTTCCAAATTAGAAAATTGTTTTTTAATTTGTTTTTTAATATAAGCCAAAAATGAAATAATTTGACCTCTCATGGTTGCCTTAAAAGCATCCCATAACGTTTCCATAGAGACATCTTCCGTATTATTAATATGAAAATACTCATTCATTTTCCCTTGCATTTCCTCTATGAAATTTGGTTCCACCAGCAATGTATTATCAAATCTCCATACAGGTCTACTATCCTCTTGGTCACGTATTTTAATTTTAATCCACACTCCCCCATGATCAGACAAAATAATTGGATCTATGGAGGCTTGTGTTACTTGTTGAACTAATGAATCTGAGACAAATATATAATCTATTCTTGAAAAAGATTTATGCACATGGGAACAAAAGGAAAATTCCTAATCATTAAAATGAAAAATTCTCCATATATCTTTCAGATCACAATTTTGTACCAAATTATCTAAGCCTAATGATTTCATAACTATGTTTTTTATCCATAATAGGATCAATAACAGCATTGAAATCCCCAGCCACTACTAAATTCGAAGCAGCCAGTGGTAACAACAATTGTTGTAAAGATTTAAAAAATTCAATTTGGTTCAAATTAGGTGCATATACATTGAAAAGCGCCATGGAAGTATTTCCCAGAACCATATCTACATGCAACCACCTCCCTAAAGGATCAGCAGCAATTAATTTAAAATTTGCATTACATCTTTTATTTACCAGTATTGCAACGCCTGCTTTTTTCTTATCAGCTGGAGCATAAAAAAACATGTTTAATCCAACTTCCCTTTAGCTTTTGAGATTCTAAGGCTGACAAATGAGTCTCTTGAATGAAACATATATCTATATTTTGATCTTTCAAAAATAAAAGTGCTTTCTTCTTTTTAATTGGATGGTTTAAACCATTAACATTTAGTGAAAGTATTTTAAGTTCCATTTATATATGCATCACTTTCATATATGTTTTCTAACAAATATTCCGAACTATTATAATATTCCTTTGTATCAAGCATTTCCCTTAATTTATTATGCATCAAATCCCTCTCCCCCCTTATTGTTTTATATAATATAATCATAATACCCCACAAACCCCTCCCAAATCCCACCCTTACTTATTTTGCGATAACTTGAAGTCATAGGAACAGCCCAACAAACCCTCTCACCTCCCTCATAAGTATTATATAGTACTATTTCCTCTAAAAAATGCATATTAAACCATTCATAATTTTAATACATCTCAAACATATATCATATTCTTCTGCCTAACTCCATTCCATTAATATTTAATTTTGTTAAATATTTAGAACCCATTGACAAAACATATTAAGAAATTTACCACATCTTTATCTGTAATAAAACCATTTTAAAGTAAAAACCATAATAATAAACAAGGGATTACATTATAAGAAACAATCTTATGTTTTCTGTTTTTGTTTGTTTATAATTTTGTTAAATATTTAGAATCTATTGACAAAAGCATATTAATTTTTTTTTTCCCCTTTTCTTCCTTTCATATCTTTTTCTTCTTCCCTCCATCAATCAAAACATTTCAATTCTTTAAACAATATCCCCAGCTAATACATAAGGATTCAGACCCCAGTACTTTTTACCAAAAACCCAATCTAATATAGGGGGCGTGCCATTTCATGCAAGTGCTCCAATATATGGCCCAATAGTTTTATTAGTCATATATATCAGTCCACACCAAATTCTGTACCACCATGACTCCCGCAGGATCAATATCAGTGCTTAACTCCAATTTCAGTGAACACTGATTATTCACAGCAGTACCCACTATTAATTCAGGAAGCAGGCAGATATATGTCTATTAATTGAAACACTAAAAACACTCTACTGCTAGATACAAAGAATGTTTCTGTTTTTGACATCTCATTTTCTTGCCACTGCAGCCCATTAAACAAAGAAAATTATATTCATTAATCAAAATCTTGGTATTAAAGCATGGGTTCCAGGCATATTCATAGATGATAATCTCACACTTAAACCCACACAGTCAAGACGACAGTAACTTATTCAGGTGTGATTCAAATTAAATCAGTAACCACCCTTTAGTCCTGGATTATTGGTTTATTAGTCCATTTTCTTCCCACAGTTTAATCCCATGAAACCCATTAGGCATGTGCAGGTGAAACTGTCTCCCAGTTCCCTTACCAATATTGAAACCTAGTGAAACTGCACAAATCATGGCATTATTTTCACAGCAAGCAGCATAAAAACCTTTAAGGGCTCTCACTAAAAGTCATTGTTCTTCATGTCCTTTCAGCTGCTTCCATATCTGTAAGGGTTGCTGACATTCATTCATTACTCCTGCATTCTCAACCCACATCGCTAAAACCAGGCATAGAATCACGTGCATCCACCCTGCCCCGTGTACAAACAAATATACCAGAATGCATCACAGGCTGATTATACACCACTTGAGCCCCTCCTCACCTACTCAGCAGCCCGGACCCGCGCCAAAAGTCTGAAAGTGCAGCGCGCTCCAGGCACTTCAACAAGTTCTTCCGGGGTCAATTACACACAGGCAATCACATGAAGGACCCAAAAATGTCCGGGTTAAGCACACAGCCTGTTCTCCTCCTGCACGGTAAAACAATACTATATCAGAGCTTCCACAACTAATGTAATTGGTAATTTCCATCTAGTTATGTCAAAAATGTGCACTCCTTTCCAGCGGCGCCATAGCTCTCAGACCAAGACAGGATCGGGACGTGCTCAACAAACGGAAACACCCCCTCACCGACTCAAAAGACAGTAAATTTTAACGGAGCAGAGCACAAGGTTCGGGGGGAGGGAGGAGGCGGAGCACTGCTCTAGTGTTCCGATGTTTATTCCAAGTGCCAATCTCTAGTTTCACTCCATATAATGTCACAATGTCTCTCCTCTTCAGCACTAGGAAACTTCCTGGATGATAAAGTCTTAGAACCTTCTCAAGGCCTCATTTGAAACTCCTCCCCTTACTTCTTAGAATCCTTTTGGCGTCAGGGAAACTTGAATGCCAGCAAAATTATTTTTATTTATTTTCCTTCACCATTCTGTATTAGAATCCATATCAGTTTAATTTTAAACTATTCTAATCATTCCAATACAGTTATTCCCTCAATTACAATAGCCATCTTAGTATCCACTAAAGTATATGAAGAAAAGAAATTTCCTATATTTCCTTTAAATCCAAACTTTTCACTCTCGTATAAACAACTAAAAAAAAAAAAAAACCCTATCAATTTCCTAAATATTTACTTCCATAAATAAATTAAACTCTAAATCATAGGTGTTTCTTGTGATGATAAAAATTCCTTAAGCTTCTCTGGGTCATCAAATTGATAAAATTTCTCCTTGTAAGTAACTCTCATTACTGCAGGGTAATACAGTCCACATTTAGCTCCCATATCCTTCAAAGGTTGTCTATATTGTAAGAACGTTTTCCTAATTTGAACAGTCTCTTTTGCAAAGTCCTGTAGAATGATAATTTTGGAATCTTTATATTTTACTTCTTTAACTTCTTTTGATGCTCTTAAAATTTCCAGTACATGTTGGAATCTTAATACCTTAAAAATCACAATTCTTGGCTTATCATTATTTTGACTTCTTCTCATTCCAATCCTATGTGCTTTTTCTATTTCTAATGGAACTTTTATTTTAAGTGGTAGAATTTTTGGAATTACTTCTTCCAAAAAGGCAATCATATCCTTCCCTTCAGCACCTTCCTTTAATCCAAGTATTCTTAAATTTTGATTTCTAGATCTGTTCTCCATATCAATCATTTTTTTTATTTAAGTCCATTAAGATATTATGATCTTCTTTATTACTTTGTTGTATGTGCTCAATTTTTTCTATTCTATTTTCTATCTTATCCATTTTATTAGTTAATATATCAAATTTGCTGTTCATAATGTTCATTTCTTGTTTCATTTCTATCATATTCAAATTTATCTTCCTCATTTCTTCCAGTACCTCAATTATATCCAAGGCATCCATAGGCAGAGGTATCTCACTGGACAGTAGATCTTCTTTTAGTCTTTTTGTTTTTCCTGTTGACTTAGAATGAGATTCTGGTATCTTCTGTTTACTTGAAGACATTTTCTCTTGTTTGAGTTAAATTAGAAGAAATATCTGTTAATTAATTCAAATAAAAATTGCTCATGGGAGGGAGCTCAGCCATTAGCCTGCCATCTACTCGGCTCCAAGTTCCGGAATCATCAATGTCAAAATACACAATAATAAGAGACATTTACATACATCGTGAGTAATGTTCATAAAAGTTAAAACCCCCACAGTCCATAGTCTATTATTGAGAAAGACACGGGAGAAGCCACTGCTTGCCCTGTATCGATAGCATGGAATATTGCTACATCTTGGGTTTTGGCCAGGTACTGGTGACCTCTATTGGCTACCGTGGGAACAGGCTACTGGGCTTGATGGACCATTGGTCTGACCCAGTGAGGCTGTTCTTATGATTGTTCATTCTAATTATCATCCTAATCACAATAGGTCATCAATTAAATTGAAGCTGACTCAATGTGACCAAATATCATTTGACATTTACAGAAGAAGATTTTAACACTCACCAAAATGGGCTTAGATTCTGGGGTTTTAACATATAGGGATTATTATTTTTTTAACAACTCGCATCCCATTATTCTGGTGTTGTATATACTTCCAAAAATTCATAAAGATTTGACCAATCCCCCTGGACGCCCAATTATGTCATCACAGAATTCCCTCTTGGAGCCTCTTTCAAGGTTTGTTGATCAGTGTTTGAGGCCCGAGGTGATAAAATCTGATTCATATATGATGAGACTCAGGACATTTGATAAATTTGTTGACAAAATTCCACAGGAAGATTTTCCATTTATATTAGCCACCTTGGATGTAGCATCTCTCTATACCTCCATCCCTCAGGATGATGCCCTTGATATCAAAGAATACATTAAATAACAGGTCTGCACCACATATGAATTTTTGATGGAATTGGCAAAGATAGCCACAAAAGAAAATGTTTTTGCATTCGATAATGAATTTTATCATCAGATTTCTGGGGTGGCTATGGAGGCAACTTTTGCCCTGTCGGTGGCCAATCTTTATATGGTGAATTTTGAAGTGACTTGGTTGTATTCTTCTCCTTTTATCTCATTCATTTACAAATGATTAAGGTATATACCGTATTTTCTCGCATATAACGCGCGCGTTATATGTGGTTTTTACGTACCGCGCATACCCTTGCGTGTTATACGCATGAGCGCATTGTACAAATTTTTTTTTACATAGTTCCCCCCCCGACGTCCGATTCACCCCCCCCCCCCCGCAGGACCGCTTGCACCCCCACCCCGAAGGACCGCTCGCACGCACCTGCAACCCCACCCCGAAGGACCGCTCGCACGCACTCCCACCCGCACCCCCACCCTGAAGGACCGCTCGCACCCCCACAGCCTCCCGACCCCCCCCCATCATGTAAAAGCTCCTACCGGTGTCCTGCTGCTTCCTCTTGGCGGTCCCGACACCCGACATGATCGGGGCAAGAGGGAGCTCAAGCCCTCTTGCCCCAGCCAACCGCGGCACCCCCGACACGATCGGGGAAAGAGGGAGCTCAAGCCCTCTTGCCCCAGCCAACTGCGGCACTCCCGAAACGATCGGGGAAAGAGGGAGCTCAAGCCCTCTTGCCCCCCCGACTCCCCGACACAATCGGGGCAAAAGGGAGCCCAAGCCCTCTTGCCCCGCCGACTCCCCAACTCCCCGACAATATCGGGCCAGGAGGGAGCCCAAGTCCTCCTGGCCCTGGCGACTCCCCCCCCCCCCGCTAGTTGTTCGGGCCAGGAGGGAGCCCAAACCCTCCTGGCCACGGCGACCCCCTACCCCCACCCCAGTAC
Organism: Geotrypetes seraphini; assembly: GCF_902459505.1. Taxonomy (NCBI): domain Eukaryota; kingdom Metazoa; phylum Chordata; class Amphibia; order Gymnophiona; family Dermophiidae; genus Geotrypetes; species Geotrypetes seraphini. The sequence continues at coordinate 76,136,455 of NC_047090.1, read as the reverse complement.
TACATTACGGGCAGGAGGGATCCCAGGCCCTCCTGCCCTCGACGCAAACCCCTTCCCCCCAACGACCGCCCCCCCCAAGAACCTCCGACCGCTCCCCCAGCCGATCCACGACCCCCCTGGCCGACCCCCACGATACCCCCACCCCCCTTCCCCGTACCTTTGTGTAGTTGGCCGGACAGACGGGAGTCAAACTCGCCTGTCCGGCAGGCAGCCAACGACGGAATGAGGCCGGATTGGCCCATCCGTCCCAAAGCTCCACCTACTGGTGGGGCCTAAGGCGCCTGGGCCAATCAGAATAGGCCAGGGAGCCTTAGGTCCCACCTGGGGGCGGGGCCTGAGGCACATGGGCCCAACCCGACCATGAGCTCCCTCTTGCCCCGATCGTGTCGGGGAGTCGGGACCGCCAAGAGGAAGCAGCAGGACACCGGTAGGAGCTTCTACATGATGGGAGGGTCGGGAGGCTGTGGGGGTACGAGCGGTCCTTCAGGGTGGGGGTGCGGGTGGGAGTGCGTGCGAGCGGTCTTTCGGGGTGGGGGTGCGGATGCGTGCGAGTGGTCCTGCGGGGGGGGGGTGAATCGGACGTCGGGGGGGCATCAGGCTTTCAGGGTGGGTACAGGTTTCAAGGGGGAGAGGAGAGTCGGGGCGGGCGAAAGGAGAGTCGGAGTGGCCAGAGGAGAGTCGGGGCGGACGAAAGGAGAGTCGGGCAGCATGCTCGGTATACGGGTGTGCGCAGTATATAAAAATTTCTGTACATAAATTTGTGTTTTTCGCGTGCTTTACCCGTGTGCGCGTTTTACACGGGTGTGCGTTATCTACGTGAAAATACAGTAGATGATAATCTTCTTCTATTGAAAGGATCGTCAGAACAACTTATGGTTTTTAAAAATTGGTTAAATTCCTGTGATGAACATCTTAGGTTTACTATGTTTTACTCTCATACAGACATCAGTTATTTAGATGTGAGGATCATACAAGAGACCAATCAATTCATTACAGATGTATTCACTAAACCTATGGATAGAAATGCTTTGCTAGACTATCAGAGTTGCCATCCCAAGAGACTGCAAGACAGTTCTCCTTAAATGAGCAGTGTTGCTGTTTCTTTGTTGCGTCTATAAGATAAGTGCTGTTTTCTAAAATATTAAGTGCTATCTTTTTTTGCATTAAGTGTTTATTTAAATGGTTTTTTCACTATTGCACTTTACGCTTTAAATACTTGGGGGTTTTGACCAGTGATTGACATGACCTGCTTTACTTGCTAAGCAGCATTGTGGCTTTTAAAGGTGTTTGAAGTCTTTTTTTTAAATTTTTAAATTTATCATTTCAATTATTTTAATACACCGCTGTACAGGAAATACTGAAATACAAATATCAATTAGTCCATTGCCAATTGAATACTAACAAAAGAAAAAAGGAAATCAATTTTTTTACATAGTCTACTGGGGGGGGAGAGAAAAAGTTTTTAAGAAACAACCTTTGGGGAAACGAGGTTAAATTACTGGTTAAATTTCAAAAGAAAGACAAACAAATATACATCATTTCTAATTATTCCCAGCCACACATTACAGTAGTTCACCCTGGGCCACGATAGATACACCTTTACCTTCCAAGAAGAAATCCAATTAGGTGGATTAAAAAAAAATGTACTTATTTCCTTGGTAGGAAGCTTAGTGATTCAAATTGATTTTTTATTAGTAGTTCTACAATGAAAAATTTTTAAATACAAAGATGAAGAAATTAATTTATAGACAATTTCAATAAAAGTTGGACTGATGAAGATTTCAGCTGTTGGAAGTATTCAGTGCCCATCTGCATTCTTAAGGTCCACACAAAAATTTCTTACACATGGAGCTGCTATAGGTTAAGTAGTTTACATGTAGTTGTATGACAAATGCAATAGGAGAGATCTAGGTAAAGACATCACAGTCTTTCTTGCTGTAACATTGTGTTTCTTTGGCTTTCCTGAATCTGAAGTGTCACATTTGGGCCCACCCTTTATATAACTTCCATAGCTTATCCAGGGTTCTGTCCCTCTGCATTTTTCCTGCAACTGCAAAGCACACAAGGCAAATGGAAGCCTCTCCTTGTAGAGCAGGGATGTCAGAGTCCCTCCTCGAGGGCCACAATCTAGTCGGGTTTTCAGGATTTCCCCAATGAATATGCATGAGATCCATTTGCATCCACTGCTTTCATTGTATGCTAATAGATCTCATGCATAGTCATTGGGGAAATCCTGAAAACCCGACTGGATTGTGGCCCTCAAGGAGGGACTTTGACACCCCTGTTGTAGAGAATACCCAAGGCATGTGTCAGCACTTTGCATTTATGTAACATAAGTCCCAAAACATTGTGATGCCTAATGTACTTTTAACATTTTGTTGGGTGGGTATTCAGTCTCACATCTACCGGTAATAAGTTGCATACAAAGAGAGTGTACTAAGAGAGGATGTTGTCCTGGTTCCCTCACCTTGGCTATCCCTCTAAATTAGAGAGTCTTACTTTGAACACTAGGTTGTCCATTTTATATAGTAAATTTTCAAATTTAGTGGACAAAAATAGTTTTTCAGTTTAAAGAGTAGATGGCTTAGTGAAGATATAAATAATGTGTGTAATGGGACGAGTGGATGTGAATTGTTTGTTCACTCTTTCGGAAAGTACAGGGACTAGGGGACATGCATTAGAATTACTAAGTAGTATTTGTAAACCAAATTGAAGAAAATATTTATTTCTTCTCTCAATGTACAATTAAGCTCTGGAATTTGTTGCCAGAGAATGTGGTAAAAGCTGTTAGCATTGCAGGATTAAAAAAAAACAACCCTTGGACAATTTCTTGGAAGAAAATTCCGTAAACCAGTATTAAGATAGGCTTGGGGAAAATCTACTTCTTATTCCTGGAATAATCAGCATGGAATCTGTTTACTCTTTTGGAATCCTGACAGGTACTTGTGAACTGGATTGGCCACTGTTGGAAACAGGATATTGGGCTTGATGGACCTTTTGGTTTGTCCCAGAACGACAATGCTTGTGTAGTTATGTACTTAAAATAACTGAATTGATCATAAAAGTCAATGCAGCTGTTTTGCCTCCTTTTTTTGGTGAAAAAAGTATTTTCTCACCTGGAACAAGTGTTTGCTGTGGATGACAGAAGTGATAAATAAAGCCCACAAACCCTCCTACCACCCTGAATTTCACATTTCTTTCTAAGCTATGGAACTAATTGAGAAGACTATGAATTGCTCAACTGAATCGGACCAAAGGTCTTTCTAGCCCAGTATCCTGTTCTAACAGTGATCAGTCCAGGTCATAAGTATCTGGCAGAGTCTCATAAAGTAGCAATATTACATGTTACTTAATCTCAGGAATACGCATTGACTTTTTCTAGGCAGGTTCTCGCATGCTTAGAACTTTGCCCTTAATTCTGAACTGTGGGAAAACTGTTCCATCCTAGCATTGACAGATAACAACTGTCACTTGTTTGCTTGATCAGTCCTGCTGTCTAAGGAAAACATCTGCTACTATGGATGAGAAAGAGTATTCTCCAGAATATTTTGTGTAACTTAATCTCTTTGTTTTGTTTTTTCCCCCCACAGATACACTGGCCCCCTGTTGGATGAGGAGGCACTCCTAAAGGCAGCAGAAAGTGGCCTCTCTTCACCTGAGTTCTCAGAAGTCTGCACCTGGTTGAGTGATCAAATCAAAACACTGGGCAATATGGAAGAATGTATCGCATCAGGTATCTTTTTAATCCTTCCAGCACAATAAAAGATGGAAAGAATTGTACAAAAAGGGTTGAGAATGTCTTTGGTTCTGTATGTCTGTTCATTTGGGAGGCAAAATTACTTTACAACATTCAACAGAATGGGATGAAGCTTGGTAAAAAGACAAATCAAGTTTGAAAATGAGCTGGATGCACTGGGAAGGGGAAGATCCACCATTTTGAAGAGGCGGGCTTGCTAGCTGGAGGGAGTAGACATCCCTCCTGCAGGCCTTACTTCAGAAAGGGGGCATTGGGCATTGGGGGGGGGTGGCGGCAGGAGGGACGAGGCTCTATGCTAGAGCCACACCCTGAATACTGTGTGCAGTTCTGGTCGTCATATCTGAAAGATATAGAGGAATTAGAAAAGGTAAAGAGAAGGGCAACAAAAATGATAAAAGGGATGGAACGACTTCCTTTGAGGAAAGGCTAAAGCAGCTAGGGCTCTTCAGCTTGGAGAAGAGACAGCTCAGGGCTGATATGGTAGAGGTATATAAAATAATGAATGGAATGGACAGGGTAGATGTGAATCGCTTGTTCACGCTTTCCAAAATTGCTAGGACTAGGGGACATGCAGTGAAGCTACTAAGTAGATTTAAAACAAACCAGAGAAAATATTTCTTCACACAAAGTGTAATTAAACTCTGGAATTCATTGCCAGAGAATGTGGTGAAATCAGTTAGCTTAGCAGGGTTTAAAAAAGGTTTGCAGAATTTACTAAAAAGAGAAGTCATTATTGAGATGGCTTGGGGAAATCTATTGCTTATTCCTAGGTAAGCAGCATAGAATCTGTTTTGCTACTTGGAACCTGGGTTGGCCACTGTTGGAAACAGGATACTGGGCTTGATGGACCTTCGGTCTGTCCCAGTATGGCGATTTTTATGTTTATGTTGGTATTGTTGAAAGCACATTCAACCAGAGAAGTAGTCTCCTCCTGGGCAGAATCAAGGACAATACCTCTAAAGGAGATGTAGATCTGTGACATGGTCTTCCCTACACACTTTCGCTAAATTCTATAAGGTGGATGTGGCAGTGCACAAGGATTCCACTTTTGGATCCTCAGTATTGAAAGCAGGCTACTTCTCCCATTCGGGATTGCTTAGGTACGTCCTTAAGGTTCAGCATACCATTCCTATTGAACTGGAAAAAGTGATTAGGTTCCAATGTTGATAATATGTTTTCCAGTAGATAGGCATGATATACTGAACCCCCCCCTCCCGCCTGATAATTTCTGATGCACGTGTTGCTGCCTTATGCTTTATGGTCCTCTCCTTAGCTAAAACATCTCTGCCAGTTGAACTATGGATTCAGTATCAGTTTGTAAATACTCGTAGAATCTCAATAAATAATTGAACTCCACTAACATTCAAGTTGTTGCTTTTATTTGGTCTGTTTTACTGTTGAATGGTAATGTTTGTTCGTTTATACATTACAGTTTCATTGTTGATTGTTATAACATTATATGAGCAGATCATAACCTTTGTTTTAGGTAGCTCTCCATTTCCTGTCTTCTGTCTTTTATTCTAGAGCTCTTGCATGCTTTGGAATGAACTGAAGGAGGCAGCAGACTCCTGGGAGAAGGAGGAGGTTTCAAAAGCTGTGATTGACATCTTTCTGTAGTATGCTGGCGAGAATGGACAGAGTACCATAAGGTTCAGCATACCATTCCTATCTACAGGAAAAGATATTATCAAGATAAGAACCCTTATCTCTTTTTCATGATGAATAACTTTTGAACTATAGTGTATCTTTAACAGAAAACTCTTTAGAAGATTTTTCCTCAAAGCATTTTATTTTTAAAAAATCTAATTTTCTTTTAATTTATTTTATAAATCATTGATTTTATCTACCCTGCAAAATGGTAAAGGAGATGTACCTCCTCATGTGAAGAAAAGCTAAAGTGGTTAGGGTTCTTCAGCTTGTAAAAGAAATGCTGAGGAGAGAGATGACCGAGATCTACAAAATCCTGAATTGTGTAGAACAGGTAAAAGTGAATTGATTTTTTTCCCCACTCTTTCAAGTACAAAGACTAGGGGACTCTCGATGAAGTTACCTGAAAATACTTTTATAACAAATGGGAGGAAATATTTTTTTCACTCAACAAATATTAAGTTCTGGAACTTGTTGCTGGAGGATGTGGTAACAGCAGTTAGCATGTCTGGGTTCAGAAAAGGTTTGGACAATTCTTGGAGTAAAAGTCCATAGTCTGCTGTTGAGATAGATAGGGAGGAAGCCACTGCTTGCCCTGGGATTGGTAGCATGTAATGTTTCTACTATTTGGTTTCTGCCAGGTACTTGTGACTTGGATTGGCCACTGTAGAAACAGGATGCTGGGTTAGATGGACCATTGGTCTGATCCAGTATAGCTATTCTTACATAACGCTGGCACTCCTTGTCCATGCTCATTTCATGCATGAACTGAGCATGCACAAGGAGGACCAGCATAAGTGGCTGCAAAAGAGTCCACCGATTTCTTCTTTGCTGCTGAGGCTTCACCAAAACAGTTCCGGGCAACAGATTTCATCGGCTGGCAGGGGTTGGGCATACCTGCCAGCCTTTCGGCAGGTACTATACTTTGGTTGTGGAAGGGACCTGAGCCCAAACTGGGGGGCCTAGGCCACCAAGCACCCCCCCTCCCCAGTGGCTACATGAGTGTTCTAGTTTTTGAGAATAAGGACTTAGCAGTACCAGAAGAAAGTACTAGTATTTTTCTCTCAAAGTTGATGTATGTTTGGAAGTGGTTCCTAGTGAGTGAAGGGCTTCAGAAAGAACAGGGCAGATATAGAAGATGTTTACCGTATGAGTATGAAGAAGTGAGGTTTATGGCACTGTAACATGAGGTACACAGGGCAGAGTAGATTAATTTTATTGACTCTACTTGCCTTCATTTTTGCTCAGTCTCCTGACTACTCTTTTCAGGCACTTGGTTTCCAAATGTTGATGTGTATGTTTATATGTGCTTTGAAAAGGGTATAACTGTGTGCATGTACCAGTACTCTATGGGGGCAAATTGATTTCCATTAGGCACCCCAAGGTTGCATGACTTGTAATTTTTGTCCTCAAGTTTGTTGCCATTGAATGTAAAACATATCTACCTTTTACGTGCGTTAAAATAAGTAAAAATATGAATTGAGGAAACATGGTAAACACATTTTAAGAGAAATGTACACTCTTAAGCTAAAATGAGTAAAATTGTATGTGTTAGAATTGAGGAAATATGGTACACATATTTTAAGAGAAATGTACTCTTAACCTTGTTCATGCTTCTGGCAAAAAAATGAATCTCCATGTTCTGGAGACAGACTAATTTGTGATAGGAGCAGATGCAGTGGTGGGGATGGAAACTAAGTAATGATTTTAAGTGTTTCTGTTCTTGTTACTTTTGTAAGGTGATGATGACATTGAGAGCTTACAGCTGGAAATCAGCGGCTTCCTGAAGGAACTGTCCTGCCCGTATTCGGCACTCATATCTGGAGACATTAACGATAGGTTGAAGAAGAAGGAAGATTGTCTAAAACTTCTCTGTAAGTTCTACTGCTAATGGCAGCACCTATTGTAGTGGGGAGGTAACATGTACATGCAGGTTCTAGCCTTAAGAGAAAATCTATTCCCTTAAGGCCAGAGTGACCACTAAAAAGCTGGATATAGATAGGATGAATAGATCAGTACATTAGTATCTTCAAGGTACCGTACAGCAAACTCCATTTGATAAGTGTTCTGTTAAGGATAAAAGTGACTCAGTACACTAAGGAGTTATTTGATATAATACTTGTGTTAAAATAAAATTGTGTAATACTTTTAAAACAAACAATTAAAGGTGTATATATAAAGTGCAACAAGTGCTATTAAAGTGCTCAGTCACCAACCGAAAAGTGCAGGAGATAGCTGAGATTCCACATTCTTCAGCGAAACTTCCAGATCGTAGCGCTTCCTTTTGGGTTGTCCACAGCTCTATGCTCCTTTACCAAGGTGATGGTGGTTGTAGCAGCTCACCTACACTGAATGGGCATCCAAGTGTATCCCTTTCCTGGATGATTGGCTTATTAAAGCCCCCTCTCAATGGGAAGGTGAGCACGTGGTGCAACAGGTAGTGGATCTTCTCCAGAGCCTTGGTGAGATAATCAAATTCCGAAAAAGTCCACTTTCAGTTGAGTCAATGCTTGGAATATCTGGGAGTCCGCTTCAACAAGGTGCAGGGCTGTGTTTTTTCTTCCCGAGCCCAAAAGCTCAAGAAGCAAATCTTAGAGATCCAGGATCTACCGAATCATGACGGCCTTGCATTACCTTCAGGTGCTGGGCTCGATGCTTCTCTTGAAGTTGCCCCCTGGGCAGGAGCACATATGCAGCCGCACCAGGCCTCTCTTCTTTCCAGGTGGTCACCGCCATGCCACTCCCTGCAGATATAGCTCCCCTGGCATTTGGTGGCTCCAAGGGGATGCCTTATTGAGGGACATTGCTCTTAAATTCAACTCATGAGTGACCTCCACGTGTGATGCCAGTTTGAGTGGTCACCCACTCCAGGGAAAGTGTACCCCATCAGAAAGCAAGTGGTCCATGGATTATCTGTAACTGAGAGCCATTCATTTGACGCTGAAGAAGTGTTTTGTTTCTTGACAGGGAAGGCAGTCGGAGTATTTTCGGACAATGCTACAGTGGTAGCTTATGTAGACAGTCAAGGAGGCACGAGCAGCACTCCCGTACGCCTGGAGGCACAGATGTTGTTCCTGTGGGTAGAAGCTCTACCAGTCTTCTCGGCTGCACACGTGGCAGGAATAGAGAACATCCGAGACAACTCTGGATCTGGGAGAGTTGTCTCTGTCTCAGCAGGCGTTTGCCTTCATTGTGTAGCGCTGGGGAAGACTGGACATGGATCTAATGGCCACTGCCAAGAATGCGAAATATCACTTCTACAGTTGAGGTACTGAACCGAGAAGAGCAGGACTTGATGTCCTCATTCAACCCTGGTCCACTGAACTTCTGCTCTTTGTTTTTCCACCGTGGGCCCTGGTGTACTGGATCGTCCACAGAATAGCAACAATCATGGGCTGGTGTTTCTGGTATCTCCAGACTGGTCCCACTGGCCTTGGTATGCGACTCTGGTATGTCTGCAAAGGGACAGGTATCTCAAACAACTGGTGCTTCCAGGGCTCCTCAGTCAAAGCACAGTTCCTATGGAGAATCCAGAGCACTTTGGACTTGCAGCATGGCTCTTGAGTGCATGGCCCCTGATTCAGAAAGGCTACTTGGAGGTGGTTAACAACTCTCCGTAGAGTGAATATGCCTGTGGCTTATGCGATGTCCTGAAGTCTTTCCGTTGTGGTGCACCAAGGCACTGGTGGAATCTGAAAAGGCTCCTGTCCTGGTGATTCTAGCGTTTCTACAGATTGTAGAAACTACTTTCTTAATCACTTTTCCAACCATTGGTAATACTGAAATTGGTCTATAACTACTTGCTACCAATGGATCCAATGTATCACTTTTCAACAAAGCTTTCACTCACTATTTTTAATATTGTAGGAAATCCCTTAGGATAAGGACACATTAACAATAAATATCGAGGGTGGAGCAATAGACTGCAAGTTTTCTAATGAGAAGAGCAAGGATCCACCACCGATTGTGCAGGCACTAACACCGACTAAATCATGTCTACTTCCATATCCTGAGCTATTTGAAACTCTGTCAAATAAGCTTCAAATGACTGTACAACCATATCATCCTACGACCTCAACTCAGTACCCAACTCCAAAGCATCCATTTTATTTACTAAATATTGTGCAAAATCCTCTGCTCCTAGCCCTACATAATCTCCCTCCCATATATCCCTGTTATTGAAATGTGTCACAGTCTGAAGCAACTCTTTTGATTATTTAATACATTCTTAATCTCTCTATAATATGCATTTCTCACATCATTGCACACTGACAAGTATTCAAGGAGCTTCAGCTTACAATTTTCATACACATCAGCCACTCTTCCTTTTTTTCTGGTGGTGTTGTGTTATCTCCATTATGGCATTTCTGGCATAATGGAGATAACCATTAGCAACCAAACCTATACGAAAAGCTTGGATTTGGGAAGTATAAGCCCTAGTTACCACACGAAATAAACTACTGTAAGTAGTTGTTATTCCTTTGCAAAGGGCCCGGGTAATTAGTGCAGCTAGTATAGAAGTCCCCAAATCTATTGTCCACCGGGAAGCAAGCTATGAATAGTTCTGTGTTGAAATCATAGTAAAAAGTGCTTTATGAAAAATGGAAATTGAGGCAACACAATCTTCTTGTTCTCCAAACAAAGTACCCAATCTCTCCCTAATGCCCAAAGTTAACCTCTCCTTAAAAAAAAAAGCCCAAGTATAATGAGATAGCTGTAGCTAAGCAAAAAAATCTGTTAGTAGTAGCATTCCAAATCTCTAGTTGTTGAATAAGAACCCAGTGCAAATTCAATTTATAGAGCAAAAAGTTATAAAATTGAAGTTAATATTAACAAAAATGCCTCTGACTTAAACTTTATCCAGCAAAGTTGACAAACTGAAAAGGTCTTGTCTGAAACTCAAGAGTATACAAAATACTATTATAAAAGATATTTCAAATTTAAGACTAAAGACTAAATCATTTGAGAATTTTGCTAGAAGCAGCCATCTCTGGTTTTTTTTTAACTTTAAACTGGGTGTTTATCTTTCTCAGAGACATGTTGAAAAAGATATTGGAAGGAGATTCTGGGAATTGAGGATGAGAAAATTCTACCTTTTTCTCTAATATGTTGTTTGCCTAGGAAACCTATAGAAGGTCACAGATCTTGGACCAGATTGTAGCCCCTTTGGATGTGTCATAAATGTTGGAGTCATCAGATTCGGAGTATGCTGCTCCAGCTACTTTAAGTTGCCACAGTGGTATTAAAACTGGCTAAAAGCTGGTTGTTGAGAATGGGACTTAAAGGTACAAAATTTCCCAGATGTTTCAAGGGAAACCCAGAAACAATTTAGCCAGTTCCTAGTGATGAAACCAGGAGTTCTTAAGACTGGTGCAACTTTTTTCTTAGACATCACTTCAATGCTCCCTCTAAGGAATGGCCGGGCACATTCAATATTCTTTTAATATGAACAAGTTTTAAAAACCAACAATTTTCCAGATTTGTAAGAATTTTTGTGAGTGACCATGTAAAATCTGCAAGTGATGCTCCTAGAATGTATGAACATGCTCCGCTTAGAGGGAAAAAGCTGTAAATGTGTTATTAGATATCAGTCAATTATATATATCTTATTTGAACCGTCACATCTTTTAACATTTCTGGTAACTAAATGTATTTTGGGAGACCAATCAGGACACCCTTAATTGATAGCTGTTACGTTAATGTAGTTTTGTACTCTTGCTGTGTAACAGAATTTCCTTAGTTATTTTTTTTTTTTTTAATTTAAATTTCTTTATTCATTTTTTCATATTACAACAAGTGTATCAGAAAAATACATATAATCTTATAAACACACACTTGATTTTCCTTCATGAATACTTTAAGTACAATATATCATATTTATATTCATATTTTTATAATGCTTTAGATAATATATAAATCATTTAATATGTATGACAAATATAAATAAAATAAAAAAAGCTCCCCCAAGCCCTCCCTTCCTATTTCAGAAAATCTAACCTAATACTTCAAAATGCATTAATTAATTCATACATTCATACATATTGTGAGGTAAATAAAATAATACCCACCCACATCCCCATTCAACAAATAACATGTAACTGGAAAAATTATGACAGATTAAGTTATAACTTTTGGTGGAATTCGGTATGCCATATATATAAAATGGAGCGCACAATAGCAACACAGAAAGGTTATTTTGGTAAATTTCTGAAGATTTGGAGACCATTAGCAGATTTTTGTAATGATTAATAACATTTTCCCATAATAAGAGATTTGTTCCTTAGTTATTATGTTATATCCCTTACATTGAGGTCTTGGATCCAAGAAGAGTAGACTTGAGTGAAGATGTCCTATATTGGTGATGGATATTTGTAATTATTTGATTTGAAAACTGTAAAAGTGATAAATTAAACTTTTTTTTTTGAAAAGCAGAGGAGAAAGAAGAGACTCTTAAGGGACCCTTCTAGAAATATTTTTTTGAGGAGATACTTCTTGATTCCAATTGACTGTATGTACGGTTCAAAAAGTAGGAAGTAAACCATTCTAGTACAGCAGAACTAATGCCAGCATTAGTTGATGAGTAGTTTTGAGTGAGAAACTGTATTGAAGATGGCACTTAGATCAAGTTGTACCCACAAAGCAGCATCACTCAGGTGAGGTTCATTCATGTAGAGTAGATATTTTCCTGTCTCTAGAAGGCTTACAATCTGAGCTTCTACCTGTGGCAGTGGAAGGTTAAGTGGCTTATCCAGGATCCCAAAGAATGGCAGTGAGGTTGGACCCCTCACTTCGAGTTCTCCGTCCACTGCTCTATTAGGCTACTCCTATAATATGAAATTAAAATGAAAAAAATTGGGAGCAATAACCAAAAGCCTTGTTGAGGGTTTTGCATGGTCTTCCAGTAAAGTAAGTTGAAGGAGAGGAATGGAAGTATCCTCTGGAGTGGGTTAGTAGAGTAGAAACAATTGTGTCTTGGGAAAGGGAATTGGAAAAAGCAGGTAAGGATAGGAGAAGAGTAGAAGCAAAGGAAAAATAAAGAGAGTGAAAACAAGTTTGAGTTATTTGGTGTTGATTATTGAGGACTATGCAGTGCCTCAGGTTTCAGTCTTCTACCCTACCTTAAAAAAAGATAATGAGGGAAATTAACACTGGTTGCAGACACTCCAATAGGAGGGACTTTAGCCCCATAGCAAAAGCATAGAAGTTCACATGCTTCCACTCACACAAGCTCCACCCATGTCTTTTTTTTTCCTAACTTCTGAATCCTCCTCTACCACTATATTTTAATCCTATTACAGTGCAGGTTTCCTGCATTTCTACTGGTAGGCTAGTTCTGTTTATTACTGATTCTTACACATTATTTTTTCTACTTTTTTTTTCTTCTAGTATTTTTAAGCACTGAACTCCAAGCCTTGCAGATCATTAAGAACAAGAAACCTAAAGACTTGCCTTTGGCAGACAACAATGCAGTATACAAAGAAGTGCAGGCTATCTGTGACTCACTGGGCCTTCCAAAAGTGGAAGATTCTTCAATCTTGGTGTTGCTAAATAACTTGCAAAAAAAGGTACAAGTTTTTTTTTCTTATGTCTATTTCTAGTGGAATTCTATGCAAAATATTTGAATATTCTGCACTGTTTGTTTTTGCACAGAATTTCCCCATTCTAAGGCCTGAAATTTCCTCCTATTTCCTTCTAGCTTTGGCCTCCCCCACCCTCCCTAATGGCATATTTACATTTCTCTGTTCCTCCCTTCATTGTATTAGTTGTCCACCCTTCCTACTACTGCTACTACTACTTATTTCTATAGTGCTACCAGGCATGCACAGCACTGTACACCAAAATATGGAAGAGACAGTCCCTGCTTGAAAGAGCTTATAGTCTAGTTATGACAGACAAACTGGACCAAAAGGTACATCTATACACAGTGCTTAGATGAGGGAATTACAGAGGGATTGCTAATCCAGATAAGGGTGCTTGCAGGTGGGTTGAGGTTAGAAATTGAAAACAGCTTCAAAGAAGTGGGATTTAAGCCTGGATTTGAATACTTCAAGAGACAGAGCTTGATGTACCAAGTCAGGCAATTTGTTCCATAGATACAGTACAGCAAAGTAGAAGGGATGGCATCTGGAGCTGGCCATAGAGGAGAAGGGTACTGATAAGAGAGACTAACCCAATGAGTTGAGTTCTGGGGAGGAGTATAAGGTGAGAGGAGAGATACTGAGGAGCTTCGGAGTGAATACACTTGTAGGTCAGTTAGAGGAGTTTGAACAGATTGAAGGCGAAAAGAGAAAGTTTAGCGGAAGGTCAGTGAAAAGCAAGTTGCAGTAGGCTAGGCGAGAGGTGATGAGAGTATGGTGAACAGCATGTTCAAGTAGCTTGGATAAGAAGGGAAGGAGAGAGATGGGGCAATAGTTGGAAGGGCAGAGATCACACAGCAGGAGGAAGAGGAAGTGAACACTGTACATTGTCACTTCCTTCTCCTCTGCCAGCTTAGACTCGGCTACTTTTATATGAACCAAGCATCCTTAGAATTCACATAAACAATCTGGTCTAAGCTGGCAGAGGAGGAGGAAGTGACCCAGTGTGCAGTGGTTCACCTCCACCTCCTGTTGTACGATCTCTGCAGGGGAAAGGTGGGAGAGATAGAGTGCTGGCACTGAGCAGGATTCTGTATAATTGCTGAATTCTGCGCATTTTGCAGAACAGTGCAAATTCTTTGTACAGCACAGTTGCGAAGAATTCTCTAGGAGTACTGATGTCCTCTAAATCTGAGAGTACATACATTTCATTGATGAAATAAAGCCCCCAGGAAGAAGCAGAAGTGCAGTTCCAAATCCATGGTGGCATCAGCAAATTGCCTACTGTATCTAGAGTACAGAAGAGACAGGAATCTCAAGGACACTGGCACCAGTTTTGCCTCTTGATTTTCTGGAGTTGTTTTAATTTCTCAATGTCTGCATAAGCATACTGTTGCCCTTAGAGGAAATGGCTAATTTACAGTGTTAAATCAGTGAGCTGTGTCTACATTCAACTATGTCCAAAGGTTAGGCATCACTAGTAAAATGGTATGTTTCAATTAATCTTTAAGTGAAGGGAAACTGACATTTTCTACATAATATAAAATTTAAAAAATAAATAAACTTCATTCTTATCTTTATTCAGTTGACCTGTATAAGTTGGTAATGTGTAATCTCTGTTTCTGTTGTGGATACATGGGAGTCCATACTTTAGCTGTTTATTTCCACTTCCTGCAAAATTACAGAAGGGTATCACTTTAAGAACTTGAACTCCTTCTCTTCTGCAGTGGAGAACAGCTCCATCCTCAGTTTTTCCTTCTGGAAGCAAACTCAGAAGGTGTGTTCTGATCTGCACTGCTTCTTTTTGTTATTTTCGGTTATTTTTCTGTTGTATTTTTTTAATTCTTTGTGACTTTGTTGCTCAAAGGACACCTTTTTGGGTGGACTGCTGCTCCCAGGCCAATCTGTGAGTACGTGTGGCATACCAAGTTGGGGGGGAGTGTCCGCCCCGGGTGCAGGCTTAGGGGGGGTGCACAGCCGGCCAGGGCCGGAAAATTCAGCGGTGAATTTGAAACACCTCCCTTTCTGCCTCCCTGCCCCTTACCTTCGTGGCCGCGAGTCTAAATTACCTTCTTACAGCAGCTGGAGTTGCGTGTGGCTGCCGTAAAGGTCATCTCTGACGCAACCGGAAGTTGCATCAGACGCAACCTTTACGGCAGCCATACAGCCGGCTGCTGTACGAAGGCAATTTAGATGTCACCGGCCACAGGGCAGGGACTTTTGTTGGACCGGGCCTGTTGTCCGGGGGTGGGGTGGGGAAGAAAGCGCCACGAAGGTAAGGGGCAGGGAGGGAGAAAGGGAGTAAAGGTGGGGTGGAGAGGAAAATACGGGGGGGGGGGGGAGGGGGGATCTGTAAATTTTGGTTTTTAAGAGTTTCTGAGGCCAGGATTAGTTTCCCTCTCCTCCAAAACCCTAAAATCACTATTTTTTTTTTGTTCTGGCTCCAACTGCCTGATTTTGGTATGATTTTCTTGACAGTGGCCATCTTGGACTTTTAGTGATCTATTTTTAACTTCATTTTTTCTTCCTTATATCCACTTGTTATTGCTGGAGCCTGCCTCTAATGGATGCCCCTGGCCTTTCTAGTTTGGATCCTGCGTTTTTTGTGCAGTTACTGGTTGAGGAGCAGCTGTATTTCATGTGTCACAGGAGGACGGATGGGAGCTTCAGGCTCGGCTCCCAGTCTGTCCTTCAAGACCTTGGAACCCCCGAAATCCATGTCATTTCTGGCACCCTATCTATCTTGAAGCTCGATGCCCAGTAGCCCTCCACTTCGCAGTGCTCTGTCATTTTCTTTTTTCCTGCTCATCCAAATCTTACTGCCTTAGTCACTGACCAATGTGAGGTACCTGAGGGCTCCCTTAGGTGGCCAAAGCTATGTCTAGGCTCTGTCCTAATGCACCAGACTTCCAGCAGCTGTTTGTATAGTCGAAGGTAACTTATGCAGTGGTGCAAGTGACCAAGCGCACCTCCCTTCCTAGCGAGGATGGAGTGACGATGAAGTATGCACAGGACTATAAGGTGGATGTGAGCCTGACAGTTTGAAGTGCTGGCTTTGGGTAGCAAAGCTGCAGAAGTTGTCTCCTTTGTGGCCCGGGCCTGCCATACCAGGCTACGGACTAGTCCCTTAGAGCTAGGAGATTCCTGTCCCCACACTTGTTTAAGGAGGGTGTGGAATATGTGGCCAATGCTCTTTCCTTAGCAAAGCAGCAGATGAATCCAGAGACAAGTGGGTATAGCTCACATCGACCAGCAGGTGGAGATAGAGAAACTTGATTAACAGTTGTTCTTATAGCCTGGTGTTCCTCCTGTTGAATCAGTTTTGCTCTATCTCCCAGCAGGGGTGGAGCTATCTTTCTAGCTCCTGGATTCTGACTGTGCCTGGTGTTCATTTCTACTCCTCTGTTGAGCCTACGGCTCTTCAGTAGGACCGGGGTGCCTGGCTGAGTGGTGCCGGCTTTAGGAGCTACACCTGGGCCCTCCCAGGACCCTTCTCCACTCTCCCCTCCGATTGATTGAGGGGTTTCCTGGCTCTCTGTGGTGTTTTTTGTTTTTTTCTTCATTCTTTCTTTTCTGCAGGAGGGAGTATCTAAAGGATTGGCCTATAACTCTCTAAAAGTTCAGGTAGCGGCCATTGCCTGTTACAGGGGCCGGGTGTCTCGCTCGACGCTCGCGTCACACCCGGACGTGGTTCAATTCCTTAAGGGGGTTCACCATATCCGCCCGCCGGTAAAGCGCACCTGTCCAACGTGGAATCTTAAACTTGTCCTTAGTAGGTTGCAAGTGGCTCCGTTTGAGCCTCTGTCTGCGGCAACTTTGAAGGATGTCACGTTGAAAACAGTGTTTTTGGTAGCTATGGCGTCTGCAAGACGAGTGTCGGAGCTACAGGCCCTGTCTTGCAGAGAACCTTTTTTGCGTATTTCGGATGCAGGAGTATCTGTGCGGACGGTTCCTTCCTTCCTTCCTAAGGTTGTTTCTTCGTTCCACATAAACCAGAGTTTATTCCTTCCGGCCTTTCGGAAAGAGGATTGGGGGACGCGATTCTCGTTGTTGCGTCTACTGGATGTACGCCGCATGGTTCTACATTACTTAGGGGTGACTAACGACTTTCGCCGGTCGGATCATCTCTTCGTATTATTTGCAGGTACAAACAAGGGTATGGCTGCGTCTAAAGCTTCCATCGCTCGTTGGGTCAAAGAGACTATTGCTTCGGCTTATTTGTTGGCGGGGAAGTTAGTTCCGGAGCAACTTCGTGCTCATTCGACTCGTGCGTTGGCGACGTCTTGGGCGGAGTCTGGTGGTATGTCTTTGGAGGAAATTTGCCGGGCGGCTACTTGGTCATCTGGGAATACCTTTTCAAAGCATTACCGTCTGGACGTGGCGGCCTGTGCGGAGGCAAGTTTTGGCGCTTCGGTGATTGCAGAGGCGACCTTGGCTTCCCACCCAGTTTGAGTTTGCTTTGCTACATCCCACTTGTCTCTGGATTCATCTGCTGCTTTGCTAAGGAAGGTAAAATTATGTCTTACCTGTTAATTTTCTTTCCTTTAGAAGCAGCAGATGAATCCAGAGCCCCACCCAGGTGGTCTCTCTGTTGGTCTTTTGGGTTTTTAGGTTCATTTAGGGGGTCGCTGGTGATGGTTTTCTTGCATTTCTGATTGGAAGTTTAAGACTGGAATGAAGTTTTTTTTTTTTGGGATGCTCATGGTCATTTCTCGGGATGCTTGGGCAAAGTGCATAACTGATTCAACAGGAGGAACACCAGGCTATAAGAACAACTGTTAATCAAGTTTCTCTATCTCCACCTGCTGGTCGATGTGAGCTATACCCACTTGTCTCTGGATTCATCTGCTGCTTCTAAAGGAAAGAAAATTAACAGGTAAGACATAATTTTACCTTATGACACTGGAGTTCTCAGTAAGGTTGTGGCCTTCTCCATTTCTGCCCGCCGGATGCTCTGGATCAGGCATTGGGTAGGTGACTTAACTTCCAAGACAATTCTCAGCAGATTACCTTTCAAGAGGCAGATGCTGTTTGGCAAAGGGCTAGACGACCTCATGGTCTGTGTGGCGGATTGCTGCCTCAAATCCCTCCTGGATAGTAGGAGTCGTTGTTCTGCTGGGGGCGGTAGAGGCAATTTTTCTCCAGTTACTCCTCTCAGAGGCCCTTTCAGGGATCCAGACAGAGATTTGGCAGTTACAGGCACCAGCATCCCATGGGTTCCCACGATGGCTCAGCCTTCAAGAAGAAGCAATGACGCCAGGATGACAGCTACTCGTTCTTATATCGGGCGGGGGGGAGGGAGGGGGCAGTCACCATTCTGGAAAAGATGGGAACAGATTTTGTCTGGCCTCTGCGTATTATCAGGAAGGGGCACAGGTTCAAGTTTTCTTGGCCCCCTCCAGATCTGTTCCTCGACTTTCTTGCTGGACGGCCAGAGATGGAGACTAGAGTCAGTGACAGTGCAACATCTCATAGCTATTTGCGCCATAGAATTAGTTCCTGAAGAGAAATTGGGACAAGTACTGTTATTTAGGACAAATTTAGTTACTCATGGTCCTACAATATAGCAATGTTACTTACCGTAACAGTTGTTATCCAGGGACAGCAGGCAGCTATTCTCACTAGTGGGTGATGTCATCAGACAGAGCCCCGGTACGGACGTCTCACAAGCACGTGTTGCTTGTAGAAACTTAAAGTTTCTAGATGCCCGCACCGCGCATGCGCCGGTGCCTTCCTACCCGGAGATCCGGGCGTGTCTCCTCAGTTCAGGTAGCTAGCCTGAGAAGCCAACCCAGGGGAGGTGGGTGGGACGTGAGAATAGCTGCCTGCTGTCCCTGGATAACAACTGTTACGGTAAGTAACATTGCTTTATCCCAGGACAAGCAGGCAGGTATTCTCACTAGTGGGTGACCTCCAAGCTAACCTCAGTGGGATGGAGGGGGAGTTGGCGACTTAAGAGAATAAATTTTTCAATACTGTTTGGCCAAACTGTCCATCCCGTCTGGAGAGGGTATCCAGACAATAATGTGAGGTGAATGTGTGAACCGAGGACCAGGTGGCAGCCTTGCAAATTTCCTCGATTGGTGTTGATCTGAGGAATGCTACTGAGGCTGCCATTGCTCTGACCTTATGGGCTGTGACCTTACAAGGAAGTGATAATCCAGCCTGGGCATAGCAGAAAGAGATACAAGCCGCCATCCAGTTAGAGATGGTGCGCTTTGATACGGGTCTTCCCAACTTGTTAGGATCGAAGGAGACAAAAAGTTGAGGAGTGGTTCTGTGTGGCTTGGTGCGATCCAGGTAGAAAGCCAAGGCACGTTTACAGTCTAGAGTGTGAAGGGCCGATTCTCCGTGGTGAGAATGAGGCTTAGGGAAGAATACTGGAAGTACGATGGATTGGTTTAGATGAAATTCGGAGACCACCTTAGGCAGGAATTTCGGGTGAGTGCGGAGGACCACCTTATCATGGTGGAATACTGTGAATGGTGGGTCCGCCATCAATGCCTGGAGTTCGCTGACTCTGCGAGCGGACGTAAGGGCTACGAGGAAAAGCACTTTCCAGGTGAGATACTTCAGAGGGGCCCTGTTGAGTGGTTCAAACGGGGGCTTCATGAGGTGGGAAAGGACTACATTGAGGTCCCAAACCACTGGGGGTGGTTTGAGAGGAGGGTTAACGTGGAAGAGTCCTTTCATAAATCTGGCGACCACCGGATGGGCCGAGAGGGGTTTCCCTTGTAGAGGCTGGTGGAACGCCGCAATAGCGCTCAGGTGGACTCGTATGGATGTGGACTTGAGCCCAGATTGAGATAGGTGCAGGAGATAGTCCAGCACGGAGGATAAGGAAGCTCGCTGAGGTTCCTTTGACTTAGAAACGCACCATGAGGAGAATCTGGTCCATTTCTGGGAGTAGCATTGTCGAGTGGCGGGCTTCCTGGAAGCTTCCAAGACCTCCCTCACTTCTTGTGAGAATTGGTGAGGGGTTACGTTGAGAGGAACCAAGCTGTCAGGTGGAGAGACTGCAGGTTGGGATGAAGTAGTGATCCTTGATGTTGAGTAAGTAGTGAAGGAAACACTGGAAGTGGTACTGGTTCCCTGCTGCTGAGTTGAAGTAGGAGGGAGAACCAAGGTTGTCTGGGCCACCGAGGAGCTATTAGAATCATGGTGGCCCGTTCGAGTTTCAGCTTGACCAGAGTCTTCTGGATCAGCGGAAATGGTGGGAACGCATATAGAAATCGTTTCCCCCAGTTCAGTAGAAAAGCATCTGCCTCGAGGCGATGAGGAGTGTAGATCCTGGAGCAGAACTGAGGCAGTTTGGCGTTGTGGGGAGCCGCAAAGAGGTCTATCTGAGGCGTCCCCCATTGCGTGAAGATTTGGTGAAGGGGGTTGGAATGGAGAGTCCATTCGTGCGGTTGTAGCAGACGGCTTAGTTTGTCTGCTAGGACGTTGTTCTCCCCCTGGATGTATACTGCTCTGAGTAGGGCGTTGTGGCGCACCGCCCAGTCCCAGACTCGTAGAGCTTCCTGGCAAAGGAGGGACGAGCCCGTGCCCCCTTGCTTGTTGATGTAATACATGGCAGCCTGATTGTCTGTGCGAATGAGGATTACCATGTCGTGAAGTAGATGTTGGAAAGCTTGGAGCGCATTGAAGATGGCTCTGAGTTCCAGTAGATTGATTTGGTGTAGTCTTTCCGCACTGGTCCAGAATCCTTGGGTGCGGAGACCCTCCAGGTGGGCCCCCCATGCGTAATTCGACGAATCGGTTGTGAGAACTTTCTGATGGGGGGGAGAGTGCATCAGCAAACCTCTGGATAGATTCGAAGAGGTCATCCACCAAAGTAGAGACTGCCGAAGAGCAGGTGTGACTACGATGCGTTTGGATAGTGGATCGGATGTCTGATTCCACTGTGATGCCAGGGTCCACTGGGGGATCCTGAGGTGGAGTCTGGCAAAGGGTGTCACGTGTACTGTGGAGGCCATATGGCCCAGGAGCACCATCAGTTGTCTCGCCGGTATGGTTTGGTGAGTGACCACCGACTGGCAGAGATGAAGAAGAGACTCCATGCGTTGCCGGGGCAGGAATGCTCGGAGTCGGGTGGTGTCCAGGACCGCTCCGATGAAGGGGAGGGACTGGGTGGGTTGTAGATGGGACTTGGATAAGTTGATCTCGAAGCCCAAATTCTGGAGGAAGTAGGTCGTAGCCAAGGTCGCCGAAGTGACCTCTGGGGCTGACGGGGCCTTGATGAGCCAGTCGTCGAGGTATGGAAAGACCTGTAGACCCCTGTCCCGGAGTGCTGCGGCCACTACCACCAGGCACTTTGTGAAGACTCTGGGGGACGAAGATAGGCCGAATGGTAGCACTCGATACTGTAGGTGCAGATTTCCCACCCGAAATCTGAGGAACTTTCGGGAGGCCGGGTGAATGGGGATGTGAGTGTAGGCCTCCTTGAGATCCAGGGAGCATAACCAGTCGTTCTGCTCGAGGAGGGGGTATAGAGAAGCCAAAGTCAACATGCGAAACTTCTCTTTGACCAAGAACTTGTTGAGGGCCCGAAGGTCTAAAATGGGTCGCAGGTCGCCCGTTTTCTTCGGGACGAGGAAGTACCGGGAGTAAAACCCTCGGTTCAATTGGTCTGACGGGACCGTCTCGACCGCCTGAAGCTGAAGTAAGGTTTGGACTTCCTGAAGAAGAAGGGCGGTCTGCGTCGAGCTTGAAGGATACTCTCTTGGAGGATGGTCCGGGGGGGCCCGGTGGAATTGCACAGAGTATCCTTCTCTTATGATGGAGAGGACCCATAGGTCCGTGGTTATGGCCTCCCATCGGTGGTAAAAAAGATGGAGGCGGCCCCCTATGGGAGAGGCCGAGGTTATGCTCCCGGGAGGGGCGTCAAAAGGGCTGGGGAGCCTTAGGTACAGCCGGTGGCTGGAGTTTTTGCTGAGGCTTCTGGGGGGGTTGTCTCTTCGCAGGCTGTCTCGCAGCGGGCGTTTGTCTGGGCATGTAACGCCGCTGGTAAATCAGGGGTGGCCTGGAAGGTCGAGACTGTTGAGGTTTGGGTTTGGGCCGTAGGATGGATTGAAAGGATTTTTCATGATCCGACAGCTTCTTGGTAACAGTTTCGATAGACTCATCGAACAGGTCAGCTCCAGCACATGGTACGTTGGCGAGTCTGTCCTGTAGGTTGGGATCCATATCGATAGTACGGAGCCATGCCAGGCGACGCATAGCTACCGCGCTTGCGGCGGCGCGTGCCGAGAGTTCGAATGCATCGAAGGAGGATTGCATCAGCTGGAGTCGTAATTGGGAGAGGGAGGCTACCACTTCCTCGAACTCGAATCGAGCTTGGTTGTCTATGAACGGAGTGAACTTGCGGAGTACCGGCAAGAAGAACTCCAGATAGGAAGAGAAAAAGAAGTTGTAGTTTAGCACCCGTGACGCCATCATGGAGTTTTGGTAGAATTTTCTACCAAATTTGTCCATCGTTCTCCCCTCTCGGCCCGGCGGTACAGAGGCGTAGACCTGGGAGGGATGAGAGCGTTTAAGAGAGGACTCGACCAGTAGGGATTGGTGGGAGAGTTGAGGGCCCTCGAACCCTTTATGGTGCACGATGCGGTATCGAGCATCGAGTTTGCTGGGGATCGCCGGTATGGAATACGGCGTTTCGAAGCACTGCATGAAGGTCTGGTCCAGTAATTTATGCAAGGGGAGCCGAAGCGACTCCGTTGGAGGGTTAGGTAAGTGCATGGTGTCCAGATACTCTTTGGAGTATCTGGAGCCCGTGTCAAGGGTCACATCCAGATCATCCGCCATTTGTCGGAGGAATGATGAGAAGGACAATTGCTCCGCCAGCGTCGGTCTGTGGGACGGGCTGGAGGAGGATGAGGCCTCCAGGTCCGTGGACATCGGGGAGTGACAAGGGGAATCGGGTACCGGTGTCTCCTCGTACTCCGGGCCCCTCGGAGGGGACACCTCTGATGAGGAGTATCCCCTACGTTGCAGTTTTTTCTGCGGTGACACCTCCGAATGGCGTGAGGAGTGCCAGGATGAGTGTCTCGATCGGTGTCCGTCTCGGTGGCGGGACGGGGATCGGGATCGTCTGTGCATCGCATGGTCTCCCGAGGCCCCCAAGTGGATAGGGCTGGAAGCGGTGGATCGCAACTGGGTTTGCGATGCGGGTTCTTGCGATGCTACCCAAGTCTGGTAAGGAGTACGGAAGAACTCTTCCTGACTATGCCCAGGGCTTCGAGTATCGAGCGGAGGTCTGGTCCCATGTTGGCGCGGAGGCGTAATGGGTTCTAATGGCGGCATATCGGTAAGCGAGGCTTGCCGCGTGGGCATCGCCGCCCTCCCCCGTTCGTCCTCGTCGGTTGTCGAGGTCGAACGGTGAGGGGGAGGGGGCGGACCGCCCCTTTGGATCGGTGCCGGGAGGTCACCCTGTATGGCAGCGATGAGCCCGGGTCCGATGGTCTGCATGAGCTCAACGAATTGAGCTTCCAGCACGGACCGCAGCGAAGCCGATAGGGAGGGATCCGCACCGAAAGGGGGTCCTCCTGCACGGACATCGCGCTCCTTCGAGGTCGAGTGCTTCTGCTTAGTAGCTTTCGGCACTTTGATGACCATTGGTGGCACTGTGGAAGGAAGAGGTACCTGAACCGAGGAGACCGGGGCAGGCACCGACGTCGAGCTCGTGGATGGTGTCGGGGTGAGCGATGCCGGTTTCACCACACTCGATGCAGGGGTGGTCGATGCCGGTTTCGCCCGAACCGGGGAGGTATCAGATGAAGTGGAGGCTGTGGGATCCTTAGCTGCGTCCATTTTGAACATCGATTCCCACAATAGGCAACGCCGCTTGAATGAGCGTGCCGTAAGGGTAGAGCAAGGCCCGCACGATTTCGGGATGTGGTCAGGGCCCAAACACTGCAAACAGCGCCAGTGAGGGTCCGTGAGTGAAATCGCGCGTTGGCACTTGCTGCACTTCTTAAACCCGGTGATTGGCCGGGACATAGGCCGGAAAATCTCCGCCGCGAGGTCGAAGCCAGTGGGCCTGAGCCACGTGGCCGGCCCGTTCGACCCGCCGGAGGAAATAATCTTCTTTTTTTTTTTTTTTTTTTTTGAAAAGAAAAGAACTGTTAACTGTAATTAAAAGAAAACGAAAACGCGGACAAGGAAGGCAAATTTAACTGAATTCAGCTAGCGCATGAAGAAGTTGAACTTCTCAGCTCCGCGGAAAAGAAAGAACTGAGGAGACACGCCCGGATCTCCGGGTAGGAAGGCACCGGCGCATGCGCGGTGCGGGCATCTAGAAACTTTAAGTTTCTACAAGCAACACGTGCTTGTGAGACGTCCGTACCGGGGCTCTGTCTGATGACATCACCCACTAGTGAGAATACCTGCCTGCTTGTCCTGGGATAACCTGATAATGCGACTAGCT
The DNA here is from genome assembly GCF_902459505.1 of Geotrypetes seraphini. Classification (NCBI taxonomy): domain Eukaryota; kingdom Metazoa; phylum Chordata; class Amphibia; order Gymnophiona; family Dermophiidae; genus Geotrypetes; species Geotrypetes seraphini. The sequence goes on along the minus strand of NC_047090.1, from coordinate 76,112,049 downwards.
ATTCTTAACAATGTGGGAATTTGGTTAGAAACTGTTACTTTAAGTTGGTTAGATAACTAAATAGCTATTCTTAGAAGCTGTTGTTATTGACAACAGTTTTATTGTTTCAATAACAACAACTTAGTACTAGTACTGCTGTAAAGCAGAAAGTTAATTTAGTGATAAATAGGCAGTTGAAAACCGAGTTGATGTCATACTTTAGGATAAAAACTAAAAAGTAGGGGGGCGGGCCAAGATGGCGGCATCGACCAGACGTTGAGATCGGGCTCTCTCTGCTTTGGAAGTGTAATCGCTAAAAAATAATGCCCCATAAGAGGAAAGGGAGCATTAAGGCGCCAGCTTCCTCGACGCCGATGCCCCCAGCTCGTCAGCAGATGATTGAGCAGTTGTTACCTGGTATCTGCATCCAGCGAAGTGAAGTAACTCTGGCTGTGGGGGAGAGTAGAGAAGGCTCCAGCCCACATGGAAATGAGATCTTACTTTCGCCTCCTTTCACCGAACCTCCTCCCTGTCCGGCTGACTCTGCTGCTTTGGCAGTAGGAACGGAAAGTGTTGCTGAAGTTGCACACGGAGCTCCTATGGGGGAAGCGCCCAGAGCAGATGAGCTTCTGCCAACAGTGACCAACATTGGGGAGCTTATCCCCTCCGGTGAGGTGACGCTAGCAGCGATTTGGGGACTGCTACAGAAGATGGACTCTGAGGCAAAGAAGACTTCTACAGAGGTAAAAACACTGGCTAGTAAGATGGACTATTTAACTAAGGCCCTGGAACATTCAAACTCTGAGACAAAAAAAATCTTCACGGAAGTAAAAACAGAAGTTAAATCCCTTGTAGATTTTAAAAATGCTGCAATTAAAGATTCAGCGATTCTACATTGTAAGCTTGACAATATAAAAAACTTTAACCGAAGGCTGAATGTTAGGATTTTGAATTTCCCCAAAGTACCCGGGATATTAGCCTATGATATGTTTAAGAAATACTTAGTGGAAATCTTAAAGTATTCCCTGGATAATATTTCTCCTTTGAATAAAGTTTATTATTTGCCTTTTTCACATAAAAATTGGGATACAATGGGGGTTGGACCTAAATAATATTTCAACCATCTTGGAGGAATCTATTACAGATATGACTCCGAGAATGACACTTTTGGCTTCTTTTATTTTCCAACAGGACATTGATTCCTTTATGAAACTTTACTTTCTTGTTTCTAAAGAACTGTTCTATGGAAAAAAGATATGGGCATTCCTGGATGTAACTAAGGTTACTCAGGAAAGGAGGAAACTTTTCTTAGCAATGCGACAGGATACTAGGGCTTTGAGGGCGTTCTTTTTTCTTGCATATCCGTGTAAATGTATTGTTAAATATGCTCAAGTTAAGTATGTCTTCTTTCAACCAGAGCAGTTAAGATCTTTTCTGGAGCTGAAGAAAATGGCTGCTGCTGTATAGGTGATAATTTGAATTAGAATGCAGAATGTTATGTTATAGCCTTTCATGGTACCTTTTTTCAACATGATTAATTAACTTATTTACTTGCTTAACCCTCCTCAATAGTTTTTGTGGTCTAAGAAAGCATATCTGTATTGCCTCTTTATTTTTTGTAAAATGTGATGTTGAACATTTGAACATTTATTCCTGCTGTATTATCTTAAGCAAAATGTACTTTCTTGTAAAGTTATAAAACTGAATAAATATATAAATTAAAAAAAACCTAAAAAGTAAGAATGTCAGAGACTAGAAACAGTGCTGAAGTATAGCTGCTTGGGGAGGGCATTAATGAACTGTCTAGTTTACATCTTCCAATCAATGGGGATGTTCTTCGATTGATGATGTACTTACACACTGACAAACAGGCTGCTTTGAAAAAGGCAGCTCATCTGGCCATGTTTTTTAAGGTCTTGAAAATTTGGCAGCATACAAGAATAACACATCAGCGAATAGACTCAGGAATTTGCATATTGATGAAGCTTTATGATAATATGAGAAGCTTAAAAAGAACCGGCACAGATGCAATGAACTTGATCTAGTGAATCAAGAAGCCTTCAAAGAACGTCTTGCCCATCTTTTTGATGTTGCTACCAATGTTGCTTCTAATGATGCATTAATGAATATCAAAGAAGACAATTACACAGAGGCAAGATGTTTTGTCAGACAGCATGGCATGTACTTGCAAAGAAGGAGGATAGAAAGAGAGCACGAGAAGAAAGATCTAGTAAGTTTGCAGCCAAAGTAGAGGCAGAACCCCTTGTTTCAGTTCTCGGTCAAAACAGCTAAAGGTGAACATCCTTGCACATTCTGAAGTTACCGGAGTGTTAGATTGTGTTAATTTGCCAGACAGGAATCCCAAGTTTGTCATTGGTGCTGTTGCCAAAGCACTTGGCCATGATGTAAATGAAATGACATTTGTAGTGCAAGAACCATGAAGGAGGCAGCCGTTCTGAAGGTTGAATTCCTTGATGAAACATTAGAAACTCCATTACTGCTGCATTGAGATGGGAACTCTCCTCCTGGACATTACTGGAAGTGAAGAAATGGTTGACTAGAATTTCAGTACTTGTCACTGGCAATGGGGAAGAGAGGTTACTCGGAGTTCCAAGCTGAAGTCTGACTCGCAGTGCTGGATGAATGGCATCTTCAGAGATGAGTTCAGGGACTGGTATTTACGTTCAAACAGTTTTTATTGAGAAGACACAACACAAAGTAATAACAGTGCACTCAAAAGAACAGATCATCTAAAAGTACAATAAAGCTCAGCCAGACTACAAAATACAATATGAACAAAGCAATAATATCTTAATAGAACCCCCCTCCTAAAGCCTTCCCACCCGCAGGGATAGTGTTTAAAACAACTGTGAGCAATACAGGCCTGAAGAATGATGTATACACCTTCATTGAATCATCAATAGGATAAGAGTTAGCATGGCTTGCCTGTCGACATCATATGATGGAACTGGTGCTTGGAAGCATCCTCACTCAACTATTTGAAGTTGGTGGAGGACCATATGTTGTGGTGGTCAAAGGATTTTAGCAAAATTGGACATATGTAAATCAGAATTAATATGAGGTTGCTGCGGATGATATATATGATGCAGACATATCACTCCTTCGGAATGAAATTGCAACTTCCCTTGAATGCATCACATGCAAGGGAAGACTACAAGGAGCTTCTTGAGCTCTGTTTAATTTTTCTTGGTGGATGCCCAGATGCAGATACAACATAGCCATCATTTTGAGTACCTGGTGCCTTCCACCATGCACAATGAATGGCGAAGGCCATCTACACTATTAAAATATTTCTATTCCAGCAGCAGTTCTCTCTTGCTGCCAATGAAAGGCAGAGTGTCAAAGAACTGGTTTTCTTTGTTAGCCTCATCTACATCTGCTTGGCATGAAGCACCTCTTTCTGTAAAAGCACTACTCAACGATTTGCTTCTACTTTCAGAACTCCAGAAATATCAGAACAAGGTCATAACCAAGGCTGTGTCAAAAACATTTACCAGACATCTGTGGTACTTGTCAGAAATTTTTTAACTGGTCTGGACTTTTTTGATGACAGACTAAGCAATAAAGTAAAGTCCAAGATGGCGGCAAACCTTCAGCTTCCACAATTCACAATTTCAGTGAATTGTCTCATTGAGCAACCTCTAAATGTTCACCAAAAAGCTTATAATTTGTCACAATTAACAATGACTTGACATAGAACAAAAATAGACTTGTGGAGTTAATGTCCCATGAATTAGATTTTTTGGACCGTCCTAGTCCCTACTTCATCCCAACCCCTGCTTGTTAGCACAAGCAGCATTTTTTTTTCTTCACTGAAACAGTATCTGCTGTCATTGAAACATCTAGAAAATCTTCCTCTCGGCTCTGTTACAACTTCAAGTGGACACAATTTTCTTCTAGTGTTCATTGCATTCTCTGGACTCCATCTCATTTCCAGTTCATCTATCCTCAACTACAGTGGTACCTTGGATTACGAGCATAATCCATTCCAGGAGCATGCTCGTAATCCAAAATGCTCGTATATCAAAGCAAGTTTCCCCATAGGAAGTAAGGGAAACTTGCTTTGATATGTTCCCACCTCCCACCTTCCCTCCCCCCCCGAGGCCAGCAGCGCTGCTCCCCCCCCCCCCCCGAGAACCAGCACCCCCCCCCCGCCGCAACCTGAGATCCCCCAACCCACCCAAACCCTCTTCTTACTTCCAGTGTAGCCTCCGCATCGGCACGGGCACCGGCACGTCCTGTGCGTTGGTGCCGGTGTCCGAAAATCTGCTTCCTGTGCCGGGCCTTGAGCATGTGCGCATGCTCAAGACCTGAGAGTTCACGTTGAACGATGTATTGCCCATGGCTGCCTCAGTAGCCCATTTTCGCTGTACATCTGTTGAAGACAACTTCAAAGTGGCTGCTTGGTCCTTAATCTTGATCCCACGAAGGACTCATGAACTTTAGAAAAGCAATAAAAACTTACCTCTTCACCTAATCCCTTGCCTATTGCCATATGATTAATTTTTAAAAATGTATATTAGAACTTGGACCTCTGTATATGTTGAGTTAGGATGAACACATTGTATTGTAAGTATGGCAAATTGTTACCAGTTTTGACTGTGTGTTATGTAGGCTAACATTCTGAGCTCGTTAGGGAGAACGGGATAGGAAACGAATTAATTAAATACATATGTTTACCTTTCACAAATTGTTTAGAACACAACTTCAGAAAAGATAGTCGGTTTGGACACGCAGTTCTGAAGAATCTATTATCTACTTAAAGCCAACTTTCTCTCCAACCCTGTGGAGCTTCGCCAGGCTAATGTATATTCAATAATTAACTTCTTCCAGAGACATGATCCTGGTAGCTTGGGAGTCCCATATGTGAGGATATTGTGCCAGCTTGTCATCCAAAGAAAGCAAAGATACTTACCTTTAGCAGATGTTGTTTGAGGACAGCAGGCATACAGTATATTCTCACAACCTGCCCACCTTTCCTGGTTGTCAGCTTAGTTCTTTTACTGAATTGATGGTCCTGTGAGCTGACTTCAGATGAGAAGGCACTAACGTGTGCGGTATGAGCATTGTCTAAAAATTTTAAAGCGACAATGCACTTGGCAGTGTTCAAACCAGGTTTCATGGATGATATCACCCACATGTGAGAATATATGTTTGTTTATTGAAAATTTGATATACCGCTCCTGCATTTTACTGACCTAGGCAATTTACAATGTAACAATTAAAACCAGAAAGGAACTCCATAGATCATATTCAGATAGGAAAGGTAGAGATAGAGAAAGACAATGCACTTGGCAGTGTCCAAACCAGGTTCCGTGGATGATATCGCCCACGTGTGAGGATATATGCCTGCTGTCCTTAGAGAATAGCTGCTACAGATATCCTTCCTTATTAAGATTTTCAAAAGAATGATACAATGAAGCAATAAAAGGCTTCCAAAATATAAGATATGACACAGTGTAGGAATGATGCTGCACACACAAAGCTCAGAGAGGGATGAGGCGACCTTAATGGATGGTCTCTCCCCCTTTTATTGAGAATCTTAGCTCCATTAATTACTTAGCTAATGCTTTACAAGGTTATAATTTCATCATGCATTTACAGTGAGGATTATACCAAGGTAACTCATTGTTACATATTTAATGTGATTCTTAAAGTTACTATCTCACGTGACATCTGAATACACATTTCTAATATGTCTAAAATCTTACTTTAGCATGTGACAGTCCAAAGGTTATAATGCATGCTCCTTAAGCTCTCTTGATTAGCCTTAAGCTCAGGGCCTGCTTTTGCACGTAGGCAAAGTCTGATTGTTGCCCATATAAGGGATGCTTAAACACGATAAGAGATAAGATAAGGGTAAACCTGTGTCAGGTTAATATGTGTCAAAAAGGTAGGGGGGAATGCCTCAGCATTCGGTCTCAAGGTGCAAACCTTTTTCCTTGCTTTTTCAAGAGGGAAAGAGAAAGGATTCATACTTCTACATAGGGCCTCAAAGCCTTACACAGGGCCTAGATCAGTGTGCTGTCCTGGCCTGATTCAGAACTGCCTGTGTGCTGACCTTGCCTGTGTTCGAATGCCCTGGATCAGAACTACATCCCTTCAACGCAGCTTGACAAGTTTGTTTTGTTTATGTTGGGTTTTATATACGATCAATCAAATAATCTAAACATACATATGGACAATTGTTCAATGAGATGAATATTAAATGTTGGACATAGAAGAGAGAAAATTGTCTAGACCATTTCTTGTTATGTTTACAGTTAGCCACTAAAAGATGAAAAAAATTAATATTTCCTAAATAATATTACCTATTCCACCATAGATAAACTCTTATCCATCTGCTCTTCTCAGAATACTTTCACTACAGCTTCCGCGTGTTTGCTGTTTCAGGTTTGAACTTCTCATGTTACCTTTTCAGCCTCACCAATTGCATACTGCCTATTGCAGAATTCATTATAAAATAAGCCTTCTCTCTCACTTACTATCTAGGATATGCTTCCACTTTCTCTGATCCCAATCCCAGTTCTTCTTTCTTTCCCATCCATTAACATTTCATTTTTGTTTCTTTCATCTTGTGGTTCTGTGTTAGGGGAAACCAGCTACGTCAGGCTGTCCATTCTTCAGTCAACTGTTCATGAATTTGCTGGGAAACTATCTGTTTCTTTGTGGCTGTATTTCTACTACACCATAGCTCCTTGCATATTCAGTTTTCATCAATTGTTATTGAACCTTATTTGATAAGTCACGCTGTGATCTGGGTCCCCAGTAAATCATCAGATTGTGCTTATGAGTTTATTCCATTTCAGGTAACAGATATTGTTAATAAAGTACAGAAGAGCCATGTGGGAAAGCCGCTGCTGAAAATGGAATTAAACTCTGAGCAGATGGTGAGTGAACAGTGTTCTATAATGCAAGGACTAACTTGCCCAATCACGAGGCATAGAAGGCTCAAAAACCTTAGTGCCAACATGTTGGTTATATGCATTTGTTGTTTTATATTTATGGAAAAATAGATAAGCATAAGTTAACGTAACTATTTATTTTTTTTCATCAAAAGGTGACATCTATTAATTGTCAGTCCTGCCCCCTAGCCCTGCCCCAATCTTGCCCTAGCCCTACCCCAACCCCACCCTAGCCCCGCCCCTCAATCCCGCCCCCAATTTCATCCATTCATTTTTCATGTACACATATCTTATTCATAATGGTAACCATAAAATAAAAAAAACTACAAAGCACACTATACGCAGAGAAAATGTTAATTATCATTTATATTTGGGGGGTTTTGAAAGATGTCAAGGCAAATGATTTTAAAATATGCAATGTCACCTCAGTAACTATAGAAAAATAGACAAATATAGTGCAAAATATAGTCAGCGGATATAAATTCTCAAAACTGACACGTTTTGATCACTAAATTGAAAATAAAATCATTTTTCCTATCTTTGCTGTCTGGTGATTTCATGAGTCTCTGGTTGCGTTTCCTTCTGTCTGTGTATCCTTTCTTTCTGCACTCAGGCCCAACAATTGTCCCTTTCTATTCCCTCCCTCCTTCCTTCCTATGTCTTTAGTGCCTCCTTCCTATGTCCTTAGTGCCCCTTCCTATATCCTTAGTGCCCCTAGTGCCTCGGTCCTGTATCTTTAGTGCCCCCAGTTCCTCTGTCCTGTGTCCTTAGTGCCCCCAGTGCCTTCTTCCCGTGTCCTTAGTGCCCCCAGTGCCTTCTTCCCGTGTCCTTAGTGCCCCCAGTGCCTCTGTCCTATGTCCTTAGTGCCCCCAGTGCCTCTGTCCTATGTCCTTAGTGCCACCAGTGCCTCTGTCCTGTGTCCTTAGTGCCCCCAGTGCCTCTGTTCAGTGTCCTTAGTGCCCCCAGTGCCTCTGTTCTGTGTCCTTAGTGCCCCCAGTGCCTCCTTCCCATGTCCATAGTGCCCCCAGTGCCTCTGTCTTGTGTCCTTAGTACCCCCAGTGCCTCCTTCTTATTCTTGCCTTCCAGCCTTTGTCCCACCCCCCTCCCCCGAAGCCAGCCTGCCTGCCTACCTCCTTCCCTCCAGTGCCTGATTCAACCCGCCCGCCCATCTGTCCGTCCATGTACTGCCGCTGCCTGCCAGCTTGCCTCCCTGCCGTGCCGATTCAAACCCCAGCCCACCGCTTCTGCTTCTTGCCTTCTTCCCAATGTTAATTTTGACATCGGAGAGGAAGTTCCGGGCCAGCCAGGCAGTGATTGGCTGGCCCGGAACTTCCTCTCCAACTTCAAAATTGACATCGGGAAGAAAGCAAGAAGCAGCGGCGGTGGACCAGGGTTTGAATCGGCGCAGCAGGGAAGGAAAGTGATCACCCGTCCTGGTGTCCTGGGACATTTCGGTGTCCTGAAGCAGTGGGTCGGGACAACGGGACGGCCAGTCCGAAAATGAGACTGTCCCATTGAAAACGGGACATATGGTCATCTTAAGCATAAGTATTATATTAATTTATGTGATGAGATATATATATATATATAATTTTTTGAATTTGGATTTGGATTTCCAAGATTTATAATCGAAAGGGCCTATTTACAAAGCTATTACTGGCCAATTAACTTGCATTAATTGGCAGTAATTCAGCTTAGTACAAAAGTTTTCACCTCAATACATTAAGGGGCTTTGAAGCATACAGATGCAGACAGAGCATCTCTTTATGTGTAATAAATAATGCAGCTTGTACTTAATCTTGGCAAGCTGCATTACTCATAGAATATTAACTCCCCCTTCAAGAGGTGTTATCTTCTCGCAGGGTCATTCCTGGAATGCTTTCAGAGTGGCCAGTGAACAGTCAAAATAGCCTCCCCACCCCAGCAATTTGCAGGTCCTTCTGTCTGTTGCTCCTGCAGTCCCTTTATTTATTTTCCTAAAACAATCCTCCTTATCCCAATTTCTTGAAAAACTAGCAACCACTTGATCCTCCACCAGATGTCTTTGAATAAAATTCTTGTTGGCACTAGCCTCCCCCCAACAGCTATCAAACTACTGGAAACTGCGTGCAAATGCTCTTACAGTCACTTCATCCTTTGACTATGGAACCAGCTCCCTACACAAACTAGGAGACTAGACTCACTGATGGCCTTCCAAAGAGCAGTGAAGACTCTCCTTTTCTGTTCAACTTACACTGACAAACTGACTCCTTTCAAGAAAAATATAAAGAGTAACACTCATAAAACTCAATAAATAATATATATTACTCGCTAGAGATGGGCTGTGGTCCCACGATAAACATTTAATGCAAGAAAGGTGGAGAAAAAGCTTCAAATTTGCATTAATATTCAGCAGTCACATATCAATAATGATTTAAAGCTGCTTAATTTCATATCATTGGCAAAAAAAACTCCACCGCCACAAAATGTAATTATCAGTTAGGTACTATACCTATCACTGTGCACAAGGAAAACAAAAAGTTTACTTAGCTGGGAACCATGGTCTGAAATCGCCATTGCTGTAAACGTCTGGCTAGACTGATGAAACACCACGGCGGCTACCAGATGAAAAGTCCAGAACCCATGCCCAAATCCATCCAACAAGTGCCTTGTTTCACCTCTCAAAGGTTTCCTCAGAGAATATAGTTCTGCTGGAAACTCTGCCACTCTCCCATGCACACCGGCCCAAGAACAGCCCACTGCTCCCGGAAACGGATCTTGTGGTTCTTTTTAAGCAGCGGACTGTTCTTGGGCTGGCGTACACAGGAGAGTGGCAGAGTTTCCAACCTACCACTCTTCCCACTTTGAATTTTTTAAATTCAAATAAGAAAAACTTACTGGTTTATGTTTCCGTTGGTAAAAGCATGTCATTAAAAGAGATTCTTAGGAAAAACTTTTGCATTTCAGGCTAGTGCAATTAATTCATGTTGGAATATGCTTATTCCCCAAGCTCAGTCTTATTATTTATTTAGAAAAATTCTTAAAACTTACCTGTTTGATAAATATGTGACTTAATTGCCATTTTGTATTTTCTGAGTTCTTTCTTGCTATAAACTGCCTTGAACTAATGGTTTGGTGGTATATAAGAATAAATTATTATTATTATTATTCCTGCTGATTGCCTTCCATTTCCATGGCATATACTTGAGGTTCACTGATGGCCACTTCCCTTTCTTTGTAGGAAAAACTCAGCAAAGTTAATGCTGCCCTTTCCAAAGAATATGAGTGTCGGAGGCGCATGTTAATGAAGCGCTTGGATGTGACTGTACAGTCCTTTGGCTGGTCGGACAGAGCAAAAGTAGGTACATAAAATAGAATACTGTTGGTCTGGTCTTTTCTATCATTTCTGTTTATTGGAAACTACCTCACAAAATAAAATTCCAAAGGAGAAAAATTAACTGAATGCTACCCAAGGTTCCCCATTTTAGTAAGCACTTGGCTATCATTTTCAAATTACACCTTTTGCAGGCTGAGAGTCAAGGATACTATCCTAAAATGAATCTTTTCTCCTCCCCCACCCCACACAAACCCCAGAACAGAAAGAGGATCTACTGTCCCAATCTTCCTGAGGGAAGAAAAATACTGCTGCCCAGACTTCACACCAGGATAGAGGTAGATAGGTAGACTAGTCTTCTGCCCTGACACCTCTTACTTTAGAGAAAACAGTTACTTTATCCTAAACTTCTGTGGGTTTGGAGCACTGTTTTTCTAAGCTGAGCAGGAATCCTCCAATTCACTTGCTGCCAGTGGGGGTGGTGCTTCAGTAGTGTGCTTTCAATTGCTAGGGACAGGTGGGTACCCTGGAGTCCTGCAGAGCTTGTCTGTCCCTCACTATTGAAAATGTGACAGTGAAACAGCACCTCCCGCTGGCAGGACTGTAGGTGGAGGACTCGTGTTCAGCTTAAAGGGGTTAGGAGGGATGGTGTGCTGCTCTTAAGGTTGGGTGGGGGGAAAGGGGTCAGGGAAGGGGTTCTTGCCTAAGATGAGCAGGAGTTAAACTGAATGTAAAGGGCAAGCTCTGATTGGAAACTTTATTTGGTCACTATTCATTATATAAGGAACTATCTACAATGACAGTCAAATTAGTGATGCAGATTTTCAAGTCCCTACATGAACCTTGTAAAACGAATGTCAGATATCAGTCATGGAGTCTTACAAGAACTTAACTCATTCAGAGGGTAGGGTAAAATGGCCATTTTTCTCACTGGAGGAGGGTGAATAGTGGAGTCCCACAAGAATCTGTACTGGGGCCAGTGATATTTAACATATTTATAAATGATCTGGAAATTGGAGCATCAAGTGAAAAATTGCAGGAAGACCTTAGGAAATTGGAAGACTGATATAGATTTTTGCCAGGCAACCAGTATTTTATTCAAAGCCTACATGCTAGTCTGTTATTCTGTTAGGTATGTACAGTATATTGTAATCCACCTTGAATGTTTATAGAGAGATGTTTATAGAGAGATTTTTAAATAAATAAATTGAATGTTTATGAAGAAAATACCAAAAATAAGAGCTGTGAATATATACTCTCCCCCAATCTCTGTCTCTTCTTCAAATACATCAGTTCTACCAAAACTATATTGCAAAAGACAAATGAAAAAGTATATTAAATACTTCTAACAGATACCATACAGGGATAAGAGCTAAACAAATAGTATGTGAAGAAAAAAAGGCAAAGTCAGCTATTGTGAATAATATATGAGTACTTTTAGCTAGGGCTGAACAATTAACATGTTAATAATGTGATTAATATAAACTTACATTAAAAAATGTAACAAGATTAATGTGGGCCTTGGGGAGGTCAAGATGGGCAGCTCCTGGGGGCCCTTGCAGGCAGGAAGTCCTTTCCTTCTTCCTCCTTCCCCTGATCCGAAGGGCTCTACCTCACCTTTTAAAATTTAAGGGTATCCCTGATGCAGCAGCAGTTATCAAATGCTGCTCGGACCTCCTCGGTGTTCTTCCTCTGTCATGGCCCGCTCTATGGAGCAATTTCCTGTTTCCGGTTCAGTGGGCTGTGACGGAGGAAGAACGCTGAGGAGAACCTGGAAGTGCTTGAGAACCACTGCCGTTCCAGAGATGCCCTTAAATTTTAAAAGATTTTAAAAGAAAGGACTTCCCACTCGCGGGGGCCACCCAGGAGCTGCCCATCTTGACCTCCCCAAGGCCCACATTTATCTTGTTACATTTTTTTAATGTAAGTTTGTATTAATCACATTATTAACATGTTAATTGTTCAGCCCTAGCTAAAAGCACACTACTGAAGCACCACCCCCACTGGCATAACCTCCCATTAAACAGAAATGGAGGTGGGGAGGAGGAAGGGAGAGATGCTAGATAGGAGAGATGGTGGACCCAGAGGTGGAGGGGAGGCTTAGAGAAAGGGAGTTAGAGTGAACTGGGGGGAGGGAGGGAAGGAGGAGGAGGAGGAAGGAAGAGATGCTGGATAGGGGAGGGTAGTTAGGAAGAGAAAGGGAGAGATAGTGGACCCCTGGGGTGGTGGGGAGGGGTTTTATTCTGAATGGGAGAGCAGTTGGGAAGAAAATTGGAGAGATGTTATCTGCCTAGAGTCTGATTGTTGATATTTTTTATGTTTATTTGGAATATATAGATCGCATTTTGTTTTAACATCAATGTGGTTTACATAAAAACAATAGAAGGAAAAGAATGCCATTGCATTAAAAAGAAAGATTGAAAAGGGGTAAAAATTAATCTATATCGATATATAGATATATATTAGAACGGGCTAGAAATGTTATATAGAATATGTAGTAATTTCATTTCCATGCCTTCTCTATTCTTTCTGATATGTGATGGGATGCTTTTCAGGGGTATAGCCATGGGGCAGGCATGAGCAGGTCTGGCCCAACCAGTTTGGACTCAGGCCCGCCCACCCAGTAGCCACAGGCTGCTGGCAGCGGTTCCTACATGCTGCTGGCAGCTGATCTAGAAGTCTTCCCTCTGATGTGTTTGTGCATCAGAGGGAGGGCTTCTGAGTCGGCCGTTGGCAGCATGTGGGAATCACTGCTGGCAACCTAAAGAGAAACAAATGCTGCACTGGCTGGGATTGGAAGGGAAGGAAAGAGAGAAGCTGCATGGGCTGGGGGAGGTGGAGAAAGAGGGGAAAGATAGGCCGGGGGACTGGGAAGGGAGGGAGGCCCGTTTAAAAGCCCACCTCTTTAAGAGTGCTTTTGATTCCTAACTCCTCTCACCTTGGGTTCTGCATCTTGGGAGCTGCCCTACCCTCTATGTCATATCTTGTCTGTCCAAGTTAGATTGGAAGCTCTTCAAAATGTACAGCACTGCATATGCCTTTCAGTGCTATTTAAGTGATAAGTAATAATAATAGTAGTAGTGAACCCAGGGGTGGTGGGGAGGGAGGAAGAAGGAAGAGATGCTGGATGGGAGGGTAGTTAGGAAGCGAAAGGAAGAGATGGTGGACCTGGGGGTGGCGGGAGGAGGAAAAAGGGAGAGATGCTTTCTCTATATTGCACTGTGCAAGGGGTGCTTTTTAATCATGATTAAGTGAATTGCCCAGGGAAGTGTATAAGGAGAGAGAGAAGCAAAGAGAGATATTGAGGGGCAGCAGAATGAAGACTCTTGTAGGTCAGCAATAAGATCTTAAACTGTATTCGATGCCGGATAGGGAGCCAGTGAAGTGACTTAAGGAGAGGGGTGACATGAGCGTTGCAAGGTTGGTAGAAGATGAGTCATGCAGCAGAGTTTTGCACAGATTGCAAGGGGGAGAGGTGATACTGCAGGAGAGCAGTTAGAAGTAGATTGTAGTAATCTAAGCATGAGGTTATGAGAGCATGGACAAGGGTCTGGGTAGTATGCTCAGAGAGGAAGGGGCGAATTTCGGTGATATTGAAGAGATAGAAGCGACAAGTTGGATGTGCATATAAAATGAGAGGTCGGAATCAAAGACCACTCTAAGGTTGCGAGCAGAGGGGACTGGAGCAATGACAGTATTTGAGGTCTTTGGGTCCTCTCAAAACCAACTCTGTAATATATTATTGCATACCATTATGTAGAAGAAACCCATCTATATAAGTTATAAGGCTTGCTTTATTTGAAGTCTTCCATCAAACCACTAATAGTGTCAATCTGGTCTTAATATAGCATCTGGTCTCTTATGATGGGTTAAAGTAACCAACTGCTTTTTGGGTTGATTATGCTTTCTTATTAAAAGTTAATGAAGTCAAGGCCCATTATATATACACATTCTAATTTTTTGCAAAAGTCTAACCAAGTTCCATTGTAGTCAGTCCTCTTTCCAATATTATTCCAAGGACAACATTAATTAAAAAAAAAAAAAGTGAACAAGCTATCGTCTGGAGCAGATTAAATATTGTAGATTGTGACTTAGCATTTGGTTTCTTTATATCCAACAAGCTTGGGATTGCATAATCTTCACTTAGGGCTCCTTTTACTAAGGTGCTCTAGCGTTTTTAGTGCATGCAGGAAATTACTGCGCGCTATGCTTCTAGGACTAACGCCAGCTCAATGTTGGCGTTAAGGTCTAGCGTGCGGCAATGTAGCGCGCGCTATTCTGCGTGTTAAAGCCCTAACGCAGCTTAGTAAAAGGAGCCCATAGTTTCAGACTGGAGGACATAGCGGAGTTCATAATATCTGTGCCATGAATGTGGGAAGTATTGTATATGCCAAAGCAGATTTCCTAGCCCTGGAAAATAAGTCCAGTTTGTGTTGAGCAATAATGATTTGCCTCTCTTCAGAGAGCACATTGTAAATATAAGGAATTTATAGGAATCCTCGTCTCATTTAAAGTATAGGACATGCAACATATTTGAGTTTTAAAAAAAAATTGTGTGTGGTTTCTTTTTTTAGGAAGTGGTAAAATCTCTGCAGCCAATAGACCAATATATATTGATGCATTTGTGTCACTGAGGGTAACTTTAACATTTTTGCCTAGGTGAAAACAGATGAGATTGCCCGAGTTTATTATCCCAGGCGGCGAGCACTGTCCCATAAATCCACCATTACATTGGCTCAACTTCTGGCTGCTCGTGAGGACTTGTCAAAAATTACCCGAACCAGCAGTGGATCTATTCGAGAAAAGACTGCGTGTGCCATCAATAAGGTAAAGTCAGAACAGTCAGACAGGCCAATATTCAAAGCTATTGAACTGGCCAGGAACAGCTCCTGGCTGCTTAAATAGCACTGTAGTGCCTAACTGCAGATGTCTTCAGTGGGAGATAACTGGCTATCTCTCATTGAATATTTGAAATTCTGTTAAATAAACATAGGAGTCTGTACTAGATGAATATCCTCTGGTTGCAAACCGTTGCAGAAGGATGCCAATCGCAATTTTCTGCTCCTAGATTTTAAGAAAAAAATGGGATAAGCATGTGGGATCACTTCAAGGAAGAAATTAGGGGGGTGAGTCTTTAGAGTGGGCAGACTTGTTGGGCCGTGGCCCCTATGTTTCTATGTAATATTGAACCCAGCGTACTTAAGGGACATACAGTAACTTAGAAGAGCAACCCCTGTTAACTTTTTCTGGTTTTAAAAAAACCAAACCCAACTCTAATGTATAATCAGACAAGTTCTTTGTCTTTTTGTCTGCTGTCCAGAGAAATATATATCACTATCAACAACTCTTGTGGACAGCTATTTTTTCACTTCCTCAAATGCCACATCTTGTGAACATATATAGTCGTAATTTATCTTAAGCCTATGTTTTGGTTACATCTTACACAGACGCATACATTGGACCTTTTCCAAAATAATTGAGTGATTCAATTTTATTGATAGTTGAGGGAAGGAAAGAGAAGTTGTTTTCAATATTGAAATATTTGTCATTTGTATGAAGATGGGGGTCTCTTTCCCCTTTGAGACCTGGGAGATTAATTCTGTGACATGAGATGTGAACTGAAGCTCTTAGCTATAAATTTTTTTTTTCCTCTTGCTTCCATTATTATTGGTGTGTTAAACATAACTATATTGGTATCCTCTTATGCTTCTCTTCACAGATTCTGATGGGCAGGGTGCCAGACAGAGGAGGAAGACCATCTGAGATTGATCCTCCCCCTCCTGAAATGCCTCCATGGCAGAAGAGACAAGACGGGGGTGGAAGGGGAGGTTGGGGTGGTGGGGGAGGAAGAGGAGGAAGAGGAGGGGGAGGAAGAGGAGGGTGGGGAGGTGATGGGGCAGGAGGTGGAAGAGGTGGATGGGGAGGCAGAGGTGGTAGTTTTGGTAGAGGGGGTGGTAATCGAGAAGGGAGTAGCGGCTTCCAGGGGAGAGGAGGATTTGGTGGCAGAGGTGGATATGGAGATCCATATGGAGGAGGAGGTGGGGGAGGATACAGGAGATATTAAATTGGTTTTCTAATATTGAAATCTTAGGCCCCAATCTTCAAAGGCACTCCTCTGCAGCCACTATCTGGAAGTGCCCTAGGTATCCATGGATTTTCCGCAACACTGTATAGATAATGCTGCTGAAAATCTTTACAGACGGCTCTGGCACTATCTACTTAGTGTGGGGAGGAGCATGGTTGTTCCAAGAAGATATACAAATAGTGGTGATATCTGGGTAGTTATAGATGTAGCAAAAAGGCAATTCTAAACTTATACAGATAGCAAACTGAAAATCACCACCATCCATAGTATGGCAGCACTCGTTGCACAGCTCACTGTCAGGACAGCAATGATGAATATACATGCCTAATTTTAAGAAGCGCAGCCAATGTTAAAAAACAACACAACAAAAAACCAGTTTTTCTAGATTGAGCCATTATTGTTTTCACACACCTGTAAGTATGGTACTGAATATACATTTGATTTAGGTATTCTCATTAGTAAGAACTCTATGAATAACCCCACCAATAGTTTCACTCTTGGAGTAACAGTCATGGTAGTAACTAATACCAAATATCTACAAGTGAATGGACATTTGGAATTGGCTTCAGTAATTTTGCCAACTGATCAACGTTTTTAATCCTTGAGTAGTTGCCCATTATCTCCCAGATTCTATAAATGGTGCCAAATTTATATGTGCAAAATTGTGCGTTATCCTGAGATGTGCACGCAGCTAAAGGGTTAATGAGCCAATTAGCACCAATAATTAGGTACTAATAATCAGCTATTGGTGTTAATTGACATCAATTTGGATTTACACACACATCTTGCTGCTGCTGCTACTATTATTAATTATTTCTATAGCGCTACCAGATGCACACAGCGCTGCACAGAGTCACAAAGAATAAGTGGTATTCTATAAAGATCTGCGCACAGATCTTATAGATTGCAGCTCAGAAGAGGGCATGGACATGGATGGGTCAGGTAAATTTACTAAAGATATGTGCAGTATTACTGAACAGAGAATGACACAGTGGTTGTTACCCGCAGGTAACCCGCCAAAACGGGGAGAGAAAAATTAATGGTCGCTGCGGGGACGAGGCCATTCACCGCCCCGTGGAGCGGTAAATGGTCTTGTCTCTGCAGTGAAGCCAGCACGGATCTCGCAGACCAGCATCCCCACCCGATCGCCGCATCCCACGTCCTGCCATCTCCCTCCCTCCACCTCAGGTGCCTGCCGAGTCCGACTTTAATTCTTCTCCCAGCCACACACTTTCAATAAGCCGCGCGTGCGCAGCTGCTAGAATTGTTGAATCTCCTCCTCTGACACAACCGGAAACAGGAATTGGGTCAGAGGAGAAGATACAACAGCTCAAGCAGCCGTACGTGTGGCTTATCGAAAGCTTGCGACTGGGAGATGAATTAAAGTCGGACTCGGCAGGCACCTAAGGTGAGGTGGAGGGAGGGAGATGGCAGGACACGGCAATCGGGCGGGAGGTGGCTTCTGGACCGCATGATCTGTGATCTCGCATGTTCCCTCACACTAGGAAGGAGGGAGTGGACAGTAGTCGCGGGGACGGGGCGGGCACAGTGGGCGCGGTGATGGGGCAGCGACAGGGATGGTGGTCGCAGGGAAGGGGCGATGACGGGGACAAATTTTTTCCCCGTGTCATTCTCTATTACATATTATTAGGGATCTGCACCTAACTTACATGTTAAGATTTGCGCCAGGAGGTACACCAGGTTTCTGTTGTAAATCCTCGCGCCCAAAGTTTGGTGCAGAAATTGTCTCTAAAGTGCTATTCTATAAATGGTGCAAAACACAGCACTGTCTATAGAATAGCACTCTGCCCAGATTTTTTTTTCAGCACTGTTTTTTGAGCACCATTTACTGAATCTAGTCCTACGAGTAAAACAAATTAACTGGTCAATTGGAATCCAAACGTTAGCGTGTGTGTGAGCAATAATACGTGACAGACTATAACAGTAAAATAGCCCCTTCATTCTGTAACAGGTCACCCACAGTTAGGCACTAGTTTAGAATGCTACCAGTTGTCTGCATGCCTGTTAGTTACGCATATAAGTGTTAGCCCTACACTCACAGTTGCCAGCACATAAATGCAAAGAGCTGTTTACATGGGGACTAGCACTGGGCATGTTCAGTATTTGCGCACATAACTTATAGAATACTGCAAGTTATTTACTAAAATGTCACATTTGGGCACACCAAAATGTAGCCATATGGATGCTGACTTAGTATTCTTTAGGTACCATTATAGAATTAGGGCACAGTTACAGAATTGTCTCCAAAGTTCATAAGTTTCATCTAGTTTGCCCATTCCCCCTTCCAGGAAAGAACACAAGAAGCAGTCTGTATGAAGAAGAATAACTTTCATCAGTATACTCCCAGAAAGTGGTGCCTGACATGACTGTGTTTCGCCAAACTTGGCTGCGTCAAGGGCATAATAACCACTGGTGACAAACAACTACTTCCATGAGTACTGATCATTTCTTTCACAGTTCTTTCTTTCAATACTGGTGCAAGTTGTTATTATGTACTTTCTCAGCCAAGTCTGGTAAGACGCAGCCCTGTCGGGCACCACGTCCTGTGAGTATACTGATTAAAATTCTTCTTCTTCATATGGTCTGCTGCTTGTATTCTTTCTATGTTGGATCTTGTAGACCAGCTGCCTTGTTTTCTTACCCAATTTCCCATTCCTACAGATATATGCAGATTCTGGCTTTTTCTATCAGTCTCCACCACCAAGGTTCATAGGTCCCCACCATCACATTTCCTCTGAGCAGACAGTGAAACCCAGATCAAAGCGGTTTATGAAGGTTGAGGAGTAACAAGGAGCAGCTCAGGAGGGGTTTTACATTTAGAGATCTCTGAGTGAGACAGCAAGGTATCCATTTGGGTGCTGATGAATTCACACACGATGCAATTGATTTCATTTTGTGGCAGACTTGGTAGAACTGTGTTTGAATTGCAGACAGAATGAGAGAACTGGAGGAACAAAGGTCCCGATTTCTCAGATTTTCTCTATTGCAAGCAGAATTGAATTTGCCACACAAATTGGCGATATGAAACAGCAGTGATGGGATGGAACAGGTCTCCCAAAGCTCAGTACTAATGTAAAGTTGTGAGCAAGTGCAGCCATTTTGGCATGCAGCCATTCTGGCATATAGCAAGTTCCCTGAATTGTATCTGTTTTGGTTTTCTACTTTTCCAAATAGATGCAATTTTTAAAGAGAATTCTCTTTCTTGTTAATGTTTATTAAAACATTTTAGATACTACTTAGCTAAAATTAAAAGATCAAAGCAGTTTACACACAAAATCTAAACAATAAAAATGAAAATTGTAAAAGAACTCCATTAAAATAGGAAAGGTCCTTACATTTCACACAAGAAGATAGAACCATTCACACATATACTACATTAAATATTGACTGCAGTGTCCAGTCCCTTTAAATTCTCAAAAGAAAGCCTTTTGAAAGTAGAAAGCCTTAAATTGCTTTTTAAAAGTTTTTAACGATGACTCCTATCTTAATCATTTTTTCTTTATTAGTCTTCGTTTCCCCCCAAATACAATTATTTAGGGTTTAATTCTGGTTTTCTTAACATGGAGTGCCATGGCTGGGACTAAACTATCGTTCCATCCCTGCCCCACCTACAATAGGAGAATGGCAAGCAGTGATAATGAAAAGAT
This sequence comes from Geotrypetes seraphini, assembly GCF_902459505.1. Lineage (NCBI taxonomy): Eukaryota > Metazoa > Chordata > Amphibia > Gymnophiona > Dermophiidae > Geotrypetes > Geotrypetes seraphini. The sequence continues at coordinate 76,092,078 of NC_047090.1, read as the reverse complement.
CTGTCATCTGCTTGGGGTTAATTCAGCAATTTAACTGCTATGAGTGTGAAAAAATGACCCCTAGGTTCAGGAAACAGTACCTTTTGGCTCTGCAAACATGAGGTTGAGAAGCACCAGAAAATGAGAAAATATTTGCACCAAAGGGTAACCAGCTTTATACATTCCAGCATATTCTCTTCCTTTGATCTTGGCTTTATCCCAGTACACAGTGGCCAAAGAGTTCTTTTGTGAAGAAAGGGAAACACCAAATCTCTTTGGAACATTGCGTTGAGACTTTTCAACTGAAAGTGCATGGTTCTCAGCACTGCCACACCAGTTTGACCAGATATATTACTCTAAAGCAGGTAGTTCCCAGAAGGTACCCAAGAGCCATTTTCTTAGCACAGAAGATCTCATCACTCAGTGACTCTTGGGCTTATTTTTGTGCACGGATTGTTTGTTTGGTTTTTTTGGCTGATTTTGATAGAATGTTCTATACATATTGGTGCAGACACTCCTCTGGCACAGAACAGGTGCAGATGGCTTCTTTTATCTCCATTGCCTTTGAACATTTCAATACTTTTTCTTCCTCAGCACAATGATTATACATGGAGTCCTGTAAGTCCAGTCTTCAAATAACAATTCACTAACCTCCACTCTGTCTTGAAAGCAATGAGTCCTCCTCTTTGGCTTCAGAATAGCCTGACTCCTTTCTACAAAGAATGTTCAATTATTCTGTAAAAGGCTATTACAAAGAGATTCCAGTTGTTGATTATAAAGGTTCATCTAGGTGTCTCAGCCCAGCTAGATTACTCTGGCACAAGAAGAATGCAGTATTCTTTGGCACTGGTAGTTTTGCCATTGCATTCTGGTTTGCAAGAAGACCAATACTTTTTTTCCATCTTAACCTTTCTTTGCCTCTTTCCATGAAATATTATGTGGATCCAGAGTTGGACAGCAATGACTGTTTCCCTGAACAAGATGGCGTGTCAACTTTTATTCCTGCAGCTCGATCTCTACTCTCTACAAAAAAATGCATCACAGTGCTGTGTATGTTTAGTAGCGCAATAGAAACTAGTAGTATATGAAAATTTCTCATATCTTTTCCATTCTGGCAGAATCCGAATTGAGATGTGATATGTTGCTTCTGAAACAACAAACTTACATGCGACAAACTCCATTCTACAAGTGTATAAGAAATGAGACCTCAAATACAAGATGCAACTTACTCATGGATTGAACAAGACTACTTTCTCATAATTTGATGATTGTTGAATCAGCTGTGAAAAAGGCTAAAATAAAAGTGCAGGGTCCAGTCTAATATGCACCTGGAAAGACTTCTAGACTATCTGGAAAAAAAATTTTTCATAGGCCTCTACTCTATACAAATCTGGTGCATTACATGCAAAGGTCTTTAACATCTACCCTTCCACAGCACATTTAGTAATATCAGAAGCTGATGATGGTAATAATTATTTGTTCAGCGTACAATTTGAAACAACTTCCAGGATTTCTGTCTTTGTTTATTGTAGCATGAGGGCTCACCTGGTTAAAAGTCTCAGGACTTAAGAGAAGATATGCATGCTAAATGGGCAAGTACCCTTACACAGGTGCCGTCCTTTTTAGGAAGATAAAATAAACATCTGAGACCATTATAGACTATTGCATCAGCCTCCAGAATTTGTATGCTCTAGTTTCAAAGCCCACAATATTCCTCTAGATCAGGGGTCTCAAAGTCCCTCCTTGAGGGCTGCAATCCAGTCGGGTTTTCAGGATTTCCCCAATGAATATGAATGGGATCTATGTGCATGCACTGCTTTCATTGCATATTCATTGGGGAAATCCTGAAAACCCTACTGGATTATGGCCCTCAAGGAGGGACTTTGAGATCCCTGCTCTAGATTATCAAATACCACTCAATATTGGAGTTTTTCTTTAGGAAAAGAGACTTCCTCCCTTTTGAAGACAAGAGAAAGAAGGCAGTCTAAGCAATGGCTCCAGCTCAGGCCAAAAAAGTTTCATCTTTTTGACTAATGCTTCTGAGCATCATTAATCATAACCACCTTTTTTGTGGTCACTGATAATCCAAATGAACATCAAGTGGCAGTGTATTATGTCAACAAGCAAGGAGAGGCAGCATGGATTTGGGATTTTGGGATTCCTGACAAGATATCCATTCAAGCCACCTACATACCTGGAAACAAAACCAGTCAGACTCAGCAGAGTCTTTTGACACTGTGGAGTCATATTATTATGACCACCTGCTAATATCCAGAATAACCACGTCTGGCAGCACAGACTGCAGCCAGATGACATGAGAGTGACTCAATAAGATGCTGGATGGTTGCTAGAGGTATCTGGAGCCATGCAGATTGCACTGCATCTGTTGATCGAGGTGGTTCCAAATGTGCTTGATTGGGTTTAGGTCTAGGGAATTTGGAGGCCAGGGAAGTAGCTGGAGGTCTCGGTCGTGCTCTGCGAACCACTCGTGAACAATTCTGGCAGTATGACATGTCATATTGTCAAGTTGAAAGATCCCATTGGCCATAAGGAAGACCGTCAACATGTAAGGGTGTACATGATTGACAAGGATGGAGAGAGACCTCTGGAAGGCACTCTCAACCAGATTATAGCTCACAGAATAACATTAGCTTACTATGTAGAAAGAGCACAACCACATCAGGATACTCGGCTTTTCATATCTTATGATCCAAACAAGGTAGGAATTCCAGTAGCTAAGAGAACTTTGATAGACTGGCTCACAAGCTAAACACTACTATTGTCTAGCACAGGGGTGTCCAGTGTCGGTCCTCGAGGGCCGCAGTCCAGTCGGGTTTTCAGGATTTCCCCAATGAATATGCATTGAAAGCAGTGCATGCAAATAGATCTCATGCATATTCATTGAGGAAATCCTGAAAACCCGACTGGGGTCCTCGAGGACCGACATTGGACACCCCTGGTCTAGCAGGATTGCACTGAGTGGATGCTGTGGAAACACATTAGATAAGAACTATGACAGCATCAGTTGTCCATGTTCCCTCTTCATTGAGATTTTGCAGGACTGCAATATATTCTCTTATTTATACTTTTACAATTGACTAATGTCTGAACAACATGTCATAAAGACACAAACATTTGGACTAGTAGATTTATGAAGCATATTTATCGCTAGTCAATTACTCCAAATTGTTTACTTGGGTTGCTCTTCATAATCAAAAATTATTTAGTTAAGGCAGTTCTAAGCTGTAGGAGTCCCTGCTGCTGATGGTCATTTTATCCTGTATGTTGGTGGAGAAAGCACAATTATAGAGGGTGAGAAACCATTTTTTTTAGGTTTCAGTTGAGAATGACTCTATAGACAAAATTTACAGGTTGCATTTGCAGTTACTCTCCAGTTCCAGTCCCAAAATGGCTGCCACAACCTCCTGTGGCAATCTTGCAAGACTGCTGCTGGAGGTTGCAGGAGCCATTTTGATTATGGGATGGGAAAGAGCAACTGGGGATTGCATCTACCCCAACTAGCCACTAGACTACCGGGGTTGTTGGCAAGGTAGGCCTGGGGTGGGGGGAGAAGTGGTGGCCTACATGTAAATAAGCCCAAGGGTGGGGATGGTGGTAGCAGCCTATGGGTGGTCTCAGGGGAGGCAGTGACAGCCTATGAGTGGGCTTCTTATGTTTGGGATGGGAGAGGAGGGAAGTGGATGCTCCTTCAGTTTGGAGGAAAACAGGAGGCATGCCACTGGACATAGAGCGAAATGTTTTAGTTTCAGCTAAAAATGCACCAACATGTTCAGCCGAAACAAGGTTGAATGCAGATTTGAGCCAGTTTTAGCAACAAATTCAAAATTAAGTAACTGGGTAGAGGCTGACTGATCTGTGAATGGAGTTCTGTGTAGACAGCAGGATAAATCAGACACACAAACCCTCTCACTTCTGGGGCATTGCCCCCTAAGTTATATAAATAACCTGAGGGGTCCAGTATGGTGGTAGCTGTATAGAAGCTCCTTTACATGTTCAGAATACTCTCCTTAGTTTTTCTGATCTCCAGAAAGGAGGTTAGAGTTGACACTCGGATGATATCTGATTTATTCTGCTATTGTCAGAGTTCTCAATAGAATACTGGTAAATAACTGCAATTTGTTTCAAAATATATGTTGAGAAAATGGGAAAGCCTGACATGGTTCTTAGCCAAGATATAATATAGGACCTATATATTATTATATAATATTATATAATAATATAATATTATATATATAATAATATAATAATATATAATATTATTATATATATTAATATATAATATTATTATATATATAATAATATAATATTATATAATATTTCTCCTGAGTAGGCATCCTAGTCCAGGTAGAAAGTTACCATTTTAGAAATTTTGGGCATAGGTCTTGCTCTTTAAAAAAAAAAAAAAAATCCATAATTCCCTTGAAATAAGAGCCAGTATCATGGACCACACTTAGGGTTCCTTTTATCAAGCTGCGCTAGCGGGGTTAACACGCGTGATGTTTCATCACACGCTAACCCCCACGCTGGCCAAAAAACAACCGCCTGTTCAAGGGAGGCAGTGGCTAGTGCGGCCGGCGGTTTAACGTGCGCTATTAGGCACGTTAAACCACTAGCGCGGCTTGATAAAAGGAGCCCTTAATAATATTGTCTTTGGTCAAGAGTAAATGTAATATATCAAAGTTTTAGCTCATCAAGCTTGGAACAGTGCAGTAGTAATGAATTGGAGAGCACTTTTTGATTGGAGCCTAATACATTCATTTTTCCTTTCATTTTCTTTTGAAACTGTTTAGTTTGTGATTGGATTTATGAGCTAAAAGTTGATTGATTTCTTTGTACATTGCAGTGGGCAGAACATTCTCATAGAGATAAGTTAACATTTATACATGCAAGGGATAAAAACTAGCTGTTCCAAACATAGGTGACAGGAGCGCTGACACTGGCAGCAATTGGAATGTGAAAGGAAATTAGTGTTAGGGATTCATACTTTGTTGTGTATATCGTTTATTTGTAATAGAGTGGGGTGAGGAGGGTTGCTTGTTATTTTTTATAACTGTTAAAACTGCCTTAGTGAATAAATTCCACAATTGAATTTTGACAAATTTTAGATCATGAATAATAGTACATTAAAAAAAAGCAGGAACATATTTTGCTCATATTTGTGAACATTGAATAATAAAATATTGTCTTAATTGGGTTTTAATTTTAATGGTATTTTATTTTTTGCATTGACTGTTCCTCTTTTTTTTTCTATAAAAGGTACAAGAATTGACAGCTGCTTATAAAAATCATAACTAATATTTCTGAACAAACTCTTCTATATGGGAGTGAGGCCTGGATTTTATATAGGACTAGTCTTTAAGCCTGTTACATTAACGGGTGCTAGAATAGATGTGTCTGTCTGTCTTTGTTTGTCTCTCTTTTTCTCATTGGCCGCTGTCTTTCTTTCTTTCTGTCTCTCTCTCTTTGGCCGCTGTCTGTCTTTCTTTCTTTCTGTGTCTCTCCTTTCTGTGTCTGTCTTTCTGTCTCTCTCTCTCTCCTTGGCCGCTGTCTTTCTGTGTGTCTCCCTCTGTCGCTCTCTGTGTGTGTGTGTGTCTGTCTTTCTGTCTCTTTCTCTCTCTCTCTTTGGCTTCTGTCTGCCTATTTTTCTGCTCTCCCTCTCTCCTTGGCAGCTGTCTTTCTGTCTCTCTCTCTCTCTCTCTCCTTGGTCGCTGTCTGTGTGTCTGTCTGTCTCTTTCTCGTTGGCAGCTGTGTGTCTTTCTGTCTCTTTCTTTCTCTCTCTCTCCTTGTCCACTCTCTGTGTATGTTTTTGCCTCTTTCTCGCTCTTTCTCCTTGGCCGCTGTTTATGTGCCTTTCTGTCTCTTTCTTTCTCTCATTGGCCGCTGTGTGTCTGTCTTTCTGTCTCTTTCTTTCTGTCTCTCTCTCCTTGGCAGCTGTCTGTGTATGTTTCTATCTCTTTCTCCTTGGCCACTGTTAATGTGCCTTTCTGTCTCTTTATCTCTCTCATTGGCCGCTGTGTGTCTTTCTGTCTCTTTCTCTCTCGTTGGCCGCTGTCTGTCTCTCTCCTTGGCCGCTGTCTGTGTGTCTGTCTGTCTTTCTATCTCTTTCTCTCCTTGGCTGCTATCTGTGTATGTTTCTGTCTTTTTGTCTCTCTCTTTCCTTGGCCGCTTCCTGTGTGTCTTTCTGTCTCTCTCTTTGTCCGCTGTCTTTCTATCTCCTTCTCTCTCCTTGGCCACTGTCTTGTCTGTCTCTTTCCTTCCCTCTCTCCCGTTCCCTGCCTGCGCCCTGCTCCCCTTCCTTTGACCGCCCCCCCCCCCAGCCCATCCCACCCCCTCTGCGGTAGCGCCACCAGCCTCCAACAAATCCTCATCCTCGTCCCGGAAATTCACCCAGAGGGGAGAGTGGAGGCAGAGGAGAAGGCTGTGCGACCACAGAGCGGCAGTAGTTATGGCCTTCCCTCCCCTAGCTCCGTAGCTCGATTGCTGCTGCTGCCTCCTTCTCTCCCCAATGTCAGCTCCCAATGTGCGCATGCGCCACACTCTGCAACAGTTCTCTGCCAACTACAGAGCGACGGACGCACAGAGACACGAAAATTGAAGTGCGCATGTGCGCTAAGGGTATTATTGTAGATTGGATAGAATCTCAATTCATCTCCCAGTTCTGTAACGCATACTCCACGTTCCTCAACAGTGGGAACTAATGTCACCTGACCTTTCATTTGTAGTATCACGGTAGGAACGGCAACACACTTTCCTTCTACTGCCAGACACTTTAAGAAATAAAGCCATATAAAAAGACACTCAACCTTGATAGCAAATTTATCAGATCACAACAGGCCTCAAATTTCAACAATCATACTTAAGAAAAACAATGTTTTAAATTTGACCAAGCCCTAGAGCACCAAAACATCTGCTATTGGGAAACTAAAACAAGCTGGATTGCTATAGATCCCAAAGAAAGAAAACACGAGGCAGGTGACACTGTAGATCAGTGCTATGCAGTTCTTAGTCCTCGAAGGCAAAAGGCAGAAAAAGTTTTCAGGATATATACATGAGAGAGATTTGCACACCAAGGAGACTGATTGCAAATAACTGTCATACATATTCATTGTGCATATCCTGAAAACCTGGCCTGCCTGTGGACCTCAAGGACCAGAATTGAGTAGCCCTGCCCCAGGTGAACCAGATAAGAGGGAAAAAAGTCCAAATCAACAATAGAAGGTAACACTAGTATGGCAGAATCTGATGTATTGAAGGAGGATGATATGCAGTAAGATCTGAGGCATCCACATTGTGGGAAATGCTTGCATCAGGAGAGTGTACTTATCAGTGGACCTAAAACATTAAAAGAACTAAAAACTGTTGGGTAACATAAATTCCAATATCAGCATAAAAATAGCTTGAGACAAAATTAAAGTTACTCCCTTTGGCTGCTTTCCCCTTCCCTCCCCCTCTCTCTCTTGAGCCCTTTTCCCCCTTCCATCCTTTTTTAGACTGTTTACTCCTCTTCCTATCTGAACACCTTCCTTTCAAACCCCCTCCCTCTCCCTTGGGTCTTTTTGGCCTTTTCCTCTCTAGATGCTTTACCTCCTCCCCTCCCTCTCGGGCCACTTTACCCCTTCCTCATCTAACTGTTTTCCCTTCTCCCTCACAGGGCTCTCTCTGAACACTTTCTTCCTCTCGGGCTGGTTTCCCAAATTCTTTAACTGCCATTACCTTAGGTCATTATTTCAATCAATATCCTTGGCAAAAGGAGACAGAACTAAGATGGCTGCAAATACATGAGCTGTATTCCGGTGAGCTGTGTGTGTACCTGTAATGGGTAAACAGAAAGGCGCAACTCATGGCACTCCATCTTTGAGTCCAGACTCATGGATATCTTGGTTTGTGCAGCAAACATCTGCTATGCTGTAGGCATCAGTGATGCCTAACTAGAGGATGGCTATTAAGGTGTTATCTTTGGCAAAAGTAGTGGGAATACAGCTGATGCCAGACAGACTTCTATGCAAATGTCAAAAGGCTGAAAGAAAATTTGCCAAATCCAGCATGGGGGAACTGAAGCCAATGCTGGACAGATTTCTACAGTCTGTGTCTTGCAAATGGAAAAAAAATGAAAGAGTCATCATCTTCAACATTGGGGGAATCAAGGTCTATGCCAAACAGATTTCTACAGTCTGTGCTGCAAATGGCAAAAAGACAGGTGAAACCTCAACAATTCCATTGTTGTAGTTTGGTGGTTCTTAAACCTGTCCTTGAGGACCCCCAGCCAGTCAGGTTTTCAAGATACCCTAATGGCTATACATGAGGCAGATTTGCATGTGAGCTATTATATGTAAATCTACTTCATAAAGTGGCATACCAAAGGGGGAGGCAGTCCGCCCTGGGGGCACGCGCCAAGGGGTTGCACAGCCGGTCATCCTCCCTATTCTGCCGCTGCTGCTTTCCTTAGCCAGCAGCGGCAATAAACTTCAAATCAGGGGTGTCCGCAGCCCAGCTTGACAACCAGCATTTAAACCGGTGGCTGGGTCCACACAGAGTGGTGGGCTCAGCTCTAGCCACCTTGTGGGGCAGACTGGATGGACCATGCAGGTCTTTTTCTGTCATCATTTACTATGAGACTTTGTGTGAAGATAGTGGGTGAAGTTTGATTCTGTAGTGGCTTAAGGATTTGGAGGGTCTTGGGTGAAGACAAAAATACCAAAAGACTGAGATTTGTCAACTTTCCAAGATGTTCTGCTGTCATCTCTTGATATGCTTAAGTCATAGTATATGGAAGAGTTAATAGTTCCATCTGAGACAATTCCACCTATTGCTAGAGCTTTTTATATCCCGCTGGGAGAAGAGAGAACCTCCCTAGAAATACACAAGGTGGTTTAGATGTAATAGTTTTGTTGGAAAACTCTGGCTTGGAAAGAGTACCATCCTAGTAGCTTATGCACTGGAACATGATAAAATCTGGTCATTGAAATAAAAAAAAAAAACCCAAAACACAACAATTTGGAAACTATTTGCTTCTGGGGTCACTTTTTTTTTTGTTTTACTGGATATTTCCAACATCTCTCAAGAATTACCTTTCTTAGTGTTAAGAGAGTTGTTTCCTCTGGAGCAATTTTTTGCTTTGATATGAGCCATGCTTGTGTACAATTAAGCATGCTGATTTTAAATATATTTTTTGTCATGTTCAATTGAAGAATTTCTGGATCATAAATTTCCTTTTTCAGTTGCTTCTTCAGTTTGTGATGGTTTAAAGGGATAGGGATACATCCTTAACCCATTGCCTAGCCTTATTTTTTCCTTTTCTTAATTGCCTTTATTTAAAAATCTTCCCAAATTCCAAGTTCTGCTTCCCTTTAACTGGGGGTCTTCTAAACAAACAGGATTTCCTTCTGTTTTCTTTAATATTTCCTTTTTTTCTAGTTAAAATCAGCATATATGAACATTTTTTTTTTAGGTTCAAACAATTTTTATTGATGCAAACACAGCAAATACAACACCAGCGCACCCCAAAGGTGCACAAATAATAATGCATCATAAACAATAATAGAACAAGCATATACAATAAAAGAGTAACATCAACCAAACTCCCTCCCCTTCCTTCTCTACATAGGGCAAGTGAGATTAATGAGGGTGGAAAGGTACTCCAAAGCCCTGTACTCTTATGAACCCCAAAAATGTCATACCACCCCTTCCCCCCACCTGAACCACTTATCCTATCTGACTAATTACCAGAACCTTCAATACACCCCATTTCCCCTCCTCAAACCCCCCTCTCCTCCCCGCCATGATATTTTCTACCCCGCTCCACCAGTACTCACCATTACTCTCCCAACCCAACTAACAAATTAGGACACCCATTTTAAAACCACACCGCGACCCATAGCATGTAAGGCTTCCATATATTCAAAACAACATCTTTCATTTCCTAGACCCTCCAGCATCTCGTGCCTCCCAAATGACCAACTGATGCAATTGGGTCCGCCAATGCCAATATGCCGGAGGGTCTGGAACCGTCCAGCACTGAAGAATATATTTCCTGGCAAGTAAACTCATCTTCCTACACAAAGCTCAATGCCCCCTAGGTAATTGGCCAAAAGCCTCTGGCAAATCCAAGACAAAGTGGTCCAGGGTACTGCGTAAGATTCTCCCAATTAACCCTGACATATAAGAGATTATACGTCTCCAGAAGCACTGAAAAATGGGGCAGAACCAAAAGGCATGTCCCAAAGTATGACCCCGACCCATATTTATGACATAGTGGTGTAGGAAGACCTGCACTATAAAACATCTGTGTATGAGTGTAATAAGCACGTAAGATATAATATGTTTCACGCAACCAAGCACACGGGGTCACCCCAGGCATCACCCTCAAAGTACGGGCTACATCCCAATGTACCAGATTAATCTGCAATTCCTTTTCCCATTTACCCTTGATGCTCTGGTAGTCCCTGTCAGGTTGTAAATCTTGCAAACTAGCATAAATGCTAGAGACCGTAAGAGATGTCCCCTCCTCTCAAGCAAACAACTCCCGCAGCCTGGCCTCCAAGTGCAAACTCAATTGTGCTCTGTCAAGGGATCTCACATAGTGTTTTACTTGATGACATGCAAACTGCGCTCCCCAGGTCTCCCCCACCTTAGCTAGTAAATCTGCTCATGCCAACAGCTCCCCATCATCCCCCAAAATATGTTCTAAACTTGTAACTCCTTTCGCTCTCCAGGACAGATATTCTCTTGATTCCTTTCCCGGTGGAAAGGCCGGGTTTCCCCGCAAGGGCAAGAGATCAGTGACCATCAGATCTCCTCCTAAGGCATGCACAAGCCAACACCAAGCCGCTTGCAATGCGCTAAATAATACACTGGATCTGATAGAAGGGGGCAGCGCCCTCCGAGAACTATGCAGTAATGCAAACACATCATAGGGAGAGGATGGTGTTGCCCAGGAGCACGGTGATGTTATTCTATTTTTATATTCATCTATATATATAAGTATAATAAAGTGTTATTGTTTATGCTTTATATTGTCTGTGTGCTTTTCTGAGTGTCACTGATCATCCCATTTGACAGAAATAAGTGGCGGAACATATTGGTACCAGAAGTGGGGTGATCAATGTGGTCAGAAAAGCTACCCAGAAAACAAGGGGTTGAGGAGCAGGCTCCCAATCCCTCCATTCCAGATTGGAATGACAGTATAGGTAAATTAATGGCCACTGAGTGGTCTGTAGAAGCAGGATTATGTGAATCCTGTACTTTTGGAAGTGGGGATCCACATGAATTATGTGCCTCCTTACAAAAGGTGAAAATCTCAAAAGGAGAAGAGCAAGAAGGAATTTGTAGACAAGGAAGGATGGTTTTGTCAGACTGGAGGAATTTGCATGAAGTTAAACATGAATTACAATTGAAATTAGGAGAGCTGAAAAAGAAAAGGTGTAATCAACAGCATGCCATTAAAATGCTACAATGTCAGAATAAGTTGTTAATGGATAAGGTAGACACCTATCAAAATATAACAGAAAAGGCAGCTGTGCGATTTGCATGATATAAATACAAGAAACGGAGGCGGAAAGTGAGTTACAGAAAAATTAAAATCTTAATTTATCATCTGCCGGATGATTGGAATCCAAACAAACAGGATGGGGATATTTGGGATTCAAATTCTAATAACAGTGAGGAGGATATATGTGTTGAAGGAGAACAGGCAGAAAGTTTAGAAGCCAAGCCTGTGAGGAGACAAAGATTACAGGGAAAACTGCAGACAGGAGAAAATCTGACTAGAAATAATGTTATGGAGGATGTTACTCAACAGGAAGTCATGGATATGATGGCACGCTTTACACAGCAGCCTGGGGAACCACTAATACAATGGGTAATTCGGGTGCAGGAGCTGGGCGCAGAAGGGATTATGTTGGATGCCACAGATGCCCCTAAATTTGTTCAAATTAGTCAAGAAGTAGTAGTACAAAATGCGTTGCGGGAGGATCCTTATCCTGCAAAATATGCCCCATGGTCTTTATTAGAGATAATTAGTAGGGGTGTCACGAGGCGATATCCACTTGAATCTGATTGGCCCTCAAATGATAAAATTTGGTATACATTAAAAGATGCTCAAATGAGAATTAAGGAGGAGGCTATGAAGGTAGACTTAGTAATAGGTCACGCTGACACATATATGTCATTACCTTTTACAGTGTCCATGAGAAATAAAATTATCAAGTATGCTGCACCGGCATACAAACAGGTAATGATAACTTTGTTGATCAATCAAATAGACAGGACTATTTTGGAAGCTTTAGGAGCGGTCCGACAGTTAGGAGATCGGGGGGACTGGGGACCTCAAAATACTTTTGATAAAAAGAGAAAAGGACAATCCAATTCAAACAGGGCTAATCGGATGTCTCGGAGGAATATGTTTTTGGCATTAATAAAAGATGGTGTAAAGGGGGAAGAAATAGATGGGAAAAATACAGGGACGTTATGGGAAATGTACAAAAGTAGAGGACTGGGGAAGAAATCTATGTCTCAAGCACAAGTGAACAAAGGAGAGAGGGAGGATATTTTGGTGCCAACGGCTCCTCCTGAGGAAACTGCTTCCATTCTTTATCCTGATTTAAAAGGGTGGAAGTGTTGGGAGGATCAATAATGTGAATGCCGAGCCTCAGTGTTTGCCTGGACCAAATTAGAACAGCGTCCGCATGTAGAGATAAATATTTAGTGGAAATCTGGGGAGCAAAAGGTACAAGCTGTAGTGGACACTGGGGTGGAGGAATATAAATATCAGGATTGGGGGGGGGGGAAATTATACAAGCGGGAAGAAAAAAAAAATTTTTTTTTTTACAGATTTTAAAATTGGACAATTACCAATTTGGGAATATACTGTATTGATCAAGGAGATTCCTTAAAATATAATAGAGCTAGATATCCTAAAAGGGTTAACATTACAGCTTTCTGATGGAATCTATAGTTTTGGTACCTCCGCCTTCAATTATCCAGTATGGCCAGTCCACAAGGCAGAGGAAAGCTGGAGAATGACAGTAGATTACTGAGAGTTGAATATATTTTTGTTTAGTTATCCTTATGTTAACATTTCTTAATTGTGGATTTACCTATTGTGTATACAAACGAACACTCTCTCCCTCTATTCGGATGACTTTTTATTCGGAGGTGCAGACTTGAGGATCCAGGGGTGGACTGTTATGCCTATGGCCAGGGGGGTAACTGAAATCTCACATTCTGACCTCCTTGACCTAAGTGTTGCCCAAACAACATCAAAGGGACTGGCCAGGGGAGTAACTGAAACTCAGCATACTACTGACATGTATCCACAAGTCTGATTATCTGACATTCTGACCTCCTTTACCTAAGTGTTGCCCAAACAACATCAAAGGGACTGGCCAGGGGAGTAACTGAAACTCAGCATACTACTGACATGTATCCACAAGTCTGATTATCTGACATTCTGACCTCCTTGACCTAAGTGTTGCCCAAACAACATCAAAGGGACTGGCCAGGGGAGTAACTGAAACTCAGCATACTACTGATATGTATCCACAAGTCTGATTATCTGACATTCTGACCTCCTTGACCTGAGTGTTGCCCAAACAACATCAAAGGGACAGTGAAGCCAGATGGGAAACCAGTCTCTGCAACACCTCCTTGATAACATCAAAAGGATAGTAAAGCCAGATGGGAAACCGGTCTCTGCAACACCTCCTTGACCTAGGTGTTGTCAAAACAAGGAACAAAAGACCAGGACCAGCTGTTTTACTAACTCAGCAGCTTTTCATCCTATATAAGACCGGAATTCTGACCCTAACATTAGAATCCAAGACGTCTAAAGGGATAGTTTCCCGTGTCTACCCACCTATCAATTGCAGGGATTCCCAATTGTGAAGGACTGGTCGTTGCCTGGGATACGGTGAAGTTATTTAATTCTTATATTCATATTTATATATATATATATATAATAAAGGGTTATTGTTTACGCTTTTACATTGTGTGCTTTTCTGAGTGTCACTGATCATCCCATTTGACAGAAATAAGTGGCGGAACAGGAGCAAAAAACTCACGTTCCATCAGAAGAGGGGTATAATTGCTAGTCATATTCACCCAATCTCCCAAATGATGAAGCAGACACGCATAATTATAAATCCAGTAATCCTAATCCTCCCCTATGCCAATTCCCCAACAACTGAGACACCTTCAATTTAGGTTTCTTAGCCGCCCAACAAAAACGAGTAAACCCTTTATAAAGAATGCATAAATCTTTCTTTAGCAAGCACAATGGCAGAGTCTGCAAAACATACAGCCATTTGGGAACGATGAACATCTTAACCAAACAAATGCGCCCCATCAGAGAAAGGGGCAATGCCTTCCATGTCTCCAGCAAGAGCTCCGTCTGTTGCTGAAGCTTATCCACATTAAGACGATATAAACAGGGAGCCTGCATAGTCATCAAAGTCCCCAAATACACAAACTGCCCAGGCGCCCAGGTCAATGGAAATCCATTCCCCCATAGGACCTGAACCGCCGCAGAGGATGCTAACACCTCCGATTTATCCACATTTAAGTAAAACCCTGCATATTCACCATATTCTTTTATCAAGTCCAGTAAGGCATTCAAAGAAGGCAAAGGATCTGTAAGATGTACTAAAATATAATCCGCAAAGGCCGATAACTTAAAAGAGGTAGCTCCGATGTCAATTCCCTAAATAGATGGCATCGCATAAATATCCTGAATTAGGGGGTCCAATGTAAGCACAAACAACAACGGCGATAAGGGGCAACCCTGTCTCGTCCCCCTAGAAATCAGGAACCTGTCCGTTTTGAAATCTTTCAATACTATTCACGAATTTAAAAAAAAATTTCCCTAAATCGGGCAACACTAGTAAATACCCCCTGCTCAAGATTCCTGTTGCATTAGAAATTCTGTGTCAGCAGAAGGTTCTCCTACTGACTTGTGCAGCCAAGCAAGAGCCTTCTTTCATCTGGTTTTAGAGCTCTACTACACACTAACTTTTTTTAAAGAACATATTCATAGCCATACTAAATATTTTCATTTATTAACCAATCACAAAAAAATTGGTTAGCTACAGTGGAGAATCTTTTTTTTATCTAAAAATGTCCTTTTTAAAAAAAAAAAACACCTTGCTTTTATATTTTGAATTCTGTACTGTTTTCACCTATTGCAGGCTTTCATAGCATTTCTGCCACTCTGCAACTGGACATCTTGGCAATCATCAGTCACCTCTACTGTGCCTTTACAATATTTCTTCGACCTTTAAAATGATTTTATACAAGAGCCGGTATCCTTGCTGGTTTATTTTATTGAAATGTGCATACACGAAAAAAACCAAAGCCCTGCAGTTTCTGGGTCTCTAGAGCCTCCTGCTTCCCAGCAGCCTATGTGCTCAAATGGTGCATTTGCCCCTTTTACCAAAGGACCCCGCTTGGTGAAATCGACATATATTTTCAATTAAAATCGCCTCTCTGGGGCCATAAAATACTCCCGAGCCGCTGAGCCTCTCCTGTACTCAATGCGCATGACATGTAGTGACGTCATCACACCCGTGCGTCACCCTATTAGTGGCATAGCTCGGCCTAGCGCCCCTCTCACGAGCGAAGAAATCGATGGGAGCTTTTCTATCAGCTGAGCCGGGCATGGAGGAAGCCCTCGATTCTCGATGCAAAGCAACGATCTTATGTTTTTCAAATTGCACCCACCAACTGCGGCGATCGCGTTAAACGGAGGGACATCCCGCGGCTGCACAGTGGAGGCGTTTCTGCGGTTCCTAACGCTTATTTACATTGCTGTTGCCGTTGTGCAACGCAGGAGGGATTCTGTGGAGCAATCAAAAAGGTTGAAGGGGGGCTGAGCGGAAGTAGGCGTGTTCTGACTCCGAGGAGAGGATTGAGAGGAGCGCAGCTTCCACGGCAGGGATTCCCCGCGAAATGGTGTCCTGGGCGGGGCGTGTCTGGTCCGGGGGTCTCGCGCGAATGGTTTTTCCTGTCTCTTAAGGCTCCTGGTAGGACTTTTTAGATGGTGGTTTCTTTAGCTGGCGGGTGAAATGCGGTTTGTTGATGTCTTCCCCAGGAGCTCTTTTCTACGCTGCCTCTTTCTTTTCTGTCTCGCTTGGCATGGGGCAATCGCCGACACACGTCCAGGTAAGAATACTATGTACTGTATATTTATTTTAGTTCACGAGTAGACCGTGAAAGATCCTTGCCGATTGCTCTTGCAAACAGAAGTACAGAGATGTGAACATTTTGCATGTTTATATTTGGTATCTAGTTTCTTGTTTTATAGGAGGTCCTACTCTACTTATCATTTCTCCAGCGCTACTAGACGTACGCAGCGCTGTACATAATAACATAGAAGAGAGAGTCCGTGCTCAAAAGAGCTTACAACCTAGTCAAGACAGACAAACTGGACAAGAAGGTGCATCAATACACAATACTCAGGTGGGGGAATTCAAGAAAGACAGATATGGGTGCTTAGCAGGTGGGTTGAACTTAAGAACTGAAAGCAGCTTCAAACAAGTGGGTTTTGAGTTCGGATTTGGATACTGCCAGAGGTGGAGCTTGTTCCAAGCATATGTGCAGCAAAGTTGAAGGGACTAGTCTGGAATTGGCCATAGAAGAAAAGGGCACAAATAAGAGAGGCTAGTAACTGGTATCATTCATCCCAATAAACTACTGGCGTGTATCATGTAAGAACTTCAAAACGCCTAAAGACATTTTTAGCTGCTTGCTTAAAAAAAAAGGGGGGGGGGGGTGGGGGGGAAGGAGGTTTTAGGTACTCAGTTGAGCAGCTATATTTGTAGTGAAAATTTCCATAAATGACTTAAGTGTGCTCGGCAACCTGACTCTTTTGTAAACCTGTGTTAACTGATACGAGGACATTTTGTGTCTGACATACAGATACAACTAGACTACTAGAGCTTGAGCTTGGACCTTGCTTGTGGGGTGTGGATAACCAGCAGTCGTGTGTGTAGCTGGAAGTAAACTGATTATTCTTCTCCCTCCGAATCTGCGGTTTCAACATCCGCGGATTCGGTTATTCGCAATTAATTTTTTTTTTTTTTTTTTAAATTAAAGCTGTATTCTGGACTTTCCCCGCCTCTCTCCCGCTTTCCCCCGGAATCCCTTAATCCTTACCTGGTGGTCTAGCAGGTTTAGATCACTCATAGGAAATGGCTGCCGTGAGCTCCTGTCGTAGTCTCGAGAGACTACGGGAGCTCACGGCAACCATTTCCTATGAGTGATCTGCACGGGGCAGGAGCATAGGAAGATCTCTCCTGCCCCGAAAGCCCACTAGACCACCAGGTAAGGCTTAAGGGATTTTGAGGTAGGCAGGGAAGGTACGGAATACAGTTTTAATTCCAGGGGAAAGCAGGTGGTGGGTCAGAACCGGCCCGAATATTATTCACGGTTTTTTAATATTCGGGGGCCGGCTCTGCCTCTAACCCCCGCGAATATTGAGGGAGAAGTGTACTACTACTTATTTTTTTGCTGTATGTTAGAACAGTGTTTCTCAACCTGCGGTATGGAATCACGAGCCGCTTGTGAGGGGTTTGCAGTGTGGGTCTCCCACCCCTCTTCCTCCAGCGGCATGCCCCCTCCACCGAAGAGTTTTCATGTCCACACACTTGGGAAGGTCCTTTCGGCTCCACCCACTACGACATGTTTGCGTCAGAGGGGCGGTACCAACAGGTCTTCGTGAGAGATAGACTCAAAGGCTCTGCGTCAGTTAAGTTACTGCCAGTGCTTGGCTTTGTTTAGACAGGGGCTCTTAATAGCTGGAGTTGGCTTGGTGTTGCCCAGAATGTGGGGCCACCCCAGCTGACAGTGAATGCGCATAAGACACACATTTTAATATACACACTCAAAATGTGATTTTAACACACACACACATATATGGCGCCCCAACCCCAATGACTGCATCAATACATGACTCAGATGGTTTGCTTACTTTTGTGCAAAACACACATGCACGGATGGCATTTTTACTACACGTGCTGATATATGGTCAAAATATTTGCATGCTGCTCTGCCAAGAAATCACGCCTATTCAACAACAGCTCGCACCTACCAGAAAAATTTCAAGATAGGCACTCCTGGCTGCATTGCTTGCAAACGTCTGTGCATCCCAAGGAATGCTAATTTTAATACAAATGAGCTTGTTTTAAGTGGATTTGCATGGCATTTTCATTTACTGCTTCTGCGAATGGGAAAAGGTGTGCTGAGAGACCTTTGGTTCATTGGGAGCACAATAACGTGTGTATTAAACTGGCTAAAACCAGTATTTTGGGAACATTGCAAGTCTGGGTTGCTTTTAACATCTGCCCTTCAGCTTGGTCCAATATCAGGTGATGCTTGGTGATTTTCTACCCGTGATGGTCTGACGGCGCACTCTTCTTCTATCTTTTGTAGAGCACCAAGAAGTACTCGTGAAATTCTACACAGTGCAGAATTTGCACAGCCCTTTTCGTTCTGCCCCTGACCTGACATCCGCCTTCCACTGTGGGTCTGGCTTCTCTCTGAGATATGGCAACCTGTGGGCCTCCCAAAGCATCAGCAGTGGTGGTGGCCAGCCGGCAGAGGCAGCATTGTGAACAGGCTGTTTGCGGCCATAACAGCTAGGACCTTCCTTCTGTCGTGCTATCCATCTACAGGAAGTTACATGGCAGAGAGAAGGCCCTGGTGGAGCCAGCTGCAAGCAGCTTGTTCACAGCACTACCTCGGCCAGCTAGCCACCACCTTTGCTCCTACTTTGGGAGGTCCGCAGGTATGTATGATCTCACCGATGGTAGGGATTTTGTCAGTTGGAGAGAGGTCAGACCTGGGAGGGGAAGGGGATGAGGGACATGGATGCTGGAACACAATTTGGGAGAAGGGACTATGGATGCTAGAACCATGGGGGAGGGAAAATGGATGCTGGACTGCAAGTGTGAGAGGAGGGAGAGGTGAATGCTGCATCCGCAAGTGTGAGGTGAGAAGGAGAACCAGACCAGAAAAGGGGGGGGGGGGCGGGGAGAAGGAAGATATGTTTGGCTGTGGAGAGAGGGGGAGAGAGAGATACTGGACCATAGGGAGTGGGGAAGGGATTCAGGGCAAGTGAGAGAGGTGGTGGGTGGGGGGTGAAGTGAGGTGAAGGAACATGGATGCTGGACCCACAAGTTAGGGTGGGGGATTGTAGAGGAAGTCTGACTAATACCGGAAAGGGGGTGGGAAGGGAGGATGAGATTCTTAGCCAGTGGAGAGAAGGAGAGAGAAATTCTTTTCAACTGGGTGACCCCCCCCACCCTCTCTCCATGACAATGTACTGTGTTTCCCCAAAAATAAGCCCAAGCATTTTTGGGATTGGTCCTAATATAAGCCCTACCCCAAAAATAAGCTTTGGTTAGATCGATGCTGCACAAGGAAGAATTGGAGTGGGAGAGATGATCGTTGTACATGAAAAAAATAAAGGAAGGAGGGGGTCCAACCTTGTCTGCAGGAAAAAACCAACCAGGAACAAACAAAAACAAACTGCAGATGTGTACAAGATGCAGGCGAAATTTATTGTGACAAATATAAATATATAAAAACCTTTTTACCAAACAATGGACCCTGTTTCGGACAAACCTTCGTCATGAGACGCTTTACAGCAGTTGGCGATTCTCGGTGCATCGGACCTTTTGGTTTATGACATTTTACTCTACAATTTTTTGTGGCATATTTTTCAAACCTTTTTCATTTTGGACCCCCGACGAAGGTTTGTCCGAAACAGGGTCCATTGTTTGGTAAAAAGGTTTTTATATATTTATATTTGTCACAATAAATTTCGCCTGCATCTTGTACACATCTGCAGTTTGTTTTTGTTTGTACATGAAAAAAATAAGACATCCCCAAAAATAAGCCCTAGTGCATTTTATGGACCCCCAAATTAATATAAGACACTGTCTTATTATCGCGGAAACACAATATCGGTTATCCTCAACACAGTTGTATCTACTACCTCATTTGCAACAAAGTAACCTTCTACAATGTGCTGTAACTTTTTCTATTATTGTAACAGTGTAACCTTCCTAGTCTAACATGTGATGTAACCTTTTCCCGTTGATGCTGCAAGGGCTTCTTATCTTGCAAATCTTCTTGAACCTGTACTGGATGAGAACAATTAAGAAATTCTGATTAGATTAGAGATGCCAGACAATGGGAGCCAAGGAGAGAATTTAGGGTGCGAGAAGGGTGAGATTTAAAGGGAGAGTTGGAGCAGTTGGAGTACCTGAGGAGACTGGAACCTGAGAAAGTAAAAGGTAGGAAGGAATTTTAGGCCTCGGGGTAGGAGAATTCTACACAAACCACTAAAAATAAACTTTACAGAATTTTCAAAAATTTTGCGGAGAATTCTGCTACAAGTAAAGAAGGCAATAAAGGTTACAAAAATCCCCAGACTTTTTTCCACTGTTACAGTGCTGTGTTGGATTTGGACCTGGTCAGAGGGTTTGAAGTGTTTGTACTGCCCCAGGTTCTTTCCCTCGCTCTCAATTTCCACTATGTGTGTGGTGGGGAAAAAGAAAGGTGGCATACTTCGAATAAGTCCATGGCAGTTCTTTGCATCAACTAAATCACTCTTTAGCAGTGGTCTCAAACTCACGGCACGGGGGCCACATGCAGCCCGCCATGTACTATTTTGAGGCCCTCGGTATGTTTATCAAAATCACAAATGTAAAATAAAACAGTTTCTTGATCATATGTCTCCTTAGCTATAAATTACAATATTATTATTAAGACTTAGCCAAAAGGAAAGATTTATAAACTATAAAGAGTTTTACCTCATGCAAAATTGTCATTTCTTTAATAAGACATTAACTATTTTTTTCTGAGGCCCTCCAAGTACCTACAAATCAAAAATGTGGCCCTGCAAAGGGTTTGAGTTTTAGACCACTGCTCTATGGGGTTCATGAAAAAATTAAAAATATCTTCCAAATGTAAGTGTATCAGAAAATCTTGGCGAAAACAGTATAGCCGAAACAATATTAAAAAAAAATAGCAATAAAAAATGGTGCTCAGAATCGTCATTCGTTCCACCCATATGACGAAACTTATGATCTTATCGCTGCACCAATGCTTTACGATAACATCGCTTAGGTGTCCTGTTAAATCTTCTCAAAATAATGCAAAAATCGCTTATCTTAATATTTGGAGCCAGGTGCTATTGTGCTTCAGCCAGTGCACTTGGCCTGGCTTGGGGAGCGGGTAGGTAAGAAGGCACCAGATAACCAAGTGCAATATGCTCTCCCTCTTGTTTCCAGTATGCTTACAAATACAAGGTCGTGATACACTGCTAAGTTAAGGCAGTTCAAGGGGTAAAACACAGACCTTACGGATCTCACGGATCTGAACCCGCACGTCCTTAAAAATCTGAGGTCCGTGCCACTTTTTATGTTTAATTAATTTTTATTATCAAACAGAAAAGCAACCTACAAAGTACAGGCAGCTGTAGAACCAGAATACAAAATATAGTAGACTAACCCAGCACCCCACCACTTTTAGTCTTGGTATAGGTTATGGCTCTGACAGACCTCCATGACACTTTAGCTCTGACGGATCCTAATGCTTTTCCCTCCCTATTCTGAGACTAAAAGTGGCACAGACCTCAAATTTTTAAGGACATGCAGGTTTAGATCCGTGAGGTCCGTGTTTTACCCCTTCCCGTTCAAGTGCATTTGGCCTAGCTTGGGAGCAGACGGGTGAGTGAGCAGGCTCCAGGTGGATAGGTGAAGTTTGTGGATGCTTTAGAACCCAGCTAAAAGCAAAGCTGGTGAGATTCCTCAGATTGAACTGTGGTCCCTGTGGCGTGCTTAGAATAAAAACTGGTCCACACTCCTGTATTGGTATGGCCCACATCCATTTTATTGTTGCCTCTCGCCAGAAATGCAAGTGAATCATCCCAGGCCCTTTTATTTCTTTAATTACCTCTGACGGACCAGTGGGGAAGTTTTTTTTCTGAAGGCTACATAACCTGCTCTGCTCAGGCGAGGCAGAGTCTGCCTATTTGTAGTTTTCTAGCAAGTTAAACATTTCAGCAGCTGACCTTGCACACAAGTTAGAGCTCCTCCTCTTCCCCCCAGCTATGGGAGCAAAGGTGACAACAGCCTGCAGAACTTGTATTAAATTTAAACTTAGGATCAGATGATGGTCAGACCAGGGAACTGGACAGATGCGAGGGGGTAAGGAATGGCCAAGCAATGTCTTTGGAATAATAAGAATATATAGAGTGTGCCCTGCCAGGTGAGTAGGTTCTTCGATTACTTGGATCATATTCATGTGAGAAATGAGATTCAGTGTTTCTGAAGTAAAAGTGATATTAACATCGTCAAAATGAATGTTTAAGACTCCCAGGATTACTGGGTTGGAAGCGTTGGTGCAAAAATCTAATAAAATTGAATGCAATAGTGAGAGAAGATCCTTGCTAATCGGAGGAAGAATATAAAGAAGTGATAAGTCAAACTGAAGTTTAGAATTGACTTTAAGTTGAAGGTATTCTATCTGAGCTCTGGCTGGCGATGTTTCTGTGTCCTTGATCAGGTTATTTTTATGGATAATTGCTAGTTCGCCACCCTTTTTACCAGTTCTATGGTTATAATGGTAACCATAGCCTTGGGGACAAACAAATTGAAGAAAGGCTTCATCACCATCAGATAACCAAGTTTCATTGATACATAAAATGTCTATTGAATTGTAAATTATGGAGTCTTTGATAAGGTGGTATTTGTTTTTAATAGGTCTAGCATTAATAAGACTTATGTTTAGTGTTTCTGCAAAATCGTAGTTATTATCAACTGTGATTTCATGTAACGATTTAAGGACACGGTGTGAAGGATGAGAGGGAATGTTCTGGGGTGCGTAGGTGGTCTGCTCCCCAATGTACTGGAATATGTACCGTGTGAGGATCCATAAATGGATAGTGGCAAGATAAAATGAGACTAGTTAAGACTCAAGTAAAGATTCCCAGAATGCTTTTAAATGCAAAGCATGTTTGTAATGCATGCAAAATTGCTTCAGTCCGTGAAAAATTCCTGTTCAGTTCTGGTTCAGCAGCACCTTCAGGTTTTGCCTAACCCTAACTGTGGGTCCCTATATGGAAGGAACCTCAGTTTGTTTGTACTGTATTTATTAACTGTCTTCACGAAAAGATTCACCCGAGATGATGTACTACAGGTATAGCTTGTTACAAAAGAATAACAGATTGTGTTTAACCTCAACAAGCTGTTTCTTATTCACAGAAAGGAAATGCTTCTTTACTTACTGGAGCAACCAAAAACAAAAACGCTGTGGAGAAAATGTCCAAGATGCAGGCTTTATTTAAGATTCAGTCATAAAATCCACATAATAAAATGTCTAGGACCCATAAGATGGGAACTATGGACCCAATACGGTCCGTGTTTCGATTACCCTGTCTTCCTCATGGGTCCCTAAGAGTCCTAAGTCAAAGAACGTGGATCAAAGGCTGAGAACAATCCACGTTCTTTGACTTACTCTTAGGGACCCCTGAGGAAGACAGGGTCATCGAAACATGGACCATGTTGGATCCATAGTTCCCATCTTATGGGTCCTAGACATTTTATTATGTGGATTTTATGACTGTATCTTCAATAAAGCCTGCATCTTGGACATCTTCTCCACAGCGTTTTTGTTTTTGGTTGCTTTTGATTCTGTGGAATATCAAGGGTCAATTGCTGTTTGTTTGTCTTTACTTAACGGAAGCATCAGACTGCAAATGCATGACTTGAGGATCCTGGGAAGCCTCTTAAAACTTTCTCAGCGCTGACCCCTTTTAACATTCCCGCCAACCCTTCAAGGAAAGCACTAGGGGTTTTCCTGGTGGCAAGTGGGGAGGGGTAGAGGCAATCCCTGGTTGCTTTTGCCCCAAATGGTGTCTGAACACCCTAACAATACTTGTGTCCTCGCTTTTGAACTTGGGCTTGCTGCCTTCTTGTAAACGGGTTTTGCCTCGGTTTGCACCTTATTTTGCTATAGCAGCTCAATTTAAAAGTTACTGTGTCAGTCATACTTGAATGCCACAGGATAGCAAGTGGCACAGAAATTAGTGTGGTTTTTGGCCGGTGGAAAAATAATGGACTCCATGGCAGCTTAGTTACTGTTCCTGTTGCCTTATGCTCTACCTGCTTCCTTGCCTCATCGTTGGCATGCATTAGTCCCGCGCTGCTTCCCTCCTTGTTTTTCCTTCTTGTTCAGCTCATTTCAGACCTAAAGCTGGCAAGTCACTTGACCTGACCAACATTTTGCCCCACACTTCATCTGAAGTTAGTAAGCTTGCAGAGGAATAGATCAGAGGTTAATTTGTTTCGCTCCCCTCCAAACAAATTTTTTTTAAAAAGTATTCCACTGCCCCTGCAGTAGGGAGCCACATGAGTTTTGCACTCTAGTTAGAGCATTATCTTATGGATCTTGTTGAAAATGACTTCCCTCTAAAATAAACCTCTTGAAGTCCCTGCGAGTCCTGAGAAGCATTAGGACAGGGACTTGCAATCTTCTTTTGTATGTGGCTCTTTAATTCTTATCCCCACCCCCATCCTGGCAGAAGAGAAGCCAATATATGTTTACTAGCAGCCATGCCTTCAGGTTGCTGTTATGTAAAACATGTGCTATGAGAAGACTCAGTTTAATGGGATAGAATAGATCAAAAAGAATTCCTGTGCAAACGTATGATTCCTTACGGGTGGGCTAAGCACCTCAACTTGTGAGTAGCTTGCTGAAGACATCAATCATTTTCTTTTCTCCGCCCCCTTGTCTCTCTGGGCAGGCCTTCTCTCCTCAGTCTTAACTTCTGCAGGTGAGTTGAAAAGTTTTATTTTTGGGATTTAATGCAATATTTTTTCGAGCATTCCCTGTGCTAAGAGGTTTCCAGTAGTCCTGGGACAGCTCTGCCTGGAAGAAGGGCCAGATGTTGGTGTCTGTAACCATGAGGGCCACACTTTAAAGTACCACCTGGCTAGCTTGCTTTAACACTTGGCTCTTGGGCATAGGTTCTCTGGGAGTGATGCTCACCCTTGTGGTGTCAGGCGTTTAAATGCAAACTGATTTGATGCCGCAACTGGCCAGGATGCTTGGCAGAGTTTGGCTGTGACCTCCCCCTCTCCCTGAAGAATCATGTGGGAGCGTGAGGGATCGAAGGTTTCAGGTTTTGGGAACCTGAGTAAAAGGCAGCCCGAAGAGACAAGCAGCCAGAGTTACTCATGCTTAGCTGATGCAGAAATCCTTTCTCCCGTTTCCTCCCCATCCCCGTCCCATGGCTGATGATAGGTTGATATCCTGCAAAGAATCTGGCCTATCAAGTATTAGTAATCCCTGGTGACTCTGGATTAGCCTTGTCCTTGGTACACAGATCTAGTCCGATTACAGTGGGACAGCTGTCTATGACTACCGCTGCACCAGGATCTTCTGTCCTAGAGGCCCACAGTCCTAGAGAATCTGGAACTCTTTGTGTTTATGGTATGGCTGTTGAGCGCTCAACCTTAACCATATCCTGTTCATACTATCACAGCACTTCAACAATCAAGCCAGAGACTGTAGTAGCCTATGCAAAGGTGTGGCAACTTTTCAGCTCTGGTGTAAGGAGAATCAGTTAGATCCCTTATTGGCTCCCATTTCTGAAGCCTTGTCTTATCTGCAGGAAGGTCTAGAGAAGGGCCTGGCAGAAAGATCTCTCAAGGTCCAGATAGTCAGTCTTTTGTGCTACAGAGCTTGAGTGTTTAGAAAGTCTTTGGCCTCTTATTCAGATGTGTCCAGGTTCTTGAAGAAAGTTCTCATGTTCCAACCTCCAGTGTGGCAGATGGTTCCTCTGTGGAATCTCAACATTGTGTTATGGGCCCTCGCTAAAGCGGCCATATGAGTCTCTGTTAGAGACATCTATCATGGATCTAACTGTGAAGATAAGTTTTCTTAGTCGTGATCACTGTGTCAAGGAGGATGTTGGAACTGCAAGTGTCATTTTGCTGAGCCTTTCCTCAGATTCACTGAAACACGGGTATCTTTTTGTACTGTTCCTTCTTTTCTACCGAAGATAGTTTTGGCATTTCATGTCAACCATGAAGTGCAGCTTCCCGCTTTTCACCCCACAAGCAAGAAGGACAAAGTATTGAAATTCCTGGGTGCCAGGAGAGTTCTCCTTAGGCATCTTGAAGTGATGAGTTCTGCTTGTTGAATCGCCTATTTTGTTGACCAGTGCTAGCTGTCCAGGCAGACCAGCCTTTAACGCTTCTATTTCTTGATGGAACTGCATGGCTCTTTCCTCAGTGTACGTTCACTGTGGAAATCAGCCACCATTTGCTGTGAAAGCTCACTCCATCAGCAGTTTAGCATCTTCCTGGGCAGAGTCCAGGACAGTGCTGCCCAACGAAATTTGTAGGGCAGCCACATGGTCTATCCTCCATACCTTTTCAAAAATTTACATAGTGAATGTGGTGGCACAAATGGATGGGGCCTTCAGTTCCTCTGTACTGGTTGCAGGCTCATCTGTCCCACCCTAGACTCTAAGGACTCCTCTGGTACATTCCATCCAAAAGGAATTGTATGCTGTTTGCACAGGAAGGAAGGATTAGGTTCTTGCCTCAATAATCCTTTTTCCTGTCAGATGTTTGTTAGGCCTGCGTTGGCTTGTAGGCTGGGAAAAGTATCCAATGGCTTGGCTCGAGGCAGCCAAGGAAGAGAAATATACGTATATGAGAGAGAAGCATGTGGAATGATGGTCTCATATGCTCATTGTGGACATCTTTTTAACCCTCATTAGCTGTGGGTTCCTCTGGATAGGCTGGGAAGTCCTCCTTGCTTTTGACATTGATTTTTCAGCTGAAGAGTAGAGCAGGGAAGCAGATTGCCATCTGTTTTTTGTTTGGGGATTTGAAAAAATGCTTCAAAGTAGTGATAATATTCTGTTTGTGTTCAAGGATTGTATAAAGAAAAACATAACTTTTGCTTTCTTTTAGTTTGACATCTTGTCTCCAGTTGGAATGGTCATGCAGTTACCTTCAGTGCTGTAATCTTACTTCCTCCATATCATGGGTTCAGTTGACTCATCTGGATTTTCAGTTTGTATACTATAAAAAAATGACAGTCTTGCATAACACAATTTTTTAAACTAAATAAATAATAATTTGTTTAAAAAAAACAACAAACTCTTCCAGACCTCAGAACTAATACCAATAATGTTTACACTGTAGGAAGTTGGAAGACTTGAGGCTGATTGTTGCTTATGAGAGAGCTAAGTTTCTTTGTTTTGGGGAAAAGATTTTTAATATACATTCCATATGATTTGAACCATTCTCTCTTACTGGCATGAAAGTTTATTTTTTAAATCTTAAGGAAGTACATATGCACATACCCCTACATAGGCTCCACTTATGGCATCTACTATATGTATTGGCCACTACTGTCTGTGACACCAAGTATATTCACAAAATGCATAGTGGAAGTAGCAGTTTGTTTTGGGGGCAATGTCTCCAAATAGGTTATTTTGTGTACCAACTGAAACAAAAATAAGTGGAATCCTAGTGCATGTAAACGTCATTATACTAACAGCTACTCCAGGTTACTCTTATGTAAAACATGAACTATGAGAGGATGCGGTTTAATGGACTAGATCAGGGGTAAGCAATTTGGTCCTCGAGAGCTGGAGCCAGGTCAGGTTTTCAGGATATCCACAATGAATATATATGAGATGGATTTGCATGCACTGCCTCCTTGAGATGCAAATCTATCTCATGCATATTTATTGGGATATCCTGAAAACCTGACCTGGTTCTGGCTCTCAAGGACTGGAATTGCCTACCCCTGGGCTAAATCAATAAGAATTTTTTCATTCGATGGTCTCTGCCAATGGATTAATTCACATACCATGCCAGGAATAAACCTTGCTCACACCAGGATATGTTGGAAATAGAGGCCAACTGAAGTTTAGTTTCAGATTTGACTTAGTTATTATCCCAGGACAAGCAGGCATGATATTCTCACATGTGGGTGACGTCATCTACGGAGCCCCGATGCGGAAGCATTTTCAAGCAAACTTGATTGAAGATTTAAGTTTGCTCTGCTGCTCCACGCATGCGTGCCTTCCTGCTCCACTAGGGGGTGCATCCCCTCATGGTCTCCAGTTCAAAATTTTCCGCGAGCCTAGAAGCCGTGTTTTTCAGGCTCTGCCCCAACTGCCTTCTAGCACCGCGATTTTTTCTTGTTTTTTCACGATTAAGTCGCTGTGCGCGAATTCTTACCTTTTTATTTGATTCCTGCTTCGTTTTCGACGACCCGGAGGCTTCCGGGTCCCCGTGGCCGCGTGGCTAATCGAGCCGCGGCTACTTTCGATTTAATGTCCCGGCCTTTGACCGGCTTTAAAAAGTGCACCCGGTGCGAGCGGCTTCTTTCTCTCACAGATCCGCATCGCCGGTGCATCCTCTGTCTGGGGGCGGCTCATCCAACCGACTCCTGCCCCCAGTGCGCTACTTTCCAAAACAGGGCCCTCCGCCGAAGAAAAGCCCGCATGGCGGACCTCTTCACCCCGGACCAACCCTCCACCTCGGCCTCGAGGTCGGCCCCGGCCTCGGCCCCGGCCTTGACCTCGGCCCCGGATACCTCGGCATCGCCTCGAGACTCGACCCCGAAGTCCTCGGGACAACAGAAAGCCTCGGCTCCGGGTAAGTCCCCTCTTCAGGTTCTGTAACAGCGAAGAAGCCAGCCTCGGGAACAATGGCGACGCATGGCGGAAGCCCCATGCTTACAGCCCCGTCTAAGCCCTCCAGGCCTTCGGGCCGTGCCTCCACCACACGGGAATACTCTGATACGAGGTCGCCCCCGGTGGAGCGCACCGAGGCAGTGGACATGCCATCGATGCTGTCCGTGCCCGTCTTCCAGGACCTACTCCGAGCGATGATCACGTCGGAGCTGTCCGCTGCAATGGCCCAGTTTCAATCGGCCTCGACCTCGAATGTGCCAGACCAGCCTGAGCCTCGCACCGAACAACCTCGAGGAAAGGTGCGCAATCCTCGCCGCATCCCATCCTCCTCGGACTCCTCGCCGAGACACCCGAGACGTTCCCCCTCCGCAGACCGCCGAGGGGCAAAACGTCGGGCTACAACGACAGAAACCTCGAACCGCCGTACCTCCAAGAAGGCCCGAGGTTCACCAACTCTACGAGGCCGTTCCCCCACACCTCGTACGGGACCGCTCAGGGTGGCGGAGTTATCACTCTCCAACCCGCGCATCCTCCGAACTCCCCCTCGGACGTATTCTCCGAGGGAATCCGGTTCGAGGTCACCGATCCGACATCGATCGGTACCCCTAACCCCGGCATCGTCTCCGAGGGGCTCCTCGAGACGCCGAAGATCGACAACCCCGGAACACTCTCACAGTGCTTCCCCAGTCTCGGAGCATGGATCAGAGCATGAACCTCGATACTCGAGGGAAGCCTCCCTATCCTTCTCCACCCGACGAAGGTCTCGTTCCCCGACCCCGCACGGGGCCCCGGGAACATCTCGCCCATCCTTCACTCGCTTTGTCCAAGACATGGGCCACGCATTGGACTTAGACCTCCAGTCCGACTCCAGATACTCTAAGGAATACCTGGCGGAGCTGGATATGCCATCACTGCCCAGAGAGTCCCTTCGCTTACCACCCAACCCGGTACTCCAACAGGCCTTCTTCAGGAACCTGGAGACCCCCTACATGGTCACGGCCGTACCCTCCAAAATGGAGGCCAAGTACCGCACAGTACCTTACCCGGGATTCGAGCAACCACAGCTCTCCCACCAATCGCTGCTAGTAGAATCCTCCTTGAAAAAGGCTCACCCGTCCCGGGTCTCAGCAGCGGTCCCCCCAGGCCGAGAAGGCCGAACCCTGGATAAGTTCGGCAGGAGACTATACCAAAACGCAATGATGGCCTCTAGGGTGCAAAGCTACACTTTCACCTTCACATCATACCTCAAACACCTCATTGGACTATTGAGAGCCTTTGAGACTGACCTACCGGCCTCCCGGCAAGGAACGTTCGGCCTGCTTTTAGAGTCCCTCTCCAACCTGCGCCTTCATCTATTCCACGCGGCCTACGATGGCTTCGAACTCTCCTCAAGAGAAGCAGCCTTCGCTATCGCCATGCGCCGACTAGCCTGGCTGCGCCTGGTCGACATGGACCCCAACTTACAGGACCGGTTGGCTAACCTCCCCTGCGTGGGAAAGGAATTGTTCGATGACACTATCGAGGCGGCGACAAAACGCCTCTCCGAACATGAACGCTCGTTTGCCTCCCTTGTCCGGCAAAAGCCCAAACCGCCAGCGTCCAGGCCATACAGGGCCCCTCCGCGCCGCTACCCACAAAAGTCCACCCCTGCTTTCTCGCGGCCCCCACCCAGACGTCCGCAAGCCCACCACAGGGCCATGCCCAAGTCCCAACCGCCCGCGACTACCAAACCATCCCCGTCCTTTTGACGGGACACGCGGAAGGGGGCGGGCCCCCTCCGCCATAGTCCCAGGCCACCTTCCCATCGGGGGTCGACTCAAAGCTTTTACCCTCACTGGGAACAAATCACGTCGGACGCATGGGTCCTTGGCGTGATCTCATCAGGGTACTCTCTCAACTTTCGGGCCATTCCTCCGGACAACCCCCCAAGGAATTGCCCCCCCAACCGGACTCAGCTACCCCTACTCCTCTCCGAAGCTCGAGACCTGCTTCGCCTGAGAGCAGTGGAAAAGGTTCCCCCCGACCAACGGGGGAAGGGCTTCTACTCCCGCTACTTCCTGGTACCGAAAAAAACGGGAGACCTACGCCCAATACTAGACTTGAGACGCCTCAACAAATTCCTGGTACGGGAAAAGTTTCGGATGCTCTCACTACCAACACTTTACCCCCTGATCGACGAGGGCGACTGGCTCTGCTCCCTCGATCTCAAGGAGGCGTACACACATGTCCCAGTGCACCCCGCTCACCGCAAGTTCTTGCGCTTCCAAGTAGGGGACTGGCACCTACAATACCGAGTCCTCCCCTTCGGACTAGCATCATCACCTCGGGTCTTCACCAAGTGCCTCGTGGTGGTAGCAGCAACCTTACGTTCCCAGGGCCTCCAGGTATTCCCCTACCTGGACGACTGGCTAATCAAAGCCCCGTCCAGGGAAGGGGTTATCTCAGCGACCCAACAGACTATTACCTACCTACAAAGTCTGGGGTTCGAAATAAACTTCCCAAAATCTCAACTACGCCCCTCGCAGACCCTACAGTTCATCGGGGCCACGCTGGACACGGTTCGTCTCCGTTCCTTCCTCCCCCCTCCGCGCCTGGAGGCGTTAGTAAGTCTGAGCCGAAGGATCTCCCTGCTGACCTCAGTATCAGCTCGACAGATGATGACTCTTCTGGGCCACATGGCCTCCACCGTCCATGTCACACCCTTCGCCCGCCTCCATCTGAGAATCCCTCAATGGACCCTGTCGTCTCAATGGCGTCAAGACCGGGACCCGATCGACCACTCAGTGACAGTGACTCCTTCATTGCAACGATCGCTCCGCTGGTGGGCCGACTCTTCAAATCTTTCCAAAGGTTTGCTCTTCCTCACCCCACCCCACAGCAAGGTACTCACCACGGACTCGTCGGAGTACGCTTGGGGAGCCCATCTGGACGGCCTACGCACCCAAGGAATGTGGTCAGCACAAGACCGTCGCTGCCACATCAACGTGCTAGAACTTCGGGCCATCTATCTCGCAGCTGTAGCCTTCCAACATCTGCTCCACGACCGAGTGGTTCTCATCAGAACCGACAACCAGGTAGCGATGTACTACGTAAACAAACAAGGGGGGACAGGGTCTTGGCCCCTTTGTCGGGAAGCCCTGCGCCTCTGGAAATGGGCAATCTCCAACAACACCTTCCTTCGAGCGGTGTACATACAAGGAGAACAAAACTGCCTGGCGGACAGACTCAGCCGTCTCCTCCAGCCACACGAGTGGTCACTACACTCTCAGACCCTGCGAGGAGTGTTCGAACGGTGAGGGACACCTCAAATAGACCTGTTCGCGTCCCCTCACAATCACAAGCTGCCTCTCTTCTGCTCCCGGATATACTCCCCGGACCGACTCGAGGCCGACGCCTTCCTCCTCGACTGGGAGGGAAGGTTCCTATACGCGTTCCCGCCGTTTCCTCTGATACTGCGGACGCTTGTCCACCTGAAAACAGTACAAGCCACCCTGATCCTGATTGCCCCTCGCTGGCCACGCCAGCCGTGGTTTTCCCTTCTACTTCAACTCAGTGTCAGAGATCCACTGCCTCTGCCTCAGTTTCCCTCTCTACTGTCACAGGGTCAGGGTTCACTGTTACATCCCAATCTTCAGTCTCTTCATCTGAATGCTTGGTTTCTCTCCCCCTGACTGCTCTCCCCGTGTCTCAATCAGTCAAGGAGATACTGGAGGCCTCCAGAAAAACCTCGACGAGAACCTGCTACTCCCAAAAGTGGACCAGATTCTCAACCTGGTGCTCCTCCCACAGCCAGGACCCGGTGTCGGTCCCCGTCCCCCTGGTCCTTGACTATCTACTTCAACTATCTCATTCCGGCCTAAAGACCAACTCCATTCGAGTACACCTCAGTGCGATTGCGGCCTTTCATCAGCCCCTGGAAGGGAAAGCCCTATCGCTCCATCCCTTAGTCACTCGCTTCATGAAGGGTCTGCTGAACGTCCACCCCCCTCTCAAACCTCCCCCGGTGGTTTGGGACCTTAACGTGGTTCTGGCTCAATTAATGAAACCTCCATTTGAGCCACTAGACAAATGCCATCCAAAATTCCTCACTTGGAAGGTAATCTTCTTACTCGCGCTCACGTCCGCACGGCGGGTTAGTGAGCTGCAAGCGCTGGTAGCGGACCCACCCTTCACGGTATTCCATCACGACAAGGTGGTACTCCGCACCCATCCAAAGTTCCTACCTAAAGTAGTGTCTGATTTCCATCTCAATCAGTCCATTGTCTTACCTGTGTTTTTCCCCAAGCCCCACTCTCACCCCGGAGAAGTGGCACTCCACACTCTTGACTGCAAAAGTGCGTTGGCCTTTTACCTCCAACGCACTCAGCCACACCGGAAAGTCCCACAACTGTTCCTGTCCTTCGACCCAAACCGGTTAGGCCACCCAGTTTCCAAACGCACCTTGTCCAACTGGTTGGCCGATTGCATCTCCTTTTGCTACGCTCAGACTGGTCTCGCACTACACGGTCGAGTAACGGGATACAAAGTCCGAGCGATGGCAGCCTCCGTAGCGTTCCTCAGGTCCACACCTATTGAGGAAATCTGCAAGGCTGCCACATGGTCTTCGGTTCACACCTTCACCTCCCACTACTGTCTGGACTCCCTGTCCAGAAGCGATGGCCGGTTCGGCCAATCGGTATTGCGAAACCTATTTGCTTAAATTGCCAACTTCCCTCCATCCCTCTTCAGTAAGCTTGGAGGTCACCCACATGTGAGAATATCATGCCTGCTTGTCCTGGGATAAAGCACAGTTACTTACCGTAACAGGTGTTATCCAGGGACAGCAGGCATATATTCTCACAACCCGCCCACCTCCCCGAGGTTGGCTTCTTGGCTAGTTAAGTGAACTGGAGACCACGAGGGGATGCACCCCCTAGTGGAGCAGGAAGGCACGCATGCGTGGAGCAGCAGAGCAAACTTAAATCTTCAATCAAGTTTGCTTGAAAATGCTTCCGCATCGGGGCTCCGTAGATGACGTCACCCACATGTGAGAATATATGCCTGCTGTCCCTGGATAACACCTGTTACGGTAAGTAACTGTGCTTTTTTGTGCAAGTTTCCAAAGGGATGAGACATATATCACTTTGTGCCTTTCTGTATAGAGAATTTCTGCCATCAGAACGTCACAGCCAATTTACAAGTTGAGTGACCATTTCCAGTTCTCTTACAGTAGATTATCAGAATATCACTCCTTTACAGAAATTACAAATGTATGAGTCTGTAGCAGTAGACTTTATTGAAAAGGATAAAATGAAGGCATAGGACTCTTTCTGTGACGCATACTGTGGTCTAATGTTTCATTTAAGGTGTCTTGTAAAGTTGCACTCACATATTGATATAAAGATTTCCGCTACTCTCTCCCCTTCATCTCATTCTAAAAAGTTTGATCAGACAGTGTTAGCCTTGTTCAAGGGTTGAATATATTCAAAATGAGTTATAATGGGAGACTTTTAAACTAATGTCCAGCCCGATGGGCAGTTGCAGGTGCCTATTGATTGGAGTGAGGGTTTTGTAGAACTTGTGTGCTTTCCTAATTTTATAAGTTATCCTTTTCTATTTCCATGCCTACTCGGAGGAGATGGCTTTTCTACATTTAATGCAGCTCTTCCAGAAGAAGAGAAAGATTAGGAGGCTACATTTGAATGAAAGAGCCTGTGTCTGCCTGAGGAAAATATTCCTCTGAGTTTATCAGCTTAAGCTACTGTAGCAGGACACCACAGTCCCTTCTGTGCGTGCAGAATGAGGAAGAAAACTGAAACTCTTAAGTGTGACTAGGACTGCCATCCTTCATTACCACAAGTAGGCAGGGGGGCGTGCCCTCCCTACATTTTGGAGGAAACTACTTTTAAGAATATTCTCAGGCTGGGTTGGGGGAATCCCAGTGGGAGAGCCAAGAGGGCCTCAAAGCAGCAAGGGGAGTTGCCTCTGGCTAGCTCTATTAAGTTTAAAATGGGGACTGGTGCTCCCCGTAGCATAACTGCACCCAAGCTAAATAGAAGGGGGTGGCTAGAATTCCCAAGGCAGTTGGAAATTATTTGGGGGGGAAAAACAGTAGAGGCTAAGGGCATTCAGTCTGTGTGCTGTCAGCCCAGCTGCCAGAGGAGATTCCTGATTAGCTTAGGAAGTTAGAAGGACCTACCTAAATTCATGCCATCTTATCCCAGCCCAGGCTAGGAAATAAAGAAAAAGTCGCTTATTCAGGTACATCCCTTCTGAATTCTATATGCAAGGTCAGGTGCTAATTGTGAAAATGGTGTCACTGAAGCAGAAGCAAGCAGACATTGTTACTGCCTTTGTCAAGGGATTAGGGGTTGCCACTAGTGCTATCTGGGTTGCTGATTTGAATCGATTTAACGATTCGCTTTTGGTGAATCAATTCGTTGTCTGAAAAAATTGGATTCACCGATTCAGCGACCAACCCCCTCCCCCCCCCTTCCTGGTGAGACCTGACATACCTCTGAGGCCTAATGCAGTTGTGGCAGTGGACAGTCAGCAATCGCATCGTTCTGAACGGACTGCTCCTGGCCTGTCCCACTGGGGCCTTTCCTCTGTCGCGTCACTGGTGACATCGCTGTTGACACGGCAGAGGGAAGCTCTTGCGGGATAAACCACGAATAGCCCATTCAGAGTGATGTCACTGCTGACTCTCCACCGCCGCTGATGTTTTAGGAGGCCTCTAAAGTATGTCAAGTCTCACAGTGAGAGAGTCAGTGGGGTGCTGCTGTACAGGGCAATGGTAGGGATGGAAAACTACTGCACAGGGGGGTGGGAGGAATGGAAAGCTGCTACACAGGAATGGGTGAAAGGGAAGGAAAGCTGCTGCTCAGGGGGATAGGAAAAGAGGAAAGATGCTGTACATGGGAGGAGAGGAAGGGAGAGAAGAGGTAGAAAGGGGTGGGAGGGAGAAATCATACAAATGATGGAGGGGAGGGAAGAGAGAGGAAGAAATGGGGAGAAAGAAAAATGTTGCATCATATAATAGAGGCGAGGAAGGGAAAGATGCTTCATGGAGGCAAATAGAGAGGTTGAACTCAGGGCATAAGGCAGAGAGATAGATGGTAGGAAAGAAACAAATGTGAGATATGACAGTGGAAGGTAGAAAAAATATTTTCTGTTTTGCGATTACAATATGTCAGATTTGAAATGTGTATCCTGCCAGAGCTGGTGTTAGGTCCTAGCTCATACTGGCTGTCTAACAGAGAGAGAAAAAAATCTTTATTTTGTTTACACCACAGCACCGGCATTGGGTTGGAGAGGGAAAAGGGGGCTGGGTGCAAAGCTACAAAATAAACCCACCAGGACTTATGAAAATTTTGAAAAAAAAACCCTGCCCAATTGGGCAGGAAAATCGAATCGAAAAATCTATTAAATAGGCCGAATTGAATCAAGAATTTTTCCCTGAATTGGGCAGCACTAGTTGCCACTAGACCTCTTTTTAATAAAGTTGGGAGGAGTTGGGTTGATGCTACTAGACAGCAGGGAATTAATACTTTTTTTTAATTGGCAGGGTGAGGACATCAGATTGGGGAGGGGGGTGCCAGTAGACTCCCGCTCCTCTCAGTCAGCTCTTCTACATTGTCCCAGACCTTGTGAGAAACGTGTGTGCGCATGTGTGTATGTCAAAAGCCTTTTTTTGCATTGCAAGGGAATAGGTAATAGCCCCATTACCATACATTTTTAATGTGATGTGCAGCCATGTTTTACTGCATGAGTTAACAGCCCATACTCAACCTTTTCCCATTGCTTGGCCAGTAACCTGCACATTAACCCTGTAGGAACAGCATGGTTTGGTTTGTAGTACCTTCCTGCACTGGCCTCAGTACAGCTTGCTGTACCAAAAAATAATTCAAATTCTTAACACACAATTCCTCTACTGCCAAATGCATTGAAGGACTACAAACCTAAACCAAAGAAATGTGAACTTGTGAAAATAAATTTCCAAAATATTGTACAAAATGTTTTTCATGCTTGTTGTGTTCCGGTGCGGTACTCGGAGAGACCCCCCAGGAAAGAGACTTGGGAGTACTGGTCGACAAGTTGATGAAGCCGTCCACGCAATGGGCAGCGGTGATGAAAAGAGTGAACAGAATGCTAGGAATGATTAAGAAGGGGATCATGAACAGATGGAGAAGGTTATCATGCCGCTGTACCAGGCCACGGTACGCCCCCACCTGGAATACTGCATCCAGCACTAGTTGCTGTACATGAAGAAGGACACAGTACTACTCGAAAGGGTCCAGAGAAGAGCGACTAAAATGGTTAAAGGGCTGGAGGAGTTGCCATACATCGAAAGATTAGAGAAACTGGGCCTCTTCTCCCTTGAAAAGAGGAGACTGAGAGGGGACGTGATAGAAACATTCAAGATACTGAAGAGAATAAATTTAGTAGATAAAGACAAGTTATTCACTCTCTCCAAGGTAGGGAGAATGAGAGGGCACTCTAAAGTTGAAAGGGGATAGATTCCGTACAAACGTAAGGAAGTTCTTCTTCACCCGGAGAGTGGTGGAAAACTGGAATGCTCTTCCAGAGGCTGTTATAGGGAAAAACACTCTCCAGGGATGCAAGACAAAGTTAGATAAGTTCCTGCTGAACCGGAACGTGCGCAGGTAGGGCTAGTCTCATCTTGGGCACTGGTCTTTGACCTAAGGGCCGCCGCGGGAGCGGACTTCTGGACACGATGAACTACTGGTCTGACCCAGCAACAGCAATTCTTATGTTCTTATGTATGTTGAGAGTTCTACTTTACATCACATCCCCCCTTTACAAAACCATAGCGTCGGAGCTGTTACTGCCGCAGCTGGTGCTAAGAACGCTAGTGTGGTTTTATAAAAAAGGGAGGGGGGGGGAATTGTGTTTTATGCTTTGGATGGCTTAGAATTCTTAAACAACCAGTAACAAAAAAAAAGAATTGTGTTCCACTAAAACTGGAAATATTTGAGAGCAAAATAAGTGGAACCATGGTTTCTGAATGTAACAGGAAAAATAAAATACGATGTTTATTAATTTTAAATCGTTTTAAAACTCACATATATATATATGATAAAAGCAAAGGTCAAGATACAGTCCGATTGGCTTCAAAAGGTAAAGAGTGGTCCTAGAGGCTTAAAAGGATGAATAATGCCCAATACAGTCCAATGGCTTGAAGCAATAAGTGCCAGGTTGGGACCCTTATACCACTGGTTTGCTAATAGTGTAGAATTCTTATCATGAACAGTTTTTGGGATGGATATCTGGGGATTTTGTTTTGGTGAGATACTTTGGCATAACACACACCCTTCAGTAAGCTACTCAGAACCTGTGTAGCAAACCTTCCACACCAGGCCATCTCTTCCTCTGCAGATAGCAATGGCAGTGATTGTAGCTGAGGCGAAGAGAACAGAACCTCACATTTTAGGGGTAGGTTGGTAATGGTGATTTGTGGTGACAAGAGTAGGAGGCAGCTTTCCCAGCCCACACTGGTGGCAGCAGTTATTATGGTGAAAAAGCATAGGAAAGCTCAGGATACAATAGCGCTGATGTGCGGTACGGGGGGAGATTGGGACCCAGACCTTCAGCATTTTTAGCCTGGGCTGATCTCAAGACTGATCTTTTGAGGGTGGGGAGAAGCAGAACTAGGAAGCATTTAAAGGGGATTTCAAGTAGATGGCTCTCTGCTTTTACACACTCTCTGGTCTGCCAGTACATGTGATATAGCATGTGCTTTGCTGTCTCTGTTAAACAGACACACCAGTGTGTCCAAAACACACTGAGAATAGATTATAGATATGGCCCTACCCATCCACATGCACTTTACAGCTTATTTTTAGAAACATGGCGGCAGATAAAGGCCAAATGGCCCGTCTAGTCTGCCCATCCACAGTAACCATTATCTCTTTCTCTCTGAGAGATCCCACGTGCCTATCCCAGTACCTGTTGCTTAGCAACTAGTTAAATACTGTATATGTTATGTTTGGCATTGTTAAGAGAAATCTAAAGGAGGGGAAGCAACCAAAAGCTTATGTGGTAACTTTTTTTTTTTTTTTTAATTATTGATCATACTTCAAGTGATGTATGTCTGAGTTCACAGGCTTATTATACCAGATCCATACTTGATTTGAATCCTGTGTGTAAAAAGCATCAAGTGAAAAATTCTTAACAGATATGTGTTAGGTAAAAATGAAATTGCTGAGGCCATAGAAAATATTCTGATGTGGCTTAACTTTCTCTGATCCTAAACTAAAACTTAGCTTTGTATACCGGGTCTTCAACCAAAGTGGAGCTCGACTCAGTTAACAGAAACTAAAAAAAAAAAAAAAATACAAAGAAAAAGAAAATAACAGAAAATATTAGTAAGGTTGATTTGTGAAGTGATTAGCAAATAAAATAGTTTTTAATGATTTATGAAAAAGCTGAAAAGGACCAGGACCTCTTAGGATTAGTGAAAGCTCGTTCCATAGTTGAGATAATTTGAAGACCAAGGATTGACTGAAATTCTTGATTCCTTTTGCTGAAGGAAGGGAGAGTTTGAATTGTTGGGTGCCTCTTGCATAGGAGAATCTATAGACATTCCATAATAATAATAACTTTATTTTTGTATACCGCCATACCCAGGGAGTTCTAGGCAGTTCACATCAATTAATAAGATTTACAAGCAACGAAGTCGTTGAGGTAAGCATGAAAGGCATGTACAAGTCATTGGAGTTAGCAGGTTGGGAATGAACAATAAGAAGGAGTAAGAGGAGAGTTCAGATCATTGGTGGAAGGGGTGAGAGAAGTGGAAGATAACATAGTAACATAGTAGATGACGGCAGATAAAGACCCGAATGGTCCATCCAGTCTGCCCAACCTGATTCAATTTAAATTTTTTTTAATTTTTTTTTTTTTAATTTAATTTAATTTTTTAATTTAATTTTTTTTCTTCTTAGCTATTTCTGGGCGAGAATCCAAAGCTTTACCCGGTACTATGCTTGGGTTCCAACTGCCGAAATCTCTGTTAAGACTTATTCCAGCCCATCTACACCCTCCCAGCCATTGAAGCCCTCCCCTGCCCATCCTCCACCAAACGGCCAGACACAGACCGTACAAGTCTGCCCAGTAACTGGCCTAGTTCAATATTTAATATTATTTTCTGATTCTAAATCTTCTGTGTTCATCCCACGCTTCTTTGAACTCAGTCACAGTTTTACTCTCCACCACCTCTCTCGGGAGCGCATTCCAGGCATCCACCACCCTCTCCGTAAAGTAGAATTTCCTAACATTGCCCCTGAATCTACCACCCCTCAACCTCAAATTATGTCCTCTGGTTTTACCATTTTCCTTTCTCTGGAAAAGATTTTGTTCTACATTAATACCCTTTAAGTATTTGAACGTCTGAATCATATCTCCCCTGTCTCTCCTTTCCTCTAGGGTATACATATTCAGGGCTTCCAGTCTCTCCTCATACGTCTTCTGGCGCAAGCCTCCTATCATTTTCGTCGCCCTCCTCTGGACCGCCTCAAGTCTTCTTACGTCTTTCGCCAGATACGGTCTCCAAAACTGAACACAATACTCCAAGTGGGGCCTCACCAATGACCTGTACAGGGGCATCAACACCTTCTTCCTTCTACTGACTACGCCTCTCTTTATACAGCCCAGAATCCTTCTGGCAGCAGCCACTGCCTTGTCACACTGTTTTTTCGCCTTTAGATCTTCAGACACTATCACCCCAAGGTCCCTCTCCCCATCCGTGCATATCAGCTTCTCTCCTCCCAGCATATACGGTTCCTTCCTATTATTAATCCCCAAATGCATTACTCTGCATTTCTTTGCATTGAATTTTAGTTGCCAGGCATTAGACCATTCCTCTAACTTTTGCAGATCCTTTTTCATATTTTCCACTCCCTCTTCGGTGTCTACTCTGTTACAAATCTTGGTATCATCTGCAAAAAGGCACACTTTTCCTTCTAACCCTTCAGCAATGTCACTCACATACATATTGAAGATGGGGGGGTTAGGGGTTCTGTCCGTGGAATAAATGAGTTTTGAGTAGTTTTCTGAAGTCGAGGTAGATGGGGGCCTCGAGCACAATTTGGGACAAGAGGAATAAAAATACCATATAGAATTTTAAAACTAATACATGCACATTTAAAGTGAATCCTGAGATGGACTGGAAGCCAATGAAGGTTTAGAAACAAAGGAGACACATGATCAAATCCCGGTTAACCTTTCACTCCTAGTGATTGTGTATGTGTGTTGGACTTTGAAATGTTTAGAAGCAAAACATCACTTGTTACATAAGTGATGGAAAGGTATCTTCCAGAGTCATTCAAAACTGAAGTTTCAGTGCGAAAGGGATGGTATGCATCTGTGCTAGTGAGCATACTGCAGAAAATGTCAATCGCAACTTTTCAACTCCTCCTCCTTCTCCGTGGTCTCTGCTGCCCCCTTCAGTTCTTCCTTCTGCAGGCGAGCATGAGGTGTCTTTCTGATTTGCTCCATTTATTTTTTGATTGTTTTGTTCACGGTTCTTTACATGGCTTCAAGGGACAGATTTTCCTGCTTGGAGAGGAGCAGACATTTAATCTGCAGCTGGCAGGTGTATCCTTTGGGGACCTATATAGCTAGCCTGTTGAAGATTGTGGAGCTTGGAATTCCAGGCCCTCAGCACTTGCTCGCTTCCTTGATTGGTCAGGAACTTGAGCACTGGTTGTTAGGCATTAATAGCGTCCTTCAGGGTGCTCAGGATGTCGGCTACAGTTTCACCTCTCCCTGTTTTTCTGCTTCTTTTGTGGCCTAGACACCTTAAGGGTGTAGATTCCTTGCAGCCCAAGGAAAGGTGTTTGCTCCACCCTAAGGATCATGAAGAGTTGCTCTCTCAGGCCTTTACCCCAGAATTCATTAATCTCCTCTGTCAGGCATTGCCCTATATCTCTGGATTTCCAGCACCTGTTTGTTCAGCCAAAGGTGGATTCACTGGTGGTGTAGGTCAACAAACAAACCTCCTTGCCTAATGTAGCAGGTATGATGTTAAAGGATACTCAGAACTGTAAAGTGGATGTGGTCCTCAAGAGGCAATTTGAAGCTTTGGCCCTAGAGATTAAGGCAGCAGCTGTAGCTTCCTTTGTGACATGGTGGTGGTAGCAGTGCACCTCTGTAAGGCAGGGATCCAAGAAAACCCATATTTGAACAATTGGCTTATCAGAGCCTGTCTAGGGACGAAGGCGAATGGACAGTTTCAAGAGTCACATGTGGAGGCTCTTTTGGCCATGCATGTAGTGGATAACAGAAGTGGAAGTCATGGTTCCACTGGGAACGAGTGATCACAATGTAATCAACTTTAAACTTGACATCGGGAAAGGGAAACATGCCAAAACCTTAACCACCACCTTAAACTTTAAAAAGGGTAAATACGATCGCATGAGAGCCATGGTAGAAAAATGACTCGAGAAGATGGTGGACAAACTTGAAACGGTAGATCAGGCATGGTCCCTACTGAAAAATACTATCACAGAAGCACAAGATCTCTACATTCCGAGGATTTCCAAAGATCGGAGAACAAAGAGCAAAAGAGAACCGGCATGGCTTACCATACTGGTGAAGGAAGCCATAAAAGAAAAGAAGGACTCTTTCAAAAAATGGAAATGCATAAAGACAACCGAAGCCTGGAACAAACATAAAGATGATCAGAAGAAATGTCACAAGGCGGTGAGGGATGCCAAACAGGAATATGAGGAAAAAATAGCCCAGGAGGCCAAAAACTTCAAGCCCTTCTTTAGATACGTGAAAGGGAAAAAACCTGCAAAAGAGGCAGTAGGACCCCTGGACGACCAGGGAAGAAAAGGGTACATCAAGGAAGATAAACAAATCGCAGACAAACTAAATTCCTTCTTTGCGTCCGTCTTTACGAAAGAGGACACCTCAACAATACCTGAAGCGGAGAAAGTGTTTGCAGGAGAAATAGAAGACAGCCTCACCACAGTTGAAGTGGACTTAGACCAGATATACTATCAGATCGACAAACTTAAAAGTGACAAATCCCCTGGACCAGATGAGTCTTAAAGGAATTGAAGGTTGAAATCGGAGAGTTATTGCAAAAACTTGCAAACCTGACAATCAGAACTGGACAGATACCGGACGACTGGAGGATAGCGAACGTCACGCCAATTTTCAAAAAAGGATCGAGAGGGGAACCGGGCAACTATAGGCCTGTGAGTCTTACGTCTGTCCCCGGCAAGATGGTTGAAGCACTGATCAAGGATAGCATAGTCCGGCACTTGGACGCACACGACTTCATGAAACCCAGTCAACATGGATTCAGGAAAGGGAAATCATGTTTGACAAATTTACTCCAATTTTTTGAGACCGTGAACGAGCAAATTGATAGTGGGAAGCCGGTGGACATAATATACTTGGACTTCCAGAAAGCGTTCGACAAAGTTCCACACGAAAGACTTCTCAGGAAACTACAAAGCCATGGCATAGAGGGAGATATACAAAGATGGATAGGCAAATGGCTGGAAAACCGAAAGCAGAGAGTGGGCATAAATGGGAAGTTCTCCGACTGGGAGAAAGTGACTAGTGGTGTACCCCAGGGCTCGGTACTTGGGCCGATCCTTTTTAATATTTATATCAATGACCTGGAGGAAGGAACATCCAGTGAGATCATCAAGTTTGCAGACGATACAAAACTATGCTGGGCAATCAGATCGCAGGAGGATAGAGAGGAACTCCAGAGCGACTTGTGTCAGTTAGAAACATGGGCGGAGAAATGGCAGATGAAGTTCAATGTGGAGAAATGCAAGGTAATGCATTTAGGCAATAAGAATAAGGAATACGAGTATACAATGTCAGGTGCAACTCTGGGGAAGAGTGAACAAGAAAAGGACCTGGGTGTACTGATAGATAGGACCCTGAAGCCGTCGGCACAATGCGCGGCAGCGGCAAAGAAGGCAAATAGAATGTTGGGCATGATAAAGAAAGGAATCTCGAGTAGATCGGAGAAAGTTATAATGCCGCTTTATAGGGCAATGGTCAGACCACACTTGGAATACTGCGTCCAACATTGGTCTCCCTACCTAAAGAAGGATATAAAACTGCTGGAGAGGGTGCAGAGACGAGCAACAAAACTGGTGAAGGGTATGGAGAAACTGGAATACGAGGATAGACTTATAACACTAGGATTGTTCTCCCTTGAGAAAAGGAGACTGCATGGGGATATGATCGAGACCTTCAAAATACTGAAAGGAATCGACAAAATAGAGCAGAGAAGATTATTTACATTGTCCAATTTGACACGGACTAGAGGACATGTAATGAAGCTAAGGGGGGACAGGTTCAGGACTAATGTCAGGAGGTTCTGCTTCACTCAGAGAGTGGTTGATGCCTGGAATGCCCTCCCAGAGGAGATTATTGCGGAATCGACCGTCCTAGGCTTCAAGAGCAAACTAGATGCATATCTCCTTAAGAGAGGCATATAAAGATATGGTGGACTATAAATTACGCCAGGTGTACACCTGGCAGGGCCTCCGCGTGTGCGGATCGCCGGACTTGATGGACCGAAGGTCTGATCCGGAGATGGCAGTTCTTATGTTCTTATGGAAGTGAAAAATATGCAGGCCGACTTCCTCAGCAGACTCGACCCAGGAGAATGGTCACTGTCCCCCTCCCCAGGTTTTAAATTACCATTGTTCGGCAGTGGGGGCATCCACTAGTGCTGCCCGATTCACGATTCAAATCAATTCACCTATTCATTTTGGGTGAATCGATTCAAAACCCAAAAAAAATCGGCCTCCCGATTCACTCTGACCCTTACCCCCTAAAGCAGGATCGGCAGCGCTGCTTCTTGCTGGCTGGTGCTGCTGCTCCTGCTTTAGAGAGCGAGGGGGGAGGGACAGTGGAAAGTGCTGTAGTG
The DNA here is from genome assembly GCF_902459505.1 of Geotrypetes seraphini. Classification (NCBI taxonomy): domain Eukaryota; kingdom Metazoa; phylum Chordata; class Amphibia; order Gymnophiona; family Dermophiidae; genus Geotrypetes; species Geotrypetes seraphini. The sequence goes on along the minus strand of NC_047090.1, from coordinate 76,047,448 downwards.
TCCGGTTTCCCCCCTGGCCTCCCGCGGCTCCCTTTACCTGATTGCGGCAGAAAGGATCATGGGTAATTTAGTGATCCTTGCAGGTTGCCATAAGCCTCCGGAGCTGTGGTCCCTCTGCCGCGATCCTGCCTTTACATGTTTCCCCCATGGCTAATGCTAGGCCGAGCCATTTGCAGGATTGGGAGTCATCTGGGGTTGTGTGATCAGATGCCACTATTCAGTTTGTAGTACCATAATTGTTGGGATATATTGGTATCTAGTACACTATTGTTTTAAAGTTTTACCAATATTGTTCAAATGTCTATTGCTGGTTGCTCCCAAAATGAGGTAGCAATGTACAGTTTAAATCAGGGGTCTCAAAGTCCCTCCTTGAGGGCCTCAATCCAGTCAGGTTTTCAGGATTTCCCCAATGAATATGCATGAGATTTGTGTGCATGCACTGCTTTCAATGCATATTCATTGGGGAAATCCTGAAAACCCGACTGGATTGTGGCCCTCAAGGGGGGACTTTGAGATCCCTGGTTTAAATAAAGTTTTGGTATTGTAATAAGTGCAGTAGATGACAGGATACTTTGGCATTATGACTGATATTGTGTAATAATTTTCATTTTGGTGCATGAGTATTTAGAAAATATTTTCAGAACGTTTACATTGTTTTTCACACGTTGCACTTATACATAATAGGATGGCCGAGTCCACTTTGCACATTGATAGTTGTCCAAAATTTTGTGTACGTTATAAAGTCCTTTTTTGATCTCTAAGCTCATGAAGTTTTGCTTCCAAGCCTTTCTCTGTGTGCTGTTGGTTGTATTAATAACATCCTTATTCAAGTTGGGAAAAGTTCCATATTTCTTTTGTGTGTTTGAAATGCTACACTAATAAGAACAGATGTTTTTTCTTTTGTGGAAATATATTTCTATACATTGTACGCTGAATCTTTTCTGATATGTAAATACTTTTTTTTAAGTGCGTTGTCAGTCTGTGTTTTTTTAAATTATATTTTAATTTATTATGTTTTCAATTTATGATTTATAACTTCATGTTTTGATTTTAGTGCATATTTAGACCCCTGAAACAGACGTATGATAAGCCGAAACACAGTACTGTGTCGAGTCATTATCTTTTTGTGGATGGAAACGTAATAAGAAATGTTTTTGGATCACTTTTTTTTTTTTTTTTGGAAAGACCATTGTCCGATCCCACTTCTTTCTTTAAAGTTTCTGTAACCCTTCCAAAAAATACTCTTATCTGATCACTGAAATACTGCTCCGCTGCTGTAATCACTTCTGAATTACTCCTAAAATTATCGCCATTTCAAACTCTTTAAGGTTTGGAAACAGAAAATAGATGGAGCAAGATCTGGTGAGTAGGGTGGAGGATCACGAAACCCCAACTGCATCAAAACATCCATCATTTTGCCAACCTTGTGAGCAGGTGCATTGTCTTGCAAAGAGAGAACATTCTGCAGCTTCCCTCTCCTTTTTTCTTTAATGCCTCCTTTAATTGGCACAGCAAGTTACATTAGTAGTCTGCGTTAACTGTTTGGCCCCTTGGAAGATGGTAATTATAACAAGTCCTGATCCTAAAATACTATGGCCATGACTTTTTGGTTTTGAATTTCTTTGTCCTTGGAAAACCTGAGTGCTGCCATTGCATGGACTATTTTGTTCGATATCATAATGGTGTAACTGTTTCTTCAACAGTAACTAGTTTCAAAATGTGGCACCAGCTCGCTGAAAATGCTGCAAAATCAACTTGAAAGTTTCTGTTCAATGCCGTTTCTCATTAGTATTCAAACATTGGGAACCCACTTGGCTGACTGCTTCTGCATACCTAGCTATTTGTGGATTATACACTTAACACGTTCCCTGGATATTTGAAGCGTCTTGGCAATTGTTTTAGCCGATATTAAGTGATCTGCCAAAATCAGGTCATGGACATGGTCAACAATTTTAGGAGTTAATGCCGTTTGAGGCCTGCCAGACCTTGAACATAGAGCATAAGAACTGCCATCACCGGATCAGACCTATGGTCCATTGAGTCCGGTGATCCGCACACGCGGAGGCCCAGTCAGGTGTACACCTGGTGTAATTTTAGTCGCCCATATCCCTCTATGCCTCTCGTAAGGAGATGTGCATCTAATTTGCTTTTAAATCCTAGAACGGTGGATTCCACAATAACCTCCTCTGGGAGAGCATTCCAGGTGTCCACCACTCGTTGCGTGAAGCAGAACTTCCTGATATTTGTCCTGGACTTGTCCCCCCTTAGCTTCAGGCCACCTTCACCTCCCTGACTTTCAGCTTTCTTCCGAGCGAGCGGAGCTGGCCCTTCAGTTCTTCCCTGTCATACTTCCGTCCGCTCACATCATTGGTTCCCACGTGGATAAGCACAGCAGTGTCCTCTCCTTCTGCGTTGTCTATGATCCTGGTGATCCTGCTAGCCACATCCTTCACTCTTGCTCCGGGCAGGCAGGTGATAAGTCTATCCTCTCTTCCTCCTGCGGTTTGGCTGTCCACATGTCGTATAATGGAGTCTCCTACGATGATCCCCCATCTTCTTTGTTCGGGGGTTACTCGAGGGTCGTAGATCCACATCCATGGTGTAGGGCTGATCTTCTCTCTCCTGAGGTACGTACCCATGCAGTCTCCCTCTTCCTCTCGATGAGTGGTCGCCCTCTATCTCCGCTTCAGTCATATCTGTAGTTGTAGTGGTGTCTCCTCCCATCCCATCTAGGCCATCTTCCTGAGTTGCTTGGGTACAGTTTTCCAGCCCTGGGACCTCTACATGTTGCTGGTGGGGTTCCTCAATGAATCTCTCTAGCTCCTTGATCTCTTCGTTGGTACTGGACTCCACTAGTCGCTTCTCCTGTTCGGATTTCCTCTTCAAAGGTGAGGAGTTCTTTTAGTTCCCCCACTGTCTCTTCTAGCAGCCGGACTTGCTGTATCAGGCTATCCAGCTCCATGCATCGACTGCATACTTATGCCCGAGTCCCCGAGGGGAGGTAGTCGTACATATTACAGCTGGTGCAGAAGACTGGAAAGCTCATTTTCTGACTTCCTTGGGCTATCATTTCCTGTTCCCCTTCTGAATTGTGTGGGCTTCTTCCTGCGAACCTTCTGTCTCTTGTCGGCTGGATTTGACCTGACTTCCTGTTTATTGTGGGTCTGCTGGTGCTGCTGTGTTGTTGTGGGTCTGCTGCTGCTGTGTTTGTTGTGCTGCATCTTCGGTCTTGATCTCCACGCTGAAAGTTTGCACACCACTTCTTCACTGTGGAGTATGATGGGCATTTGTCACTCAGTGTTTGCATCATATATTCATGGATTTTCTTGGAGTTTTCTTCTGCGGGAGTAGGGAGTAGGAATTTCATGACGGCTTGGAGTTCCACAAGTAAAAATTACACACTTTTCATTTGATATGGTTCAGTCAATGATTTGAAACATTATCAATGGCACTTTGCAAAATAAAATAACACTTTTCAGCTACAGTGTAGAGGTTGGAACGGGGATCGCGGGAGTCCTGTGGGAATCCCCCCCTAACTCACGGGACTCCCACGGGGACCCCCCTCTGGCCCACGGGGACCCCCCTCTAGCCAATGGGACTCCCACGGGGATGGAAGGATTTGGAAGCAGGGTTCACCATATAATATAAAGGACACGTCAGCCTTAGTAAAAGAGGGGGTTTATAAGTTAATTACCTGAACAGAAAACAAAAAATGGGTTCCACCAAAGAGATTCCACAAGGAAAACAGCAGCGCAAACACAAAAGAAACTGTGGAATTGATGATCCTGTCAGAAGTAATTGCTGCTTTTTATGGGGACGGGCGGGGATGGAGGTAATTCCTTGCGGGGACAGAGAGGATCCTGGTGGGGACGGAGAGGATTTTGGCGGGGATGGGTGGGATTTCTGTCCTCGTGCAACTCTCTACTACAGTTGCAAAATAACACTCAAAATTTAGGAAGTTGGTTGGGCTGAGAACTTTTCAGCACCCCCCTCGTATAAGATGAAATCTGCAAATTTTCTGGTTTCAACAGTTTGAGAGATTGCCAACCCTTCTTTGGATAGAAAGCCACAATATACAGCTAAAAAAAAAGAAAGTCATCAGCTGGCTGAGCAAGTTTTTGTTAAATTGGATTATGTATGTCTGATGTCAAATTGACAGTACTCAATTCGGGGCATCTTGTTTCTTTTCATGACTTGGGATTCTTATTTGACTTGGCGTGCTGGTTCTCTGTGATCTTATTGCTTGCCTTTATTTTGCCATGGGCTCTTTTATGGCAGGCCCTGGGGTGGGTTGTTTTTTTTTTTTTAAGGGTGGGTATTGTATTGCAAGGTGATGTGTGGATTTTGCTAGTATCGTTTTTCATGCTTTGGTTCATCCTTATTTGCTTTTTGTTTCACTGTTTATTTTTACAGACTATAAAAAAAGATTTAAAAATATAGCAGCAACTATAGTCCCTACGTGGAATGTATCCTCAACTCCCATCATACTTTCTAACCACCTAGCAATTGTGGCCTTGTTTGATAGTACCAGCACCACTAACTTAATAAGTATTTATTTGCTAGATGGGTTCTAATTTTCACAGAATTCACCTTTAGTACTTCCTGTTAGTACATTTCATACCTTCAGAGTTTTTCTTCACAGCTTCATAAAAGTAGGTCATTCTCAAGCTTATATATATAACACCTCATATCAGTGGGTTGAATGTGTGTGTGGTGGTTTTTTTTTTTTTTTTTTTTTTGGGGGGGGGGGGGGTGGTTTCCTATGCTTAGTGTGGTAGGGCTAGGGCATGGAGAGAGAAATAGAATCATGAGCTGCCCTTAACATGAGTGTGTGTTTTAATACATGCACCCACTTCAGGATAAAAAAGAATAATAAACTTTTTTAAAAGTGTAAGTTGTGAAAAACATATGATATGCTTCATTTTATTACCCTGCCTCCCCCTGTTTATTAAGTCATGGTAGAGGTTTCTACTGCGGCCCTGAACGCTAAATGCTCTGACGCTTCTCCAACGCTCATAGAATTCCTATGAGTGTCGGAGCATTTAGTGCCCTGGGCTACAGTAGAAAGCTAAAATATGGGTTTAAGATGATTTGATTCTGAGTATTCTTGTATGTTGGTGGCATTTTAAGAATATGCATCAAAAAATGTTAAATAAAATCTCATGTAAGATTGTGTTCCTTATTGTAATGTTTCCATTGTGTTCCATTGTAATCTTTCTTGCAAAATCTTTAAACATCCCCCCCTTTACTAAACCGTGATAGCGGTTATTAGCACCGGGAGCAGCACTGAATGCTCCACGGTGCTCCCGACACGCTTTTTAGCAGATCATTTTGGTTATACTAACTTTTGCTCTTTTATATTCTGATGCATAGGTCTCCTGGAATTATCTTTGGGAGAGTTCAAGAAAGTTTTCCTGAATAAGACGATACCGACAGAAGCTGTTCTGCAGGGCATCGGTAGCAACGTGGCCTTTCTGATCTTCCAGCTGCATACCCATCACTTAAATGCAACACTCTCATTCAATAAGGTTTGTTTTATCAGGCAAGATTGTATGTGATTAGCACCCATACAAATGGGAATGAGGCAGATGCATAATGCCTCTGTAGAGGTGTGTAGGTGGGACCAATACTCAGTGATTTAAATGGGCCAGAGAGACTCTGGCCCACTTCAGTCACCTATTGGCAGCTAACCACCAATAATCAAGTTTCAAGTTTATTGAGTTTTAATATACCGACCATCAGCAAGTATCTGGCCGGTTTACAATAAAAATTTAAAAAGATAAATAATTTAAAAAAATAATGAAAGTGCACACCAAGGACAAACTGGACAGACATGAAAGTGAGGGAAAAAGGGAGAAGGGGGGGGGAGAGTTACATGTTAAAAGAAGAAGGGAGAGAGAGGGGAGAGGGTAAAACATGTGGGGCGGGATCGCTTTATAAAAGCGGTTTGTTGAATAAGGAAAGAAAAAAAATAGAAAAGAATGAGAAGAGAGAGAAAAAAAATAAAATAAAAATAGTTGAATAAAATATATAAAACACGTAAAAAAAGGTGTCTCTAAATACAGGAGAAGGCGTCGCTAAATAAAAAAGTCTTCAGGCTTATCTTGAATTTATCAAGTTGTTGTTCGAATCGGAGTTGCTGTGGCAGAGCATTCCACAGAGTTGGAGCTACTACTAAGCTGGGCAGTGCTGCTGAATATTGGTTCCGACTAGCCCCAGAAAAATGGTCCGGATAGGGGCTGCTGAGATGCTTTGGTTTATGCGGGCACCAGCGATTATTCAGGCTCAAAGTTGTACTAAATTCACATCCTATGCGGGTCCCGGCTGAATATTGGGACCTGCATAAGATAAGTGTGGTGTTACTAAAACTCCTCCACCTGGACCTACCTAAATACCTGGTGGCCCACTAGTGGAAGGGGGCGGGTTTGTTGGGGGCAGGAGTGCGACTCCCCTAGCCTTCAAAATGGCTGCTGCAACCTCTCGTGGTATTTCAGTCTGCCAACTGGGTAAGTCCTCTAATTGCATAAATGCTCACATAAGTCTTAACTCTATGCAGGTACACTACCCCCCCCCTTGCCCCCTTTATTAAGCCATGGTAGAGATTTCTACCATGGCCCGGCATACTAAATGCTCTGACACTGTATGGCGGACATGGTATGGCTTTTCAATAATAGTGATATGAGAAGACTATAGGTGATAGTTAGTGTGATATATGTAATAATAATAATAATAATAATAACAGTTTATATACCGCAGTACCGTGAAGTTCTGTGCGGTTTACATAAGAACATAAGAAGTTGCCTCCGCTGGGTCAGACCAGAGTGTGACTGATGTGGACGGCTCATTTTCAGCGTGGACATTGTTTGCTTTTAATAAGTATTCTTTTGAAGATTTGTTGGAGAATGGCGATGCAATGTTAATATAATAGTTTGACCACTTAATTTAAGAAACTGATTATATTCAGCATATCCTACAATTGTGTGGAGTATGTGGTGCAGTGGTTAGAACTACAGCCTCTGCACCCTGAGGTTGTGGGTTCAAATCCTGCACTGCTCCTTGTGTCCTTGGGCAAGTCACTTAATCCCCATTGCTCCAGGTACATTAGATAAGAGTGGGAGCTTGCCAGGGAAGTTAAGGAATAATGCTTGAATACCTGAATAGTTTGTAATCCGCATAGAATTGTAGGATATGTGGAATATAATTTTTTTTTTTTTGAGTTGAGTACACTTTTCCCTCGATATTCGCAGGGATTAGGGGCAGAGCTGGCCATCGAATATTTTTTAAAAATGCAAATAATATTCAAGCCGGTTCTGACTCCCCCCCCCCCCTGCCTTCCCCCGGAATCCTGGACCTTAACTTAAGCCCTCTGAGAGTCCTCGGAACCGTACCTGGTGGTCTAGCGGGCTTTCGGGGCAGGAGCGATCTTCCTACACTCCTGCCTCATGCAGATCACTCATAGGAAATGGCTGCCGTGAGCTCCCGTCGTAATCTCGAGAGACTATGGGAGCTCACGGCAGCCATTTCCTATGAGTGATCTGCACGAGGCAGGAGCATAGGAAGATTGCTCCTGCCCTGAAAGCCCACTAGACCACCAGGTAAGGTTCCAGGGAGTCTGAGGGCTTAAAAATAGTCCAAAAAATTAAAATTGATTAAAAAAAAAAATAGCAAATACCCAAATCCGTGGATATTGAAACCGCAAATTCAGAGGGAGAAGTGTAGTTTTAAATGCAGAACTGAGAAATTCTGTTTGCAAATGAATGGGAACTGCTGCACATGCTGAGAAATTATACAATTTTCAGTACTTTTTGAGGGGGATCAGTGGATCAGGATAATATAGCTTCTATGTACAAGTGATGAAATGCTGTTGTCTTAGAACACCTGTTAAAGGTAAGCAGCTTTACTTAAACTTCTCATTTGATGTTTGTTTCACATTGCTTCTTTGTGTCTCTTCCAATGATTTTTAGATTCCTGGTAAAGACAGTTCAGCTACTGGAACAGACGTAGGTTTACTGTCAGTTCTTCGACTTGACCAGACTATTAACACATGGTACCTTCAGTCGACAAATGGCAGTCCACTCTGGGCCTCAGCTGTCATTATTCCATATGAAGAGAGAGGTAAAAGCTTGGGAAGTATTTGCATGCTTTGTTTCTAAAACATTTTTTCCCCCAAAGAGAAGTGTATTTAATAGTTGACCATGCCAAAGCGCCATTATTCATTGAGAACTGTTGGAGTTCTGTTGCTCTCCTGCTGTCCAATCTTTATGGTCCAGTGTACTGCTCCTGAAGAAGGGGTTTGCGAACCACCATAACGGAGCTCTGTAGAGCCGAATACTCGGCACAGACTTCAGAATCATTTTTTCCATCATTCACTTTGGACGCTAGTTACTGGAGATAAGTACTCTTATATCTAAAAACTGATATCTTGTGACATCTCATTTTGGACATTGACACTTAGACCCGCATTGGCGAGCTTCCACTATTTGTGGGGATAGGATCTCCTTTTGATCAATTTTTTTAATATTTTGAGAAGTTTGCGTTATACCACAGAGTAAGGTTCACTTTTGATTGGGAGCACTTGTGTTAACCTCATTTACACCACTTCATTATATAAATAATTTAGGTCCAGGGATGTATTATGCTTAATTTACCCTGCTGGGTTTTCAAGCTTACAATTCACTTAAAAATCTTTTGAGCTATATATTACTGAGGACTAACCAATTACTTATTGATGTGCTGATATGAAGTTACCCACATGATTACATAATACTATCTCCCTCTCTTTGTGAACCTCCCTGTGAGATGAAAAAGAATTCCTTTTGATTTTTTTTCATTAGTAGATGTGTCAAGTTCTTACCAGTTGAAACTACTATATTTTTTTATCAGGAGAATTTAATTGGAGAAGGAATTGCTGGTCAGAAATCTGAATCGCATCAAATTTTACCATTTCTAGAATGTACACAATACATGTTGTATTTAAAAAGCAATTAGGAAGCTTGGGTTACAAATTTGTCAAATAATTGTGTTTTTAATAGTTTTCTAAAAAATATAATAGGATGAGACTCCTGGTATGATTTTGCCAAACCAGGCGTTCATTTTGGCTGCCTGGAAAGAGAGTTCTCTCGAGAAATCTCTTCAAATGACATAATTTGACAGTAGGATATGTGAATAACTGGACTCTACGTATGGGCTTACTGGAGTGATTTAAAGAGAAATGGGAAAAAAAAATAACCTGGGGACATACCGAAGATTGATTTGAAGCAAATACATGCTTTTTTTTTTTTTTCCTTCTTTGCAGACCCCATCCCTGGAGGCTGCAACTTGGAGTTTAATCTGGAAATTGATCCCAATATTTATTTACAGTATAATTTGTATGAAACCACTATTAAATTTGCTCCAGCCAATTTAGGATATGCCAGGTAGGTAAAAATGTTATGGGTGTGCTTGGTTTTTTGTGTTTTTTTTTTAATGAGTGTAAATAGAATTGTTGAATGAATAGTGCACGTCTACTTTGCATTAAGATTCAGCATCTGAGTTTATAGTTTAATGCCTTTTAAACTATAATGCAAAAATACTGGGAGTTTTTAAAGGTTTGGCATAACAGATTAAAGTGTAGGATAGTAGCCGTGTTTGTTTAGCAAACTGGGAAAATCCATATTTGGTTATTATGAACTGGCAAGTTGTCTGTTGTGTGCTGAAGATATCTTAATCTCGTGACTTTTTGATTTGTGAACAACATGGGGGTTTTCACTCAGCAATAATGTTTCCAGCCTAGTTAAACCCCCCCTTTTACAAAACCCTAGCATGGTTTTTAGCATCGGCCATGGTGGTAATGGCTCAGACGCTCATAGGAATTCTATGAGCATTGGAGCTGTTACCACCGTGGCCAGAACTAAAAACTGCGCTACGGTTTTGTAAAAGTGGGGGTAGAACAGAATGAGAATTTGACTGTCTTCTCATGCTTTATCACAAAATGTTTGGCGATTAAACTATGGTGAAAGGAATTTTGTGTCTCAAATTACTCTTCAAACCATGTTAATGTGTTAATTTAAAAACCAACAACAAAATTTATATTGGCAAATCATTGCTACCCCCCTCCCCCACACACACACATCATGCCCCAGCAGAGCCCAGGCCTCTCACTGGTGCGAAATTTTTGTGTTTGTGTGTTGACAGTTGTTTAGATAATAGCTTTAAGTAGAATTCATTTTTTGGATTGGGAATTGGGATTGGGAATACTTTTTGATTCTTCTCTTACTTTTAAGGATCAAATAAACTCTGGTTAAGAAATGTTTTTTCAGCTTACAAATGTTGAGGAAGGTCAAATCTCTTTTCCATCAACATCATTTTTCTGTTTTGGTCCAATCTGTTGTATTATCCCGGATAGATTATTGTAACGCCATTTATCTTGTCATCACTAAGAACTGCCTTAGTGATGACAAGACTACAATTGTCTTCAAAGACTACAATTGATTCAGAATACCACCGCGGAGTTGATCTATGGAAAGAGCAAAGTCGACCATGTTGACTCCTTTGCTTTTCTCTCTCCATTGGCTCTTGGTTTATTTTAGAATTCAGTTTAAGTGTTTATGTATTTTTGTTAAGATTTTACATGGTATCTTTGCTCCTCTTGTTCCTCTGCTATGGAATGTTTATAGATTTTCATATGCGAGAGGCATTCATCGATTTAAACTTTCTCTTCCTTCTAGGAAAGGAATTCAAGGAATTAAGAATTTTAGCAGCTCTCTGGCGTTTAAATTTCCCCAACTATGGAATGAACTTCCCCTAATTTTGAGGTGTTCCAGTTCCTTCCAACTCTTCCATAAACTTCTAAACTTTTTTATTCCCTAAACATTTTGAAAACTAACTACAGTGGTGCCTCACACAACGAACTTAATTCGTTCCAGGAGCAAGTTTGTTATGCGAAAAGTTCGTTATGTGAAACGCGTTTTCCCATAACAATACATGTTAAAAAAAATAATTCGTTCTGCAGCATAAAATATGCTAAGATGACATAAAAAAAGATAAATTTGTCAAAATGGTGAAAATGGTGGTCTTGCTGAGGCCAAACTCTTTGACGAGGTCACACTGTTTTACCCCACATTCACTCCTTCTAATTATTTCCCGTTTCATTTCAACAGAAATCACCTTCCTGCTTTTTTTAGAAGCCATGATATACAGTATATAAAAAATATTGAGTTTATCTTAAAAGGACGACTGTATACAGTGAGAGAGGGCAGAGTCTCAGCGGCAAAAACTGGGACTTAACTTTTCTTTTTTTTTTTTTTCTAGCATCGGGGAAGCGGCGAGAGTAGCTCCGCCCCCCCCCAACGCATCAGCAGTAGGCGCCGGGCCCCTCCATAAAAGGAGGCGAGCCGACGGTCCGCCACTGCACAGGGAGCCAGGCGAAGGGCTGTGAGAAAGGGCAGTTAAGCGCAGTGAGTAACGCAGCTCGGGCGACTTCGTTGTGTGAAACGAAGTTCGTTGTATGAATCAAGACATGAAGTTCGTTGTGTGCAGCGTTCGCTGTGTGAGGCGTTCGTTATGCGAGGCACCACTGTAACTCTTGTATTCAGTTTACTTTATTTTTTAAATTTAATTTAATTGTTAACCGTGTCGAGCACCCATCCACACAGCATGAGTCTTCCCGCCCCAGCAGCCGCACAGCCAAGGAGGCCCTGCAGCACCACTCTGGTCTCCACACCCACAGTGGACCGACAGCAACCCCCCTCCGCTGCTCCTCACCGACGCCTTTTCTCCCCCCCGTCCCTGACTCTGCACACAAACACAGACGCCTACCTGACACCAACCGCGCTGCGCCCAGTATACTACTATCCCGCCAAGCTATTCTACTGACGGCAGCTAGTTCAGGAGTCAGCTGGAGGGAAGGGAAGGTCAGGACCGCTGGAGGAACTAAATAAGGTAACGGGTTGGGTATTCGCTCCATAAGACGCACCCTTATTTCCACCCACTTTTTGGGGGAGGAAAAGTGCGTCTTATGGAGCAAAAAATACAGCATTTCTTGTAGCTTGAATGATTTTTCTCAAACTAATTACAATATGAAAATGGGCAAAATAACCTCTTCATACAGTATCACAGTAGTTCCTCCTAAATAGTAGTAAATTTATGCTAGCTTGCTCCGGGTGTATTATGGTGAGCTACCATTGCCCATTCCTGAGAACTTTTATATTTCTTGGGCCTTCAAATGTAACCTGGAACTTGGTGCAGGATCTGAGTCTACCTGTTACTGTGGCCTCTGGAGGGGGCTGTACAGGTATCCCTGCCACACTAATTCACTCTTACTTGTTTTTCTCCTTTTCCTCCATCTGTTGTTGCCCAGGGGCTGAAGGATGTTTCCTTCAGCAGTTTCTGCCATGGTAACTATTCCCCTCCCTCTCTCTGATCTGCCTACACTGTGTTCCTGGCATGTCCAGAGCTCAACTAGCTTGGAGAAATGGGGGATTATACAGCCTGCAAGCAAATAAATCTCGAGCAAATAAATCTTCAGGACCGTATTCTGGTTCTTTATAGAGGCTCTTTATCTGAAAAGTACCGGTTTCCCTCAGGCATTTTAGATTCCTGGTAAAGACAGTTCAGCTACTGGAATAGACGCGGGTTTACTCTCAGATCTTCAACCTGAGCAGACTATTAACACATGGTACCTTCAGTTGACAAATGGCAGTCCACTCTGGGCCTCAGCTATCATTATTCCATAGGGGGAGAGAGATAAAAGCTTGGTAGCATTTGCATGCTTTGTTTCTAAAATATTTCCCCCCCAAAGAGATGTGCATTGGTAGTTGAAACTACTATATTTTTTTATCAGGAGAATTTAAATGTGTGGCCCAGGGCAGCATGAACTGTGTTAGAAGAGAGTGTGCTTCTAAGCAAAGCAAGGCTACGTGGCTTTCACTAGTTCTCAAGCTTAAGGTCATAAGTTCTGTTTGCTTTATCAGAAGCTGCTGATTGCAGCTTTATTAGTGTTTCTCTTTCATTCCATGTCCAGAGAGCCAGTTATACACTTCGTGCCACAGTCGGATCATTGTATTATAATTTTAAAAAAGCAACCGGAGCAGTGATATGCAAATACATTCCCTAGCACCCAGATAAAAATGCTACCATCTTATGAAATCAGACGTATAGGTTCTCCTCATCTGTTTTTACCCAGTTTGTGATGTTAATAGCTGGGGCTGCTCTATTTTGCTGTCTCTTATTCTGCTGGAATATAAATGCTTTGTTCAAGCACCAAGGCTTAAACCCAATACCACTTTTAAAAACCCTCTTGAGCAAGTTTTATCAGACTTTCTAAAAGTCTTAGCTATAATATGCACCCTATAGTAAAACAAACAACAACAAAACTAGACAGTGTCATGTATTCTGTTAAGGAATAATAATTTTGGTGCTATTGTTATGTGCACCAAATGAGTCCAGGACTTGTGGAACTGTGCACATCTATCAGCAGGTGGCAATAGAGGATGGAATTGTGCTGTCTTGATAGAACCCTGTGAAGTTCCTGGTTTGGATTTTATGTTGAAATTCTGAACTGATTGGTGATTTTATTTATTTATTTTTTTATTTTAAATTGGAAGTTATGGGATTAAGGCAAGTGAATTTTTGTGGCAAAGGGCTGCTGATTATTGCAGTACAATTTGTCTTTCAGGGATATACTTGGGTGGTGCAAAATGCAGCGGTCCATCTTCTAAAAACCTCAACATTTGGGACCAGGTTACCCCTGTGCTGACTGCAGCGCACTGGCTACCCATAAATAAACGCTGCATGTTCAAATAACCTTGGCCTACAAATTCTTCCATAATAGGATCCCGTGGTACTTGCAAGACAAGCTACAAACATACATGCCTAATCGCCCTCTTAAGATCACAAGGAGAAAAATTATTGACAGTCCTACCGAGCCACTCGCACTTATATGAAAAAGCCCACAGAAGCTCATACTCATTCCCAAACTCTGGAACCAAATACCTCAATTGATCTGCTCACTCGAGTCACTACTAACTTCAGAAAGGCAGTGAAAACCTATCTGTTTACCTAAGAGCTTAGATTCAGAATATGTAGTGCCATAAATAGGTACGGGAGTTCTGGTAGGACTGTCATCTTTAAAGCTGCATCCATCCCACTTAAGAAAGCTTTAAGCCCTCCCATCTATCAAAATCCACTAGGAGTTCATTAACCATGTCCTGGCATGGCTTTGTAAAAGGGGCCCATTTTCTCATTTAGAATTGTTGAAAGTTAGTTTCTTATGGTTTGCTTGAAATACTAATATTTTATTTTTTAATTAAATTTTGGCGAATATTCAGTTTATAAAGAAGTTCTTTAATCCCTGTTAATAGTATTCACTTTGAGCTTTTCTTATAGAGCAGTTGTTATAAGGGGCTCAAGTAGAGGGCATTTAAAATGTGATCTGGGATTTCAGATGTTGGTGCCGTGCAAAATGGAAGAGACTATTTAATGTGAGCAACTGCAAAGTGATGCATATGAGAGAGAAGAACCTGAACTATAGCTCCGTGATGCAGGGTCCATATTAGGAGTCACCACCCAGGTAAAGGACGCAGATGTCATCGTTGAGGATATGTCAAACCCCTCAGCTCAGTATGCAGCGGTGGCTAAGAAAGCAAATAGAATGAAAAGAATGGAAAACCAAGATGAATGTTATATTGCCCTTGTATCGCTCCATGGTACAGCCACAGCTTGAATGGTGATGGGACAAAAGTGCGCGGGACTTCAGCGCGCTGACATTGCAGCGCAGACAATTCGGCGCAAGACCCCAGCGCACCGCCGAAAAAATTACTTTTATAGAGCTTCGATGGGGGGGGAGGTGCAACCCCCCCACATTATAGAGAAAACTTTTTGCTAAAAAATCAGGGAAAAAGTTAAGTTTACTCTATAATGGAGGGTTCCAACCCCCCCAACGGCAGAGCAAAGAGTATGAAATAAACTGGGGGGGGGGTTCCCCACTCACACCCCGCATCAGAGCTCTTTAAAAGTAACTTTTTAGGCGGCGCACTGAGGTCTTGCGCCGAATTGTCTGCGCTGCAATGTCAGCGTGCTGAAGTCTCCGCGAACGAATGACTATGAACCGCTTGAATGCTTTGTGCAATTATGGTCACTGCAGTTCAAAAAAGATATAGCAGAATTAGAAGAGGTACAGAGAAGGGTGACAAAAATGATGATAAAAGGGATGAGACAACTTCCCTATGAGGAAAGGCTAAAATGGTTAGAGCTCTTTAACCTGGAGAAGAGACAGCTCAGGGGAGATATGATAAGAGGTCTATAAAATACTGGGTGGAGTGGAAAGGGTAGATTTGAATTGCTTGGATTAGGGGGCATGCAATGAAGTGGTAGATGTAAAACAAACTGGAGAAAATATTTCTTCGCTCAACATATAATGAAACTCTGGAATTTAAGAACACGAGAATAGCCTTACTGGGTCAGACCAATGGTCCATCAAGCCCAGTAGCCTATTCTCATGGTGACCCATCCAGGTCACTAGTACCTGGCTAAAACCCAAGGTGCAGCAATATTCCATGTTGCCAGAGAATGTAGTAAAAGCAGTTAGCAGGGTTTAAAAAAGGTTTGAATAACTATCCTAAAAGAATAGTCCATAAGCCATTATTAAGATGGACTTGGGGGAATCCACTGCTTATTCCTAGTATAAGCAGCATAAAATCTATTATACTCTTTGGGATCCAGCTAGGTACTTGTGACCTGGTTAGCCACTGTTGGAAACAGGATACTGGGCTTGATAGACCTTCAGACTGTCCCAGTATGGCAACTCTTATGTTCTTATGTTAAGCTTTTTATTTCTGGTTCTAATAATAAGGTTGGCTTTTCTTACTTCCTTCAAACCTTTGACTTGTATTGCAGGTGGTCAGAATTTTTGTGCTGGTATAAAGTGGCATCTGTCTTGGTTACCTTAGTTTTGATTTCCATGTACTGGTTATGTCCAAATTATTGGGATATATAGTGCTCTAATCGGGAGCATAGCCAGGTTTTTATGTCAGGGGAAGCAGTCATTTATAAAATATGCATCAGTGTAAAGCTGAAGGGCTGGTCTGCGTAGGCATTATTTTATCCAAAATCTATTTGGGGAGCTGCTGCTCCTTTTCAACTCTCACCTAGCTACACTTCCGACTCAGTCCATGATTAGTTTAGCAGCTCAGTATGTGGGTTGAAGAAAAAAATATGTTCTCGGTTAGTGCTGCCCGATTCAGGAAAAAAAATTTGATTTGATTCAGCCTATTGAATCGATTTTTCAATTCGATTTTCTTGCCCAATTGGGTGTTTGTTTGTTGTTTTTTTCCAAAACATCCTGGTGGTTTTATTTTATAGCCTCTTTACCCCCTTTGCCCTCTCCTACCCACTCTGGTGCTGTGGTGTAAACAAAAAAGACTTTTCCTCTCTCTGTTAAATCCTAGCTCACGTTCATGGTCTAACACCAGCTCTGGCAGGATACACATTTCAAATCTGACATATTTTAATCACAAAACAGAAAATAAAATTACTTTTTCTATCTTTTGTTGTCTGGTCATTATTCAAATCATATTGGTTCCTGGCTCTGGTTGTCTTCTGATAACTTGCTTGCCAGGGTCTCCTTCTTTCTTCTTTCTCTGTGCTAACAGTCTATCTTCCATCTCTGTCCTCCCCTTCCATTTCCCTTCCCTCCCCCAGAGGTCTGGCATCTTTCCTTTTTTTCATCTCCATCATCCCGCAGCTGCAGCGCTGGACCCCACCATCACCAGATCCACTATCTCTCCCTCCTTCCCTACCACCCCAGGGTCCACCATCTCTCCCTTTCTCTTCCCAACTACCCTCATATCCAGTATTTTTATCCCCCCTTCTTTACCTCCCGTACTTTATTATGCAGACCTAACTAATCCATTTGGTTTTTAAATGAAACCTCAAGAAGTTTCAAAACATATTGCTGACAGTTTCCCACAAAGCATGAATTTACCAAAAGACAATTTCCCAAAGCACAAGCCTGGAGGAAACCCCTTAACAAGCAAACTAAAATAATTCAGTCTATTATAGGTCGCAGATCAGGGGGGCCCAAGGATCTTGTACGCACTCCAAATTCAAAATCACAATCACAGTAAAGAGCTGGCTATAATTTTAGTTTACAAAATGTATTTCTCCCTTCCAGATGCTACATGAAAACTGTTTCCGATGATCTTCCATAGCACTGAAACTTGATTCGCTCTCTCCCCCCCAAAAAAAAATACATTGTAGCTAAAAATATTCCCCAACTCTATCAGAATTCCCAAAATAAATTGGTCAAGAAAAAGAAAACCAAGTGGAATGAAAGCCGAGAAGAGCAAGAAGTCAACCCAGAAGACGGGCGATCGTTGGAATGTTTGAAAAGACTTTGCTCCCATTACCATGTGTGTTTTCTTTGAGTGCAGGACCTCTTGCCCCCCAAAGGGATACAGAGAAGTGCAATAACCCGACACCCGTGATCGAAAACCGCCGACGGCTGCTACCGCCGCTGCTGCTCTAAAAGCTCCTGTTTAGCCAGTGGCAGGGGAGGGGGAGGTCCTTAGTGCACCTTCTGTCGGTGGACAGCACATGGTTTGGATGACAGGAGCTCGCACAAACCCCAGGACAACAGCTGATTCATTCATTGGAGCCGACAGAGAGGCACCAGCAATGCTCTAGTTTCGGCGACTCTGCATACTTCAACCAAACCCCTACCCTACCCCTGCGCCCCCTAAAGCAGCAGCGGCAGTGGACAGTCAGCAAGAGGAAGCACTGCCGCTCCTGCTTTAGAAGTCCTGAAGGCACAGGGAGGAGGGTTGGGCCCCGAATCGGCGAGGCTGATTTATTTTTTTTAATATGAATTGATTCGATTCACCCGAAGTGAATTGGTGAATCGATTTAAATTGGAAATCGAGTAGCACTACCGGTTAGTGTTCAGGAAATCTGTTTTGGGTACTGAGGCTTAAGGGGAGTGAGGCGATTTTCCAACAAATCACCAATGTCTGTTTTATCATTCCCTCTGTGAGAAATTCCTTAACCTCAATTTGTCCTGTTTGTGTGTTTTGATTAAATGCAGGGATTGCCTGTCACATGTTTGATGTACAGCACTGCGTACGTTTGACAGTGCTATAGAAATGATAAGAGGTAGTAGTGTTTAAAATGTGTTAATTTTCATAAGGGCCCTTTTACTAAAACTTGGCACATGCTAAGCTTTTAATAGAAGTAGGCACCATAGTCTTCTGGAGAGTAGATTGCCTGTTTATCTATTTACATAGCTTTATATCCCGTTCTCCCCAACGAGCCCAGAATTGGTTACAGGTTAACAGACATAGAATACAGGCAAGACAGGTTACGGTTTATATATTTACAGCAATATGTTTATCTGAATTTGTCTAGACAGAGGATCTAGTTCTACTATACATTTATTCTTGATTGTTGTTTAAGGGAACATTGCCCTAGGCAGGGGATTGGGTGAAAAGGTACGTTTTTATTGCTTTCCTAAAGTTCAAGAGTCCTTCGGTGGATCTGATTTGTGGGCGTAGTTGATTCCAATAGCTTGGAGTAGGATTGATTTCTGGCATTTTGTGGAAGGAGAGCACGGCCATAAAAGGTTTGTGTGCATAGGCGTATTTTCCTCCTGGGAGCGGAGTGGCCTGTTGGCACGTATTGAGGTAGTTTGGATGATATGTAATCTGATGCCATGTTGTGCAAGGACTCGTATGCCGTCTGTTTACCTTTATATTATACATATTATTACAAGTAATTGGGTTTATTTTAATTTGTGATGTGAACAGTTCTGATACCTGTCACCTTAGAAACCTCCTTCACCTGCTCCTGAGTTCACCTGTGGACAAATGCCCAAGGTCTCTGCCAGAGAAGTTCCTTTCTATGGCATTGTACCAGGCCAGACATTTGCATTTATTCCCTATTTTGTTCAGAAATGGTATTGAGCTACATGTTGGAATGTTTATCGAAGAACCACTAAATAATAAGGCTCAGTATTACCCAGCTGTATATTCTGTACACAGAGGATAGGAATCTACACCTATACATCCGTGAAATGTTCTGATTTTTAGCAGGGGGGTCAGCTGTAATTGAAAACCATAATCCTTTATATCTCTGGTCTTCTAGAGGAGCCAGTCCTCCCTTGTGCGATGTCAAGACGAGTCAGGATAGCAGGTGGCGACTTCAGTATGACATCTATCAGCATTTCTTACCAGAGAGTGACTTTAGGGAAACTGTGCTGCTGAGCCACCTGCAGAACATGAGTACAGCGCAGCTGGTGAAAACACATGGCGTTCAGGTAAAAGCTGAAAACTTAAGTGCAAATGATACAAGATAGTAGTACTTAACACTTTTTTTTTTTTTTTTTTACAGAGTATACGTTTTTTGAGTGTGGTTTTGTTTTTTCACTTTCACAGAGGCCTTTATATTCCTACATGATTAGCCTTTGAAAACACAATCAAAACTGAAGTGAACCCTCACACAGACAAGGAAAAATTGCAAATTTCATTACAGCACTAAAAAATAATAGTTTTAATTCCCTTCAGCATCATTATAACCCCAAACACCAACATACTTATGATTTTTGTCTTTTAACCTTTTCCTATCGTAATAAATTTTATCCCAGGACAAGCAGGCAGCATATTCTTTACGCATGGGTGACGTCACCGACGGAGCCCACGGTACGGACCTTTTTACTAGAAAGTTCTAGTTGGCCGCACCGCGCGTGCGCGAGTGCCTTCCCGCCCGACGGAGGAGAGCGTGGTCCCCAGTTTCTTCGTTTCCGCGGAGCGAAGAAGACGTGCGTTTTTCAACTCCGATTGAAATCCTCTTTTGCCTTCCCGCTCGCGTTCTTTTTTCGTTTTATTTACCTTCGGGTTCTTTTTTATTTCATTTCCAAAAAAAAAAAAAAAAAATTATTTTCTTTTTGTTTCGTTTTTTGTTTTTGCCCCGGCGGGGCCTGTTGTCACGATCCAGGCCTCGGGGTTTGATTTTGCGGAGGCCGTGTTCACATTCATGCCCCCGCAGCCCGGTTTTAAGAAGTGCCAGCGGTGTGCACGCCCGATCTCCCTCACTGACCCACACAATTGGTGTTTACAGTGTTTGGGACCGGAGCATCGGGCGGACTCGTGCACCCGCTGTGCCACTCTTAAAAAACGCACTTTGAAGAATCGCCAAATCCAGCAAAGTCTGCTGTTCGGCACCGGCCCGACTATGGACTCGACTTCTTCAACTGCGGCACCATCGAAGTCGGCACCGACCACCTCGACACCGCCTGACATTACATCGGCGCCACCGGCGCCAGGTAAGCCGGCTAAGAAGCCTTCCACCCTTGAGCGCCCTCCCACCTCGGTGGCGACACCGGCTCTTTCGGCTCCACGCCGAACTAAAAAGCGCTCCGCTCCGATATCGGTGAGTGCCTCGTCATCGGCCGCCTCATCGCCGGAGCGTAGAGCGGCACCCATGGAACCAAAGCAGAAAAAAGTGGTTCCGGTGCCAACCCTGGATGACCGCATTGCGGCCATCCTCCAGGATAAGTTGCAGGAACAACTCCAAAAGCAACTTAAACAGCTCTTGCCCTCTATCCTGGCACCGCTGCTTTCGGTACCAGACCGGCCCGAGCCCCACACCGTCCAACCGGTATCCACGCCATCGGTACCTATGGACCCCTCCATGCCCATTCTCTCGGCACCGCATATCCATGCCCATGCCGAGACCGTAGCTCTGACGACATCCGATCCTCCTCGGGACCGAGCGGAACACCGGTCTTCCCGCGAACCTGACCGGCACCGTTCTTCCCGGGACCGAGACAGACACAGGTCTTCATCCCCCGGTACCGTCTCGGTACGCTCAGGCAAGTCTCGGTCTAAAGCTCATCATACCGAACCTTCCACTCCAGTCTCTCGGCACGCACACACCGATGTCAGAGACCCGGACCTCTGGGAGGAATCTCCCCTCGGTACCGAGGAGGATGCATCGTCGTCGGACGAAGAGCCCTCGGCCCCCGATACCACATCTAAACCTGAGCAATCTTCTTTTTCAAAATTCCTCAGGGAGTTATCAGGAGCCTTATCTTTGCCTCTGGAATCCGATTCCAAGAAGTCACAAGCTTTCCTGGAGGCATTAGATTTCGATCAACCTCCTAAGGAGTTCCTGAAGTTACCCGTGCATGACATCCTGCGGGAAACTTTTTATAAAAATTGGGAAAATCCATTAACTGTCCCTGGGGCACCCCGTAAACTGGATAGCCTTTACAGGGTTATCCCAATCCCGGGATTTGATAAACCCCAGCTGCCCCATGAATCTCTCCTGGTTGAGTCCACTTTAAAAAAGACTCAAGGCTCCAGTGTATATGCCTCTACCCCTCCTGGCAGGGAGGGCAAAACTATGGACAAGTTTGGCAAGCGGCTCTACCAGAA
Organism: Geotrypetes seraphini; assembly: GCF_902459505.1. Taxonomy (NCBI): domain Eukaryota; kingdom Metazoa; phylum Chordata; class Amphibia; order Gymnophiona; family Dermophiidae; genus Geotrypetes; species Geotrypetes seraphini. The sequence continues at coordinate 76,026,044 of NC_047090.1, read as the reverse complement.
TGCCATGCTTGCCAACAGGGCAAACAATTACTCTTTCCATTTTTCATTCTACCTGAAACATCTGGTAATGCAACTCTCCGCCATGCAAAAGTACATGCCGGAGCACAAGGTTCCACTATTCCAGCAGCACATCTCCAGCCTGCTTCAACTTAGAAAATTTATGGTGCGCTCCATCTATGACTCCTTTGAGCTCACCTCTCGTGCATCTGCCATCGCTGTGGCCATGCGCCGCCTGGCCTGGCTCAGGGTCTCTGATCTGGATGTCAACCATCAGGACCGACTAGCCAACGCCCCATGTATGGGAGACGAATTGTTCGGAGAGTCTCTGGATACCACCACACAAAAACTCTCCGCCCATGAGACCAGATGGGATACTCTCATTAAACCAAAGAAGAAGGCCCCTCCTGCTCGGCCTTACAAACCACAGTCTTCATACCAGCGCAGGTTCTCCGCTAGGCCGCTTAACCCGCCTTCACAGCAACCTAGGCGGGCTCGCCAACAACACCACAACCAGGCTCGTGCACAGTCTAATCAACCTGCCAAGCCTCTTCCTCCTGCCAAACCTTCTCAGCCCTTTTGACTCCTCTCTCCAGGGCTTAGCCAGTCTTCCACCCTCATTGCCTCTCCCTCAACCAATCGGAGGCAGGCTCCACATTTTTCTCAGCCGTTGGGAGGTCATCACATCGGACCAGTGGGTCCTCAACATCATCCGCCACGGCTACTCTCTCAACTTCCAGACTCTTCCACCAGACAATCCTCCCGTAGAGTCTGCTTCTCTTTCAACTCAAACCCCCCTCCTCCTGAGGGAGGTCCAATCCCTCCTTCTCCTCAATGCCATCGAAGAAGTACCTCTGGAACAAAGGGGCCGGGGATTCTACTCCCGTTACTTTCTGGTTCCAAAAAAGACAGGAGACCTACGTCCCATTCTCGATCTCAGGGACCTCAACAAATGTCTTGTCAAGGAGAGGTTCAGAATGCTCTCCCTTGCCACGCTTTACCCTCATCTCTCTCAGAACGACTGGCTATGTTCCCTGGACCTCAAAGAGGCCTACACTCACATACCAATCAATCCAGCTTCACGTCGCTACCTAAGATTCCAGGTGCACCATCGCCATTATCAGTACAAAGTGCTACCTTTTGGCCTCGCTTCATCACCCAGGGTGTTCACCAAATGCCTCATTGTGGCGGCGGCCTTCCTCAGGTCTCACAACCTCCAGGTGTTTCCCTACTTGGACGATTGGTTGGTGAAAGCACCTACGTCTCCGCTTGTGCTACAAGCCACTCATCATACCATCTCTCTCCTCCACCTCCTGGGGTTCGAGATCAACTACCCCAAGTCGCATCTGCTTCCCACGCAGCGCCTTCAGTTCATTGGAGCAGTTCTCGACACCACACTGATGAGGGCGTTTCTCCCCTCCGACCGTCAGCGGAACCTGCTCCGCCTGTGTCGTCAGGTGCTCCTTCATCACTCCATCTCTGCCAGACAGATGATGGTCCTCCTGGGCCACATGGCCTCGACGGTGCATGTGTTTCCCCTGGCACGACTCCACCTCAGAACACCTCAATGGACTCTGGCCAACCAATGGTCGCAGACCTCGAATCTTCTTTCTCATCCCATCTCTGTGACATCGTCTCTTCAGCAATCTCTACAATGGTGGTTGAACTCCTCCAATCTTTCCAGGGGCCTTCTTTTTCATCTGCCCCCGCATTCCATGATCATCACCACGGATGCCTCCCCTTATGCATGGGGTGCTCACCTGGGAGACCTACGCACCCAAGGTCTTTGGACCCCGCAGGAGCGTCTTCATCACATCAATCTCCTGGAACTACGAGCCATGTTCTATGCTCTCAAGGCCTTCCAACACCTTCTTTGCCCTCAGGTTCTGCTCCTGTGCACGGACAACCAAGTTGCCATGTACTACATCAACAAACAGGGCGGCACCGGATCTCGCCTCCTTTGTCAGGAGGCTCTTCGCATTTGGACCTGGGCCACGGCCCGCAGTCTCTTCCTCAAGGCTGTCTACATCCAGGGCGAACAGAACTCCCTGGCCGACAATCTCAGCCGCATCCTTCAACCTCACGAGTGGACCTTGGACCCTCCCATGCTCCACTCCATCTTTGCTCGCTGGGGCACTCCGCAGGTGGACCTATTCGCAGCTCCTCACAACCATCAGCTGCCCCAGTTCTGCTCCAGACTCTTCTCTCCTCATCGTCTGGCCCCGGATGCATTCCTTCTCGACTGGACGGATCGGTTCCTCTATGCCTTTCCTCCTCTACCTCTGATGTTGCGGACTTTATCCAAACTCCGCAGGGACGGAGCCACCATGATCCTCATAGCTCCCCGGTGGCCTCGTCAACACTGGTTCTCCCTCCTGCTTCAGCTCAGCTCCAGGGATCCCATTCCTCTGCCTGTGTTTCCTACTCTACTTACACAGCAACATCAGTCTCTACTACATCCCAATCTGTCTTCGCTCCACCTGACAGCTTGGTTTCTCTCGGGCTGACCTCTTCAGGAAATCTGTCTCAGCCTGTCCGTCTCATTTTGGACGCCTCCAGGAAACCGACCACCCTCCAATGTTACCATCAGAAGTGGACCAGGTTCTCCTCTTGGTGCCTCCGTCATCATCACGATCCCACCTCTTTAGCGGTGGAAACTGTTCTGGACTACTTGCTCTCCCTGTCCAATGCAGGCCTCAAGTCTAACTCTATCAGAGTCCATCTCAGTGCCATCACGGCATTCCATGAACCTGTCTTAGGAAAACCTCTCACGGCTCACCCTCTGGTTTCCCGATTCATGAGGGGCCTCTTCAACATCAAACCACCTCTGAAGCCTCCTCCGGTCGTCTGGGACCTGAATGTGGTTTTATCTGCCCTCATGAAACCTCCCTTTGAGCCGCTTGCCACAACTTCGCTCAAATTTCTGACATGGAAGGTTCTTTTCCTCATTGCCATCACCTCTGCCAGGAGGGTTAGTGAGCTTCATGCACTGGTTGCCGATCCACCGTTCACTATTTTTCACCATGACAAGGTGGTTCTGCGCACCCATCCAAAGTTCCTTCCAAAGGTGGTCTCAGCTTTTCACCTCAACCAGTCCATTGTGTTGCCTGTTTTCTTCCCGAAACCTCATTCACATCCCGGAGAACAGGCATTGCACAGTCTTGACTGCAAGCGTGCCCTGGCTTACTATCTTGATCGTACAAGGGCTCACCGCTTGTCCCCTCAGCTCTTCCTGACCTTCGACCCAAATCGTTTGGGTCGACCGGTCTCTAAACGGACGCTATCCAACTGGCTTGCAGCTTGCATCGCGTTCTGTTACGCTCGGGCCGGTCTGTCACTAGACGGCGCTGTCACGGCCCACAGGGTAAGAGCTATGGCCGCTTCTGTTGCTTTCCTCCGTTCCACACCCATTGAGGAAATCTGCAAGGCGGCCACCTGGTCCTCAGTTCACACATTCACTACTCACTACTGTCTGGATGCTTTCTCCAGACGGGATGGGCACTTCGGCCAATCTGTACTTCAGAATTTATTTTCCTAATGGCCAACCATCCCTCCTCCCTCTTTGTTAGCTTGGAGGTCACCCATGCGTAAAGAATATGCTGCCTGCTTGTCCTGGGATAAAGCACAGTTACTTACCGTAACAGGTGTTATCCAGGGACAGCAGGCAGATATTCTTACGTCCCACCCTCCTCCCCGGGTTGGCTTCTTAGCTGGCTTATACTAACTGGGGACCACGCTCTCCTCCGTCGGGCGGGAAGGCACTCGCGCACGCGCGGTGCGGCCAACTAGAACTTTCTAGTAAAAAGGTCCGTACCGTGGGCTCCGTCGGTGACGTCACCCATGCGTAAAGAATATCTGCCTGCTGTCCCTGGATAACACCTGTTACGGTAAGTAACTGTGCTTTACGTTTCGCTGGTTCCAATCATAATTATTTTAGCAAAGTTTTGTATTATTCACCGTTATCATTTACGGCTATTGTAAACATAATGTAAATAAGTCATAAGTCTGTGTAAATTCAGATATTTTGTGTTCCTGGCTCTTTATTAGTCCATACAGACTGTTTATCCACGATGGGAATAACATTTTTGGAATGTCCCGTCATACGGGACACATGATAGGAAAAGGTTAAATTATGAATGATACATACCATAATTTCAATAAATACATTTTTCCAATCCTCCAGTTGGAGGTATGAGCTTCCAATGGAAGGCAATGGTCAGCTGAGCTGCGTGAAGACTGTGAGTGACAAATTGTTCCAGTAGTGTGGAAGTCATTGGCATGCCACCTACCCAATAGACTCAACTGTTGAGTGAAAACAGGACCATCCATTATGTTTAAATCTGCTTATTGCAAGATAGTACAAATGGTATTGATTTAGAAAATATTTTAAAATAATGATAGGAGAAAATATTTTACCTCAGATTCAAAGTTTAAAGTATCAGATCTTTGGGGGGGGGGCCTGGCTACTGGGTTGGGGGCTTGGTTTGGTGGGTGTTGTGATTGGACTGTGTATTTTATTGTTTTCCGCTCCTGCTTTTCTTAATTAGGGGATATGGTGATCAATATACAGAGTGGGTCTTCTGTAGGGGTGAGGCCTTTTTGAGGGTTTGTCAACATAATTATTGACTAATGTATTCTATGGTCCTTTGGACTTTTTTATATAACTGTAGGGGTTTTTTTTAATCTGGGGGGACTGTTCTTTATGGGGTTTGAGGAGGGGGTGGGAGAATTACAGATCAATATGCTGTTGTATTGTTTATTTCCTCTGATTCCGTATTCTGCAAGCTTGTACTGCTTTTTGAATCTTCAATAAACAGATTTTCACATAAAGTATCCAATCTCCATCCCCCAGGATGAAACAGATTTGTACACAATATAAAGCACTTTGCAAGAGGCTTTAAGTCTTATAGCCTTCCATGTTGTTATCAAACTTCCCTTCCCATTTCTCTTCAGCCTGTATGTGGATACTTTTTAATATATCACAGAAAGGATAAAACATTTTAATACCAGGCTCCTCACTTTGGGGAACAGATTTGTATATAAGGTTTCCCAACCATGCAGAATGACCTTCCTTTTCTCTGTAAGACAAGAATCACAAGCCTCCATTTAGATAAGCTTATGAAAAGCAGTCCACTATTGCCAATATGAAGGTGGCAATGCCGTGGCATCTCTAGAAACCAGTATTGATGCATGTGCTTTTTCCCTACTGTACCCACCTTACCCAATAAATTATGACCTCCCCCAATCCCCATAGGCACAAAAGATATAACATGTCAAACTAGCATATAGGAGAGGCTATGCGTGCTCTCTTTCAAACCTCTGTCCAGATATGCAATAATATTGGCCCTGAAGTGTTGAATAGCAGTACAAAACCTGAAAGCATGTGATAATGTATTACCTGCTACTCCACATTTTGCACACACAAGAGAGAAGGCAGAAAATGCATGTTGTGCTTGCACTTGCAAAACAGGCTGTAGTTAAAAGTACAAGACATTCCCTATAGTAGGTACTATATATCAAGGTAGGTATACATTTTATGATCTGACCAATATCTGCTGCTAATAAAACGTATCCCTAGTTCTGTGTTCCATTTATGTGATAGATAATTTTTCTGTGGAACTGTTTTGCATAATGCTTTATGTAAATCCCAAACTGTCATGTGTTTACCTTTTTATTAAAAAAAAAAAAAAAGTCCCCAGTTTTTTCCACCAGACCATTGTAATGTAAGCAAAAATCTCTCATTGCAATAGATTGGCAAAAAGCTATATTGTACTATTTTGCTGACATTGGACACCAAGTACAAAATTCTTTGTTGTACCCATCTTATAAATGGTGTACCGGAGGTGGGGGGGGGGGGGAGGTAAGGGGAGGCTGGTTTTGGGGGGGTTGGATGGATGGGTATGGTGTTGTGGGTTCTTTCATATAACTTGAGCTTGTCATTTCTGTTTATGATGCATTTTGTTGTCTTCCCGTTGAGCTCAAAATATATTTGACTTATAAATACCTCAGTGTCTAACCCAGGGAAAACTAAATTCACGATAGGCACAAAGTTTTATACTAAAAGGATATGCCATGCTTTTCGTAAGGGTCTCAAAATTATATTACACTTAAAACACTCATAAGAACATAATAGCCATACTGGGTCATCTTGCCCAGTATCCTGGTTCCACAGTGGCCAGCCTAGGTCACAAGTACCTGGCAGAAACCCAAATAGTTACAACATTCTATACCGATCCCACACAATCAGTGGCTTCTTCAATGTCTTCCCAATAGCAGACTATGGAATTTTCTCCAGGAACTTGTCCATATCTTTTTAAACCCAGCTACTCTAACCATAGGATCTTATCTGTATGGGCTTGTAAAGGAGAAAAGTGCCCATTCCCATATCCAACAGTGTCTTCTAATTTTAATGCTCAGTTCATGATATGTCTTAAAAAGACAGGCTAAGCTTTATATAAACGCACATAAGGAATGCCTAGCCTACCCATTTACCAACTCCCTTGCAAAAATTCCATCTTCAATTTAGATTCTTGAACAGGGCCATCCTTGATAATGAGAGATCCAGTATAAGCAAAATCAGCAGCTATATCACATCCCCACCACATGTGAATAAGAACATAAGAATAGCCACTGCTGAGTCAGACCAGTGGTCCATCATGCTCAGCAATCCGCTCACACGGCGGCCCTCTGGTCTAAGACCAGCACCCTAACTAAGAGTAGCCCTACCAGCGCACGTTCTTGTTTAACAGAAACTTGTCTAACTTTGTCTTGAATCCTTGGAGGGTGTTTTCCCCTATAACAGCCTCTGGAAGGGCGTTCCAGCTTTCTACCACTCTCTGGGTGAAGAAGAACTTCCTTATGTTTGTACGGAATCTATCCCCTTTCAACTTTAGAGAGTGCCCTCTTGTTCTCCCTACCTTGGAGAGGGTGAACAACCTGTCCTTATTTACTAAGTCTATCCCCTTCAGTACCTTGAATGTTTCGATCATGTCCCCTCTCAATCTCTTCTGTTCGAGAGAGAAGAGGCCCAGTTTCTCTAATCTTTCACTGTACGGCAGCTCCTCCAGCCCCTTAACCATCTTAGTCGCTCTTCTCTGGACCCTTTCGAGTAGTACCGTGCACTTCTTCAGGTACGGCGACCAGTGCTGGACGCAGTACTCCAGGTGAGGGCATACCATGGCCCGATACAGCGGCATGATAACCTTCTCTGATATGTTCATGATCCCCTTCTTTATCATTCCTAGCATTCTGTTTGCCCTTTTTGCTGCCGCCGCACATTGTATGGACGGCTTCATCGACTTGTCGATCAGAACTCCCAAGTTCCTTTCCTGGGAGGTCTATCCAAGTACCGCCCCGGACATCCTGTATTCATGCATGAGATTTTTGTTACCGACATGCATCACTTTACACTTATCCACGTTGAACCTCATCTGCCATGTCGATGCCCATTCCTCGAGCTTGATTATGTCACTTTGCAGATCTTTGCAATCCCCCTGCGTCTTTACTACTCTGAATAACTTTGTATCATCCGCAAATTTAATCACCTCGCTCGTCGTACCTATGTCCAGATCATTTATAAAGATGTTAAAGAGCACAGGTCCAAGCACTAAGCCCTGCGGCATCCCACTGGTGACGCCCCTCCAGTCCGAGTATGTAGCTCTCCTGTCATCAAAGGGAATCAAAGGTTAATTCTGGAAGAATATAGGGATAATATATATAGGTAAAGCAATTATCATTCCCTCCACTTGCTATTACTGAAAAGGGTACGAGCTAAATCCAAATCCCTCCCTCCCCCTATTCCGCCCCCCCCCCAAAAAAAAAAAAAAGTTCTAGAGCAGTGTTAACCTAGAGGACATAATTTAACATAGTAAATGACAGCAGATAAAGACCTGCATGGCCCATCCAGTCTGCCCAACAGTCACATTCATTATCAAATCATTACTGAACCAACAATCCAATAGTATTACAACATATTTTTTGCTACGTTTCACTTTGATGCCTTGCCTTCCCCCACTGAAATACACAGGACCCGTATTCATAGTAAATAAGAATGTGATATAAGAAAAATGTATACTTGGTCTTGATCCATCTGTGTTATTTTCAGAGCTCAGACCATAAAAAATGTTTGTCCCCTCCTCCCCCCCCCCCCCCGGCCCTGCTTCAACTACTGGACTTTCCATCAAAGTCCTTTCCAGCACATCCTAATTTCTTCTGTATAAGGGACACAAGATTGTAGAAGTCCAACTGGCATTGGCCTCGCTTCCCAACAGCTGGAGTTTTCAGTTTTTTTTTTTTTATGGGAAAGGGCATTATGCATCCCTGCAGTCAGATTTGTAATAATTTGGTCACTGACTAAGACTCATATTGTTTGATAAAACAGATCAGACTGTAAGTTCACTATGTGCTAGATGGACTAAAGTCAGCAGTTGTCACTAAACCTGTTTTCCCAGCTTTAGCAATGATAACTTTTGCAGACCCAATGAACAAAACAGCTCCACTGCGTGTTTTTCCCCTCAGTCGCCCATTTTCCAATTCAGCCATGCAAATTAGCTAAAACCCCATGCAAAATAGCCAAGAGACTGATGCACTGACATCGCTTGGCTATTCCAAAAAATGGCGCAGATATTTCTTATAGAACTCATTGCCCAAAGAGATGTCCAAATTGGCCAGTTACCTCTGTTTTTGTAAAGCTGCCAAAGCCTTGTTAGTTGTGGCAGCATTTGATTAAAGAGACTCCATATGGACTGGAGTGGTTTGAGGCTGTTTGGCAGGTAATTCTCAATTGTATTAGCTGATGGAGTAGAGAATTTGCTCATTGTGTTTACTGCTTCTGTTTTTATTTTTATATTTATGTTTTATTGTAAACTGCTTTGATACTTTTTAGGGGAGAACAGTACATTAAATTAAATAAATCAAATCTTTCACAAGGGGAATGCATAATTATATGAGACACTTTGACATTGGGATTTAGACCTACTCTTTCATACATTTGTGTTCTGAAGTGTTTATTGTTTCTTGCACTTTGCAGGAGAGAATAAGGGTGATATATCCTCCTTAACCCTCCAGTGCAGAACTAACAGGAAGATTCTTAAAACTCGCCAGTAAAATCCGAGTCGATATAGTGCCCCTAGTGGGAACAACTTTTATTATGTAATTCTCAGCATAATAACTTGCAAATTATATGCACGCTATTTGTGCTGAGAATTGCCGGTAAAGAGCAGGAGGAACTGTGCCTAGTGATTTGCTCAGAAGAGCAATCACTAAGGACAGCTCCTCCCTTCTGTCAAAGCTGCTTTCCCTGCCTTCAGTCAACTGAACCCCAGCCCCAAGTCCTGCCGGCTCAGCTGTCAGCTGATTAACCGGCAGGGACAGCAGCAGTAAGAGTCTTTCTCCCCCCCCCCCCCCACGAACACACTGACCTAAGATTGGCAGGAGGGATGCTCACTCCCTCCTGCTGCCACTACTGGGCCCCGACAGTACCCCCCAACACTCCAAACAGGAGGGATGCCAACTTGCTCCCACCGCCAGGGTGCCCACTCCCTCCTGCTGCCACCACTGGGCCCTGACAGTACTCCCCCACACACACACACTCCTGACAGGAGGGATGCCAACTCCTTCCCACCGCCAGGGTGCCTCCGACACCCCCCCGACACAGCCCCCTGATGCGCCACCCCCCCCCCCCCCGACGCACCATCCCCCTGATACACATTCCCAACACCCCCATCGGCCATTATCGGAAAAGGTATGGAGGTGTCTAGGTGGGGGCAGCGGGGAACCCTGGCAGTGAGAGTGAGTGAGTATCACTCTTGCTGGAAGTGTCATGAGAGGGTGTTTTGGGGGCCTGGCAACAGCAGAGGGTGGGCATTCCTCCTGCTGGGAATGTTGGGAGGGGGGGCTGTCGGAGCTTTGTGGCTGTGGCAGGAGGGAGTGGGCATCCCTTCTGCTGAGGGCGTTGAGGGTGTGAGGGGGAATCACTGGCATATAAATATCTAAAAGATAAAAATAAATTTGCAGGGGGGGGGTCTGAGCTGTCAAGCCTTATTTTCCTAAGGGTGCCTGAGCCAATCGGTACTTAGGAACTGGTCAGAAGGTAAGGCTAAGACAATTCAGACGCTGTTGAAAAATTTTGGATGACACAACGAGGTTAGAGAATCACCAAGCAATGACAGAGAATTGCACAGAGTGCTCCTTTTACTACCATTTTAATATTTCTACATTTGCATGGCAGTTGGAGACTGCTAGGATGATCGGAAAAGGCCGTTATGATAATCGGCCGGTTAAATTACTGGCACGCTAAACCAGCTGGAACCAGTTTAGTGACCATGCTAAGGGCACAGTAACTTTTGAGAATTATCCTATAAATGACTTATGGCTGCCATCTCATTAGAGATCTGTTAATGAGAAAGACATGGGGGAAGCCACTGGTTGCCCTGGATCGGTAGCGTGGAATGTTGCTTCTCCTTGGTTTTGGCCAGGCACTAGGGACCTGAATTGGCCACCGTGAGAACGGGCTACTGGGTTTGATGGACCATCGGTCTGACCCAGTAAGGCTATTCTTATGTTCTTGTGTAGGCTTGCAAAATAGCTGCTATATACATATTGGCTGCGTTTCCTCCATTTTTTTCCCATGCTTCTTGGCAAATGAATGCTCCTGCCAAATGTGCCACCAAATGTTTGTGCATTCCTGGATAGGCTCCATCAGTAGATCCTGTTCTAAACTACTACCGGAATTGTATATAGCTTGACCTGAAGGTGTTAAATTTCAATTTCCCATATTCTATCTAAAAACAATTGTCAGTGCCAAGAGGTAGCAGGTGCACAAGTGAAGATAACTAGGTAAGCTTTTGGAAATGCCCATGACCTTTTTTTTTTTTTAAACATGTGTTGAGTAATTAGTGGTAGGTACCCTTTTGGTTTTAACCCCGGTTCATATGAAATCTTCTTTTCTTTCAGTTGGTTAGACTTACATCCAATGACATGAGTACTGTGTCCTTCTCTTCCATTCCGGGCCAAGGAGTTATATACAATGTTATTGTGCGGGACCCATTGCTGAATACATCTGCTGCTTATGTACCAGTTCATACATATGTCTGTAACTTCAATGCTACCATGGATAACTGTTTTACACTCGGTAAGAGCTGCGTAGGAAATTCTAAAATTCCTTCATGGCCGAAAGAGGCAAGCTACAAAAGGGTTACTGTGGGGGTCCTCGGAGGATGCGGAGGTAGCATCAAGCTGTCGCTCTAAGATATAAGCGCCATGAAACAGGCAATAATAATCTTGCTTTAGATGACAGACAAGCTGATGTCAAGTTAGGGGGGGAATTCATCAAGGGACGCTAACTAATTTGGAATGCACTAAATGCTAAGCTGCCCAAAGAAATATAACGATGAATTCTTCCCTTTCACTTTAATAACAATGCTAGCAGAAAATAAGGTTTCCATCTTTTTATTGTAGAATTTTGGTAAGGAGTTTTGGTATACAGGAAGACAAAATACAGTACTCCCCTGAAATTTGCAGGGATTCCGTTCCAGGAACCCCCCGTGAATTTTGATAAACCGTGAATATGGTTTTTAGGCAGGGGAGACAGGAGAGGGCAGTCGGAGCGTCGGTGAGTGAAGGAAATCACTCGTATGCTCCGACCGCCTCTTCCTGTACTAAAGTCAGGCCTCACCAATCAGGAGCTAGTTTGACATCCAGCTCCTGATTGGTAAGGCCCAACTTTAGTACAGGAAGAGGCGGTCGGAACATACAGCGAGTGATTTCCTTCACTCGCCGGTGCTCCAGCTGCCCTCGCCTGCCTCCCCTGCCCGGTCATTCGCGGTCGGAAAATACCGTGAATGACTGGAACCGCGAATTCGCAGGGGAACACTGTAGTTTCATTTCTTGTAGAGTAAAAGAATGGATATGCAACCATATCTGGATAACTCATATCTTCTACAAAGTAGCTGTTTCTATAAATTGTCTAACTTTTTGTTTGACATTAACCAAAGAAGGTTTTCCTGACCACCCCCCTTTCCCCAGCCAAGCAATATAAATGAAAAATGTAACCCCCCCAAAAAAACAAACAAACCCCAGCTTGACAGCAACAAAAAATAGCCTGAATGCAGATCTCTTTTTTTCCCTTCAGCATGTGTACCATAGGTAGCTAAGCAATGTTTTCCTACAATTAGCTTGAAACAACTGTTTAAATCTTCCCAGAGTAATTTTTCCTACTGTTCATTGTACCAAGTCCAAAGGCCCACTATTCAAACAAGTATGTATAAGCTAAGCCTTATGGATATAAACTTATATATAAATTCTTCAAAACTCTTCATATAAGCACTCTTAAAAGACCTCGGCGGTACCTTCTGTATGTATTAAACTTTTTACCATGCAGAATAGCGGCACCCAAAATCGTCATCGGTCCCAAGTTTATATCTTATAACTATATCTTTTTTTTCAATAGAATAAAATACTCATCTTCATCTACGTGGGTGAGGGCAAGCACTCTGACATAGAAATGTTTCGCCCGTAAGGGCTTTATCAAGGAAATCCCCCCCTTAAGCCAAGCGACTCATGCTCTGAATGAATGAACGTGAAACGAATGAACGTGGGGAGCATGAGTCGCTAGGCTTAAGGGGGATTTCCTTGATAAAGCCCTTACGGGTGAAACATAGTTCTATGTCCGAGTGCTTGCCCCCACCCACATAGATGAAGATGAGTATTTTATTCTATTCAAAAAAAAGATATAGTTATAAAATATAAACTTGGGACCGATGACGATTTTGGATGCCGCTATTCTGTATGGTAAAAAGTTTAATACATACAGAAGGTACCATCAAGGCCTTTTAAGAGTGCTTATATGAAGAGTTTTGAAGAATTTATATATGTTTATATCCATAAGGCTTGGCTTATACAAACTTCTTTAAATATCTACATGGCATAAATGTGCGTGAGACGAGTCTTTAATTTGAAAGGAAACTATGGAATAAAGGGGTACTGGATGAAGGTTAAAAAAGAATAGATTCAGAAGTATCCTCGGAAAATATTTTTTGCACGGAAAGGATGATGAATGCTTAGAATGACCTTCTGGTGAAGGTAGTAGAGACAGGAAGTATATCTGAATTCAAGAATGCTTGGGACGAGTACATTGGATCTCGGAGAGGAGGGGATAGTAGATGGCATGTTTAGGCAGACCAGATAGGTCAATTTCTATGTAATTTGGCCAGAGAATTTACCTAGGCAAATACAGATGGTTGGGGTTTGTTATAGAATAGCCTTGTTGGCCAAATTCGAAATGTAGAGATAAGAACTCATTTAGGAAAATGTTAAAAACACAACTATTCTAATGTAAAGATTGAATCTGCTTGTTTTGTTCTAATTTTGTTCTGATCTTTAATATTTTATGTATGTAACATTTTTTTAACCGTTTTGGAAAAAACAGTATAGAAATTTTAAAATAAATAAATGGACAACACTAGCCTAAATCTGACATCCAGCACCAGTAAGTCTGACCACTGAATACAATTGATTAAACTCTCAGGAAAACTTTACCCAGATGCTGGCTTATTGAATATGAGCTCTGAGATGGTGGGGATTTTTCTCCCTTGTGTGGTTAAGGGGCTGAAGGTCCAGTCTTAACCTCCCATTCTGCTCTAATATGAGTAGAGAAAGTTTACTGTAACAGCAATGACAGTCTTCCCTCTCATCTTTCAGCCTAAATTATCTTAACATGCACTGTGATAGAGATGCAGAGCCAGTGCTGTTGCTTTGAGTACATCTGGATGTTTTTCATATTAAAAAAAAAATTGGGACATCCTGTTGACCACTGTTCTTGAACCGCCGGTCCATGGACCGGTGTCGGTCTGCAGAAAATTTCTGCCAGTCCGCGCAGGGCTGGCGAGATAGAGTCGGCGGTTAAATTTCCTGCTGGCAGCAGGCTTATGATTGGCTTGACCACCTCCTCCTCAGGAAGTAGCACCTGGATAGGGCGTCTCCGCAGAACTCTCACAGACCGCTTTACAGTCACAACTCGGGTTCCTCTTCCGAAGAGCCCAGCTGCAGGAAAGCACAACCACAGCGCCGCCATGCTCTCTCGGGAACGAGCTCTGACGTCAGGAGCTGATCCCATGCGGTCGTAGACGATGACGTCAGTCTGAGACTAGCTACCATGTTGTGTGTGGCGCCAGAAAACGACTACATTACACACAGGGAGCCCTAGAAAACGTGAAATACAATTGCCGTTAATGAAGGTCATGCGAGACTAGCAGCTAAACGGGGCTTTGACCTTTGAGCCCATTGCTCATTGGCTGCTGGCGTCAGGCTTCTGAATGGCTACTTTTATGTTCCCTCTCTTCCTTAATCCTGTTGCTGCTGCTGCTGGGTTTCAGATAAGTTTGTGACAGAACAGAAATGTTAGTCCCCCCTTCCTATTTTTCTGTTTTAGTGCTTGCTGTTCGATTACTTTGGTACTAACTGAAGGGGGCTCTGTAGCACTGTTCTTCAACCGCTGGTCCGCGGACCGATGCCGGTCCACAAAATAATTTCTTTTATTTCTGCCAGTCCACGGGTGTAAAAAGGTTGAAAAACACTGCTGTAGACAGTCTTCGGTACTGAAAAGTTTATATCTGACTTATTTCAACCTATATCACATTTGTTCAAGCTGCCTCACAGCTGCATAGCTTTGCTGACTGATGTTTTTTATGTAGTTAACTAGCAGAATAAAGACTTTTGACTTGAGTATTTCAGAGATGGTGCAATTGTGGGCTTAATTAGACCACCTGAATAGATGGAGATAAAAAAGATGTCCACGTCGTATTATGGAATGAAACTATTCTTAGTTTCTTGGATGTTTTAATAAAAACAGATTACAAAGTGCTACATACCAACAAGAACATGGAACAGCAGATCATTGTACAAATCACAAACATCCAAAAACCTTCCCTTCCCCCTCCCCCCCCCCCGCTAAGAAATGCCATTGGAACTTGACATATAAAAGTTATAAAATCAGCAAACAGTCAAAGTACACAGTGACATAACTAGAACATAGTAAGCAAGCAAATGTGGATTCGTATAATACTGACTGAGAAATAAAATTTCAACATAACCCTCCCAAAACTCCTCCAATACCCAAACCCTTTCCCAAATTGAATCATAATCCAAAAGGGAAGAGAATCCGAAAGACTCCCAACCCTGGAAACAATAGAATCCTCAACCTCCCCCCTTTCCGCCCACCTCAAGAGCAGCAAGCACACTTCTTTGATTGTATCTTTCAGTAGTCACCTGAACTTTAATAAAGTGTTTTTGGTTTGTTTTCTTCTAGGAAAAATTTCCACCAAAATATTTTTCACAATTATTGCTGTGGCTGGCCTTTTTGTTTGTCTCTTTGGACACAAGTTTTTGAAAACAGGTATGTTGAAGGACAACAAAGTTTAATAGTTGCAGTGCCTAATATTTGATGTGCTTGGTTATTTGGACAAAGGAAACGAGAGCCAAAACTACTGTATAAATAGAGCCAACAAATAGGAGAGAAAAAGAAATAAAAGGGATCTGGCTAAGTACTTAGTTTCCTAGATGGGCTACTGTTGGAAACAGGATACTGGGCTTGATGGACCTTCGGTCTGGGCTTGATGGACCTTCGGTCTGTCCCAGTATGACAATTATTATGTTCTTATGACTAGGGTCAGAAAAATTTGTTTCAATAATCAGTTGAGTAAGAATTAAACAATTAAAAGTGGAAGGATAAATTTGGTGCATCAACATAATTCCAGATTGCAAGTCATTCGGTAACTCAGCATATTTGTCAATTACCTAAATCAATAGGACATAACAGTTGATGAATGCCGGAGAGTAGAGAATATCTAGGGAAACAGACAGTAGGAAAACCCCAAACAAAAAGTATGTGCATTTAGTGGAAACTCACCTACAAGGTGTAGAAACTGCCTGGATAAAAGATCCAGGATAAGATTACCTGCAAAAAGAGGAATTTTTTTTCTTAGTTATGGTACATTTTTTTGTGGTGATTATTTATTATAGTATTTATAAAAAATATATATGTATAAAAAAGCAATCACAAGAGTCAAAATCACAGAAGTACCTTGACCTTATCTGGCAGATCTTCTAATCCAAAATATTCCACATGGTTAAGAGGAGGGAGAAAATGTTGGTCTCTAAAAACACCACTGAAGGAAGGGTCTAGGCATAGTAAATAGTTGTGATACCATCGAGGTTCATATCAGGTCCTTTTGTGCAGCGTTAACTCAATTTAACAGGAAGGAAAGAATTGTTGTATTCTTATTAGTGATTTGAGGTTTGTTTCCTGAACTACCTTTTTTTTAATTTCATTTCTTGCAGGCTTTTTTTTCATGGGATTTGTTTTTGTGGGTTTCTTATTCTTTGTTCTCATTACCAGAGTAACCAGTCTCAACTATGACAGTAAGTGGAACAAAATCTGCTAGCAAACTTAATATAAGTAATAACATTTTTAATTTTTAACCTTACCTGTTTTGCTTTTATCCATCTCTTACGCTAATGTACTAATACTGTAAACCGAAAGAAAACGCTGCAAAATGTATTTTGTTGTATCTTCCACAGAACTCAACCGATTTTTATGAAATTTAGTAAGTTGTGTCCTGAATGAAGATGATGTAAAATGTTGTAAATATTTCCCACCGCACCACAACACTAACTTGTTGCTATGGGATATGTGCAGAAGCTGATGATAGTTTGTAAACAGTCTCTGTATCAAAATGATTTTCACTGCAGAAGACCGAATTCTGATAAAGAACTTGGTACCGCTAAAAGGTTACAGCAGTCTACAATTGTTGAAAGAGTTCCTACAGAAGAGTTGGAACAAAACTGGCCTTGATGGACTGCTACGCAAGTTCTGAGCAATGGCCACTGTGGATTGTAAGCCAGGCAGCGGATGACCGCTCTCAATTCGCACACAAGAGCACATTGGCGTTGTACACGATCTTATACTGAGCCAGGAGGACATGCCACAAACGCACACTGAACAACTCGCCAAATAGAAGGCAACTGTGGTTAGGATAATTCATGATGATCTGAAATTAGTGTCTTAAAAAGCATTGTGCCCAAGAGTTAACTTTACTACTGCTACTACTATTTATTATTTCTAAAGCACTGAAAGGCGTACGCAGTGCTGTACATTTTAACATACAAAGACGGTCCCTGCTCAGAAGAGCTTACAATCTAATTTAGACGGGACATTTTGGGGTTGGGGAGATTATGGTAGAGGAAATGATACAGTGGGTATAGGTATCTGACAGCAGTGAGTGGGAGTTAGGAGTTGAAAACAGATTTTAAAAAGTGGGCTTTTAGCTTGGATTTGGACGCTGCTAGGGAGAGAGCATGACGTATTGATTCAGGCAGCCTGTTCCAGGCATACGGCGCCGCAAGAAAAAAGGGTCAGAGTCTGGAGTTGGCAGTGGAAGAGAAGGGTACAGATAAGAGGGGCTTGCCTGACGAACGGAGATCACGGGGAGGAGCATGGGGGAGAGAAGTGAAGAGAGAGATGGGGCCTTCAGAGCGAATGCACTTGTAAGTCAGCAAGAGGAGTTTAAACTGTATTCAGAGATGGACGGGAAGCCAATGAAGTGACTTGAGGAGAGGGGTAATGTTAGAATAGCGGCTCTCGCGGAATATGAGTCGCGCAGCAGCATTTTGAACGGATTGAAGAGGCGAGAGGTGGGCACACAGGAGGACCGAGAGAAGTACGTTGCAGTAGTCTAAGCAAGAGGTGACTAGAGCATGGACAAGGGTTTTGGTTGTGTGTTCAGAAAGGAGGATGGATTTTGATAATATTATAGAAGAAGAAACAACAGGATTTTGGCAGTCTGTTGGATCTGAGCAGAAAAGGAGAGAAAGGAGTCAAAGATCACCCCAAGGTTGCGAGCCGATGAGACAGGGAGGAGGATAGCATTATCCACTGAAATAGAGAATGGTAGGAGGGGGGAGGCGAGTTTAGGCAGAAAGATAAGGAGTTCAGTTTTAGCCATATTCGGTTTGAGATGGCGGTGAGACATCCAAGCGGTATTGTCGGACAGGCAGGCTGAAATTCAGGCCTGAACTCCCGTAGAGATATCTGGTGTGGAGAGGTAAATCTGGGAGACATCAGCTTTTGACCAAGTACCTGGAGCACAGATGAAAAGATATTTACAGTAGCTCAACCGATTGATCGCCTGTACGTGTCTTCAACAACACTGAAGAGTAAGTTTCATGCCAAATGTATTCTACGGACCCGCCCGACCTTCAGCCAATCAGTCATGGTTTTGATCACAATCTTGAAACTTGGATTCACAGATTGTTCTTCATTGATCCTGATCAACAGTGCATACTACTAGGATGTCCTCTTGACACAGAAGCTGTTGCCAGCAATCCGTCACATATTGGGAGACTATTTTATCTTGCAACAAGACAATGCCCTAGCATATTGAGCAAAGGACACCGTAGAACTGCTACATTAGGAGACCCCAAACTTAATTGGTCCAGACCTCTGGCCTGCAAATTCACCAGACCTAAACCCAGTTGACTACCGAATCTGGGAGTCTGATAACAGGAACACATCTACCAGACATCGATATCTGATGTCGAAGACCTTAAACAGCATCTCATCAAAGGGAGCATACTAATACTTAATTGAAAAATTGCTTTTTGACTTTAAATTTTTCTTCAAGATATGCCATAAAACTTTTTTGATGTGTTTTTATTCAGTTCACAATTCATTTTCACAAGGTAGTGTTGTAGTGCAGTGGTAAATATTTACAACATTTTACATCAATTTCATTCAGGACACAATGCACTAAATTTCATAAGAATTGGCCGAGTTGTGGAAGATGATGACGACAACTTTTTGGTGTGGTTTATTTGATTTCACAGTGTATATACAAACAAATGCACCTCCAACAGCCCTTAAAATGTCAGTTCAACCAATGTGATTTCCTGCTTAGTATGTGTTCCATTACTTTTATCCCCTCAGTGTGGGGTAATAGTAGGGTTAACATGGGAGAAGCTACTGCTTGCCCTGGATTAGTAGCATGGAATGCTATGTGAGTTTCTGCCAGGTACTGTGACCTGGATTGGCCACTGTTGGAAACAGGAAACTGGGCTAAATGGACCATTGTTCTGGCTGTTTATATGTTCTTAAAAAGGACAATGAGCCTATTAAGGATTTGTTTCTTTTAGATCTGATGACTGGATTCTGTTTCTTGAAGAAAAAGGACCACTGGCCATAAAGAGCTGCAAAATGTTTCTCTAGGATTATAAATTCTAAGACTTAGTGGCCCAAAAATTTTGGGCATTAACCTCCTGTCTCCTGTAAGTGTAACTGTTTCCTCCTTTTTCTTGCAGTTCGTTTGGTTTTGACTGTAGTAACTGGAGTTGCTGGAGGCTTTCTCTTTGTGGCATATTGGTGGCGGTTTGGTTGCGTCTTTCTCTGTATGGTGATTGTAGGACTGGTTCTAGGATTCCTGATCTCATCTCTGGTTTTTTTTACACCAATAGGTAGGTAATTATGATGCTCCTTTTTTAAAATCTAGAATCCACAGTTTATTCTGGAAATGTACATTTAGCAGCTGTTAAGTATGTGAAGGTTTTTCATTCTCTAGTTTGATTTAAATTTTACTGCAAAGAAACCATTATAAACCAACAAAGCAACACAAACAGCCTCAAGAATAGGAATAAAGATTACTTTTAATGTGTGTGACTTCATACAGCATGTCTTTTTTGGCCTGAAGCAGGCCTGCATCAGGGGGTCTATGAATTACTGTCCCTCCTTGTCTTAAGGAGTTGAAAGGTAGCAATGCTGTGTGTGGTGTTATTTCATTTTGTGATACTCCAATATCGGTGATTAAGTTGTATGAGACTTTACTACCTTTCAATTCCTTGAGACAGGGACAGTGTAGTTCATAGACCCCTGATGCAGGCTTCACACACATTGACCATGTCAGGTCACACACATTAAAGTCATCTTTGTCCCTATTCTTGAGGCTCTTTGTGCCGCTTTGTTGGTTTATATTTGATTTTAGAAGCATGAATAATCTCCCACTATTTAGATGAGAACTTCTGAAATTATCACTTGCACTTTTTGTTGTTTTTGTGTTTTTAAACTAAATTAGGCATTTTCCAGAACTTTAGGGGCTTACCAGGAATTTGCCTGCCCACCTTCTCCCCCCCTTCCAGTTAAATTACATTTTTCCAAATGTATACTTCCACTATTTAGTGTGTTTGAAATTTTTAAGATTAGAAGAGTATGAAAGATATTTGCAGCATGTAGGAGAGAAAGCCAGCCAGCCTGAACACAACTCTCCCCAGTTCCAGTCCTTTTGCCTGCCTTGTCCAAACTGGTTAAAGCATAATCCTGATCTGTGTATTCAGCTCCCAAGTTTTGTATCCCAACAGAAAATCTGCTGCAATGCTAAAAGACTCCTGAAGTCTTTACTGACAAGTTTTCACTGTTAAGCAGGGATTGCCAACAGATTCTCACTGTGTTAGACTGGCAATTTTCCTAAGGGTTCCAGTCAGTTAAACCCTTTTAATTCTGTAACCTTAGTGCTATCAAGCTAGACTCTGTATTCTTTTGAACAAACTTCTTTAAAAACATAAAGCAAAGAATAAGCACTTACAATTCTGAAGATTTCAAGGCAGTTTAGTTCTTACAGAATCTCCATACTCGATCAGCATGTCCTATGTACAAGGAAGCTGGGAGTGTACCCACATACCATACTGTGCTCCTGACTTAGTCAATGGACCTAAGTTGTATTATTCTATCAGAAATAAAGGGTGAAAACTTGGTGAGGAGACAATCCTTGTCCTAAGGTTTTATACAGCCATGTAGTGTCTCACAAAATGGATTCTTTTTCTCCCAGAAGCTGAAGAAGGGCAGGCTATAACCCCAGGCTGCAGCCAAGCATTCTGGGTATAGCCAAGCACTCTGGGAGGTTGAGTCCATTGAACACATACTGTTTACATGTCTTCAATCAAGCATTCTAAATATTTATCTTATACAAGAAACTGCTCACATGTAATGGGGCATAGAAACATAGCAAACATAGAAACATATAGTATGACGGCAGAAAAGGGCCATCGGCCCAACAAGTCTGCCCATTCAAATAACCCTCCCCCCTAAACACTCCCTCGAAGTGGCCCCACATGTTTGTCCCATTTTTTTCTTCTTAAAATCGAGCACGTTGTTGGCCTCAACTACCTGAAGTGGAAGATCCAACTCCAGTGGACCTTTTGACAAAATTCATAATAGCATAGGATGAGCAGAACATTCCTGGTTTTGAAAAGAGTCACTGTCTCCATTACCAACCTCAGGAGGCCATTTCATTCACCTACAACCCTTCCAATTAAGAAATGTCTGATGTTGATCTAATTCTGCCTCCTTGGACCACTTTTCTAGAGTATTCTTTCCTCTTAAATATTTTTTTCTTCACTTAAGTGTGGGGGATGAGAGTGTGTTGGGGCCAAAACAAGATATAGAGAAGAGTACAATTTTTTGTTGCCTCTACTTCATATTCACAAAATCTGCATATCGTCTGGTTTTCCTGCCCTTTTCCCTAGGGAATAAATATCAACCAAGAGTAGTATAATGAGGCTGTAATGCAGTATGTTAGGATCTCATCCATGGGTGGTTTTTTTTTTTTTTGGGGGGGGGGATCTTCTTTTTATGTCATATATGCAAATGAGGTGAAGAAGTATAATATAGGTTTAGATTCTTAAGTTCTATATCGTGAGAATGTGGAGCAGACTTTTTGAGGCCTAGTCAAGGTAATTGAGGCGTTTTGCCCATGATTTGCAGGGTAAGTTAGAAGGAAGTGAGAGGCAGTTCTAGCAGGCAACAGTGAGAGAAATCGGTTTCTATAACTAAGGGGATTGAAATCACCTTCTAGTTACTGGAAGTAGTGTAAAAGTTGGAACAGTGATTCCCTGATTAGTATGAGTTATCAGTGGTGCTGTTTTTGTAATTTGAGGCTTGTCGTTTTAGGTCACGTGCATTCTCCTATATGTGTTTTTCATTAGGTCAACCTTTCTTCTGGAGTTTCCCTGGTTCATGCCCACCAGCAGCTAGTTCTGACACTGGGCCCAAGTGCTTCATTTAAAGAGCTCATTGCCTAGTTGACTGATATATTCTGCCTTCTGCACAGTCTTTGTTTTAATTTCAATTAATATTTTGTGTGTTTTTACTGTTGACCTGTCTGGTCTCAGAGGATAAATTTTAGTGCAAGGTCCCAGAACAAACATGTAGCTTCTCTCACACATTGTCCTGAAACTTTTTCTTTAAAAAAGAAAAAAAAAATCAACATATACTACCCTTGCCCTGTAACCTTGAATCAAAAAAAACATTCCCAACATATCATTCCTTTGCGATGGTGATTTCAGCGGCGGTTTGACTCCTGCAATCCCGGGACGCTTCTCACCCCTCGACCAGCAAACGCAGCAGCTGCGGGGCATTTGCTAGGCTAGCCCACTTCGATAATGCAAGGTGGGCCTGCCTAGCAAAAGCCCCGAGGCTGCCCGGGCTAGCGGATGCTAGACAGGGGGAGCAGGGAAAGGAGAAGGCCTACTGCTGGACAGGGGGATCAGGTAATAGGTGCTGCTGGACAGGGGGGGAGGTAAAAGGAAGGGAGAAGGCCTACTGCTGGAAAGGGGAAGCAGGGAAGGGGTGTTGCTGGATAGGGGGGGAGGTAATAGGAAGGGAGAAGGCCTACTGCTGGACAGGGGGATCAGGCAAGGGGTGGTGGTGGACAGCCGAGGAAAGAGAGACAAAAAAAGACAGAAAGCGGCCAAGGAGAGAGAAAGAAAGAAAGAAAGACACACACATCTATTCTAGCACCCGTTAATGGTAACGGAGGCGCTTTTTTTTTTTTTCAACACACTCTTGGCATTGGCTGAATTTTGTGTCTCAAATCCTAGGGGGAGAGTATGGCACAGTGGTTAAGCTACAGCTTCAGCACCCTAAAGTTGTGGGTAGAGAATGACATGGTGACAGAAGTCATCACCGTTCCCATCCTGGCAGATAACTGTGGGAAACCATCCCCATGTCATTCTTGAAGGAGAGGGGGATGAATCGGAGTATGAATGGGCACAGCCACTGACCCTCAAGCCTTGCATTAAAGAATGCTGGTGTAGAAGGACTGAGGTTGAGATAGAAACTAAAGAATGACATGGGATGGTTTCCCGCAGTTATCCATGGGAACGGTGATGAATTCTGCCTTCTTGTGATTCTTTAGTTCAGTTTTCAAACCCATGCTGCTCCTTGTGACCTGGGCAAGTCACTTAATCCCCCCATTGCCCCAGGTACATTAGGTCGATTGTGAGCCCACCGGGACATACAGGGAAAAATGCTTGAGTACCTGAATAAATTCATGTAAACTGTTCTGCCCTCCCCTGAGAGAACGTTATAGAAAATTAAATAAATAAATAAAGGTGATTGGGCACTCCTCTAACAAAAAACAGTGGTATTCAGTTTTGGCCTTTCAAAGGTTTCAAACTACGGTAGTTAGGATATTTCTAATGAATACAGTGTTCCCTCGGTCGTTCGCGGTCATACACAGTATTTTCCAACCATGAACTGCCGACAAGGAGAGGGAAGCGGGAGAAGCAGGAGCAGCCGGAGCGCTGTGAGTACAGGAAATCACTCGTGGTATGCTCCGACCCCCTCTTCCTGCACTAAGTTGGGCCTTATCCAATCAGGAGCTGCTTTGACACGCAGCTCCTGATTGGATAAGGCCTGACTTAGTGCAGGAAGAGGCGGTCGGAGCATACTGCGAGTGATTTCCTGCACTTGCAGCGCTCCGGCTGCTCTCCCGCTGCCCTCTTTGCCAACAGATCAGGTGCATGCAGCAGCAACTACACAAGCCTTTATTCCCCCCCCTCCCGGCATGCCCCAAGGTGCTCTGGCTGCTCTCCTGCTGCCTTCTTTAGTCTTCCCCATGAAAAACTGTATTCGCGGTTTTTCAAAATTCGCAGGGGTTCCTGGAACGGAACCTCTGTGAATATTGGGGGAGTACTGTATTAGCATTTTTATACTGCTAGGCACTTCACAGACACATACTATATAATGCAGCCCTTACTCACACACATGACAGATTAGCATGCGTGCTTGCCTCCATTATATGAAATGTTTCTTGTATATTAGAAATTCCCAAACTCCTGACCTATTTGCATCTCTTGGGCAGGTGTAAAGGACCTAGTAAGGTGCTGTTCAACCAAGTGCTTGTGGTATACCCTGCCAGTTGGATTTTCAGGATATACACAATGAATTTGCATATGAGAGATCTGCATGCACTACCCTCATCATTATGCAAATCTCTCATGTGTAACATTGCATGGGAGATTCTATTGAGAAGCACTGACCTAATATATAACATTGTACAACATAATGTTCAGAGAAGTTGCAAATTGTGAACTCGACTGTCCTTGATGATCAAATTTTCCTTTGTTGCAGGTGAAGTTAAAGTCTTTCACGATGATACCGTTTTCTGGCTTACTTTTACCTGTATAGCTATGGTGGTTCCTTTAGCATTCTTTGCTTATCTAAGATTTGTAAGTAGTATGTTTTTTGGGGGGTGGTTTTTTGTGTTTTTTTTTTTAATTGCAATGAATTATAGTATTAAAGGATCCAGTAATCGCAGGTGAGGTGTTTAGGGTGGTTGATTTTTTTTTTTAATTATTATACTGAATTGCTTGTGTGGGTGTTTGCTTTCCAACCCAATGAAAATTGGAGAAAATTATACAGAAGGGGTTGAATCTGTTGACAAAATAACTGAAACACAACAAAGAAAAATGAAGAGACCCAATTATCCACAGTGAAAACAATTCACCGATGAAAACAAACTGTGGATACAGATGTTCTGGAGATAATTTATTATACACTGACACATAAAAACATGAAAATTCAATTTATAAAGTACAATGATAAATACAGTGTATTTTTTCATGTTTTTTTTGTTTTTGTTTCCATCAACAAAATAACTGAAAACATTTTAACAGAATGGGATGAAACTGTGCATGGGGAGGGAAAACTTAAAATGGCCAAGTTGGATTGGGGGTTCCAGAGAATTAAACTTTCCAAAAATGGCTCATTGTGTTTCCATGGAAACATCAGTTTGTTTCTGTAGTTTAAATACATAAGATGACATTGACAGTTGGGGGGGGGGGAATTCTTACTTTCAAACTCTCTGCTTCTTCTCATTTCCTACTCTCTCAACACCCCCCTAAACTGCTCCAGCTACTCATGAACTATTCCACCTAGCAAACTGCACCATCTCTTCTAGCTACCTCTGGCTTCCCCCCAGATACAGCACATGTAATACAGACAGGGATTAGAAAGAATACTGAGCCATATTCTGTATGCGTTTCCCTCATTATTTATTATAATTTGATCAATTACTTCAATACAATGTTAATAAGAGGGGGGAAGGAAAGGGGTGAGGGAGTAGGGGGGTTGATATGGGTTATATGGAAATATATTTTGGAGGAATGATAGAAATATGTATGAAAATATCATAATTGTGAATCTATTTGAAATGAAATTCTATTTATATTCTATTTAATTATGTCCTTCAATAAAATGATATAAATTAAATTATATTATATAATATAATTATATGTGTATTATAATATGTATATAATTATATAGATGTAAGTACAGTTTTAAAAAAACACACACCATAAACTATGAAACGTCATAGTAGGGCTTTATCTTTTCATCCAAAATGTAGTTTCCTTATGTTAATGTTTAGGGGGTCAGGGCATGGGGTGATTATCTCAGACATCCAGAATTCAGAAGTGACCCAACACACCTGTAGCATACCTTGGTTAAATAACCAATTTCTTGCCTTGCTGATTAGCTGCATGACGTATGGTTACCATATGACTCCAGAAAAAGGAGGACGGATTGAGATATCCAGGTTTTATTTCCTTTGAAAGCACTGGAAGTAAAACCCGGATGTCTCAATCCGTCATCCTTTTTCTGGAGCCATATGCTAACCCTATGCATGAGCATGGATCTGTATTAATAGAAGAGATCTAGGGAGGCATTATTAATTGTGTATATCAGGGCTGCCCAAGTCCGGTCCTCGAGATCTGGCAGGCCAGGTTTTCAGGATATCCACAATGAATATGCATGAGAGATTTGCATACCAGGAAGGCAGTGCAGGCAAATCTCTCAAATGCATATTCATTGTGGATATCCTGAAAATCTGGCCTGGCAGTAGATCTCGAGGACCGGACTTGGGCAGCCCTGGTGTATATGGTGGTGTTTCTAATCTTAACAGTAACAAGAGACTGATTTACTCATGAATCTGAGAATCAAATCCAGGTTACCAGCAGTCCATGGCTACTGGATTTTATTCCCTGATTCGTGGGCAAGTCTTAGAAATTGGACTGTGAAACCTTTACTCTGTCCATAAAGAGACAATTTTACACTTGCTTTTAACCACAGTATGTACTTCATCCAAACAAATGGACCACCACATAGCGAATAATGTGGAAGAGTACAGTTTCGGGGTGAAGAACTTTTATGCATGAAAGAGGAGCAGGACTTGGGCGTGATAGTATTTGATGACCTTAAGGTGGCCAAAGAGGTTGAAAAGGCAATAGCAAAAGCTAGAAGAATGCTTGGGTGCAAAGGGAAAGGAATGGCCAGTAGGAAAAAGGAGGTGTTGATGCTCCTGTATAAGACTCTGGTGATACCTCATTTAAAATATTGTATGCAGTTCTGGAGACTGCACCTTCAAAAAAATATAAACAGGATGGAGTTGGTCCAGGGGAAGGCTACTAAAATGGCTAGTGGTCTGTGTCATAAGGTGTATGGGGACAGAGTTAAAGATCTTTGTATATATACACTTTGGAAGAAAGGTGGGAGAAGGGAGATATGATAGAGATGTTTAAATACCTGCGTGACATAAATACGCATGGGGTAAGTCTCTTTCAATTGAAAGGAAATGCCAGAGTGAGAGGGCAAAGGATGAAGTTAAGAGGCGATAGGCTCAGGAGTAATCTAAGGAAATACTTTTTTACAGAAAGGATGGTAGATGCCTGACATAGTCTCCCGGTAGATGTGGTAGAGACAGACTGTCTGAATTCAAGAAAACATGGGACAGGGATATGGGATCTTTTTTGGGAGAGGAAGAGATGTTAGATGCTGCATATGTACAGACTGGAAGGGACATCGTTTGAGGTCATTTTCAGTTTAAAGACCTAATCAAACTGCAGTTCTTCCCTGAATGGTCTATCAGTGTGAACTGTATGGCTGATTACACTCAAAATTTGGGTGGCAAGCAGGGGTATGAATACTGAAGCAAAGTTCTGTTGAGCTTTGCTTTCTGTACTTTTAGGCCCTCTTCTAAGTAGCTCGTCCAGACAATTCAAGATTTGATGATTCCAAAAGTGCTGATAATTCTTGTTCAGTTGTTGTATCAATTTCCTTTACTGTTCTTTTTAGATAAATCTTTTGCAAATGTGGTATATTCAGTTCTGTAATTTTTAATATAGAAATTAAAAAGTCCTTTAAAAATTTCTCTAGGAGTTTTAAATTTAGACATTGGAAAGTTTAAAAACCTTAAATTTAAACTCCTATTTTTGATTTTCCAAATTTTCAATTTTGCGAAGCAGGAAAACTTTATCCATTGCTTGCTGTTTATTCACAGTTTTAATCTCTATTATAGATTTTTGAATATCCTCAACTTGCTTCGTTTGATCTTGAAAGTCTGTTTCCAATTTTTTAACTTTATTTGAAACATCAGCCATGAGAGATATGAATCCCATACATACTGTCTGAAGATTTTCTATAGCTCCCCATAGTGAGTCCAGAGTAACCACTGCCGGTTTCACGAGTGGCTTGAGCTGAGGTAACCCGGGATCCCATTCTCTTTCCTGGGTCTCGCTTCCCCCAAACTCACCACCGCTCGACTGCAGTGCTCCTCCTCCCTCGGCAATCCTCTCCGGGATCACAGGCAACGATGTCTCCTCTCCTCTCGGCTGCTCCCGAGGTCCCTCCAAACGAAGGCCGACTTCAGTTGCTTCTCCCGGAGGAGGGGGAGAGTCAGGTCCCAAAGGGCTCAGTGAAGTCTCGCTTTCCATGCTGGGCTGCTCCTGGGGCTCAGCTGCAGACACACCCAACACCGTCGGGACTGCAAAAGCTGTAATTGCAGACTGACGCGGTGTCGAAGTCGCTAACAGAGGAAGAGGGATATTTCTCTGCCTTCCCCTTCTCTTAGGCATTGAATTGGTATGTAAATAAAAAGTTTTAAAGACAAGTTAAGCCTCTATAGTGGGACACACACGTCCACTCAAATCGCCATCTTATTTCCCGACCCTCCTATAACCATATCTTTAAAGTCTTGTGTGTTTGCTTTCCTGACTGCTTCCACAGCTTCTCTTTTTCTAGATATTTTGTCTTCCTCTTTCTGTCATCTTCAGTTTGTGAATGCTAACATCTCTTCTTACCTTTTCTTATTTTTTTTCAGCTACTTTGGCAAACAGTAGTAGCCTTTGTTCAATTTTATTTGTCTTCCTAACAAAAAGGTTCATACCCAGTATCTCCCATTACAACATTAGAAACCCCATATTCATAAGTCCCAGCTTCACGAGTACTCCCTCCCATGTGGGACATCCTAGTCAATATCTCCCAGATTCTATAAATGGCGCACAAATTTCAACATGTAAAATTGCACTTAATGTCAAGATGCGTTCACAACTAAATTAGCTAACAAGCCAATTAGTGGCAATTAAATTGGGTGCTAAATGGGAACAATTTGGATTTGTGCAGGCATCTTGTTATGCGCCTTTCTGTAAACTCGGGCACCCTACTGGCGCCTGTTAATTAAGAAACGCCATTTAAAACGGTGAAAAACAGTAAAGATAAAAGCACCTACCAGTGCCTAAAAATCTATGCCAGAATCATGCCTCCATGGGAGCTTTAAAAACCAAAACTGCAGGGAAATGTACAAGGTGCAGGAATTTATTCAATAAAATCAATAAAAATCATAAAAGCATATTTGGCATAAATAAATACAATAATTAGATCCAAAAGCTGGTCCTAATATTCATGTGTCCCAACATATGCAGCATCTTGCCGGATTTTCTCTTCAGGCTGGTGGCAGTAGTCCTTCGCTCCTCCATGCTACTGGAAGCTGACCTGAAGCCTTCTCTGACGTGTTTGCATCCCTCTGATGCAAAACATGTCTGAGTCAGCTGCCGTTAGCATGGTGGAAGAAACACGGCCGGTGGCCTGAAAAAAGCAGTGAGTGCAGCTACATGGAAGAACCTGATGCTGAGGAAGGTACCATTCCTACTGGATCCCCGAACAAAGATGACCCATCCCTGTGGGATCCCTTTGGACTCCGGGGGATTCCCGTGGTTCTCGTGCAGCTCTCTAATATGTGCCTACCTTAAACAATGGGACTTACACCTGGTCTCAGTTGGTGTAAATTCTGTTGCCCAAAGTTGCATGTAGATCCCGGTGCTATGCACTATTCTACTGTGTAAAAGGTACCCATCCCAAAGTGCCCTTTTGTAGAATACTGTTCATTGCTAAGATTTGTTTTTGGCACTGAAGTTTCAGCAAAAAACCAGAACAAAACTGTAGAACATGTACAAGGTGCAGGAATTTATTCAATCTAAGTCATAAAAAAGATGTATGATAGCATCAATAAAAGCAATAAAAATTATAATAATATCCAAAGGCTGGTTCTTGTTATAAGGCGTGCTGGACCCGACATGGTCCGTGTTTCGAAAAACACTTCTTCCTCAGGGGTCCAGGATGTTCAATGCAAAAATTCCAAGAACCAAATAGGGTGGAAATAATTATTTAAAAATACAAATAAATCAGGTGAGGAACTCTCCTGAACATAATGCAGCCCTGAGAAAACTGAAGTTTGAGCACCTTTTACTGAATTTGGCCCCATCTGTCAAATTGACGTCCTATCAGTAGCTCCTCTCCTTTCCTAGTAATGTTGTGAATGTCTTAAATGAAATCTATGCTTGCCTGCTAGGGAAGTCTTGTCTATCACACCAGTGTAAACATGTTCATTTACTCTCTCTATAATTAATCCACAGTGCTTCCACCTTGCCTAATAAGTTATGCAATTATGTTGCTTCAATATTTTTTTTAATATAGTATCATTCACTCCCCCCCCCACCTTTCTTCCTACTCTGTCTTTCCTGAGATTAGTTATAGCAATATGTTTGTTTCTTTATAATATCCAGGTCAGCTTCTTTTGTTACAGCTTGTAGATCCTGATCTTTTTTTTCCGTACAGTGGATATTTAATATATACTTGTTTCCAGTTGTTGTTTAAATTTCTTGTACAGAAAAGTTGATGATTCACTTATCTGGAGTATCCTAGTTGGGAGATCTCTGGTGTTTTTCCAAGAAATCTTTGCAAGCCAAGTGGCATGAAGGAGGGGCAGGGGAGTACTGTGCAGTATTATAAAATTTTCTTTCAAGTTAGCTAAGTGGCACAACCATTTAAAAGGTCTGGAGAAAAGACTGACCTCCTCAGTAGGTTAGCTAGCCTATTGCTGAGGGATGCTCTATCTTTGTTGGTTTTTTGTTCATTTGAGCTAAAGCCAACCAAATTGAGCATTATGTAAAGCCTTTTATTGACTAAATTGGAAACTGTTGACCTACAGAGAGCTATCTTCCCCTCCAGATACACTGACAGTCCATGCAGTAAACATAAGATGTATAAAACCTGGTTTCCAAATGCTGATAATTTGGTCTTTAGTTTTATAACACTTGGTATTGTAACTTGTTTTGAAGTCTGAATTACCGTGTTCTTTAAAGCTAATGTACTTAAGAGATTTCAACAGTTCAGTTTGAATGTGCTTTCTTTATTGCAGCTAAATATACTGGCATGTAGCATTGTTGGTTCCTATGCAGTGGTTTTGGCCATCAGCAGTTACGTCTATACAAGCCTGAGTTACATTACCTTGAACATACTCAAAAGAGCTCTGAACACGGACTTCAGTAGTGCTTATACCAATGTGCCTTTTCAAGTTAATGGTAAGTAGACAAACTTTGGATTAGTCTAGGACTTGGGGCTATTGCAACATGCTAGGAAACTTTTGGCGCACGACAAATAATAATCCAGCTTACTCTTCTCCACAAGCCTATATTACCAGATGATTCCATGGAGATCTGGGCTTTGTACTGACTGAAAGATGCTAAGACTGAACCTTCCAGTAATGCTAATAATTGATGCCTTTGCCCCTAAGCTTGGGTGTACCCTGTGTGACACATTAACTGTTTCTGAGACTCACACACAGATTTATTCCTTTGTGCAATTCCTTTGGAGAGGGTACAGTGTGGTTCCCACCAACAAGCCTTTTTGGGAGGTTGTTTAAGGCCCCTCCTATGGGAGGGGCCTTCTATGTCTGGGCTAATCAGAGCCTCAGGCCCTGGGGAGGGGAAGGTTTGCCATTTTGAAGAGGCGGGCTAGCTGGCCGGAGGGAGTAGACCTGCAGGGGCCAACCATCTATCTAAGGTAAGAGGGAGAGCTCAGGGGTCATTGGAGATACGGGGGGAGGGTGTTGCATGGTGGTGAGAGCATGAGCATCTCTCCCGCTGCTGAGGGGGTGGTGCTTGGAGCCGGAAGAGATTGGGCAACTCGTTTTCCACTTCTGGGAGGCTATTGTTTGGTGGAAGGAGAGAGTGGGCATATCTCCCGCTGCTGGGGGTGTTGATTGGCGGCAGGAGAGTAGGTAGGCATCTCCTGTTGTTGGGTGGAGGGTTGCTTGACGTCGGTGCCTCGGTCTGTTGTTGGTTAGGTGTTTTGTTTTTTGCATTTATTCTGCGCATGTGTCCATCGGTATCACCAGCAAGGAGCACAAGCAAATGTGGTGAATATTTGCTACTCTCCGCCATCCTCCATTTGCATGAGTGTTTTTTGGAGAATGACTCACTTTAAAAAAAAATCATTACTATAATGATTGCGACAGCGGCCTGTCATTTTTTTACACGGATTTTTGAGAATCTAGCCCTTAGAGTTACCAAAGTGTGAATTACCTTCAGGTACAGTGTTTACGTAGCCCCAAAGGGCTTACAGTCTGACAGGGCAATATTTATACCATGTGGTCACCATGGTTTTAACACTAGCCACCATATTTTAAATTACATATTCACATATATTTAGCACTATTATCCAGCTAGTAAGCAGTGCTTGAATATACATCTGGAGGGTGATGGGGGTGTCACATCCATCTGAATAGTGACTGAGTAGCAATGCTATCAGTATAGATATGCAGAAAGTGTCAGGTTAGGGCATGGGAAATCTGTATAGTTCTTCTGAAAATCTATGGTTAAAGCTTTCTAGGGGTACATAAGAGAGGTTTCACTATTCAAAGAAACTTATCCTAATAATGGCAGCTGCTAAATTTTGATTTTGTACCTGAGTTAATGGAGGGTAAATGATGTCCAAGTTCACAAGAAGTGCCAGGAAGTTGAACCCTGACTTCCCCCGTTCTCTCTGTTGCTCCTCTGAGTACTAGGCTATGCCTGGCAGTCTAAACAGCCTAAAAGCCATTAGAAACACCTAATAAGTGATTTTGAAGATGATAAAGGCATGTAAAGTTCACATGTTTTAAATACAAGAAGATGGTAGTGCTCTCCATATAAAAGATTGTATAAGGAATAAGGCCAGCAGAGGAAAGAAGAGTTTAACTTAATATCTGTATTATGTTCCCTTCTTAAAATCATATTACAAGTATGAATTCCTGTTTTATCATATTCCTATTAAATTCCTCCTTCCATTTTGTTTTCCTCTAGATATTATCATCATCACAGTATGGATGATCTTAATTATTGGTGGAATAGTAGTCCAGACAAACCGAGAGAAGGGGCAACCTCCCTTCCCTCCAAATCCCTACCAAGTGTGGAAGCTCGAAAGAGAGCGCCGTCAAACCAACATTCTGGACCCCAGCCACCATGTTCCACCTTTCAGAAAGCGACTGCAGAACTGGCTAATGCAAATGCAAGGCTTCTTTCAGAAAAAGCAACCATCGGGGGAAAGGACACCATTGCTTCTCTAACCAAGAGCTTGTTTGCTTTTTGTTGTTGTTTTGAAGGCTCATACCAGTTTTAATTAGGGGACAACTTATGGTCCAGATTTTTTGGGTGGTGATTTGTATCATCTGGTGCTGTATTGCCTGCTTCAAAGTGATCTGACACAGGCAAACGTAGAAAATGCATTGAATGTTGACTTGCTGTTACTAACTCAAGTATGCTGCCATTCAGCCTCAAAACTACAAAATCATGAATATAGAGCGAGTTTGGACCATTTGCAATTGTGCCATCAGTTGTGAACTTTGGGTCTGAAAGATGCATTAATGATGGAGTAATCCTTTTTTTTTTGTGCTCTCAGACGAGAGAATTTAAATGTTTATATGAAATATGTGCACTATCGAACTATTTTGCTCTGTGTAAATAAAGTGAGAATATTAACTCAGGTTCATCTTTTGCTTGTACACGTATTAAGGATACGATTGTATAGGAAAACAAATCTTAGATCTAGAGTGACTTAGGACTCTAAAGTGAGCTGCTAAGAAAACTACTGCAAATAACGCACACCACTTTCTATTGACTGAGAAGATATTAAGTCATTTGGATTGTTTAACATATAATGTCATGTCTCGTGGTTCTATATAATCAGTAAATTTAAAATTTTGCAAATTGCAATGAATTTCTGTTCAATATTACTGGCTTAAAGTGTTGATTCTGGATCTTTATTTGGGTTCAGTATCCTCTTGATGTACAAGGGGGATGGACATTGGCTTCTACTACTTTGTTTTGGATGTAAGACAGATTCAGTCACTCATACAAAGAGGACACATGCAGTATTTGTATGTTCTCTGTAGCAATGATTCAATCTTTCTTCATTCAAAAGATTATCATTTCTAGATGCTATTGAATTGGTAATACAGTTCCCATTATTATTGTCTCATGTTTCATTCAGAAATGGATCAGAATACATGCAGTAGATAAGCTTTTATGTTTAAACTAATGTAGGGTTTGTGAAATTTCAGTTGGTGGCCGTGCTATTTACAATTTCTTAACAAAGCCCTAAATATTCATTTAACACTAACCTGAAGCTTAATGCTATGTTTGAACTTAGTTAAAGAAGAAGAAAAGATTGAATTAATGACTTCATTAACTGTACTGTAAAAACCTTTTGGGGTAGGGGAGGTAAACATACTGTTTTTTTAATCTCAAAGGTTGATTATCAGCTAAGTATCAATTGCCACTTTATACTTTTTTTCAGGGCAGCCATTTCTAAACCAAGTGCCACTTAATAGATTCTAAACAAAGAGGCCTCAAAATATTACTTTAAAAATATGCTGTCTGTTCAAAAGAAATTGCCCAATCTTGAGCTGGATGCCAAACTAGCCAAAGCTTAATTCTTCCTTTATAAAGCACTTTTTTTTTTTTTTAAAGAGGTTTCTTCCTGCTCAAAATGTTTACTATTTCTAATTGTAATTTTTAAAAAAACTATCTCTGTCAAACATGCTATTCTGAAAGTCATACCTGCTTTAGGATTCTGTGTTGAGGTCCAAGCAATAGCAACCAAAGCCTGCCTCACTGGCTTGCCCTTCACAGCAGTGAGAGCATGTTCTTTTTGCCTGCCCTGCTGGGATGACAAGGATTTGCTTGGCTTTTAGAAGCACTAATTAGGCTTGTCACCAGAGCCATAAAATGAGATCTGAGAGACTGTCAGATGTGATGTTATCCTATAACTCCATTTTAGAACCAACTTTATGGATTTCAGAAGGACCAAAGCAGTGCTTGATATAGTATATTGTCTTAGAAGTGATGGTTATTTTGAATTGATATTTTTCAGTGTTTCAAACTTGTGTGTGTGTGTCACGTTTGTCATTTTGACTCTAAATTACTAGCAAGATTTTGTAATAGCAAGTAGAATACTGTGTTTTGTATGCTATCTTCATTTTTATATGAATAAAATGAAATTTATATATTTGAAAAATCTTGCTGCCATGATTAAATGTCGATTTCTCTATGACCTATTAACAAAGCAGGACTGTCAGCACTAAAACATTTAACTTTTTGTTTCCATTGGAATTTCTTGGAAATTAATTCTGCAGCCAAGATTCTGTTCTTGTAAAATTACAAGTAGACAATGGAAGTTTTCCAATCTGGTCCAGTTTGGCATCTTGAGAGTTAATAAAGAATGCTCCAATTTTTTTTATTATAATCATCAAGTATCGTGTTCTTTCAAAAATTTGAAGTTCTTTATCTAAATCTTTTAATTTCTCCTCCTTCCTAGATGCAGTTTGATGACCATGAGGTCCTGTGAATATTTAATATTACTTTCCATTTTATTAGGAAGTCACATGATAACTTGTTTTAATGTATTATATATGATGGTTATAACAACTGGAGCATTTTAAGAAGAAAGTAAAAACATTTTTAAGTTTGAGAAGTTTTAAACGTGAACAATAGGACTGGAAACATAATTCAGTATATGCTTAGCATAAAAACTCAACAGCATCTACTATAATAAAACGCTAAGCACCCATGCGCACTCTTACCTGATCTGTAGTTCCGTGGTTGGAAGAGTGCGCATGTGCGCTTACCAGCATCTCTCTCTCGCAGCGGGCCGCAATTAACTGACAAAGTTCATTTTTTAGTTCAAAGCCTCCGCCGCGGTTCCTCTGTAGAACCTCACCAGCATCGGAGAAGACTTCTGACTCAGGCGGGGATCGAGAGAGAAGACGCAGCGTCTGCTTTGAACTAAAAAAAAAAAACCTTCGCAAAAAAACTAAGTCTTTTTTTTTGGGGGGGGGCAGGAGTTAAAACGTGCATAATAGGTTGTTGCTTTGCAGGCTAGGAACAAACACCCTAGATTATGAGTGACAGGGAGACTCGGCAACGGGGGTGGGGGAAGAAACCCAAAATAAGCCATGCTCTGTCCTCTCAAGAGCTCAGGCATCTGAATATTAGCAGCAATGTGGAAGTCTCTTTCACTAAATGTATGGTAATCGTCTTATCCAGGGGTGGCTGCACATTTCTGTTTTTTGCCAGAGCGGATGATTTTCAACAGACAAAGCCACCGCGGCAGCTCCTCTCTCGAGCCACACCTGCGTCGGAGAAGGCTTCCGATGC
Source organism: Geotrypetes seraphini (assembly GCF_902459505.1). Classification (NCBI taxonomy): domain Eukaryota; kingdom Metazoa; phylum Chordata; class Amphibia; order Gymnophiona; family Dermophiidae; genus Geotrypetes; species Geotrypetes seraphini. The sequence goes on along the minus strand of NC_047090.1, from coordinate 75,989,921 downwards.
AGGTGGGGATCTAGAGAGGAGCCGTGAAGGCGGCTTTAAAAAAAAAACAAAAAACTTTGCAAAGTAACTAAGGGTGCTGTTAGTCTTAAAGCAGCTGCCTGTTAAATTAAGGGTAGTCTAAAAACAAAGTTGCCAAAGTTCAGTCGTAGGAGTCAAGCTTCAAACTCATAGGAGCGGAACTGGCGGATCTGTACTGCACGACCTTAAACAGAAAGCAACAATGGCATGTTGTTGTTTTTTTAACATCTCCCATCCGGGTAATAGTAGGCGCATTCGACTTCAGAATTACAAATTTACGCGTGAGCACGTTCGGCGCACAAACTTTTGCTTTTAAATGAGTGTCAAGTGGCGGTTTAACCTACACAAGTCACTCTGGCGATTTCATACTTTGTACGATTTATACTCTGCCGGTTTACTTAAAAAAAAATTAATCTGTGCAACTTCCATTATTACTACAAAAAAGGTAGGTGAGAGATCTCCACACACATGACATCCCCCTGACATCTCCACACAGACACTGAAGGACAGGGGGCCAGGGAGAGACATTGAAAGGAAAAAAGGCCCATTGACAGACTGGTAGAAATATGTCACAAAAACACTTAAACACAGGTACATGGCAGTCAAAGACAAACGCACAAAAAGACAGGGGGTTAGAAAAGAAAAAGACAGACATACAGCACCCAATGAGAGAGACAGACAGCTAAAAAAAAGGAAAAACCTCCCAAAAAAACAGTGGACTAGGAGAAAGAGACACACAGGAAAAAACAGATACACATACAGCAGCTAAAGAAACAGACACCAAAACAAAGACAGATAGACATACAGCGTCCAAGAAGAGAGACCAAAAAACAGAAATATAGAAAGTGGCCAAGGAGACACACAGCAAAAAAAGACAGCCAAACCACAGCCAAATAGAAAGACGGAAAGAAAAGAGACAGACATACAGCGGCAAAGTAGACAGACAGCAAAAAAAGACAGACAGGAAAGGTGTCGGCACCTACAGAACATGTGCGCCATGGTACAAGGTGATACACTGTTCTAGTCGGATGGGTTGTGTTCCCATGGCTGCATGCCAGCTGCAGAAGGAATTCACTCCAATTTTTTTTTTTTATGCCTCTGCTGTACTTCACTGGGTTCCTTAGCGCCCCCTACAGTTTTTCCATTCTAAATGCGTGCCAGCAGGAGTGTGTCTGTTCTGCTCTCCATTTTATTCAGTGGGTTTTTTTGTCCCTTTGCTTGGGGTTTCTTGAGCTCAGAAAGATTATTCAGCTTTTCCTATATTGAGATCACACAGACTTCGGTCTGCAGCTGTCAGGCCAATCCTTGGTGGTACCTGTCAGCAAGCCTGCATTTACTTCACAGGAGCTCAGGGCCATCCCCACCTTTCTCCTTCTGCCGAACAAAGGGTTATTAAGCACAGGCTTTGGCATCTGTAGGAGACTCAGTGGTGTCTTGCAGGGTGCTGGCTGTGTCTTTCACTTCTGCCTGTCCCCGAGCACATCTGTCAGTCTGCAGGGGTGGAGGTACAGTTAGGCATAGGGTCTGACTGGCAGCCCGAGTATCAGCATCAAAGAGGCATTGCCAGCATGAGGCTGTGATTCTCTGATTCCAGCTACTATTAGAGAGCTGAGGCAGGTTGCAGCACATTATCAGTGAGTAAAGACTGTCGCAGCCTATGAGGTAAATTGGGGGAGGTTTGAAAATCGAACTTTTTGAGGGTTTCTGCATACCCCCTGTGTTCCCCCACCTGAAAAATCCTAAAATTGCCATTTATACACTTTATTTAATGTGAAAAAAAATCATGATTTTGGTGGCCATCTTGGATTTTTAGCAATCTTTTTTTTCTAAAGTTCCCTGCTTCTCCAAAACTGCAGTTTTTGCCTCAAATCTTGAGATGGAGTCTTGTGGGTTCTCCTGCTGTGAATGTTTGCCAGGTTTGCACACATTTACAGCTTCAAGAGCATTCTTGAACCACATGCTGCATGGTGCAGCCGGGACAGGCGCCATTGCCAAGCTTAGCCTCTCCCCTGCTTAAGCAGGTGACCAAACATACAGCTATCCTGGTGGGGCAGCCTTTATTTTCAGGGCTTGGCACAGCTGCTAGTTCCATGTACCTGGCTGCGGCCTAAGAAAGGTTGTATTATCAAAAGGTCACTCTATGCCCCAGGAAACATTTGTGGAATGGATTTCAAAACTGGCGTTCTTTCCCTGCATAGTCCCTAAGGGCATGTCTTCATTTCAGTCATCTGATGTTCTTGTGCTGCCTGATCCTGATCCGAGAGATCCTTATGATGATGACCAGCTTGCCGACCCCTCATTTACTGGGGCAATCCCATGGTTCTGCATTTATTTAAGTCTGCGGCTTTGCCAGATCTTATTTCAGAGTTTTTGCAGGAGTTGAATTTAGTCCACTTCATCCTCCTGGCTTTGTGGTGTTCGCTTATATCAGGGTACTAGGGGAAGGTAGCAAACTGTGAGCGGTCTAATCTCGGAGCAGTATGACTCTCCAGAAGGTGCTCTTAAGATGGCTCACTTGTATCCTCTGGCTCAGGAGTGCCAGCAGCTTCTGGGTCAGCCCAGGGTGGATTCTTTGCTTGTTTAGGCAACTAAGCGTACCTCTTTACCCAGTGGTGGTGGTGTGCTTAAGAATATGCAGGACCGCCATATGGATGTGGGCCTCCAGAGGCTGATGCATTGTATAACCTGATGTGGATCTTAGAAAAAGTGTCAGCAAGATGCTGTGGATCAGATAAGTGGGCTAATGATTCCACTTCCAAGGTTACTTTGGCTAGACTTCCCTTTAAGGGGCAGTAATTGTTTGGCAAGGGCCTGGACAACCTCATAAATTCTGTGGTGGACCGTCGCCCTAGGACCCTGTTTGATCACATACCCAGAACCTCTAGAGGTTCTGCTTGCTCTAATTTTTGTGGCTCCCAGTGATCTCGCTCTTATGCAAGTGCCATGTTGCAGAGATTTTTGCAGGGTTCCCAGCCACGGTATTCCAGCTACAGGCAATCCCAGCCCTCTACTTCCCATCCTGCACCCTCTGCCAAAAAGGCACAATGATGCCAGGCTGAGAGATGCCCCTCTTCAGATAGGGGAAGACTCTATGTTTCTACCCACTTGAGTTTGCAATGAGTCTTGGATATTATTTGGTCGGGCTACAAGCTGGAATTTGCTTGGCCTCTGACGGATTGGTTTGTAGATGCGCTTGCTGGATATTCGAGCTATATAGCTGGTGCTGCCAGACACCTCGGACTCGGGCAGATACTCTATATACTTTATCGTGCCAAAGAAAGACTTTGAAGATTGTAAACCTATTCTGGATCTTCAGCATGTGAATATGGCTCTCAAATTTCCACACTTTGGTGTGGAGATGGTGCATTCAGTCATTGCAGCAGTCAATGGAGAGTTCCTTGCCTCTCTAGCTCTCACGGAAGCTTACTTGTATATTACGATATTCCTGGCCCATTGCAAATTCTTGTGGTTTCATGTCTTGGAACATCATTAACAATTCTCAGCTCTGTGCTTTGGGCTGGTAATGGCTCCCACCATACCTTCCTCATGCTTCTGGAAGATATACACGGCCTGCAGCCGTGTCAAAAAGAATGCCTAAACAGTCCAAAGACTGTGTGGGTGCCAGATTGCTCTTTCTGTGGTTCACAATCCAGCCCAGGTCCTCCAGCACCCAGATGGCCTGATCCACCATGCACTAACCCTCAGCCAATGAGGGCGCCCTGATCTGCCAGTTGTCCATAATAATAATAATAACTTTATTCTTTTATACTGCCATAACCAAAAGTTCTAGGTGGTTTACAGTAAAAAGAGCTGGACAATCAGCGAAATACAATACAATAAAAATGCAGATGTTAAAATACAGTATCAATGTAATTCTGATGTAGCAGTCAGCTGATCAGACGGTTGGGTATTTAAATTTTCTTTACAAATGCTGCTACCTTCTTTGAGAAACTAAAGTGGTCTGCAAAGCTGGTGGAAGAACTAAAAGGTGCATGTAAAAACAGCATTTAGTTTGGTAGTTTAATATGTTTTTAAAGAACTGATAAAAGTAAATCATTTTTCATTATATCTGATTCATAGGGATTATGCTTTTGAAAAAAGCTCCGGCAAAACATGTCGGCAAGATAATCCCTATTTACTTGGACCACACATACTAAGCTAAGTATAGCGTATGAGCATTTAAGCCTTTCACGACCAAGGGACATATTTGTCCCATAACTTTAAAATCCTATAAATTTTGATTGGGATAGTCTACAGTTCTAAATTTGATATGTACGGATTCCATATGATACTGCCTTTATGTAAACAAATTGGTTCCGACATTCATTCATTAGCGTCGTTGCCAGATTGACGAGAAGATTCACTTGCCACACTGTCCATAAGCCAGAAGTGTGATTTTTTTTAAATAAAAATAATGATATTTCACAAAAAAAAATCAATTTTTTGGCATCTGCAAGCCCTTTTTACCATAAAAATGTTGTCAAAACCACAAAAATTGGCCTACGATCCTTATGGTCCTGAAAGGGTTAAGCCTTTATGAATCAACAAAACTATTTCATTGTTTTAAATTAATACAATGCACAATAATAAGGCACTTTATAAATAATTGCACTTTATAAAAAAGAACCGGTGATGAACGAACACATCAAGCTTAAGGCTGTGAGCTAAGTGGGCCTGGAGTAGTGTTCTGAGATTCTGGTTGCAAATATATTAGCTTTAGAAAACTGATATATGTTTTAACTGGATATACACGAGTAGAGGTTATATGCATTTCTAAAGCTTGAGTAGAATAGTGCTAATCCATACCATTTATTAAAAATATAAATTTGTAACCTGTTCTGAGCTCATCTGGGAGGATGGGATATAAATCCAAATAAATAAATATTTTAGGGGAAGAGCTCAGCCCAGGTTAATACAGGGCTTTCTGTATCAGCCCCTGAATGAGCCTGAATATGTGTGCTCCATACTAGAGAATGACATGGGGACAAATTTTTCCCTATCCCCACCGGAACTCAATTTCCTTATCTTGTCCCTGCCCCATTCTTAAAATCTTTGCCTTAACAGCACAAGCCTTGGACACTTATGATTATATAAAGTGTTTGAGGCTTATGCAGCTTAGGACAGAGCTTGCAGGAATGGGTTGTGGAAAAATTTGTCCCCGTTTCATTCTCTACTCCATATTTCTTAAACAAGATATTTGATGTTACTTAAATACCATAAATGTGAAAACAACACTTAGATAAGTCTCAACATCTGTGGGGAGAGACCCAGCAAGCTGAAACAAGTTCAGATAACAGAAGAACATGGTTGGAGCTGGATCTGCCTGTTAACAAGGCTCATATTGTTTGGATTAGTGCTGAACTCAAGCTAATTAGATAAGATGTCTCGAAAGCCTTGACTGACTTCCAAGTAGACGTTTATTGGAGAAGGAATTATGGAAAATTGATACCATGGATAAAGCCAGACATCTGAAAAGGGAGACAAGAAAACTTAAAAAAAAGATATGCTAACTGAGCACAGTTATTCCAAATAAGCACCCTTGAAGCAGTGATGACAACAATTATAAACTATAAATTTTGGGCGATGAAGGAAAATCAAAAGACAAATAAAGCCTACAGCATGCATACATGCACTGCCATCTATTCCACAAAAAATGAGGTCTTAACATCAGAATAAAAGTTTATAGGATAAATATTTAGTTGACAGCAATAAATTTTTTTTAGCCATTGCTAGTGTTATGATCTGGCATTGATTATCCAGGCATGTTTGGGCATCAACATTGAATACCTTTTATCCAGTTAAGTATGGCATTCAGCACTTACCTAGCTATATTAAACCGGACCAAGGTAGGACTACGTTTTTGGCAGTCCTATTGTCTCCATTAACTTGGGTTAAGTGCTGATTAGCATTTGGAGTGCAGTTTATAGAATAGCACTTCAAAGAGGTGTCCCCTATCTCCACTTCTGTTCCTACTTGCCATTGAGTCCCTAGCCATCAAAATTGGGATGTCAGATGATATTAGGGGACTCAAGAGTGGGTAGGACAGAATGTAAACTCAGCCTCTTTGCTGCTCTTTTTGGATCAGGCCATAGTCCACTTAACTGAAGCACTGAATATTGTGCAAGATTTGGGGGAAATTTCAGGCCTTAAGGTGAACTACAATAAATTGAACCTTGGCATGCTACACTGCTGTTACCATCCACATAGAAATCTATGAGATACCTGGGAATTTATTTGAAGAGGTCCAGTGCTCCTGCCCTTGTAGCTCATAACCCTGCTTGGCTACCTTACCTGACAACTCTGCACTGTATCTTCAGCTTTCCTCTGCCTGATTCATCTATTCTAAAAGATCCTTCCTCAGCAGAAGGGTCTATACAGCTTTTTCACACATATGGTAGTGATGCTGCCACAGTAAATGCACTGAAGCCCATTCAATTTCTATGGGCTTTGGTCCATTTAACGCAGCAGCATCACTACTGCAGCTTTGTAAAAGGGTCCTTAGAGGGAAATTAAAAGACCCCCAGCCAGTCAGGTTTTCAAGATATCCCTAATGAATATGCATGAGAGAGATTTGCATACCTGTCACTTCCATTATATGCAAATATCTCTCATGCATATTCATTAGGGATATCTTGAAAACTTGACTGGCTGGGGGTCCTCCAGGACAGGTTTGGGAACCACTGGCTTATATGATAACCATGTGTTTACTCTCAAGTAAAGCTTAGGTATTAGTGCAAAAGGGTTCATTATATTTTTCCTAGGCATCCTAAGTCTCATATTCTTATTATGCTGTTATGACTACTTACTGTTGCCACATGCTTTAAAATAATTTTATTTTGATATTTGGTCTTTTTTATTGCTTGTCAGTCGCTTTAGGGATTTAGAGCTTGGATCCAATTATAGGGGAATATAAATAAGAAAATAAACACCTAATAATCCAGAGTGCTACTTCTAAATTCCATTACATATAGATTATTGCTCTTGGACTTTTCCCGAGGCTGTTCTCTGGAGGGAAACAGGAGCATCTGTGGGCACCCCTGAACATTCATAAATAAGCCTATTTACCCCACAACGACAGCTAACATGGTAAAAACCTGCGAGCTGCCATATCTAGTCACACCCAGACCCTGCCTAATCCCAAATTAGGCAGCAAATCTGATTTTAATGCATTAGGTAGCTGCACTACTGTCAACCAGTAGCATAGCCACAGGGGGGGCCTGGGCCCCCCTCCAGACCTGCAGCACCCCTTTAAATAGCTGATGGGACACACAAGCCCTGCCAGGCAAAAGAAATGCAGTGCTTGAGCTGCTCTCCTCTTCCTTGCAATATCTGAATAATTCAGAAGTTGCAGCATGCCTCCTGCTGCCAATGTTGGGATTTATTATGCATGCTCATTTGTGGAAGAGTATGCTTGGGGAATCCTGGAGTTGGTAGCTGGAGGCTAGTGCTGTCCGATTCAGGAAAAAAAAAATTTGATTCAATGTATTGAATTGATTTTTTCATTCAATTTTCCTGCCCAATTGGGTGGAGTTTTTTGTTGGTTTTTTTTTTTTAAACATCCTGGTTTATTTTATAGCCTCTTCACCCCCTTTGCCATCTCCTACACACATTGGTCCTGTGGTGTAAACAAAATAAACAAACAAAAAATACTTTTCTTCTCTCTGTTAAATCCTAGCTCACGTTCGCGGTCTAACACCAGCTCTGGAACGATACACATTTCAAATCTGACATATTGTAATCACAAAACAGAAAATAAAATTGTTTTTCCTACCTTTTGTTGTCTGGTCATTTTTCAAATCATGTTGGTCCCAGGCTCCGGTTGTCTTCTGATCAGGCTCTCCTTCTTTTTTCGTGCTAACCATCCATCTTCCATCTCTGTCCTCCCTTTCTGTTTCACTTTCCTCTCCTGGAGATCTGGCATCTTTCTTTTTTTCATTTCCATCCCCCCACAGCTGCAGCGATGGACCCCCACCATCCACAATCTCTCTTCTTCTCAACTACCCTTTCATCCAGCATGACCCTGTTCCTAAGCTCCCTCCATGCCCAGCATCTTATCTGTACAGGCTTTCTCCTACTATCTCTCCTGCCATCCTGCACCCTGCCCACCTACTTAGGAGCAGTATCTGTCCCTCTTGTACCCTTCCCCTTGTGGTCTTGCATTTCTCTCTCCCTCTCTCCATTAGTCCAGCACCTCTCCTCTGCTTTCCTCCCCCTTTTTGGTTTGGTATCTCTTTTCCCTTCACTTCACCCCAGGTCTGGCATCTCCCCTCCCCTCTTACTCCTCCCTCTGCACAGGCCTGGCCCTCTACCCCTCCCCGAAGGCCTGCATGTTCCCCCAGCTTCCCCGCTTTTACCTTAAGCTAATAGGGCAGCCTGAAGGATTGCTGGTACTACTGTATAGTGATTCCTGCATCTGCCGTCATTCTCGGCAGCACGTTCTCTCTGCCGCGATCCTGACCCTGACATCAGAGGAGGGGCGGGACTGTAGCAGAGAGAACGTGCCGCTGAGGATGATGGCAGCTGAAGGCTACCATATTAGCTTAAGGCATATAGCACCAGCGATCCTGCAAGCTGCCATATTAGCTTAAGGTAAGAGCGGGGAAGCTGGGGAACATGCAGGCCTTTCTGATTGACCCTCCCTCCTCAAGCAGGAGCGGCAGCGGACAGCCAGCAAGAGGCAGTGCTGCCGCTCCTGCTTGAGGAAGGCACGGGGGAAGGGTTGGCCATTGACTCAGAAGGCCGATTTTTTTTTTTTTGTAATTGAATCGATTCAAATCGATTCACCTGACTTGAATCGGTGAATTAACTCGAATCAGGCAGCACTACTGGAGGCACACTTGAATTCCGCATTACAGAAGCAGCGCAAGGAAGAGGGGGGGAGTGGCTCAGGCACTACCTTTTTTTGGCTGGCGGGGTTTCAGCATCCGTACCAGCAAAGGTATGCTTAAATGCATATATGGGAGAGGGGGAAAATGTGTTGTAGCCCCAGTCCTCCCTGCTGTCGACCATGCTGATAATGCCAGGTTAGCTGCATCATGCAGCCCAGCAAAAGGGTCCCTATGGAAGGGAAGCCAGGGCACAAAGAAGGGAAGCCAGGGCACGAAGCAGACCTCGGCGGTTGCAGTGTCCCTTCTTTTTTTCCTGTTTTTCAGCGGCGGAGGGCAGGAGGAGGAAGCCGGGGTCGCGGCGAGACGTAGCTCCGCCCACCCCCAACGCGTCACAGGTCACGTCGGCACCCGGGCTCCCCTTTAAGAAGAAGGGAGCCAACGGCGCCCAGCCGTTCGGCGCGCGGCAAAGGCGCTCGCCTTAGCGAGAGCGCCTTTGCGAGGGAGCCTTGCGAGGGAGCCAGAAACGCCAAGTAATTTACTTTTCTCTTCTTTTCTCTTTTTCCTTTTCTCTTTCTCTCTCTCTTACCCACAGCAGGAGCACACCAGCACTTCACAAGAGCGATGGAGGACCCAGGATCCCAGAGGTACTTTCCGGTATACTGCACAGAGTGCAATATGTACGACTACCTCCCTTTGGGAAGGCGGGAATACATATGCAGTCGGTGTCAGGAACTGGAAAGCCTGAGGATGGAGGTCGGCAGATTGAGGGTCAGGGTCCAGGAACTAGAAGGACTGGAGGAACTGCGCATCACAGAGGAGACGAGCTGGTCTACTCAGAACACAGACGGAGCAGGCCCCATTGTGAACCAGGTGAGGGACCTCGAGAGATTCATTGAGGAGGCCTATAGGACGGTGGAGGAACGGGATCAGCAGCAGCACAGACGGATGTCGGTAGACGAGACCCAGGATCCACAAGGCGATACCGGGGAAGGACCTAGCGGAGGGACAACGCAAGAGGAGGAGACCGCGACTCACCAGGACCCCGAGGGAGAGACACCACACTACACCGAGGACATAGACCTGAGGCAGAGGAGGTTGCTGAGGAAAGGGAAGTCTGCTATTGTGGTGGGAGACTCGATCTTGAGAGAGGTAGACAGTCACGTAGCTGGAGGAAGGGAGGACCGGCTAGTGACTTGTCTCCCAGGGGCCAAGACACGAGACATCACTGATAGGATCGAGAGGATCCTGGACGGAGCAGAGACAGAGGAGACTGCGGTAATAATCCACGTCGGAACAAACGATGTGAGCCGGAGGAACTTCAGCATGGACGCACTGACTGACCGGTTCAGGGTCCTGGGACGAAAGCTGAAGCGGAGCACACGGAGGATAGCATTCTCGGAGATCCTGCCTGTGCCGAGAGCAGATGCAAAGAGGCAGGCAGACCTCCAAGCTGTGAATGCATGGTTGAGGAGATGGTGCCAGGAGGAGGCCTTCCGCTTTGTGAGGAACTGGACGTCCTTCTGGGGAAAGAGCAAGCTCTACCGGCGGGACGGCATGCACCTGAGCACAGCGGGAACCAGACTACTGGCAGCCAATTTGAGGAAGGAGATCGAGAGGGCTTTAAACTGAGGAGAGGGGGAAAGCCGACAGCTGATCTGATGTTGACAACAGTATCCAGAACAGATGCTGAACGGGCTGACTGCAGGGAGGAAACAGAGGGACCGGAAGATCTCCAAATCAGACAGCGAGGGAAACATCGGGTAAAGGGAGCTTGCTGGGAGAAGACTAAGGGGCATGGGGACACAGGGGGACTGGGTGGCATAAGGGCGAAAGCCGAGGGTAATATAGAGGTACCACAAGGCGAGGGGGATCAAACAGAGGCGCAAGGGATGATAGCCCAGGAGGGGGCCGGTAGGGCTAGAAATCCAAAAGGAAAAGCGTGGAAGTGGGGTGGCAGGAATGTGGGGAAGCTGAAAGCTAAGAGGGTAAAGGCTGAGGGCAAAGCAGAAACACAGAGAGCGGGAAAACTGCCAGAAATCCAAGGGCAAGTGGCCCAGGTAAATGCAGAGGTGGAAGAAAAACGACGGGACCTGCGGTGCTTATACGCAAATGCAAGAAGCCTCACGGCCAAGATGGGTGAACTAGAAGTCGTGGCCAAGGGGGAGGACCTGGATATAATTGGAATTGTAGAAACCTGGTGGACAGAGGAAAATCAATGGGATGTAGCGCTGCCGGGGTACAAGCTCTATAGGAGGGACAGGACCCACAAAAGGGGGGAGGCATAGCACTATATATAAAGGACTCTATCCACTCGGTCGGGATGGATATGGCAACGAAGGCAGAGGGGCTGGAATCGCTGTGGGTCAAATTACCGGGAAACAAGGGTGCGGGCATAAAACTGGGGATGTACTATCGACCACCTGGTACGCCAGAGGGAGTCGGACACGACTTGGAAGCAGAATTGAGACAGGAGTGCAGGACTGGAAGTATAACAGTGATGGGGGACTTCAACTACCCAGGGATTGACTGGAGTACGGGTCACTCCAACTGCACTAGGGAGACAGGATTTGTAGAAGCTGTGAAGGACTGCTTCATGGAGCAACTAGTCAAAGAACCGACGCGAGGGGGTACTACTCTTGACCTCATCCTAACGGATTAGGGGGGCCTGCAAGAGGGGTAGAAGTGGGAGGACCACTAGGCAACAGTGACCACAACACGATCAGATTCACAATAGAAAGAGGGACACCCATAGTTAGGAGGACCGCAACAACTGCGCTGAACTTCAAGAAAGGGAACTATGTTGCTATGAGGGAAATGGTGGGGAGGAAGCTCATAAAAATCTTTAGGATGGAGACTGTGGGAAGCGCCTGGACCCTATTCAGGGACACCCTGCAGGAAGCACAGAGAATGTACGTCCCCAATTTCAGGAAAGGCTGCAAGAACAAGCGATCAAAGGACCCGGTTTGGATGTCAATAGAAGTAAAGAGGGCGATAAAGGACAAAAAAGTATCTTTCCAGAGATGGAAAAAGGACCCAACAAAGGAAAATCACCAGGCGCACAGGAAATGCCAAAAGGAATGCCACCGAGAAGTTAGAAAAGCAAAGGGGAAGTACGAAGAGGGGCTGGCCAGGGAGGCGAAAAACTTCAAGGCATTCTTCAGTTACGTTAAGGGGAAGCGACCAGCGAGAGAGGAGGTGGGGCCGTTGGACGATGGGGACAGGAAGGGAGTGATTAAGGAGGAAAAAGAGGTAGCTGAGAGGTTGAACACGTTCTTCTCGTTGGTTTTCACGAGCGAAGACACATCTAATATACCGGACTCAGAGGAGCTCATGAGTGGGGAGCAGGCTGAAAAATTAGAGCACATAGAGCTAAGTAGGGAGGATGTCCTCAAACAGATAGGTTAAATTGCGGCAAATCACCAGGCCCGGACGGGATCCACTCAAGGGTTCTGAAGGAACTAAGACAGGAAATAGCGGGCACAATCCAACATGTTTGCAACCTATCCTTGAAAACTGGTGAGGTACCAGAGAACTGGAAATTGGCAAATGTCACACCCATCTTCAAGAAGGGATCGAGGGGTGACCCCGGGAACTACAGGCCGGTGAGCCTGACTTCAATTATAGGGAAAATGGTGGAAGCTATGATCAAGGACGACATTTGCGAGCACATCGAGAGGAATGGCCTACTGAGAACAAGCCAGCACGGATTCTGTAAGGGAAGGTCGTGCCTAACGAACCTTCTGTACTTCTTTGAGGGAATAAGCAGTCGGGTGGACAATGGGGAGCTCATAGACATCATTTACCTCGACTTTCAAAAGGCTTTCGACAAGGTGCCACATGAAAGGCTACTTAAGAAGCTGTGGAACCACGGGGTGGGAGGGGATGTGCACAGATGGATCAAGCACTGGTTGTCGGGTAGACTGCAGAGGGTTAGAGTAAAGGGTCAATATTCGGACTGGCGGGGAGTCACGAGCGGTGTGCCACAGGGATCGGTGCTGGGGCCTTTACTCTTTAACATATTCATCAATGACCTGGAAAAGGAGGCAAAATGTGAGGTTATAAAATTCGCAGACGATACCAAACTGTGCGGCAGAGTTAGGACCAGGGAGGAGTGTGAGGACATGCAAAGGGACCTGGACAAGCTGGAAGACTGGGCAAACAAATGGCAAATGCGCTTCAACGTGGACAAATGCAAGGTCATGCATATAGGGAAAAAGAACCCGTTGTTCAGCTACAAATTGGGAGGGGTATTATTGGGAGACAGCAGACTCGAGAGAGACTTGGGTGTGCTGGTGGATGCATCACTGAAGCCATCTGCACAGTGCACAGCAGCCTCGAAAAAAGCCAACAGGATGCTGGGAATCATAAAGAAGGGCATAGCAACCAGAACACGGGAAGTCATCATGCCATTGTATCGAGCGATGGTGCGTCCACATCTAGAATACTGCGTTCAGTATTGGTCGCCGCACCTCAAGAAGGACATGGCGGTACTTGAGAGAGTCCAAAGGAGAGCAACGAAAATGGTAAGAGGGCTGGAACACTGCTCATACGCCGAGAGGCTGGATAGGCTGGGGCTCTTCTCCCTGGAGAAAAGGAGGCTCAGGGGAGATATGATAGAGACCTTCAAGATCATGAGGGGCATAGAGAGGGTGGATAGGGGCAGATTCTTCAGACTGAAGGGGACAGCAAATACGAGGGGGCATTCTGAGAAACTGAAGGGAGACAGGTTCAAAACAAATGCAAGGAAGTTTTTTTTCACCCAAAGAGTCGTGGACACTTGGAATGCGCTACCGGAGGAAGTGATCAGGCAGAGTACGGTACAAGGATTCAAACAGGGATTGGATGGATTCCTGAGGGATAAAGGGATCGTGGGATACTGAGGGAGGAGCTGGGATGTAACACAAGTATAGGAAGTTAACCAGGTAATGAGTATAAACCAACCAGGTCGTGCATGTGCAAGACCGGAGGGCTAGGACTTCGATAGGAAGGCAGGACTTAAATGGGAAACCAAGGTGGCAAGGGAGCCCCTTCTGATGATTCAGACAGGTCTTGACCTGTTTGGGCCGCCGCGGGAGCGGACTGCTGGGCAGGATGGACCTGTGGTCTGACCCGGCAGAGGCACTGCTTATGTTCTTATGTTTTGAAATAAACTGTTTAACTTCTTGAGTATATTAATGATACAGTTGACAAAGTATGACAAATAATGTTGCTGAAATACTGAAATAAATTGTAAGTCACCCTTTGAACATGAATCCTGAATTTTCTGCAACTGAAATCATTTTGTGGTGATAAACATATGTCAGATGAATTCTGTAACAGTGCCTTGAGTTAGGACCCCATGAAAAGGGTATGCACCACTCTCACATTTGATAACATGGCAATTCATGTCTGCTCTGTTTTATTGCAACTGTAAGCAAATATATTTAAGCCATCAGACCCAGAAACACATTCCAAAGGCATGTATTGACACAACAATGCACAGACACCAGCTTTAAAAAGGCAGCAACATTCATTCTATAGTTATCTGTTTTATATACCAAAATTACTGCATTACAATCCCGTAATGCCAAAAATCCTGGAGAAAAAATTAATACATAGCAAGTGCCATTATTACATGCAAATAGATAATACTAAAATCCAAAATATCAAAAGAAAACCAAAGTCATAATATTCAGGGAAAAAGATGTACCCCATTACTACATAAATTAACAGGTAAGTGATACCGCTTTTGACCAAATGTTAAACTTAACATTTAAAGCTTTGTACATTATTATTATTTTATTTTTGCAGATCATAGCAACTTTCATATAAAAGGACCACTCTATAAATAAATTTCATCCCACAACATCTATCACATCTGAAGTTAGACTAGAGATAAGCATGCCTTTGTAATTATAGCAGCAAATCAAGACTAAGATTAATCAGTCTCATCAAATGCATTTTCCTGTCCAATAAAACAAAGTTGATTCAGGTAGGATGTGCTCAGTGGAAGGCAAGATAATCAGTCATACAAGTGGCATGGCATCATCCAATGGGGGCTAATGGAAATTATTTCTGTCATGCAAGACCTCCTCGGTCACATATAAACCAAAGCGGCCAACAAGAGAAAGGAGGAAATGTGTAGCTGATTATCCTGTTATCTACAGACACCACTTGTTACAGCAAGCAATTTTATCTTCTCTGTACAAAAATAGGATGAATCAACCACATAAGTTAGAAGCCCTAGTTAACTACTGCCTTCTATTCAGAAAAGAAAAATAACAGCAAATAGGTTATTAATGGATGAAGAGTATATTTTTGTGAATAGAGGGTTTGGGTTAAAGAATGACACGGGGACAGACTTTGTCCCCATCCATAATCACAGGAAACCATCTCATGTTATTCTTTAGTGGCTATTTCAACCTCAGTCCTTTTACACCAGCATTCCTCAGTGCAAAGTTTAAGGGTCAGTGGCTGTGCCCATTCATACTCGATTTATCCCTCTCTCTTTAAAGAATGCCACAGGGATGATTTCCCGCAGTTAACCATGGAGATGGGGACAACTTCTGTCCCTGTGGCATTCTCTAGTTTGGGCTCTCTACTTCAAAAAGAGTTCTTGAAGGACAGCTTGACCAATATTTGAGATCAAGCCCCACTGACAAAAAAAAAGAAAGAAAAATAAAACATTAAAAAAGCCTACTAAGGGTGTTAAGCCCTAATGCACATTTAATAATAATAGTTTATTTTTATACTAGTCTTTAAGCCCGTTAAATTAACAGGTGCTAGAATAGATGTGTGTGTCTGTCTTTCTCTCTCTCTCTCCTTGGCCGCTTTCTGTCTCTCTCTTTCCTCGGCTGTCCACCACCACCTCTTGCCTGCTCTCCCTGTCCAGCAGCAGCCCTTTTCCATTTGTTTTACCTCCCCCCCTGTCCAGCAATAGGCCTTCTCCCTTCCTGTTACCTCCCCCCCTATCTGGCAGCACCTCTTCCCTGCTCTCCCTGTCCAGCAGCACCCCTTATGGCTCACCGGTACGAACCTCATGTCCATCTCTCCCTCTCTTACTTCCTCTGTCCATATCTCTCCCTCCTCCTTAAGTCCCCTCCCTGAATCTCTGTCTCTCTCCCCCCATCTTGCCTTCTCCACATCCATTTCTCCCTTCCCCCCGCTTCCCTCATGTCCATCTCTCCCTCTCTTACCTCCTCTGTCCATATCTCTCCCTTCCCCCAGTTCCATATGCTCCTCCCTTCTACACCTAGCTATCTTCCAGTGTGCTTGCACCTCTGCCAGCATCTATTCGTCTCCCCTCCCGCCTGCTCATCCGGCCGCCGTGTTTAACTTCATAGAAAAGCACTGCACCGCATTGTTGCTGGTCTCGGCCTCTTCTGTCCACTGCGGCCAGCCCTAGCGGAAACAGGAAGTTGTCAGAGAGTGTGAGGCCAGCAGCAGCACGGTGCAGTGCTTTTCTAAGAAGCTAAACAGGTGAGCAGCGGGCAGGTGAGCTTGCAATAGGGAGGAAGGTGAGAAGTAGATACGGCGGGCAGGAGGGGGGAGTCGCCGGCGTGTTCCCTGCCTCCGTGTTTGAAAATGTAATTCAGCACGGAGGGACACATTAGGCTGTCAGGGAACACACCGTCCTAAGTGCACATGCGCGCTTAGGATTTTATTATAGAGGATATCGCCAAACCATCAGTTCATGGCCGTTCACAATAATAAACTGATGGTTGGCAGTATATAAAAATAAATTATTATTATTAAATGTGCATTAGGGCTTAACACCCTTAGTAGGATTTTTGAAAACTGTTAGCACAAAACACTTTAACTTACCTTGCAGTAAGTGAGCTGTTTGTGCATACTAAGGCGTGCAGTATTTATTTGTATATATTTGCTGGAGGAAGCATGTTAAGAGTGAAGAATGGGTGTGGACATGATATCCAGATAGTGTGCTCTGATTACTACATGTTAACTGGCTAACATGCCCATAACGTAGGAGCCCTTAGCGCTTCCTAAAAAAGAAATACTGAAAATTGCTGATTCTTAGGTATGCTAAAATGGGCATAGTGTGCAGGAAAGTCCAACGTTAGCACATGCTAAGCTCAGTTGTTAGTGTGCAAGAATTTAAGAGCAAATGGGATGCCCATGTGGGATCCCTTAGCGGGTTACGCCAAGGGAACCTGTCACCGGGAGTGGGATCCCTAGGATAATAGACTTGGGGGTGGGTCAGTAGAGTGGGCAGACCTGATGGGCTATGGCCCTTATCTGCCGTCATCTTCTATGTTTCAAGTTTCATGTTTAATAAAAAATTTGTATACTGTCTATCAGTCTTCTAAGCGGTTTGTACATAATAAAATAGGGTAACATACAAAACCTACTGGAACAATAGGATTAAGATAAAAAATTAATTATAAAATAGGAAAGAGAGCCATATAGGCAAAAGGAAGGGAGATCCCATCTGATAACCAAAGCAGAAATGAAGATGTTTCATAAGGTAAGTGCATTAGAGGTTGAATGCAACTATAAAAAGAAACGTTTTTAGTTTTCCTTTGAAACGATCTAGCATGGGTTAATCTCATAAATCCGGGGTAATGAGTTCCAAAGAGATGGGGCTGTGACGGAGAAGTTTGTTGTTCGTTTAGTGCTAATAATATGGAGAGATGGAACCATTAGAAGATTTTGTGATTGTGATTTCAGTGTTCTAGCTGGGGTGTAGGGAATTAGAAATTTGTTTATAGTAGAAATACCCTTAAAGGAATAAGCAAAAAAAGAAAACCCAGCTGAGGAGGTCCAAAAGCCAGAGGATTGTGTGCCATAGTACAGTGTGTTAAGTGCATTTTTTAAAAACCCAGCCTTTTATAAATACTGTTAACTGCTTAATGTGTTGGCAGACAAATGTGAACAACATAGAAAGCACACAGTACTGTACATTACAGAATGGTAATTTATAGTGTAGGTGCACTTAAAGCCACTTCAAAAACATTAAAAACAAAAAACCTGTGGCTCCAATAACTAAGTCCCCTCCCTAAGATTGGCACCGGGAAGGGGCATGTCCAACTCATTCCGACAGAGAGCCTGCCGATTGGCCAGAGGGAAGACCTGTTCGTCCAGCCATCCTAACAGGTTAGAGGGGGGATTTAGGAGTTCTAGTGGAGGTGGAGTGGTCAGATAGGGCGCTGCAAAATCTACGGGGGGGGGGGGAGGGAGGTGTTCCAGCAGGAGGAATTGGGCATCCCTCCTGCCGGCAATCTACACAGGGGGTGAGGGATTCTGGCAGGAGGAATTGGGTATCCCTCTTGCTGCGTTTGTTCGGGCAGCAGCCAAACATCACAGCAGGGAGATCCCTTGCCGTGATAAGCTTAGCGGCTACGTCTACTTACAATGTAGGCCAGCATTTTGCTGGCCTACATTGTATGCATCTCCCGCTGGCCTAGGGAGACACGTACAGCCACCTAAGGCTAATTCCGGCGCAAACCATGCCCACGCCTAGCTTTAGGGGAACTTAGGTGGGCTTGCAGGCCTCCCTAGGTTCCTGGAGGTGCTGCCAATGTAGGCGGCCTGCCTCAGAAGCTTCTTTTTATTTTTTTTTTAACGTGCATCCCGATTGGCTGGTTAGACAGCAGTAGGATGCCTACTGCTGTCTATAATTGGGACGCTATTTACAGAATCCAGCACACAGTATCTAAATAAAGTTCTCAAAATGTAGGGACCACCAAATGATTTTGATTATTAGATCTTAAAGTTCTGCAGGGAACGTAAGTAGTTAAATATTTACTAAGATAAGAAGAAACATATGCAGCACGAATTTTAAAAACTAATAAAAGTATTTTATAAATAATACGGTGAGAGATGGGTAACCATTATGCTGATTTTAACAGATGTAATGTGATCAAATTTCCTATGACCTGTAATCAACTTGATAGCAGTATTTTGAACCAATTGTAATCGTTTTAGCTCTTTTATCCGAAAACCTTTGTATAAAGAATTACAGCAGTCGAGTTAACCAATTATAAGAGAATGAACCAAAACATTAATTGCTGAAGATGTAGAAATGGACAAATTGAATGAAAGATTAGGTTCTTAGCGCGGTCTGGGCATCTCTTCCCCTCGTTGGGCCATCTCCCTCCCTTCCCCTCATCTTCGCTTGCACTTTTCTCTCTTTGAGCGACCCAGACACTGCAGCCTTCTCACAAGTTGTACGGGCCTGCTCTGAAACTTCTCCACTGAAGCGAGCCGCCCAGGCAGAAACAGGAAGTTGTATCAGAGGAGAAGTTTCAGGGCAGCCATGCGTGACTTTTGAGAAGGCTGCACTGTCCGGACTGCTCAGAGAGAGAAAACTTTGATTCTGAAAAGCACCGTGAGGGTGACGGGAAGAGACAGGAGATGGCAAATGGGAATGAGGTTGAGTGGCGCTGAAGGGAGGGGGTGAGTGGAACAGATGCTGAAGGAAAGTGGGAAGGAGAGAGAGAGGAGCAGATGCTGAAAAGAAGTGGGGAGGAGAGTGAGAGAGAGGAGCAGACGCTGGATGGAAGTGGAGAGGGGCGAGAGGGGAACAGACGCTGAAGGGAAGTGGTGAGGAGGGAAAGAGTGGTGCACATACTGGATGGAAGGAGGGGATAAAGAAAAAGGCACATGCTGAATTGGGGGAAGAGGACAGAGTTAGTGAGATATTGGAAGAGGTGAGGGAAAGAGGTGGCAAGCTGTAGGTAGATACAATGAAAAGGAAATTGAGGACTGGAAAGTAAGAAAGTAGATAAGTAGAAAAATTGAGAAGGAAAATAAGAAAAGAAAGGGAGAGGAGAAAAAGATTGGGGGTGGGAGAGGAGACAGGACCAGATCAGAAGGAAAGGATGAGATTCTAAAAAACACCTGGAGGGGAGTGAAAGATGGGAAGAAGACTGAGATGCCAGACCATGAGGGAGTGGAGGGAAGAAGATGGGTGCTAGACCAATGGGGGAGGAGGAGAGATGGAAGGGAGTTTCTGGTAGAGGCATAGAAATAGAGCAGGTGCCATATGGAAGAGGCAGAGAGAAAGCAGACAGTGGATGGAAGGAAGAGAATGATGAGATGAGTAAAGCAGAAACCAGACAACAATGGTTGAAAACAAAAAAAATTCAATTATTTTCACTTTAGGATAAAGTAGTTTTGTAGCTGTGTTGATAAACGTTTATAAACACTGAAGATGTCAGCTGAAGATGTCTTCCTCTAGTTTGGCAGCCAGAACTCTGATTTATAAAATGACAATTGTACAGAATATTGTTTCTTTTTATTCTTTAATAAAATAAGTTCAGCATAAAACTATTTGAGGATTGTGCAGATGGGATCAAATGGTATGTGGGGGTGGGGACAAGACAGGGACAAATTTTTCCCCCGTGTAATTCTCTACTTCAAAACAGAGGACCTGAAAGCAGCATTTTTCCTGGCTGCTACATCCATCCTATAGAACCTAGTAAAGGTATGAATGGTAGACCATATAGCCACTCTACAAAATCTCAAGTGAGACAGCCCTAGTATCTGCCCAAGAGGCAGCAACCCTTCTAGTGGAGTACACCTTCAATGCAATCGGTGACTGTTTACCACAGCCCACATTTGTGGAGGAAATTACCATTTTAATCCATCTGGAAATTGAGAGTCCAGATACTAGCCTTCCTTTCTTAGCATGACTGTTCAGAACAAAAAGTTGATCCAAAAGGCAAAATCCACTGGTAACTTCAAGGTACCAAAGAAGCACTTGCTTGTTATCCAGCAAATGCAACATTTTATCCTTTTACTTAGACTCCATAGGGCGGAAAGAAGGCAAACAGAGTTCCTGATTGATATGAAAAGGACGAAACTACTTTCGGCAAGGATGGAACCATGCATAAGGAGAGCCCTGCTTCAGTGATCCTGCAGGAAAGCCCTTGTAACTCAGAAACCTGTCTTGACTGTAAAATTCAAAAGAGAAGTCTCCTATAAGGGTTCATACAGAGCAGTGCTGAGACCTTGCAAAACCATGTTAAGGTTCCAGGAAGGAAAAAGGGGAATGCACCAGAGGCTGCAATTGCAGAGCCCCTTTAATGAACTGGGCAACATCTGAGTTGAGAGGCCAAGAAGCCTCTTTCCCTATGAGCTTGGAAACAGGAAAGGCCTGCTATCAGCACTTTCAGAGAACCTACCGACAGCCCCTTCTGAAGTCCCTCTTGCAAAAAGTCAAGGACTATCGAAAATCAGAGATCGCCAGGGCTCTACCTCCTTCACCGCACAACTACGCTGAAAGGACTTTCAGGCCTTAGCATAGACTGCTATCATGGACAGCTTCTTAGTTCCGAGCAACGTGGTAACGACCACATCCAAACAACACTTGATTGTCAGGGCCACCTACTCCAGAGCCATGCCATAAGCCCACAGTGTTCTGGATTCTTGATAAGAACTGGTCCCTGAGTAAGAAGATCCACTTGGACTGGTAATCTGAGGCCATTGTCCTTTTGGAGATGGACTAGGTCCGCATACCATGGTCTGAAAGAGCAATCAGGCGCCACTAGGACTACCATGCCAGGATGGATTGACTCAACATGGGCCACGGGGGAAACATGTACGTGAGCTTGTTTTCTGGCCACAGTTGAACTAACGCGTTCAACCCCTCTTATGAGCTTGCATTTTCCGCTGTAAAAACAAGGTGTCTTTGAGCTCACCACCAAGGCCATCAGATCCATCTGTGGAGGCCCCCACTGTCAAACTATGGCGTTGAATACCCGTGGAGACAGTGACCATTCCTCCGAGTTAAGAGTTTGCTGAGAAAATCAGCCTGCACATTTTCCACTCCTGCTACATGCACGGCTGAGAGAACATGCAAGTGAGCTTCTGCCCACCGGAAGAAGAGTTGAGTTTCTAGGAGCAATGGAGAACTTCTGGTGGCTCCTTGCCTGTTCACATATGCTACCACTGTCACATTGTCCAAGAAGACTCTGACTGCCTTGCCTTCCAGAGACTTCTCTAGGGCCTGAAGCACTAGACAAATGGCTCTGAGTTCCAGACGATTTATGGATCACTTCTACTGAGCCAGAGTCCAACACCCCTGGACTGGGTGTCTGTTGAAGTGACCAACACAACCTGAAAGGCTGGCACTGGTTGTTAGTATTTCCTAGGAGGAGACGCAAAGAGACATGCCCCTGGAAAGGGCAGCTGACCATAGCCACCACCGCAGGCTGCTCTTTGATGTAGATAGTCAGGGGAGTGGCTGTTGTAGCAAGTCCAACTGAAGGGATCAACATGAGAGGAGAGAGTCTTTGAGAGGTCTCATGTGCATTCTGGCCCAAGGAACCACCTCTATGGTCATTGCCATCAATCCCAGGACCTGCAGATAATGCCACAACGTGGGAGCCGATCTCTGGAGGAGCTCTGAAATCTGCTTCTGGAGCTTCAGTATGCATGGCTCTGAAAGAAACACTTGGCCCAAGGCCATGTCGAACAAGAGTCCCAGGTACTCCAGATGCTGTCGGTTCCAGCCGACTCTTCTTGAGATTGACTAATCAAGCCCAAGTCCTGGAAAAGTTGCACCACTCTCAAAAACACCAATTCGCCTTCCTCTTTGGATGGAGCTCTGATAAGCCAATCGTCCAAATATGGGTGCACTTGAATCCCAATTTTGTGGAGGTGCACTGTTACCACTACCTTCTTGGTAAAGGTGTGAGGTGTCGAGGCCAGGCTGAAGGGCAGCGTGAAGAACGGGAAATTCTGCTCCAGTACATGAAATCATAAGTACCTCCTGTGGGCTGGGGAAATGGGAATGTGACAATAGGCCAAGGGAGGCAAGAAATTCCCCTGGCACTACTGCCGCTATAGCCAAATGAATAGTCTCCATGCAGATGTGCGGTACCTTCTAAGCTGCATTGACCAACTTGAGGTCTAGAATCAGTTTGCAGTCATCTGAGCCTTTCTTTGGCACGATGAAGTATATGCAGTATCTGCCCGAGCCCTAGTCCACATCAGGGACTGGCTGTATGGCTTGAAGAGTCAGCAGCCTTTTTACCTTAGCCTGAACTCAATTTTGTTTCCCTCCCAGATAGAGTCTAGAATCCAATGGTCTGCACCAATCTGAGACCAGACCGACAAAACGTCGACAGTCTGCCCCCATCTGGGGGAACTCAGTCCCTGGCCTCACGTCATTGATCTTTCTTAGTGGCTGGTGAGGGGCGAGAACCCAAGGCTTGTTGTCTCCTGTACCCGTTGAATCTCTTGATATGATCCCCAAAAGGGTCTGTGCATTGTCTGGCCAAATACATACAAAATCTTTGGGAGCCTTGAAAATTACCCCAACCTGAACTCCAGGTGGTCTGGGATATGCTATCTGGTAAGGACTTGGTGGAATGGTCCGTCAAACTAGCCATCAGGTCAACTAGGCCATTACCAAAGAGAATCTGCCCCTGAAAGGGAAGCCTACTTAAGCATAGCTTTAAAGGTAGCATCTCCTGCCCACTATCTGATCTAGAATATCTGTCGAGCAGAGATAGCATATGCCAAGAACGTGCTCATAACTCTTATAAGATCATACACAGCATCTGCAGTATAATTCACCCTAGTTAGGAGCATTTGGAGATCTTCCCCATCTGTCAGGTCTGAGACTTGAGACAGGCAAGTGTGAATAGCATGTGCCGCAAAGACGCATCTGCCACCTTAATCCCTAGGAACAAAACTTCAAACTGACATGTGAGGAGCAAGTCCACTTTGCGGTCCCGAGGATCCTTTAACATTACTCCTCCTTCAATAGGCAGGGAGGTTCATTTAGTAACCTGTACCACCAGCAAATTAACTTTCAGCTGAACAAACAGCTAATGGAAATCTGGCACCAACAGAAACAGCTTGGCCATAGTTTTAGCCATTCGAAGGTGTCCATCGGGTGGACTCCCATTGGTCTGTGACCAGCTTAGTTGTATCCGGATACGAGGAAAAAAGTGTGGTTGAAGCCACAGAACTGCTCATAACGGAGCACTGAGAACAGGACGCTGGTGGGACTTCCGGCTTTAACTCTTGCAGCAAGGTGGAAATAATGTTTGAACGCAGAGGCCCTGAACAGCTATTTTTGGGCAAGAATCCAAAGCTCTACCCCTTACTGTGCTTGGGCTCCAACTACTGAAGTCTCTGTCAAAGCTCACTCCAGCCCATCCCAGCCATTGAAGCCCTCCCCCGCCCATCCTCAACCAAAAGGCCATATACAGACACATACTGTGCAGGTCCGCCCAGTACTGGCCTTAGTTCTTCAATATTTACTACTATTTTCTGATTCTAGATCCTATGCTTCTTTGATCCTGTCACTGTTTTCCTCTCCACCACCTCTCTTGGGAGCGCATTCCACTTGGGAGCGCATTCCACGGGAAGGCATCCACCACCCTTTCCGTAAAGTAGAATTTCCTAACATTGCTCTTGTATCTACCATCTCTCAAACTCAAATTATGTCCTCTGGTTTTACCATTTTCCTTTCTCTGGAAACGATTTTGTTCTACATTAATACCTTTCAACTATTTGAATGTCTGAATCATATCTCCCCTGTCCCTCCTTTCTTCTAGGGTATACATAGGGCTTCCAGTCTCTCCTCATACGTCTTCTGGCTCAAACCTGCTATCATTTTCGTCGCCCTCCTCTGTCCTCCTGCACTGATGCAGACTCTGCCAGGGAGACTTCATCCTGGTCCAAGTCTGCATCCTCGTCTAGTCAGAGCGCATGAGGAAAGAACCCCTGCGCCACCTCCATTGGTGCGCTGCCAATAGCCACTGAGGACCCTGGGCAGTTCAAACATTCCACACAAGGCTCAAAAACTCCAGGGTGAAGCTTGTACTGGGGGGTCTCACTGAGCCCGGCAAAGACCCCTGGGCTCTGCGGCCCCCATGCGACTGTGCTTGGCCAATACAGTTTTGGAGGGTCCTGGGAAGGGTCTCTCCCTCTGGGGACGTGCCTGTAGATCCCAAACCCTGGAGGACTTGGGAGGCTGAGCCCAAGGCTCCAGTTCCTTCCCCGCATACTCCATCACACGCGGGACATGAAAGCTCCTTGGCTGGCCATCCAGTGCAAACTTGGTATGATATATGAGTAAAAAGGGCTAAGAAGTCCATCCCAGTCAATTTTGAGTAAAATCAAGGAGTTTTGAGGCAGATGGAAGCAAAGGAAAAAAAAGATTGTTTAAAATCCAAGATGACTGCCGCCAGAAAAATTGTGCCAAAAACAGCCCATGGAAACCTCTCTGAAGGAAAGAAATCACAGGAAAATGGGCCATGGGGTCAGAAATCCTCAAATTCAACTTTTAGGGACACCCCTTCCCCCTGATTTTTTCCACAGGTTTCAATAGCCTTACTCACTGTGACATGTGGTGCCTGCCTGAAATCAAGGGAGAAGAAATCTAATTAACAGATTCACTGGATGAATCTGATCTTCTGCCGGTCGGACTGAAATCAACCCCTGGAAAAATTTGCCGCAAAAAGGGGTAGTACCATGTAGGTGGCTCACCGTTAGTCCCAGCCGAACTGGGAAGAAGCCAAACAGCCTGCACTTAAGCTCCTGATTTAATCAGGGATGCGAACAGCTATGCAGGGGGAAGCCCCTGAGCTCAAAATATAAAAGCAGGCTGGCTAGCTAAGTGTTCCCCAAAGGCTGATCCTGTTAGCAGCAAACGTCCGCTATGTGAGTCTGTGTCTTCTCCCGGGCACTGAGCCTCCAAAGAATACTGACAAAAAATACCTGTAAATAATAAAAAACTGCAGAGCAGATCAAAAATACTTTTGAACAACTTGCTTGCAGAAAACAAACTTAGGGAGCAGGAGCAGCTCCCTGGAAAGGAGGAGGAGTGAAAACATGATTGACAGTTTTCTGCAAACAACCTGCTAGCTCAGATACAAGACCTAGCATTCAGGACTACTAGACACGTTGCACTAGAAACATACTTATGACAAACTTTTAAAGGGTTTGTTTTGTGTTTTTTGTGTTTTTTTATTTTTTTAAAACAACTATCTGGAAGATACTCCACATCAGTATTGTTACATTATTCATCCTGCTTGTCCAGAGGAGAGTTTGGCATTGTTTGTGTATTCTATATTCAATTCAAGAGCCTGAATTAGATATGCTCTTTATAATCCTCCTTGATCCTAAACAGACAGATATTTGTATTACCAGTTCACAGTGTATAGGCATATTTTATAATAGCATTGTTAACTGCTTTGTGACTGTCTGGAGTAGGTGAAATATTCTGAAAAATAATGCTGAAATCAAATTAAGTCCTTGCAATCAGGTAGGAACACAATTTGGTGATTAATATTTTTTAACAATACAATTAACTTTGTTTTCAAACAAATGTTTATTACTGTATAATGTTAAGACTACCAGGATTATGTACTTAAATCCTTAGCCAGTAAGCTTTCAATTCTGATCAAATAATCATTTTTTTTTTAACTTAAATCTTCCACAAGCACATATGCCACCTCTCAGAACTTCAACATAACTGAAAAAGCACCTCAAACTGTATTCTCGCTATATTCAGATCTTCCCAGCAAACAAATTTGATGTAACAACTGATATGTAACACTGTAATAAAGGCATAAATTCAAGCACTTTGTTAATAGGGATTGGATGAAAAAAAAATGTATGGATCAGAGAACTTAATGGTCAGGTAAACACAAAAATGTGTATTTGACTGGTTAGTTATAGGTGTTGCATATTTTGAAATTCCAGATGAGATGGGCAACTTTATAGGGCTTGTAGAGAATAGGAGAAATGAAAAACAGTTTTATTTATTTTTTATAATCATAATACTCACTTGAAGGCAAAAGACTTTTTTTTACCAAAATACCAAGTAAACAATATAACATTTATTTCTGATTCAGATACACCTTAAAGATAATAAACTACAACAACAAATGATAAAAACTTATATACTAAAGTGACTGAAAAAATAGGATTTTACTAAAGACTCTCATTGTATTAAAATAATATTCTAAATATGAATAAAACATGTACAGTACGTGGTTATCTATGTTGTTACTTTTTTCATAACAGTATTGACTGCACCACTGTATAATATTGAATTCTCAATGTGAGACAAACTGTATAATATCTTGAACATAGCCTTTCAGCTTCTCCACAGCACAGGATTCTAATAGCTAGATTCTGGCAATTTTTACCAAGTAGTTTAGATGCAAGATATACAGTTATTTTTTTTATACATGTGAGCCTTGGAGCTAAGTACCAAGAGTGTTGCCTTAAGTATTAGCTAGAGGTGTACCATGTGCTTACTATATCTGTGGCCCCCTATGCACTAGGAAATATGCATGTATATTTCAAAATTATATATAGACATGCATTTTCCCCCTCTGCTCTTCCAAAAATCTCTTTTGGGACACTTTCTTTTTAAGTGACCTTTCTGTTCAGGGCAATTTTCCAATTCAAAGATCAAGACACCTAGATAGCTTTCAAAACTGTTGTTATTCTGACAATATAGACTAGCAAATAACAGGCCTTATACATGCCAACAATTTCTATTGTCATCCCCATGACTAGAAAGAATATGTTATTCATCTGAAATGTCAGTTTTTTCAATGTGCTTCACAGAGTACCAAAAGAATTAAATTAAGAGAGTCTTGCAACTTGTGATGGTAGAAGTTTGCCTGTGCCCTCAGTTGCAATCGCTGCTTCAGAATAAAGGCCCATTATCCTGGCCAGGTAGATAAGCATAAAGTAATATAAATGAAGGTCCCTGCTCTCTCTCTTCAGCTCTTCCGCAGCCTCAGATCATTGCTGGTTACTAAGGCAGACAGTGATGTATTCTCAAGGGCATCTTCTTTCTTGAGATTCAAGAATGATTCTCTGGTTATTTGTAGGATTTCTCGTAAGCCTTTGTTCTCCTGCTACAAGAAAATTTTTTAAAAAGCAACATTTAAGAATGCTATATGTGGAGAAAAAAACATGCAGTTTCAACAGAGCTCACATAAGCTGGTTATGCTAAAATGCATGGGGGGATCCATTCAAATACAACATATTGACAAATTTCCATGCATTCTTGATAATAAAGAGATTAGGTTTTTACCTTGCTAATATCTTTTCTAGTAGATAGGTATGTCATTCTGGACGAGCGGGTAATATCCCAGTGCTCGGGAACCGTACAGAAGGAATCCACTCCAGCTTTTGAATCCCTCCTACTTCAACAGAGGGCGCTGCTGCCCCCTTCAGTTTGTTCCAAAGCAGGCGATAGCCCCCTCTAGAAACACTTGTGAAGGAGGGATATGGGGAAACTAACCAAAGAACAATTCTGTTCTGAAAACATAATGGACATGGTAAACGCTGCCACTGAACAATTAAAACAAACATGGCAAACAAACCTTTATGGATCTCAAATAATACCCCTATAGAAAAGTCTACCGGGAAATTACAG
Source organism: Geotrypetes seraphini (assembly GCF_902459505.1). NCBI lineage: Eukaryota > Metazoa > Chordata > Amphibia > Gymnophiona > Dermophiidae > Geotrypetes > Geotrypetes seraphini. The sequence goes on along the minus strand of NC_047090.1, from coordinate 75,961,715 downwards.
ACCGGCAAGCCTCACTTCAGTGCCAGGCAAAATGGTGGAAACAATTATAAAAAATAAAATTGTGGTACACATAGAAAAACATGATTTAATGAGATGGAGTGAACATGGGTTCAGCCAAGGGAGATCTTGCCTCACAAATTTGCTTGACTTCTTTGAAGGTGTGAATAAAGGTGAGCTGGTTGATATAGTGTATCTAGATTTTCAGAAAGCTTTTGATAAAAGCTCCTCACGAGAGGCTCCTGAGAAAATTAAAAAGTGTCATGGCATAGGTGGCAAAGTTCAGTTGTGGATTAGGACTTGGTTATCGGATAGAAAACAGAGGGCAGGGTTAAATGATTATTTTTCTCAATGGAGGAGAGAAAACAGTGGAGTGAACATAAGAACATAAGAATTGCCGTTGCTGGGTCAGACCAGTGCTCCATCGTGCCCAGCAGTCCGCTCACGTGGCAGCCCTCTGGTCAAAGATCAGCGCCCTGCGACTAGCCCTACCTGCATACGTTCTGGTTCAGCAGGAACTTGTCTAATTTTGTCTTGAATCCCTGGAGGGTGTTTTCCCCTATGACAGACTCCGGAAGAGCATTCCAATTTTCTACCACTCTCTGGGTGAAGAAGAACTTCCTTACGTTTGTTCGGAATCTGTCCCCTTTTAATTTTAGAGAGTGCCCTCTTGTTCTCTCTACCTTGGAGAGGGTGAACAACCTGTCTTTATCTACTAAGTCTATTCCCTTCATTATCTTGAATGTTTCGATCATGTCCCCTCAGTCTCCTCTTTTCAAGGGAGAAGAGGCCCAGTTTCTCCAATCTCTCACTGTACAGCAACTCCTCCAGCCCCTTAACCATTTTAGTCACTCTTCTCTGGATCCTTCTGAGTAGTACTGTGTCCTTCTTCATGTATGGCAACCAGTGATGGATGCAGTACTCCAGGTGAGGGCGCACCATGGCCCGGTACAGCAACATGATAACCTTCTCCGATCTATTCGTGATCCCTTTATCACTTCTAGCATTCTGTTCGCCCTTTTCACCACTGCCGCACATTGCATGGACAGCTTCTTCGATCATAACTCCCAAGTCTCTTTCCTGGGAGGTCTCTCCAAGTACTGCCCCGGACATCCTGTATTCATACATGAGATTTTTGTTACCTACATGCATCACTTTACACTTCTCCACGTTGATTTTGGAGATAATGCATTTTGGAGAGGACACATGAGCTTTTGCCCAGGGAACCATGTCTATTGTGGCTGCCATGAAACCCAGCTCTTGGAGGTAGTGCCACACAGACGGAGCTGGCTTCGATAGCAAGCTTGTTATCCGAGCACAAAGCTTCTGTCTGTGTGTCTCTGGAAGATACACACGGCCTTATGCCGTGTTGAATAAGACACCCAGGTATTCCAGAGACTGTGATGGAGTCAGATGGCTCTTTCAGAAATTCACTATCAAACCTAGGTTCTGTAGGATTCAGATCACGTGAGACAATAAGTACTCACAACGGTGAATCCAAGATAAAAAGATGAAAACATATATACATTGTTGTGAAGGTGCAACCTGGAACAGAATAAAATGGGCACAGGAAGGTTGGGTTGGATTCTAGACCCCAAACAAATTCTGCAGGACTGTCTGACCAAACTGGCTGTCATGTCAGGTGCTCTGCTCAAGGTAGTAGTGGGATTTGAAAGTGTGGCCTGAAGACCACATTGCAGTCTTGCAAATCTCTTCAAAGGAGGTCGACTTCAAGTGGGATACTGCAGCTTCTGACACGGCACTTTGATGCCCCAAAGCTCCCAGCACTGTGTCGAGGGGGACCGATGCTTGTGCTGCTTGGCCTTTGCCCGATGCAAAGCATCAATGTTCTTCAGTCCTGGCGTTGAATTCACACATCTCCCTGGTGTCGAGTCTGTTGCTGACTGGTCTAGGGGCCCCCTCACACACACAGCAGCTGGCACCGAAGCAGGTGACGATCCACTTGATACTCTGCTCCTCCCAGTGTCTGATAATGGTCTAGAAACCATAGGGATCGATGCTTCAGATGCCAGTGCAGACGCCAAAGATCTACCAATGCTGACGTTAATGATCTCTTTTTGAGCTTTTCTGAATTTCTAAGCGTTTTTTTTTGCATATGCAAAGGACACAGTTTAGATGGTTATGGTCTAACCCTGAACACTGGATACATTAGGAATGTCAGCCCCAGAGATGGTCCTATTACACCAGGAACAGTGCTTGGTGGAAATTTATAGGACACGGAAGGAAAAATGGCAAGCAGTTATTGTAAATGCCTTTTTCTAGATATTGATCTCTCATAACTGCTGAGTTTTGAAAATTTTTTCATGATTCTTTGTATAAGCCTTTTCTGGTTTTCATCCTTTCACTGCTGATTCTCTGAGGATTATTTATTTATGCTTGTCTTATTTTATTTGTTTTATAGAATTATGTATGTAACATTATGTAAACCATTTAGGATTTAAATGGTATAGAAATTTTTTAAATAAATAAATAAAATAAAAATAAATGTTACTCTAAACTGAATTGACAACAAATGAAGGTCTCTCAAAAGAGGGGAGACTCGTTTAAACTTTGCCTCACAAATTAACCTCACTGCCGTATTCTGCTGCAAGTGCAGTTTTCTTTGGACTTTCAGAGCAACACCTTCATACAAAGAATTACAGTAATCTAAATGAAGTATTAAGATAGCTTGAGATATAATCAGAAAACTAGAAGAATCCAAAGATGGTCGTATGGTTCTTATCTACCATATCTTAGAAAAACATTTTTTTTTAGTAAGAGAATGATTTGATCTGCCATAGAAATAATGTCAGGAATGTTCCTCGTAGGGTAGTGGTTCTCAAAAATTGGGGGGTACCAGAGACACAAAAAAAGGGGCAGATTATAGGGATTTCAAATACACAACTTCTTAGCTCTCTGCTTTCCTCAGCCTGCAGGCAAATATAGTTGTTAAGGAAAGCATGGACTTGGTTTGTGTATCAAATTTTTAGTGACATACCAGTGTGTCCGAGGACATGCCCTTGCAGTATCCTTAATTTTTTTCTGCTGTATACATTCAGAATTGTACGGATGCATAATCTATAAATTTTAACTTCTACTGCTACCCACACAAGAACCAACATGGACAGGCACTGACTAGGGAAAAAGATAAGATGTTACAGAAAGTGTGATAAAGTCTCAGAACAATAAGCCTTTGCAGAACAAAGCGCCAGGCAATTTCTGTCGACTTCCCCCTTCCTGGCAAGCAAGGCAGTGCATTTTTTGAAACCCTAGTAAATGTTCCAGGCAAATGCTTATACTTACAAAAGTGTGCATACTACTAATAAAACTTTCACTAAATGTTCTTGCTAGCTCTATACATTAACGGGTGCTAGAGTAGATGTCTGTCTGGGTATTTTTTTTCTTTGACTCTCTCTCTCTCCTTGCATGCTGCCTGTCTGTCTTTTTTTCTGTCTGTGAATCTCCCTGTGTCCTTAATGCCCTCAGTGCATTAAGGACACAGGGACACAGTGCATTAAGGACACATCCTTCCTATGTCCTTAGTGCCCCTTCCTATGTCCATAGTGCCCCTTCCTATGTCCATAGTGCCCCTTCCTATGTCCATAGTGCCCCCAGTACCTCCTTCCTCCCCTCATCCCCCCTCCGATACCAGCCTGCCTGCCTGCCTCCCATCCCCCTTCCATTGAAAACCCCCCCACCCGATGCCAGCCTGCCTGCCTCCCATCCCAAGCAGCATGTTTCCATGGAAACTCCCCCACCCCCCCCGATGCCTACCTGCCAATGAAACCCCCCACCCCCCCTCCGATGGCAGCCTGCCTTCTTGTCATTGAAACCCCCCACCCCCCCTCCGATGCCAGCCTGCCTGCCTCCCATTCCTCTTCCATTGAACCCACCCCGATGCCAGCCTGCCTCCCATCCCCCTGAGCAGCATTTTTCCATGGAAACCACCCCATCCCCCCGATGCCAGCCTGCCTGCCTTCCATTGAAACCCCCCACCCCCTCCGTTGCCTGCATCCCCTTCCATTGAACCCCCCGATGCCAGTCTGCCTGCTTGCCCGCAGCATGTTTCCATGAACCCCCCACCCTCCTCCGATGCCAGCCTCCCTGCCTGCCTCCCATCCCCCTTCCATTGAAACCCCCCTATGCCAGCCTGCCTGCCTTCCATCCCCCTGAGCAGCATGTTTCCATGGAAACCACCCCCAATGCCATCCTTCCTTCCATTGAACCCCCCTACCCCCCCTCCGATGCCAGCCTGCCTGCCTCCCAACCCCTTCCAGTGAAACCCCCCCATGCCAGCTTGCCTGCCTTCCATCCCCCTGAGCAGCATGTTTCCATGGAAACCACCCCCCGATGCCATCCTGCTTTCCATTGACCCCCCCACCCCCTCCGATGCCAGCCTGCCTGCCTCCCATCCCCCTTCCACTGAAACCCCCCCACCCCACCCCCAATGCCAGTTCGCCTGCCTGCCTCCCATCCCCCTAAGCAGCATGTTTCCATGGAAACCACCCCCCGATGCCATCCTGCCTTCCATTGAACCCCCCACCCTCCTCCGATGCCAGCCTGCCTGCCTCCCATCCCCCTTCCACTGAAACCCCCCTACCCCACCCTCAAATGCCAGTCTGCCTGCTTGCCTTCCATCCCCCTGAGTAGCATGTTTTTAAACCCCACCCTGCGCCGACCCTAGGCACACCACTAACACGCCGCAACTCCCCCTTCCCCCCCCGACCTTAGGCACACCACTAACACGCAGTGACTCCCCCCGTCAGGGGGATGGGAGGCAGGCAGGCTGGCATTGGGGGGGGGGTTTCAATGGAAGGGGATGGGAGGCAGGCAGGCTGGCATTGGAGGGGGGAAGGAGACACTGGGACATAGAAAGAGGCAGTGGGGGCACTATGGACATAGGAAGGGGCACTAAGGACATAGGAAGGAGGCACTGAGGGCACTAAGGACACAGGGAGATTCACAGACAGAAAAAATGACAGACAGGCAGCGTGCAAGGAGAGAGAGACAAAGAAAAAAAATACCCAGACAGACAGACATCTACTCTAGCACCCGTTAATGCAACGGGCTTAAAGACTAGTAATATAATAAACACCTTCTTCGCTTTTCAGACCTGGCTCTGGAGAAAGTGGCACCCTGGGTTAGATTACAGATGATATCCCTTCCCCTTCCACAACACAAGGCATGCAGGATGGTCATCCAGGACACTCGGTGGCATTCCTGGTTCGTGTGCACCATCTTCTAGAGCAGGGGTAGGCTATTTCGGTCCTCGAGAGCCACAGGCAGGTTAGGTTTTCAGGATATCCACAATGAATATGTATGAGATGGATTTGCATACACTGCCTCCTTGAGATGTAAATCCATCTCATGCATATTTATTGTGAATATCCTGAAAACCTGATCTGCTTGTGGCTCTGAAGGACTGGAACTGCTTACCCCTGTTCTAGAGGGATTGAGTTGGGTTGGATGAAGGCTAAGACATGCTCCTGGGTTGCACCTGCCTGGGCTCTCATTGGCATTCTGGGCAACTGCCCTACACAGTGTACCCTAAAGCAAGCTCTGCCTCCTTCTATGGAGCATAATTCCATACTTACTTCAAGCTGAATTATACGCTCCTGCTCTTTGGAACCTCGTTGCTCATCAATTTCAATGGCTCTTCTTATGACTGCTGTCATTTCACTGATTTTGTCAACATGGACCTGTAGTTCCTAAGCAAAAAGAAATTTAAATTAGCAACTTACAGATGTAATTACTTACAAGGGACAAAGCATGTCCAGTACTTATCCTTTCTTTCAAACCCACTTTTGGTACAAATCATTAAAATCAGTTAAGGTGCTCTTATAACCTGTAAAGCAAAGATACCTAGCAGGTGTTCTCCAAGGACAGCAGGCATATATTCTCATATGTGGGCGACATCTACAGAACAACTGTCACTTAAAATCTTTAAGCAGTGCCCATACTGTGCGTGTTCCAGTGCCTGACAATGGCTCACGGGACCATCAGTTAAATAAGAAAGCTAAGCAGCCAGCTACAGGAGGTGGGCGGGTTGTGAGAATATATGCCTGCAATCCTCAGATAACACCTGCTACAGATAAGTATATTTGCTTTCTCCGACGACAAGAGGGATAATATGCTCACACATGGGACTCCCAACCTGCCAGTATCATGTCTCTGGAAGAGGAGGTTATATATTGAATATACAGGAAATCCTATAGGGTTGAAGGGAAAGTTAGATTTAACTAGAGAATAGATTTTACAGAACTGCTTTTCTAAACCGACTGTCTCTTCTGGAGTTGTGTTCTGAACAGTAGTGGGAAGTAAATGTATGGATTGAGGACCAAGTAGTTGCTTTGCAGATGTCTTCAATAGATGTAGAGCAAAAATAAATGACCAAGGCAGCCTTAGCCTATACATTGTGGGCTGTTAACATGGCCTTATAGTATCAACCCAGCCTAAATATACACAAAGGAGATACAGTCTTGCTAGCCAAGTGGAGATGGTTCTTTTGGATACAGCAACTCCTAGCCAATTAAGATCAATGGCGACAAATAGCTGAGAGGACCCTCTATATGACTTAGAGTGGTCCAGGTAGTTTGCAGTCTAAGGTGTGAAGGGCTGCTTCTCCAGGATGAGAATGTGGTTTTGGAAAGAAAAACAGGCAAAAGGATGGATTGGTTGAGGTAGAATTCTGAAACTACTTTAGGGAGGAATTTTGGATGTATTCAAAAGGCTAACCTGTTGTGATAGAATCTTGTGTAGGGAGGATCCAAGGGCTTGAAGTTCATTCATCTGGCATGCAGATATGAGAATTACAAGGAAAACAACTTCCAAAGTGAACAGTTTGAGAGATGAAGATATAAGCGGCTCAAAGGGAGATTTCATATGAGCAGAGAGAATCACGTTAAGATCACAAGCAACAGGAGGAGGCTTGATAGATGGTTTTTGTGTGGAATAGGTCTTTCATGAAACGGGCTACTAAGGAATGTACAGAAATTGTTTGTTGTCTGGGCAGGAATGAAATGCACCGATAGTACCGAGATGAACTCTAACTGAATTAGTTTTTAAATCAGAAGTAGAAAAGTATAACAGGAAGTCGAGGATGGATAGATGGATGGAAGTGGACATGAGATAGGCTCCAGATAATGTAATGCACACCCGGAAAAGAAGCATATCAACTTGAAGTGATAACTGCGCTGAGTGGAAGGTTTCCTAGACGCTTCAATGACAGCAAATACTGCAGCTGAGAGGCAGAAAGTATTTACCTGTTCTGTGATAGAAAGATCAGGGGTTGGGATGAAATAGGGGCCCTTCGTTCTGAGTTAGTAATGTTGAAAATGATTGCAGTTTCCACAGTTTCCTAATCAAGAGCTTTAAGAGAAGTGAAAACCAAATCTAGTGTGGTCAAAGAGGTGCTATGAGGCTCATGGTGCCCTGATTTTGGCAAAGTTTTAGTAGAGTTTTCCCAATAAGAGAGATTGGTGAAAATGCGTAGAGAACCTTGCCCCCCCCCCCAGTGAAGTAGAAAGGCATCCAACACAATGCGATTGGGGGGGGGCAAAGAGCCTGGAACAGGATTGTGAAAATTTGCTGAGAGGAAGCAAAGAGATCTACTCTATGTCCGGTGCTCTCCATCAAGAGAATAGAGGATGTTAAGTCTTTCATGCTGAGATAACCATGCATGAGGTTGAAGAAGTCTGCTCAGCTTGTCTACCAACACATTCTGCTTCCCCACCAAGTAACCCACCCTGAGAAGTATCGTATGAGAAGTGGCCCAATTACAAATCTCGACTGCCTCCACACCATTGTGTTGATAAGGTCCACTGTGGCATTCTGAAGAGAAGGCATGCAATAAACCGTCAATGCTATAAGATCAAGCAGGCGTAACATCTGGTGTGCAGAAGCACACTTGAGGATGGAGATTTTTGACACAAGTGAATGAGATTGTCCAACTTTCTGCTAAGGTAGAAACGCCTGAACTTGAATGGTGTTCAAGAGTGCTATGAACTCCAAGGTTTGAGACTTGGATGTGACTTTTGGTAGTTAATGGCAAACTCTAGAAGCTCAAGGAATTGTTGAGGTTTTGATATGCTGTACTGCTTGCTATGATGAAGCCTTGATGTACTAATCATCTAAGTAGGGAAATACATGAAACCTCCATGAGAGAAAGGTTGCCACAACTATTACAACCCATTTCATGAAGATATGAGGAGCAGAGGCTAGTCTGCGGAGCAAGACCTTGTACAGGAATTACCCACCCTACCCCCCTTTCTTGTGTAGATTACTTCTTTGAAGTTTATGTATCCTGTCACCAGATATGGTTTGTACTCACGTCATCTGCTAATATCACTGACCCATGTAAAAAGGTATAAAACTGGATGTAAGACTAATAATAAACAGGCAATTCCTTAGGACACTGTCTGAAAATCCTTCCTTCCTAAGGGGACTGCCTCCAATATCTGAAAAGGCGACAGGGTGTGTGCAGGGCGGTTTCGGGACCAAGAAACGGACCCCGTTCATTTCAGTGCTGAGGACCTATGTGGAAGTGGAGATACTTCCTGTGAGCAGGTAAGATGGATATGCAAGTGTTGGCTTCTTTGAGATCTAGAGAGCAAAGCCAGTCTCCTTTTCTAGCAGGCGTAGAAGGGTTCTCATAGACACTCTGCAAAATGTCTCCTTCAGAAAAATTTGGTCTTTTTTTGGTATCAGGAAATACTTGGGAGTCCCTGACCCCTCTCCTGCATTGGAAAAAGTACAATTGAATTTCGCTGGAGAAGGGCTGAGAGTTCCTGAAGAAGAAAGGATTTCTGGAGGGAGTTGAAGAGAGACTCGCTTGGTGATTTGGAGCACCCATTGATCTGTTGTGAATGACTGAGGCTTTTGTGTCTTTTATTGTTTTGCATGGGAAGGCTGACCAGGTCTAGAGGATGATGAAGATGCCCGACTATAACAACGTTTTATAGTAGTTTGAATGTCTAAGGCCCAGTTAAAAGCCTACCTCTTCAAGACTGCTTTCAACTTCTAACTCCTCCCACCTTGGATTCTGCATCCTTAACCCTATATGTCATGTCCAAGTTAGATTGTAAGCTCTTCTTAGCAGGGACCATCTATTAAATGTCAAAATGTACAGTGCTGCGTATGCCTTTCAGCGCTATATACATGATAAATAGTAGTAGTAGTAGTAGTAGATAAGAAGATACCAAAGATGACCAAATCAAAGAAAAAGACGACCAAGATGACGAAGTTGAAGACAAAGACGACCAAGGCAACGAAGATTATCAAGGTAAGAACCTAATCTTCCTTTCCAGTTCAAAAGTAACTGGAGTCTTGACCAGTGGGACATACCAAAGCTGTCCCCTGAGTCTAGGACAGGGCAGATGAGCCTGCTGCTAGCACCAAGGACCCAAAAGTGGCATCCATTTGTGCCTTTACATCTACTCTGTAAAACCTTTGTGAAAGTATAGAGGAGTGGACCATATAGCTGCCCTACAACTCTCCTCAGGTGGAACTGCTCGGGATTCTGCCCTGAAGCGTGCAGGGTGATGCATGTCGGTAACAAAAATCATATGCACGAATACAGGATGTCCAGTGCTATACTCAGAGAGAGCCCGTAGGTAAGACTTGGGAGTATTTGTAGACAAGTCAATGAAACTGTCTGCGCAATGTGCGGCGGTGGCAAAAAGGGCAAACAGAATGCTAGGAATGATTAAGAAGGGGATCACAAACAGATCTGACAAGGTTATCATGCCGCTGTACCAGGCAATGGTACGCCCCCCATCTGGAATACTGTGTCCAACACTGGTCGCCGTACATAAAAAAGACATTGTACTACTCGAAAGGGTCTAGAGAAGTGTTCTTCAACCTTTTTACACCCGTGGACCGGCAGAAATAAAAAAAATTATTTTGTGGACCGGCAAACTAATAGGACTAAAATTTAAAAACCCCATTTATTCTCCATCTCCGCGAGCTCGGTCCCCGCAAACCATCTGATCACATCTGCACAAGCCGCAATTATGATTTTATATTGAACGTATTTTATTAAAGTATAAAAAGAAACAATATTCTGAACAATTGTGATTTTATAAATACAAATATACAGAGCACGGACCAACAAAACCCCTGTCTTCCCTCCCCTTCACATATATCCCCTCTACTATCAAGAAAACTGAACAAGCCAAGTTCATAGAAATATCATGCTAACAGAATACTGCAGTCCCCAGTTATGTCTCTAGCAGGATATATATTTCAAATCTGATATATTCTAATCACAAAATAGAAATAAAATTATTTGTTTCTACCTTTTGTTGTCTCTGGTTTCTGCTTTCATCTACTTTTCACTCTCTTCCTTCCAGCATCTGCCCTCTCTGTCTCTTCAATCCAGCATCTGCCCCTTCCATCTACTGTCTGACCTCTCCCCCTTCCATATGGTATTTGTCTTCTTTCTATGCCCCTCTCCCCTTTCCATCCAGCCTATGCCCCTCTCTCCTTTTTACACAATTCACTCCAGCTTCACTGCTCTCTTCATTTTTATCTCTCCTACACCAGATCTAGCATATTTGTCCCTCTCAATTTCTCTGCTGACCCCCCTTCCCATCTCATTCCTATCTCTCCCCTTCCCTTCCTCTAATCTCCCTGCAAATGTACAAATGTAAGGAAGTTCTTCTTCACCCAGAAAGTGGTACAAAACTGGAACGCTCTTCCGGAGGCTGTTATAGGGGAAAACACCCTCCAGGGATTCAAGACAAAGTTAGATAAGTTCCTGCTGGACCAGAGAATACACAGGTAAGGCTAGACTCAAATAGGGCACTGGTCTTTGACTTAAGGGCTGCCGCGTGAGCGGACTTGCTGGGTACGATGGACAGCTGTCCTCTCTTCCGGCAGAACTGATGGCAGCCATTCAGGGAGCGGCGCGTGACCAGAAAGGAACGCGAAAAGCTCACGCCTGCCTTGTGCGCCGCTCTGCCAGAAGAGAGGACAGCAGTCCAGCGAGGGAGTGGCAGGAGCAAGGAAAGCTCCTGCCAATACAGCGCTGGATCAACAGAAGTTAAAAAAAAAGGTACAGGGGGAGGGGGGGATATTCACTCCATAAGACGCACCCTTATTTCCCCCACTTTTTGGAGGAAAAAAAAGTGCGTCTTATGGAGCGAAAAATATGGTTATCATTTGATTGACTATCTTCATCACAACACAGTGATAATCTAATACCTTTATACATTTTTTTTTTAAAGGCAAAAAAAAGGATTTACCTTGGAATGATGATCCTTTAACTTCATAAGTATACCTGGGTCATCTTTTTTGGTAGCCATAAGCAACCTGAACATTTGTTCTCTGTATTTGCTCATTATGAGCTCCAAAGCAGACTGATGTTCTTCAAGAGATGTTCGCAATTCTAATTTTAAGAAATAAAATTTTACATCATACATATATCTATGTGAATTTGAAGCAAAAACACAGATGCAATATTGAAAATGTTAACACTTAAATCTTCAAATTTAAATGTATACACCAAATCTCACATACACGATTCAAAAATTAATTTTTTCGACATAGAAGTAGTTGCAGTTTTGTAATACTAGGGTGCAAGACCAAAATTGGAGGTGTTAGAAAGCCTCTGGCAGAGTGAGACACTATCGGAATGAACTACTATGATCTGGGCCACTGTAAGAGAGGAGTAGCCTAACGGTTAGTGCAGTGGTCTGAGAACAAGGGGAACGGGATTCGATTCCCATTGCAACAAATTGTGACTGTGAGCAAATCACTTAACCCTCCTTTGCCCCAGGTACATAAGAACTTGTATCTGCTATAATAAAACTCTTAGCACGCATGCACACTTAAATCTTCGTGCCTCCGTGCACTGTGCTCTGTGATCCGTGTCGTCGCATGTGCAGTAGAGTAGAACTCTGCCTAAAGCAGTTTCAACATTGCCCTCCCTCGGTGACGCTGCGAGGGGGGGGAGTGCGACCGCCCCGGCAGTGCTAAAGATGGACAGTTCAGACAAAAAAGTTCACAGCGCTGGGAGGACAGGGAAAGGTAAAAAAATCCAAACAAACCTGGGAGCAAACTTTCCGCACAAGAGGGTGTAAATGGCACGAGAGCCGGCCACGGATCTCCCCCCCCCATTGGGCCTGGTGGGGCTTCAGAAGAGCTACTGCTGGACAGGGGGAGCAGGAAAGGGGTGCTGCAGGACAGGGGGGACAGACAGACAGAAAGAAATGCCTAAGTCTACAAATCTATTCTAGCACCCGTTAATGTGCTATAAAACTAGTACGAGTTTAATATGTAAACCATGTCGATTGTGACCACAAAACTGATATCAAACCCACCCCCTTTCCTAAGAAGTAAACATATTTAACTTTTTGTTAACTATAACTTTTCATGCATCTACATTTAGTAGATTTATGGAATTTCAAGTTAAATAAAATACATTTTTTTAGCATTATCTTAACCAAGGGTATCAAACAGACACGAAGAGCTGCAAACTGGTCAGTTTTCAGGACATCACTAATGAATATATTTGAGATATGTTTGCATACAGTGGGATGCACCATAGACACCATAGGTTGGACTAGGGTGTCTAGGCCTTCACTTCCAGCCTCAGATCTTCAAATGAAGAACCGGTTCACTTCTTGTTCCTCGCTGTAGCCAACAGATCAAAAGTTGGCCAACCCCATTGACCTAGACATCGAAGCATAATGGACTGGAATGCTGCTGCAAATAACATCCACTGTCCTAGGTCTAAGGTCTGCCTGCTGAGGTAATCGGCTTAGACATTGTCCACTCCTACTACGTGTGCTGAGGAGATCGCCTGTAGGTGTAGCTCTGCCTACTGGAACAATAAGTGGGCTTCCAGGCTTCAATGGCTGGGAGGGTGTAGATGGGTTTTGACAGAGATTTCGGCAGTTGGAACCCAAGCACAGTACCGGGTAGAGCTTTGGATTCTTGCCCAGAAATAGCTAAGAAGAAAAAATTAAAAAAATTTTAATTGAATCAGGTTGGGCAGACTGGATGGACCATTCGGGTCGTTATATGCCGTCATCTACTATGTTACTATTAGTCAGGACTCCTGTCCCTCCTGCACTGGAAATACTCATTCTATACCACTCAGGAATTTGTAGACTTCAATTGTTTCTCCCCTCAGCCATCTCTTTTCCAAGTTGAAGAACCCTAACCTTTTTATCTTTCCTCATATGAGGAGTTCCAGCCCCTTTATCATCTTGGTCGCTCTTCTCCGAGCTTTTTTAAAATTCTGCTATATCTTTTTTGAGATACGACGACAGATTTGAATGCAATACTCAAAGTGAGGTCACACCATTGCATTCCAACATTCTTAATCTTATTTTCCATCCCTTTTCTAATAATTCCTAGCACCTTGTTTGCTTTTTAGCGTCCTGCTGCACACTGGGTGGAAGGTTTCAGCGTATTGTCTACAATGACACTTAGATCTTTTTCTTGGGCACTGAGCCTTAAGATGGACCCTAGCATTTGGTTACTATGATTTGGATTATTCTCCCCAATGTGCATTACTTTGCATTTGTCCACACTAAATTTCAACTGCCATTTAGATGCCCAGTTTCCCCAATTTCTTAAGGGCTGCCTGCAATTTTTCACATTCCGCATGTGTTTTAACAACTTTAAATTTGAAGATGACAATACACTATTCAATCACCTCACTCGTCATTCCAATTTCCAAATCATTTATAAATAGGTTAAAAATCACCAGCCCCAGTACAATTCCCTTTGGCACTCTACTATTTCCCCTTTTCCATCGAGAGAAATGGCCATTTACATAACCCTACTCTCTGTTTTAGGTCTGATAACCAATTCCTAATCCACAACAAAACACTGCCTCTTATTTCACTCTAATCTAATTTTCTCAGGAGCCTCTCATGAGGAACTTTGTCAAAAGCTTTCTGAAAATCTAGATAAACTACATTAACTGGCTCACCTTTATCCACAAGTTTATTCACACCTTCAAAGAAATACAGCAAATTGGTGAGGCAAGACCTCCCCTAGCTGAACCCATACCGACTCTGTCCCATTAAATCATGTTTGTTTACGTGTTCTGTAATTTTATTTTTTTATAATGGTTTCTACTATTTTTCTTTTTTCCTGAAGCTTTGGAATTAAGGTATGGTTGGAATGAGTGAATCTTCCTCAAGGCAAAAAATCTCAACAATCAGAGAAATGCAGAAGGAAAAAGATAGTTATGATTTTATATTGAATGTATTTTATTAAAGTATAAAAAAAAACAATATTCTGTACAATTGTCATTTTATAAATACAAATAATTCAGAGCAAGGATCAACAAAACCTCTGTCTGCCCTCCCCTTCACAAATATCCCCTCTACTATCAAGAAAACTGAACAAGCCAAATTATTACAGAATGCTACACAGAAATATCATGCAACTAGGGCAACTGCCCCCTGGTCAGATAGTGCCCTAAGCCAGCTGGAAGCTAAAGAAGCACTTCCTGGGTTTTGCAGTCCCCAGTTATGTCTAACACCAGCTTTAGCAGGATATATATTTCAAATCTGATATATTCTAATCACAAAATAGAAATAAAATTATTTTTTCTACCTTTTGTCGTCTCTGGTTTCTGCTTTCAATCTTCTTTTCACTCTCTTCCTTCCAGCGTCTGCCCTCTCTGTCTCTTCAATCCAGCATCTGCCCCTTTCATCCACTGTCTGTCCTCTCCCCCTTCCATATAGGATCTGTCTTCTTTCTATGCCCCTCTCCCCTTTCCATCCAGCTTGTACCCCTCTCTCCTTTTTACATGATTCATTCCAGTGTGTGTGGCGCAGTGGTTGGATCTACAGCCTCAGCACCCTGGGGTTGTGGGTTCAAACCCCGCGCTGCTTCTTGTGACCCTGGGCAAGTCACTTAATCCTCCGTAGCTCCAGGTATGTTAGATAGATTGTGAGCCCACCGGGACAGAGAGGGAAGATGCTTGAGTACCTGATTGTAAAAACCGCTTAGATAACCTTGATAGGCGGTATATAAAAATCCTAATCCTAATAATTGCTCTCTTCATTTTTATCTCTTACACCAGATCTATCATCGTTGTCCCTCTCTGCTTATTTTTCTGCTGACCCCTTCCTATCATCAATCTCTCTACTTTCTCATGCCTGTGTCTCCCCTTCCCCTCCTCTAATCTCTCTGCCAGCTTTTTCCTTCCTTTTTTCATTCTCCCTTCCCTCCTCTTGTCCAGCAATAACTCTCTTCCCTTCTTCCCCTCCCAGCAGCATCTCTCCTTCTCCCTCTCCAGTAGCAGCTGTCCCTTTTTTCCCTTGCCCAGCAGCTTCCCAGACTCCTTTCCCTCCTCCCCTCCCAGCAGCATCTCTCCTTCTCCTTCCCTCCAGGTCCAGTAGCAGCTGTCTCTTTTTTTCCCTTGCCCAGCAGCTTCCCAGATTCATTTCCCTCCTCCCCTCCCAGCAGAATCACTCCTTCTCCCTCTCCAGTAGCAGCTGTCCCTTTTTTTCCTTGCCCAGCAGTTTCCCAGATTCCTTTCCCTCCTCCCCTCCCAAAAGCATCTCTCTTTCTCCCTCTCCAGTAGCAGCTGTCCCTTTTTTCCCTTGCCCAGCAGCTTCCCAGATTCCTTTCCCTCCTCCCCTCCCAGCAGCATCTCTCCTTCTCCCTCTCCAGTAGCAGCTGTCCCTTTTTTCCCTTGCCCAGCAGTTTCCCAGATTCCTTTCCCTCCTCCCCTCCCAAAAGCATCTCTCCTTCTTCTCCCTCTCCAGTAGCAGCTGTCCCTTTTTTTCCTTGCCCAGCAGCTTCCCAGATTCCTTTCCCTCCTCCCCTCCCAGAAGCATCTCTTCTTCTCCTTCTCCCTCTCCAGTAGCAGCCCTTTTTTTCCCTTGCCCAGCAGCTTCTGATAGTGGCTTGCTCCTCTCCCAGCAGCTCTTCTTACTTCCCAGCGCAGCGATTCAGGAAGGCAGCCTCAGGTCCTTTGTTGGGTCGCGCCGCCTCTGAGGAAAGAGGAAGTTGCATCATCAGAGGCAGCCGCGACTCAGCAAAAGCCCCGAGGCTGCCTTCGTGAATCGCTGCGCTGGGAAGTAAAGGAGAGCTGCAGAGAGGGGAGAAAGCCACTGTCGGAGGCTCCCCAAGATCTCTCCGGCCCAGCGCAGACTGGAGAGTTGCACGGGGACAGAAATCCCACCCAGAAATCCCACCGGTCCCCGCCAAAGTCCCACCCGTCCCTGTGAGGAATCCCTCCGTCCCCACCCGTCCCCGCGAGAAATCCCCTCCATCCCCGCCCGTCCCTATAAACTTCAGAAAGTTATTTCATTTAATTAAGCTACTGAATTAAAGGCTCTGGTAGAAACCCATTTACAAATAAGCAAAAAGACTTTATTAATTTGGAAATATTAATTGGGAAGAATACATACTTTGGAAACGGGTTTCTACCAGAGCCTCTAATGTGTATAAATTTTTATCAACACAACTAATATGCTACTTTATCCTGAAGCAAAAAAAAAAAAAAAAAGAAATAGAATTCTTTTCCTACCTTTGTTGCCTGGTTTCTGCTTTCCTCATGTTCTCATTCAATTCCTTCCTTCCACTGTCTCTCTTCCTTCTGCGTCTTCCATTTGCTCTGTTACTGTGCCTCTCCCTTTCTCCCCCCTTCCAAATTGGTCTGGCACCCATCTTCTTCCCTCCGCTCCCCCCATAGTCTGGCATCTCTGTCTTCTTCCCTGCCAGCGTCTTCTCCCCACTCTCTCTTCCCCATTTCCTTTCAGCGTCCTTCTCCCCCCCATCTTCCCCATGTCCTGTCAGTGTCCTTCTCCCCCCTCTGTCTTCCACATGTGCTTTCAGTGTCCTTCTCCCCCCTCTGTCTTCCCCATGTCCTTTCAGTGTCCTTCTCCCCCCTCTGTCTTCCCCATGTGCTTTCAGTGTCCTTCTCCCCCCCTCTGTCTTCCCCATGTCCTTTCAGGGTCCTTCTCCCCCCACCCCGTCTTCCCCATGGCCTTTCAGCGTCCTTCTCCCACCCCGCCTTCCCCATGGCCTTTCAGCGTCCTTCTCCACCCCTTTGTCTTCCCCAGTGCTTTCAGCGTCCTTCTCCCCCCTCAGTTTTACCCATTTCCCTTAAGCGTCTTTTCTTCTCCACTCCACCTTTCCTCCCTACCCCTTACCTTTGTGGCGCTTCTTCCCCACCCAACCGACAACAGAACAGGCCCGGTCGGACAAACCTCCCTGCCCTGTAGCCGCGGATCTAAATTACCTTCTTAAAGCTGCTGTAAGAAGGTAATTTAGATTTGCGGCTACAGGGCAGGGAGGTTTGTCGGACCGGGGCTGTTGTCAGTCGGGGAAGCGCCACAAAAGTAAGGGGACCTGGCCGACTGTGCTGCACCTGGGGCGGACCGCCCCCCCTCCCTTGGTACGCCACTCGAGCCGCGAGGCTACTCTTCTTCTCCTTTCCTGCCCTGCCTGCAGCACAGAGCCGAACGGAAGCTTCCCGACGTCAGCGCTGACGTTGGAGGGAGGGAAGGAGGGCTTTGTTTAAGCCCTCCCTCCCCTCCGACTTTAGCGCCGACATGGGAAGACTTCCGTTTGACTCTGTGCTGCAAGCAGAGCAGGTAGGGAGAAGAGCCGCGCGACTGAGTACATCCAGCCCCGCAGGAACCCCGCAACCCTCGGAGGCGTCCCCACAGGATTCCCGTGACCCGAAGGGGGAACCCGCGGGATGCCCGTCGTCCCCGTTCCCGTGCAGCTCTCTAGCGCAGACTTCAGATGTTGATCTTGCTGGCCCTGCGCGGACCGGCAGGAAGTTGAAGTAAGTCAATTTTGCCGGCCCTGCGCTGACCGGCAAAAATTTCCTGCAGACCGGCGGTTGAAGAACTGTGGTCTAGGCCACCAAGGAGCGATCAGAATCATGGTGGCATGATCGTTCTTCAACTTGACCAGAGTCTTGAGAATGAGAATGAATGGAGGGAATGCGTAGAGGAAGAGATTCGTCCATTCCAGAAGAAAAGCATCTGCCTTGAGGCAGTGAGGAGAATATATTCTGGAGCAGAACTGAGGCAGTTTGAAGTTGTGGGGAGTCCCAAAGAGGTCTATTCCCATTGTGAAAAAATGTGATGAAGAGGCGAGGAATGGAGAGTCCATTCGTGAGGTTGCAGAAGATGACTCAAGTTGTCCACCAAGCAATTCTTCACCCCTTGAATGTAGACAGCTTTGAGGAAGGTGTTGTGGCGGATTGCCCAGTCCCAAACCTTCTGAGCTTCTTGACAAAGGGAGGCAGATCCCGTCCCTCCTTGTTTGTTGACATAATGCATGGCGACTTGGTTGTCCGTCCGGATGAGGACTACCTGGTCGGGAAGATGTTGAAAAGCGTTGAGAGCCTTGAAAATCACTTTGAGTTCCAACAGATTTAAAACCAGATAATAATAATAACAACAACAACAACAGCTTATATACCGCAAAGCCGTGAAGTTCTATGCGGTTTACAAAGATTACGCAAAGGTAAAAATTGATTGATTTTAAGAGGGGATGAAGAAAGAGGGTTAATAGAACAGGAAATCCATTTTTGAGGAGAGAGTGATCAATAGAACAAGTTAATCACTATAGAGGGGAGAGAGAAGAGAGGATCAGTTGTCTAGATACTTTAGGAACAGGTGTGTTTTCAGACGTTTCCTAAATTCCTCATAAGTAGTGGTCGAAAGCAATTGTTCTAGGTCTTTACCCCATGATGCTGCTTGGTGCGAGAGAAGATGTTCATGGTGTTTTTTCAGTTTATAACCTCTCACTGGGGGGGAAACGAAGTTGGAATGTGAGCTTCTCTTGTGTCTGTTGGCTGAGAAGACGAAAAGGTCAGTTATATATTTGCACTCTCAAAGACTCTGCTCCTTGTGTGAGGATTCTCGTTGAGGCACTCACAAAGAATCTACTCCTTGCTTTTCGTCCTTGGATGGCAGACCAGACACTCGCAGAGACTCTGCTCCCTGCAAAGAGTGTGTAAGTTCAGACTGGGGCAAAGGAAGCGGCTCAACCTCGCAGGAGTCTGCTGAATGCCCAGGCTGGATAAGAGGAAGCAGTTTGGGTCCCATATTAGTAAGGAACTGAATAAACTACTTCTCTAACATGGTCTGGAAAGAAGCCGGCAAGGATGGATCCGCGTCTGAAACCAGACCACCTGCTTTGGCTGGAGGTTCCTTCGAGGTAGTGTGAGTGTGTTTTGACTTAGGAGTCTTGGACACTTTAATCACCACTAGCGGAACCGACTGCTGAGCTATCTGACCTAAGGAAACAGGGGAAGATACAGCAGATGACGTCGAAGCAAGAGCCGCTACAAACGCGGAAGGTCTGATGAGGCTCGAGGTGGAAGCAGTAGGCGCAGAAGGAGCCTCGATGGAAGTCGAGGCCGAAGACACCTTCGAAGTCGAGGGATCAGTAGGAGACTCCATCTTGAAAAGCTTGTCCACCAGAATGCAACAACGCTTGAAAGCACGAGGCTAAAGTGTTTGGCAAGGTAGACACGAACTAGGATGATGTTTCGGCCCAAGGCACTTGAGGCAGCGTCCATGAGGGTCCATAAGAGAGATCGCGCGCTGACACTTGCTACACCTCTTGAAGCCTGTAGCAGGCCGGGACATAGATGGAAAAATATCCACCGCAAAATCAAAGCCCTCGGGCTGCATCCCGGAAAACGAACGGAAGAAGAAAAATTTTTTTAACTAAAATAAAACAGCGATTCGTGAAGAAAAAAACACAAACCGCGGTTGAGAGAAGGCACAAAGTGAACAAAGTTAAATGCAGAGAGTCAAAGATGGACTTCTCGGCTCCGCGGAAAACTGAGAACTGAGGAGACGCGCCCTATGCTGGGTGGGAAGGCACTCGCGCATGCGCGGTGCGGGCAACTTGAAACTTTGAGTTTCTTCAAGTAAGTCTGCTTGCGAGGCGTCCGCATCCGGGTTCCGTCGATGATGTCGCCCATATGTGAGAATACCTGCCTGCTTGTCCTGGGATAATGATATTTCCACCATTGATCTTAAATTGGCAAAAATTAATGATTGGCTAAACGTGAACATGCTTTCACTAAGCATTTCCAAAACAAGTAGTTTTTTTTCCATGGAAAGAAGGTTTAGAATTAATCACTCCGGTTTCTATTGACAACGTCCCACTGAAATCAACTACTTCTACTAAAATATTAGGTGTCCTTATCGATAACAAACTTTCATTTCGTCCCCAGATTAGTGCATTGATCAAAAACTGTTTCTATAAACTTAGGATGATTAGATCCCTGGTCCCCCTTCTTGATGTAAATTCTCTTACAGTATTAACTCATTCTCTTGTTATATCTAAAATGGATTATTGCAACTCACTATATAAAGAGCTGTGTCTAAAAGATATAAAACGTCTTCAACTCATACAAAATACTGCTGTCAAAATTATTTCAGGTTCCAGAAAATTTGATCACGTCACCCCTTTATTACAAAAAGCTCATTGGTTACCTGTCTTACAGCGGATCACCTACAAAATTGCACTTTTGACTTTTAACATTGAACAGACCAATACTCCTGCATTTCTAGACAGATTATTAATTCCGTATTACCCTCCCAGAACCTTAAGATCTGCCTCAAAACATTCCCTCAATGTTCCATCCTTAAAGATAATTGGTACTCATCGTACTCTCTTTTTTCCAGTCACTGCCCCATTAATCTGGAATTTTCTCCCCCTATTCCTCAGAGCCAAACAAAACTTGCAGAGAATAGCCTAAAATGCTTGCTTCTTAAAAAGATGCCTTTAACTGATCTTACTTACTTTTTCATGAATTAAATCATTTCCCTTCCCTATTGTACTTTCCTTGCACTTCTTAAAACCGGCTTGCGGGGGCATGAAGGGAAAAACAGCCTCCGCAAAATCAAACCCCGAGGCCTGTATAATGGCAACAGGCCCCGCCGGGGCAAAGACGAAAAAAGGTTAAAAAAATAAAGGTTTTTTTTTTTTTTTTGATAAATCAAAGAAAAAGAAACCCGAAGGTAAAATGAAAAGAAAATGGAAAAAATTTCGCGAGCGGGAAGGCAAAAAAGTGAGTTCAATGGCCGTTGAAAAACACACGCGTCTTCTTCGCTCCGCGGAAACGAAGAAACTGGGGACCACGCACTCCTCCGTCGGGCGGGAAAGCACTCGCGCACGCGTGGTGCGGCCAACTAGAACTTTCTAGTTAAAAAGGTCCGTACCGAGGGCTCCGTCGGTGACGTCACCCATGAGTAAAGAATATGCTGCCTGCTTGTCCTGGGATAATGCTTGCTTCTTAAAAAGATGCCTTTAACTGATCTTACTTACTTTTTCATGAATTAAATCATTTCCCTTCCCTATTGTACTTTCCTTATTTGTTTTCTTTTTAAAAAAAAAAAAAATTGTGGTTCTCCCATTTTTTACCCAATGTTTTCATGTTACTAGTATGTTTGTAATGTTTGTTCATGTTTATTATCTAAAATGTTTGTTCCCCAGCTATTTTAAATTATTATGTGCAACGCTTTGTACCTTTGGATAAGCGTTTAATCAAAATTTAAATAAAACTATGAAACATTAGCCAGGCTGCCTCCCGCAGTCTAAATAGGGCCATTACGTACACTTTATATCCATTCTAGGGAGAGCTGTACATCAAAAAGAAATCACTCATTTCAGTACATGCTATCTTCTACAACTGTTTCCCAGAACTTTGGTAGTCCACTCAAATAAGGTGTGGGCCATAGTTCTGATTTTAGTTTATGCCATTTAGCTAACTGTACCTTCATGAACAATTTATCTACAAAGTGAACATAGACTTTGCCTGTGTACTTTTTACAGAAAAAGTAAAGTAATGAAACTTGAAAATATTGAAACAAGCAATGATTGAGCAGGTCCCATCTCTGTTTAACCTGTTGGAATGAAAGGAACCTTCTTTGTTCTGATTCTGCAAGCTGTCCTATATAAAGCGACAGCCTTTGTCCTTTCATCTCTGAATCATGCCTCCGTGACCTACTATAGAATTGGGGTTGTTCTTTATTTTTATAGAATATACCCATTTTTCCCCACCTAGTTTGGAACCCATGCCATTCCTAAGGAATAAAAAAAAAAAACATTCTGTTTAGAATAAAAATGAAGTGCATTAAAAAAATGAGAAGAGAGGCGCACAGTCTAACCAAAGAAATTCGGGTGCATACTTGTAGGTCCCTGAGCATTGTGTATCGACACATCTTTTCTAGTTTGTCTGTCTTGACTAGATTATAAGCTCTTTTGAACAGGGATTCTCTCTTCTATGTTTTGATATACAGTGCTGTGTATGTCTAGTGGTAGCATTTCATCGATCCACCTAACCAAAGTAGCCACACTGTACAACTGCATATTGGGAAGCTGCCCCCCCCACCCCCAATGTTGATTCTTTGTTAGCTTTATATAAAACTTATTTATGCCTGCTTGGCTCTCCATTATGAAGCTTCATCTTTCCTGGTAATTCAAAATTTTACCATTTGTAAAGAGTACAACAGTTCTGGAAGCATAATCATTTTAACTACTAGGGCTACCCTGCTCAATAGAGAAGACAGTGTTATTTTAGTCTTATGTGTACACTGCATATTTGTCCATTCCTTGTTCTCATCTATTACAGAAATGTTTTCCACAGTTTCTAATGTGCAGTTGGAGTGCACCTCTATGCAGATCTGTCTTGTTTAATTTTGTTAATGTTTGTTGGAGTCGGAAAATACAATGCAATGCCTCATTTCATTAAAAAAAAAAAACACAGCCTTTCACAGCTCAAACTCTATTCATCCTATATTGCAGAATAAGTTGAGACTGAGGTGTGCTATGTGCTAGTAATATGTGCTACTGTTAACACGTGTTATTTTACTGCTAATGTGCTATCTTACCACAGGTCCAATTTGACCTACTTATTAATAACTGTGGTTCACAGTCAAATAACACATCTTTAATAGTAGTTCATATTAATAAACACACCTCTGAAAGCATCAAAAATCTAATGGAAGAACCATTTCTTTTATCAAACATATTTTATGGTAACATAATCAACATTATATCTACTACAATCTCCTATACAAAGGCTAACTTTAGATCAAGAAGATCTTTACTTAGTAATATCAGGAATAAAGACTACAGGTCTCAAGTGCCCACGGTCAGTTACCAGAACTAATCTTGGTTAATTGGCCCTTCGTGTGGACTATCAATGATCTGAATCTTTCCCTTTTATTCGTACATTTTTCATGTTTATTTTATTGCTGTTTAAATCACTGTTTTGTTACTGTTGTTCTTTATATTCAATAGTGCTGTATAATATTGCTATATAATACTTAGCTCGGGTGTTATGTATCGCCCGGCTTGCTCCATGTGACGGAGGGTCTCCATTTCGCTCTCGTATAGTACTGAGAGCTTCTTCAGGACTGAGCGTTGTATTATGCTAAGGACTGAGCTAAGTATTATATAGCAATATTATACAGCACTATCGAATATAAAGAATAGTAACAAAATAGTGGTTTAAACAGCAATAAAATAAACATGAAAAATTTACGAATAAAAGGGAAAGACTCAGATCAATAATAGTCCACACGAAGGGCCAATTAACCAAGATTAATTCTGGTAACTGACCGTGGGCACTTGAGACCTGTTTCTTTATTCCTGATATTACTAAGTAAAGATCTTCTTGATCTAAAGTGAGCCTTTGTATAGGAGATTGTAGTAGATATACTAGAAGAAACGATTGGAAACATAATCAACATTATGACATATGTTCACCTTTGTTTTCTTGTTGCAGTTCCCGAATTTGCCTATTTTCTTGCTGAATACCTAAAACCAGTGTGGACCTAGGTCGATGTCTTGCCACTTCATTTAGCTCTTGAATTTCTTCTTGGTACTGAAATGAAATAAAATTATAACAATTCATTTATATACCGCAACTACCTTGCAGTTCAGTGCCAAGGTGACTATGATTTGAATAAGGACTGCTAACCTTCCATTTCTACTGCCTTGCAAAAATTTTTTGCTTTAAGTACAACCCATAAAAAGTGGACATCACCACAAATATTCCACATTGGTGAAGGATAAAAAAAAGTTCATGAAATGACATTAACCTCCCCTTTTACAAAACCAACGTGAAATCAAATCATAGAAGAAAACTGAGTGGTGGGTGGACATCCCAGCTTTCCATCCCCTCCACCATAGAAAATCAGCTTGAGCAAAGAGATCAGTCACAAGTACAGCCATTTTGAAAAAGATACGTCGAGGTTAAGTTTCTCCCAGCAAAGTGACAGAGTTGTAGCGGACAGAAGCCCCCCTAAGCCCACCCATCACAAACCCATTCTTACCCCCTAACACTATAATCGTGAGTGTTAGCCCTTCCCCTATCCTATACCCCCCTACCTAACATCCTTCTAGAATACCTCTAGTGGTGAGGATCATTCCCCCATTCCCTACAGCAGATCAATAAAGCTTCACAGCTCCCAGAAAAAAACAGCACTAAGTCCCACTCAAATAAAGCTGAAGGGGACCAAAGGCAAAAATCTAGTAAACTCATCTACTTTATACAAGTAGCAGTCCCCCTAGAATATACCAACTCCCATAAGTAGAGTTGAACAAAAGGAAATAAAAATGAAAAAAAAAAAAAAAAAAAAAAGAGGGGCAAATTTCCCGGTCATTTAGCAATTAGAAACCACTTGCAATTTCAGGTAAAATCTCTGGGAGTCAATCAACTTTAAGTAAACATTCCAAAATTAGAAAAATACATGCTCCTAAAAAAAGCAAATAAATAATAAGAAAACCCCAAAAAAACTTTTCTTGCTCTGATCTTGCGATGCACAAGCACATCACTAGGAACAGTGTGCCTTGTATAATGGTAATACATATAAGAACCCCAAAGGGAACTGTATGCCCTATGTCAAAGCCTCAGGTTCACAGCACTGTGGTCACTAGAGGTCAGCAGCAATCAAGAATTAGACATTGGAGCTAAGTTATCCTTGGCAGCTGCAGGTGTGTCAAACCAACGAACCTGACCATTGTCAGTAACTCTCAGTTTGGCTGGGTATAAGAGAACAAACTTAATTTTCCGTTGAAAAAGCTGTGAACAAATTGGTGAGAACTCCTGCTTCTGTGCCACACTCTTCACTGAATAATCCTGAAAGCTTAGAAAGTTTTTCCCTACAGGAAAAGTTTAGTTTAATAGCTGCAAAATTACCACTCGAGGTCACTGGCTAGTCTTAATTCCCATCCGATGCGCCGTTTCTATCTGAAAAGGTCCATCTGAGGCAGGTAGATTCAAAAAACGGGAAAACAAATCTTCCAAAAAACTGCCCAGATCGGAGTCAAGGATCAATTCGAGGATACCGATGAGTCGTAGGTTATTCACCTGGAACAGTTTTCAAGGTCTTCTAAGCACTCCTCAATTTTTCCAGACGTGCTCCTCTTGGCCCCAGGTGAAATCATGTATCATATCCTCCGTGTTGGATAAGCAGACTTGAAAAGCGCCCTCCATTCTAAGATTTTCCATGTGATGGTCGACTGCCTCTAATTTAATCAAATAGCTTCTGAAATTTAGTGTCCCAAGAAGTTTCCAATAACACTGCCACTTCTTTAGATACCTCCTAAGTCCACACCGAGCCTACTGAAGGCTCTGTGGTTGACGCAGCCTCTGCCATCTTGGGCTCCGGCACTCACAATTATTTCTGTCTTTCTTTGGCAACGTGGAGGCCATGCTATAAATTAGAGAATGACACGGGGAAAAAATTTGTCCCCATCACTGCCCCGTCCCCGGCCGACTATCCTCTGCACCTCCTTGTCACCGCCATTCCCTTTACCGCCCCGTCACCGTCATCCCTTTCACCGCCCCGTCACCGCCACTGCCATCCCATTCACCGCCCCGTCACCGTCACCGCAGCATGCATAAAAGCCTCAAACAGGTATGATTTTATATACTTATATTTATTAACGTATAAAGGAAACATTCTTTACAAATTTACAACTTAGTTAACTATACAAAAACAAAACACAACCTGTACTTTTAATTGTCCTTATTTTTTAACCCGTGGATGAACAACAAATCATCCACAATCTCTGGATTCAGTCTAGTTCCTTTCTTCCACAGTCCTTCCTGCAATAGAGAATGCCCTCTCTGAAGATGTGCTAGTAGCTGGAATGCACACCCCTAACTCCCATCCCCATCATAATAGTAAATAGTACTAATTGTAATGCAATTTCTTCCTTTCATTTTTCATGTACACTACTGTATATAATATTAATTCATTATGGTAACCACAAAATTAAAAGAAACACAAAGCACACTGTAAGCAGAGAAAATATTAATTAATATTTGTTTCATTTTTCAAAGAGGTCAAGACAGATGACTAAAATATGCAATGTCACTTCAGAAACAACTATAGAAAAATAGACAAATATAATGCAAAATATAGATAACTGATATAAATTCTCAAAACTGACACATTTTGATCACTAAATTGAAAATAGTCATTTTTCATACAATTTTTCTATCACTAATCTTCCCCACCCCATATATATTCTGCAGGTTTTCAAAGAGGTCAAGGCAGATGATTTTATGCAATGTCACCTCAGGAACAACTATACAAAAATAGACAAATATACCCCCTCCTCTTTTACTAAATCGCAATAGCGGTTTTTAGCGCAGGGAGATGCGCTGAATGCCCTGCAC
Source organism: Geotrypetes seraphini (assembly GCF_902459505.1). Lineage (NCBI taxonomy): Eukaryota > Metazoa > Chordata > Amphibia > Gymnophiona > Dermophiidae > Geotrypetes > Geotrypetes seraphini. The sequence goes on along the minus strand of NC_047090.1, from coordinate 75,935,071 downwards.
TGCTTTCGATGCTCATAGGCTCCCTGCGCTAAAAACAGCTATTGCGATTTAGTAAAAGGGGGCCATCGTGCAAAATATAGACAGCAGATATAAATTCTCAAAACAGACACATTTTGATCACTAAACTGAAAATAAAATCATTTCTCCCACAAGTGGACATGCTTAGTTACGTCAGCTCTATGGCTGCTTTAACTGTAAGGTGCCTGAATCTAAGGCTATATGCTATCATTCTGTAATGGAACCTGGGAGCCCATTCACTGCTATAGAATAGGCGTTCCCTGTACAGTTTCAGGGTGCCTACGAGGAAGAACCCACTTTGAGAATTGCCCCTTATTTTTTTTAAGGATTATAAAAACAGAAGCAATAATGTGAAAAACAAAACCCAGCCTTAAAACAGGCTGAATTAATTTGTGAACCATTATTTAAAGGATACTCAGAAAAAATATTGTTTTCCCTTAACTTAAATGAAATAAACATATTCCTATCCATCATTTGACTATAGCTAAGGGCAAAAGAACCTCGTAGAGCTGCAGTGAAATAGAAAAGTGATTATCCCAGGACAAGCAGGCATGATATTCTCACATGTGGGTGACGTCATCTACGGAGCCCCGATGCGGAAGCATTTTCAAGCAAACTTGATTGAAGATTTAAGTTTGCTCTGCTGCTCCACGCATGCGTGCCTTCCTGCTCCACTAGGGGGCGCATCCCCTCGTGGTCTCCAGTTCAAAATTTTCCGCTGAGCCTAGAAGTCGTGTTTTTTCAGGCTCTGCCCCAACTGCCTTCTAGCACCACGAATTTCTTGTTTTTCATCGTTTAAGTCGCTGTGCACAAAAATTTTTTCTTCTTCAACTTGATTCCTGCTTCGTTTGACCGACCCGGAGGCTTCCGGGTCCCCGTGGCCGCGTGGCTACTCGAGCCGCGGCCACTTTCGATTCTATGTCCCAGCCTATGACCGGCTTTAAAAAGTGCACCCGGTGCGAGCGGCTTCTTTCCATCACAGACCCGCATCGCCGGTGCATCCTCTGCCTGGGGGCCGCTCATCCAACCGACTCCTGTCCCCAGTGCGCTACTTTCCAGAACCGGGCCCTCCGTCGAAGGAAAGCCCGCATGGCGGATCTTTTCGCCCCAGACCAACCTTCTACCTCGGCCTCGAGGTCGGCCCCGGCCTTGACCTCGGCCCCGACTACCTCGGCATCGCCTCGAGACTCGACTCCGAAGTCCTCGGGACAACAGAAAGCCTCGGCTCCGGGTAAGTCCCCTCTTCAGGTTCTGTACCAGCGAAGAAACCAACCTCGGGGACACCGGCGACGCATGGCGGAAGCCCCATGCTTACAGCCCCGACGAAGCCCTCCAAGCCTTCGGGCCGTGCCTCCACCACACGGGAATACTCTGATACGAGGTCGCCCCCGGTGGAGTGCACCGAGGCAGGTGACATGCCTTCAATGCTGTCCGTGCCCGTCTTCCAGGACTTACTCCGAGCAATGATCTCGTCGGAGCTGTCCGCTGCAATGGCCCATCTACAACCGGCCTCTGCCTCGACCTCGACCCCGCATGTGCCAGACCAGCCTGAGCCTCGAGTCGAGCCACCTCGGGGAAAAGTGCGCAAACTTCGCCGCATCTCATCCTCCTCGGACTCCTCGCCGAGGCACCCGAGGCGCTCTCCCTCCACAGACCGCCACAGGGCAAAACGTCGGGCTAAACCAACAGAAACCTCGAACCGCCGTACCTCTAAGAAGGCCCGGGGTTCCCCCACTCTACGAGGCCGTTCACCTACACCTCGTACGGGACCGCTGAAGGTGGCAGAGTTATCACTCTCCAACCCACGCATCCTCCGAACTCCCCCTCGGACCGGGGCCCCGATCCGAGGTTTCGGGCTTTCACCAAGGGAATCCGGGTCGAGGTCACCGATTCGACATCGATCGGTACCCTGAACCCCGGCATCGTCTCCGAGAGGCTCCTCGAGACGTCGGAGATCCACGACCCCGGAACGCTTTCACAGTACTTCCCCGGTCTCAGAGCTGGGATCGGAACAGGAACCTCGCTACTCGAGGGAAGCCTCCCCTTCCTTCTCCACCCGACGGAGGTCTCGTTCACCGACCCCCCACGGGGCCTCGGGAACATCCCGACCATCCTTCTCACGCTTTGTCCAGGACATGGGCCACGCTTTGAATTTAGACCTCCAGTCCGACTCCAGATACTCTAAAGAGTACCTAGCGGAACTGGATATGCCATCACTACCCAGAGAGTCCCTTCGCTTACCGCCTAACCCGATACTCCAACAGGCTCTCTTCAGGAACCTGGAGACCCCCTATATGGTCACAGCCGTGCCCTCCAAAATGGAGGCCAAGTACCGTACAGTACCCTTTCCGGGATTTGAACAACCACAGCTCTCCCACCAGTCGCTGTTAGTAGAATCCTCCTTAAAAAAGGCTCACCCCTCCCGGGTCTCAGCGGCGGTCCCCCCAGGCCGAGAAGGCCGAACCCTAGACAAGTTCGGCAGGAGACTATATCAAAATGCGATGATGGCCTCTAGGGTGCAAAGCTATACTTTCACCTTCACATCCTACCTCAAACACCTCATTGGACTACTGAGAGCCTTTGAGACTGACCTACCGGCCTCCCGCCAAGGAGTCTTTAGCCTACTTTTGGAATCCCTCTCCAACCTACGCCTCCATTTATTCCACGCGGCCTACGATGGCTTCGAACTCTCCTCCAGAGAGGCAGCTTTTGCTATCGCCATGTGCCGACTAGCTTGGCTACGCCTGGTCGACATGGACCCCAACTTACAGGACCGGTTGGCTAACCTCCCCTGCATGGGAAAAGAACTGTTCGATGACACTATCGAGGCGGCTACAAAACGCCTCTCCGAACACGAACGCTCGTTTGCCTCCCTTGTCCGACAAAAGCCCAAACCGCCCGCGTCCAGGCCGTATAGGGACCCTCCGCGCCGCTACCCACAAAAATCCACTCCTGCCTTCTCGCGGCCTCACCCAGGCGTCCGCAAGCCCACCACCGGGCCATGCCCAAGTCCCAACCGCCTGCGACTACCAAACCATCCTCGTCCTTTTGACGGGATACGCGGAAGGGGGCGGGCCCCCTCCGCCATAGTCCCAGGCCTCCTTCCCATCGGGGGTCGCCTCAAAGCCTTTTACCCTCGCTGGGAACAAGTCACGTCGGACGCATGGGTCCTTGGCGTGATCTCATCAGGATACTCTCTCAACTTTCGGGCCATTCCTCCAGACAACCCCCCAAGGAATTGCCCACCCAACCGGACACAGCTACCCCTGCTCCTATCCGAGGCTCGAGACCTGCTTCGCCACAGGGCAGTGGAGGAGGTTCCCCCCGACCAACGGGGGAAGGGCTTCTACTCCCGTTACTTCCTGGTACCGAAAAAAACGGGAGACCTACGCCCAATACTAGACTTGAGACGCCTCAACAAATTCCTAGTACGGGAAAAATTTCGGATGCTTTCCCTACCGACCCTCTACCCCCTGATCGACGAGGGCGACTGGCTCTGCTCCCTCGATCTGAAGGAGGCGTACACACATGTCCCAGTACACCCTGCTCACCGCAAGTTCTTGCGTTTTCAGGTGGGGGACTGGCACCTACAATACCGAGTCCTCCCCTTCAGCCTAGCATCATCACCTCGGGTCTTCACCAAGTGCCTTGTGGTGGTCGCAGCAACCTTACGTTCCCAGGGCCTCCAGGTATTCCCCTACCTGGACGACTGGCTGATCAAAGCCCCGTCCAGGGAAGGGGTTATCTCAGCGACCCAACAGACTGTTACCTACCTACAAAGTCTGGGGTTCGAAATAAACTTCCCAAAATCCCAACTACGCCCCTCGCAGTCCCTACAGTTCATAGGGGCCACGTTGGATACGGTTCGCCTCCGTTCCTTCCTCCCCCCTCCGCGCCTAGAGGCGTTAGTAAGTCTGAGTCGAAGGATCTCTCTGCTGACCTCGGTATCAGCTCGACAGATGGTGACTCTCCTAGGGCACATGGCCTCCACCGTCCATGTCACACCCTTCGCCCGCCTCCATCTGAGAATCCCTCAATGGACCCTGGCCTCTCAATGGCGTCAAGACTGGGACCCGATCGACCGTCCCGTGACAGTGACTCCTTTCTTGCAGAGATCGCTCCGCTGGTGGGCCGACTCTTCAAATCTTTCCAAAGGTTTACTCTTCCTCGCCCCTCATCATAGCAAGGTACTCACCACGGACTCGTCAGAGTACGCTTGGGGAGCCCATCTGGACGGCCTACGCACGCAGGGGATGTGGTCAGCGGTAGACCGCCGCTGTCACATCGACGTGCTAGAGCTCCGGGCCATCTATCTCGCAGCTGTAGCCTTTCAACACCTGCTCCACGACCGGGTTGTCCTCATCCGAACCGACAACCAGGTAGCAATGTACTATGTAAACAAACAAGGAGGAACAGGGTCTTGGTCCCTCTGTCGGGAAGCCCTGCGCCTCTGGAAATGGGCAATCTCCAACAACACCTTCCTTCGAGCGGTGTACATACAAGGAGAACAAAACTGCCTGGTGGACAGACTCAGCCGCCTCCTCCAGCCACATGAGTGGTCACTGCACTCTCAAACCCTACGACAGGTGTTCAAACAGTGGGGGACACCTCAAATAGATCTGTTTGCATCCCCCCACAATCACAAACTGCCTCTCTTCTGCTCCCGGATGTACTCCCCGGAACGGCTCGAGGCCGACGCCTTCCTCCTAGACTGGGAGGGAAGGTTCCTGTACGCGTTTCCGCCGTTTCCTCTGATCCTGCGGACGCTTGTCCACCTGAAAACAGTACAAGCCACCCTGATCCTGATTGCTCATCGCTGGCCACGCCAGCCTTGGTTTTCCCTTCTACTTCAACTCAGTGTCAGAGATCCACTGCCTCTGCCTCTGTTTCCCTCTCTACTGTCACAAGGTCAGGGTTCGCTGTTACATCCCAATCTTCAATCTCTTCATCTGAATGCTTGGTTTCTTTCCCCCTGACTGCTCTCCCCATGTCTCAATCAGTCAAGGAGATATTGGAGGCCTCTAGAAAGACCTCGACGAGAACCTGCTACTCCCAAAAGTGGACCAGATTCTCAACCTGGTGCTCCGCCCACAGCCAGGACCCGGTGTCGGTCCCCGTCCCTCTGGTCCTTGACTATTTACTTCAATTATCTCATTCCGGCCTAAAGACCAACTCCATTCGAGTACACCTCAGTGCAATTGCGGCCTTTCATCAGCCCCTCGCTCCATCCCTTAGTCTCTCGCTTCATGAAGGGTCTTCTGAATGTCCACCCTCCTCTCAAACCCCCTCCGGAGGTTTGGGACCTTAACGTGGTTCTGGCTCAACTAATGAAACCTCCATTTGAGCCCCTAGACAAATGCCATCCAAAATTCCTCACTTGGAAGGTAATTTTCCTGCTCGCGCTCACTTCCGCCCGACGGGTTAGTGAGTTACAAGCTCTGGTAGCGGACCCACCCTTCACGGTATTCCATCACGACAAGGTGGTACTCCGCACCCATCCAAAGTTCTTGCCTAAAGTAGTGTCTGATTTTCACCTCAATCAGTCCATTGTCTTGCCTGTATTTTTTCCCAAGCCCCACTCTCACCCCGGAGAGGTGGCGCTCCATACTCTTGACTGTAAGAGAGCGTTGGCCTTCTACCTCCAATGCACTCAGTCACACCGGAAAGTCCCACAATTGTTTTTGTCCTTCGACCCAAACCGGTTAGGTCACCCAGTCTCCAAGCGCACCTTGTCCAACTGGTTGGCCGATTGCATCTCCTTCTGCTACGCTCAGGCTGGTCTCACACTGCATGGTCGAGTAACGGGACACAAGGTCCGAGTGATGGCAGCCTCCGTAGCGTTCCTCAGGTCCACACCTATTGAGGAAATCTGCAAGTCTGCCACGTGGTCTTCGGTTCATACTTTCACCTCCCACTACTGTCTGGACTCACTGTCCAGGAGTGATGGCCGGTTCGGCCAATCGGTTTTGCGAAATCTATTTGCTTAAATTGCCAACTTCCCTCCATCCCTTTTCAGTTAGCTTGGAGGTCACCCACATGTGAGAATATCATGCCTGCTTGTCCTGGGATAAAGCACAGTTACTTACCGTAACAGGTGTTATCCAGGGACAGCAGGCATATATTCTCACAACCCGCCCACCTCCCCGAGGTTGGCTTCTTTGCTAGTTAAGTGAACTGGAGACCACGAGGGGATGCGCCCCCTAGTGGAGCAGGAAGGCACACATGCGTGGAGCAGCAGAGCAAACTTAAATCTTCAATCAAGTTAGCTTGAAAATGCTTCCGCATCGGGGCTCCGTAGATGACGTCACCCACATGTGAGAATATATGCCTGCTGTCCCTGGATAACACCTGTTACGGTAAGTAACTGTGCTTTTTGTTTTACTGTAATCTCTGCATTAAGTAGATTTGCACACCCCAAGCTCCTTAAATCCTGATGCACTTCTAGGTTTTCCTGTATCAGACTTTGCAAGATTAATAAATGGAGCATTCTTCTGCCTGCCAGTTAAAGTATGAAAAAAAAAAAAAAGCCTATAAAGTTCAAATCACAGCTTGACTAAACTTGAACTTTTTTGATTTCATTCTTCCTGGCTGACCACAATAAGCACCAAGGTTGCTTGGATCGGAGCTTTAAAAAGAGCAAGCAGAATCAGGTCCGATGTCCGTGCGTTTTTTTTTCCTCAAATGGTATACCACTACACTTGCTGCTTTTACTTGCTTCGGGCCTTCCTCGTTGCCGGATCCTGCCTACTTTCTGTTTCCGCGAAGGCAGGACCCGGCAGCAGCGAGGAAGGCCCGAAGCAAGTAAAAGCAGCAAGTTGTAAGCTTCCCTCCGGGGCTCTATTGTGTGCGTGCTGGCTTCCCTTCTCTTCCCTCCGAAACCAGAAGTAGCGTCCCGGGGGGGGGGGGAGAGAAGGGAAGCCGGCACGCACACGATAGAGCCCCGGAGTGAAGCTTACAACTTGCTGCTTTTACTTGCTTCGGGCCTTCCTCACTGCCGGGTCCTGCCTTCGCGGAAACAGAAAGTAGGCAGGATCCGGCAACAAGGAAGGCCCGAAGCAAGTAAAAGCAGCAAGTTGTAAGCTTCCCTCCGGGGTCCTATTGTGTGCGTGCTGGCTTCCCTTCTCTTCCCTCCGAAACCAGAAGTAGCGTCCCGGGGGGGGGGGGGAGAGAGAAGGGAAGCCGGCACGCACACGATAGAGCCCCGGAGGGAAGCTTACAACTTGCTGCTTTTACTTGCTTTGGGCCTTCCTCGCTGCCGGGTCCTGCTTTCGTGGAAACAGAAAGTAGGCAGGATCCGGCAACGAGGAAGGACCGAAGCAAGTAAAAGCATGCTGGCAAAAAAAAAAAAAAAGGCAGGCGTCAAACAAAATTTTCGGCGGCGAGTCAGCCCGGGAAGGAGCAGGATTAGCTGGGCGGTCATCTAAATCAGCCGGGGAGAACACTTACTTGTACCTGATGAAGTTTTCAGGCTTTCAGCTCCTCCCAGTGAAATGAGTGAAAAGTGAATCCAATCGAGCAAAAAGAACTGACCAATGAAGAGCCTGTATATTAGGGGGCGGAGTCAATGCGGCAACGTACAAGTCGGGTAGAGAGTTGGAGGAGACAGACCACATGGCGGAGACAAACATGGCCGCCGGAAAAAATCTGACACCCGGTCCCGAACCAAAGACACACGGTGAAGACAAGGTAAATAGTGGTACATAGAAGGGGGTATATTTGCCTGCGGGGACAAATCTTTTCACCGTTTTTGCGGGCGGTGAAAACTTTTGTCCCCGTGTCTGCGGCGATTTGGCTATGGAGTCTCCATAACCCGCAGCCACGCTGCGGCTCCCTGCGGGGATCGCTCCCCGTGTCATTCTCTACTATAAATACCACTGCTCCCAGAAGGTGCCCCATGAAACAGCATACCAGGAGATCCACAAATAGCTGCGGGCAGGCTGTAAAGAAGCAAGTTAGTTGAAGAGGAATGGGGAAAGACCAGGGAGCTACCCTCCTGCTCATCTGTGCAGCACCACCAGAAGTCTTTTTTTCTTTTGTAATTTTTCTTTAAAACCCAGCATAATACCGGAAGACTGGAGGGTGATCAACGTGATGCCAATTTTTAAAAAGGGTTCTAGAGGTGTATCCGGGAAATTATAGACCGGTAAGTCTGATGTTGGTGCCAGGCAAAGAAGTACAAAATAACAGAACATATACATAAGCATGGATTAATGAGAAAAAGTCAACTTGGATTTAGTCAAAGGATATGTCTCACCAATCTATTGCATTTTTTTGAAGGGGAGAATGAACATGTAGTGGTGAGCCGGTTGATATTGTATATTTTGATTTTCAAAAGGCGTTTGACAAAGTACCTCAAGAAAAACTTCTGAGGAAATTAGAAAGTCATTGCATAGGAGGTAATGTCCTATTATGGATTAAGAACTGGTTGAAAGACAGAAACAGAGTAGGATTAAATGGTAAGGGGAAATAGTGGTGTTCCCCAAGGGTCTGTGCAGGGATCTCTGCTTTTTAACATAGTAACATATAATATAGTAAATGAAGGCAGATAAAGACCTGAACGGTCCATCCAGTGTGCCCATTAGTTATACCCATTACAAATACATGATTAAATCAACTTGTCTTTTCTTTGATATTTCTGAATCATAGATCATAGACTATATAAAGTCCACCTGGTATTGTCTAGGTTCCAAAAGCTGAAGTTGCCGTCCAAGCTCACTCCAGCCTATCCAACCATCCTGTTTGCAGGATATCTACCATAAGGTATGGCCAGTAACATCTTCAAGTTCCAAATTAGTAGAGTTCCCATTGCTGACCTCCCCATCAATGATCTAGAGATGGGAATAACAAATGAGAATTAAATTTGCTGATAAGAACATAAGAATTGCTGCTGCTGGATCAGACCAGTGGACCATCCTGCCCAGAAGTCCGCTCACGCGGCGGCCTCCAAGTCAAAGACCAGTGCTCTAAATGAGTCCAGCCTCACCTACGTATGTCCCAGTTTAGCAGGAACTTGTCCAACTTAGTCTTGAAACCCTGGAGGGTGTTTTCCCCTACAACATAGGGGAAGAGCATTCCAGCTGATGACACAAAGTTGTTCAAAGTTGTTAAATCGCAAGAGGACTATGAAAAATTGCATGAGGACCTTGTAATAATGAGTGACTGAGCATCAAAATGGCAGATGACATTTAATGTGAGCAAGTGCAACGTGATGCATGTGGGAAAGAGGAACCTGAACTATAACTACCCTGTTTCCCCGATGATAAGGCAGGGCCATCAAATAAGACAGCCCCCCCTTTTTAGAAAAAAATGTAAAATAAGGCACCCCCCCGCATATAAGCCACCAACCGATACCTGCACTTACCCAAATCGGGTGGTACAGTGGGTGACTCCGTGTGGTCCCTCCGTCTACCGTATTTGCCTCCATGGCTGCGTGCCACGCCTCGTCATGAAGTGAAGAGGAGGAAGTGACAGGACTGCAGCGCGCGCACGTGACTCCGCGCAAGGAAACACAGGCAGCTTCCCTCATCCCTCCCTAACGGAGACTGCAGGAGTTTGTTCACAGCCAGAACATCCAAAAGTGAGACACGCAGACAGGTTTCTTTTGCTGTGAGCAATACCACTTACTGTATATAAAGCCTGTTTAAAATGCATACGGTATATAAACAATGGTTTCACATTGTCAAGTCCCCTCTGATGCTGCACTACAGAATAATCTCTTTACTGTGTTTCCCTGATGGAGAACATTGGGGACATTAAATGGTACAATATATGGTATGATGGATAAAGCTGGCCATACACGGTACGATTTTTCAGCCGACCGATTCTTCAGCCGTCAAATAAGACAGCCCCCCCTTTTTAGAAAAAAATGTAAATAAGGCATCCCCCCGAAAATAAGCCCTAGAGCATATTTTGGCCTTCCAAAAAAAATAAGACAGTGTCTTACCATCGGGGAAACAGGGTAGGTGAAGCAGGGATTCATGTTGGGAGACACTGCCCAGGAAAAGGATCTAGGTGTCATCATTGAGAAAACATTGAAATCCTCGGCTAAGATAACAAATAAAATGTTAAGAATTATCAGGAAAGGAATTGAAAACAAAAATAAAAATGTTATAATGCCCTTGTATCACTCCATGGCTGCACCTCAAACTGTGTACAAATCTGTTCAAAAAGAAATATAGCAGAATTAGAAAAGGTACAGAGAAGAGATATGAAAATGATAAAAAGGACGGGACAACTTCCCTATGAGAAAAGGCTAAAGCAGCAAAGGCTCTTCAGCTTGGAGAAAGTTCAGCAGTGATAATGATAGAGGCCTATAAAATACTGGAAAGTGGAGTAGAAAGGGTAAATGTGAATCGCAGGTTAACTCTTTCAAAAAATACTAGGACTAGGGGCCATGCGATGAAGCTACTAAGTAGTAGATTTAAAACAAACCACAGAAAATATTTCTTTACACGTGTAATTAAACTCTGTAATTTCTTGCTGTAGAATGTGGTAAAATCAGTTAGCTTAGGAAGGTTTAAAAAAAAGTTTGGATAATTTCCTAAAAGAGAAGTCCATAGGCCATTATTGAGATGGCTTGGTGAAATTCACTGCTTATTCCTAGGATAAGCAGCAAAAAAAATCTGATCTACTTAGAATCTGGTTAGGTACTTGGGACCTGGGTTGGCCACTGTTGGAAACAGGATATTGGGCTTGATGGACCTCCAGTTTGTCCCAGTATGACAATTCTTATGGTCTTACAAAATCAACTATGATGACCAACCTGTTTCATTGCTTCCACTCGTTTGTTGAGAGCTGTAGTCTGTTCAATAAGAGCTTCTGCAGCATTGTCATGCTCTCTCAGTCTTTCCACCAATGCTTTAGCATCAGCAAGTACATTCTCAATTGTACAACTCATTTCTATGAAAATAAAATGAAACTTGTGGTTATGGAGATTGTCACGGGATTATTGCTTATAGCAGAATATGTTATAAGACATCAGGTCACTGCTAAAACATTGTGTTTGTCAGGAATGCAATTATGAGCATAATTCGGTAAAGCAAGCGGTAGTTGATGTAGTTCACTTGAATGCATGGACCCAGACTAGCAAACAAGGTACTATATCAAACTCACAATTAAACTAACCTTGAATAATGTGCACTAAGGAAATATTAGGCTCTTACCTTGATAATCTTCTTTCCAGTATAAAGAGATGTGTCTTGACAAGTGGGTTTCTTCCCTTCACCCGCAAAGATTGCAGAAGGAATCATCTATATTTTTCAATTCCAAAACAATGGATAATCCCTAAGGAGAATTAACAAGGAGGGTACGGGGAACTCCCTGACAAATCAAGTCTTTTCTGCTCTGCAACAATAACATTGAATCAAACAAATTAGACATGTAGCCTAAACAAGGTGGAACCAAAAAAGCCACCTACCTGACTACAGCCAGCACTAACATCTATGCAACTCCTATAGTCCCCCTAAAGTTTTGTCTATGAAAGTGTGCCATGTTGAAAAGAATCTCCAGGTACTCCAGAGATTGGATTGGGTTCAGGTGACTCTTCCAGAAATTGATAATCCATCCCAGGTCCTGCAGGAGCTGGACAACTTGTGCCACTGCCTGGTGACCTTCAGCTTTGAATAGTGTCCTGATCAGCCAATTGTCCAAGTCTGGATGAATCTGAATCCCTGTTTTGCACAAGTATGCTGCAGCTGAAGCTAAGAAGGGAAGGTGCAAAGCACTGTTAACCCGAAACGGAGTGCTGAAAACTGTAAATATGCCTCTCTAGTACATGGAACCTGAGGAATTCTCTTGTGTTCAAGGAAAATGAGAAAATGTAAGTAAGCCTCTGTCAAATCCAGCAAGGCTAGGAATTCCCCCGGCGTCACCAAGGTTATGACTAAACACATGGTCTCCATTTGGAATCTGGGCACCTTTAGTGCCACATTGACAAACTTCAGATCCAGGATGGGCCTCCAATCATCTGAGTCTTTCTTGGTCACACTAAAGTATAGAGTATCTGCCTAAGCCCGATTCTGCATATAAAGTGTACAGCAACTGGACCAATATACTGTGGCTAATATTTACAAGCACATGGTTAACGGCTGTAAAAGGGCCTAGCATCCCTACAACCTGAGCCAAGTTTCAAAAATTCCATTCCCATAACCATATCCGACATTAAAAGATTACGACCAATCACACTAGACAAGCCATCACAGAGAGTATTGATACACTGTGCGGATAAGATGCAACACAATATCGAGGTGGTCACTTCACAAAGTAAGAAATAATTGTTGTTTCTGTAACAAGTTAACAATAGGAACTTGAAAACCATCGAATGTGGAAAGCACACAAGATCGGTCTGCAATAAAACAACGCTAATTTGAGATATGATCATGAAATCTCAATATGGAATTGTATTTATTGTGAAAGTAACTACAATCTTGAAACTTTAGAAATATACCCAGTGGGCTACAAAATAGTACAAATCAATAGAGAAAAAAAAGGAGGAGGTGTAGCAATAATATATAAGAATTTTCTAGAAATAGATAAAATAGATAAGAAATCCTACACAACAACCTCTAGGCCTCATGCTGTGTTACAGACCCTCTTAGTTAGGTCAAAGTTTATATCTAATGCTGCACTATTATGTTCCTCCATGATGCTATTAGGAGATTTCAACTTACTTCTAGAAAACAAATCTAGATGAGAACGTGAACAAGTTCACTCAATTCCTCAAGACATTTCCTTCTCACATATAATAGCAGACCCCATCCATGAAAAAGATCATTAACTAGGTATGGTTATAACAAGTGAACCAGATCTACTATCTGTCAACAAATGGACACTATTAGTTTGGTCAGACCACTATCTATGAAAATTCACTCTAAATTATAGATCAAACTATGAAAATAAGAACAGCCTTATTGGGTCAGAACAATGGTCCATCTAGCCCAGTAGCCCATCCTCAAGGTGGCCAATCCAGGTCACTAGTACCTGGCAAAAACCCAAATAGTAGCAACATTCCTTGCTACTAATTCAGGGCAAGTAGTGGCTTCCCCCAAGTCTGTCTCAACAACAGACTATGGACTTTTCTTCCAGGAAATTGTCCAAACCTGTCTTAATACCAGCTACATTAACCACAACCTCTGGCAATGCATTCCAGAGCTTAACTATTCTCAGAGTGAAAAAAATATTTCCTCCTATTGGTTTTAAAGCATTTCTCTGTAACTTCACTGAGTGTCCCATAGTCTTTGTAATTTTTGATGGAGTGAAAAATCGATCCACTTGTACGTGTTCTACTCCATTCAGGATTTTGTAGACTTAAATTTTATCTCCCCTCAGCTCTCTTTTCTAAGCTGAAGAGCCTTAGCAACCTTTTTAGTCTTTCCTTATACAAGAGGAATTCCATCCTACTTTTCATCTTGGTCGCTCTTCTTTGAACCTTTTCTAGTTCCGCTCTATCCTTCTTGAGATAAGGCGACCATAATTTAATGCAATACTCCAGGTGAGGTCACACCATTGAGCGATACAGAGGCATTATAACATTCTTAGTCTTGTTAACCATTCCTTTTTAATAATTCCTAGCATCATGTTTGCTTTTTTGGCCGCCACTACACACTGGGTAGAAGGTTTCATCATATTGCCTAAAATGACACCCATGAACATTAATCAAAACACAAGGGAAAATAGATTTTAAAATTGTTTTGGGAAAAGTTGGGATCCACACTACAATCAAATCAATTCAAATACATTTTGGTGGGCAAGTTTATGTCTAATATATAAATATGAGACAATGAATGCTGCTATATTAGGGAATAATGAAAATTTTAAATTAATTTGGGGCCCATTGACGTCCTTTGTAGAATCTCTATAGTTATGGTTTGTTATTAGATAATATGCACATCCAGGGAGGGGGGAGGGATGGGAAATAAATAAGGTTGGAAAAATTGTTGGAAAAGTTTTGGTGGGGGGAGGGGTGGTTATTAATAAGTATGAATATTTGAAAAATTTTAAGTGATGTCTATATTGTAAAATTAATAATTTACTCTGTATTTCACTTATTGTATATGTTTTAAAATGAATAAAGAATATTAAAAAAAAATCAATTCAAATCCAGACCTCAGCCTTACCAAATGGATGGAATCCCTGGAGACTATGCTAGACTCCATGATCACTTTAGTGGAAAGGAAAATATCTAAATGCAAAAAAAGACCATGGTTCTCAACAGAACTAAGAATTCTGAAAAGAGAATGTTAGAATGAGGTTGGAGTAGGTCTGAGGAGCAAATACTTAAGAGATACATAGAAGAAATCATTCTCATATTCATATTACAATAGCCAAATCAAACTACACAAATGCAAATACTTCTCAAACCTAATTGAGGTCAAACCTAATTGCTTCAGATGTGTTTATCTATTTATCTTTGTCTGTATTAGTTACATGCTGATTATGTTTATTTTTATTTAAACCGCTTAGGTTTAAGCAGGCTAGAAATAAATAGATTAATGGAGCAGACAAACCAGATCTAAGAAAACTATTTAAAACTTTAATAACTTTAATTGACTGTATCTCAGTAAACTCTCCAAATGGAGTCTCTCCTACATCAAAAACACTAGCATTGGCCTTCTCAAATAAAATTTAGACTATATTTAAACTAGAGTTGCAAAGCCACAGAAAGCAGACCAGCTCTCACATTTGTTTTCTAAAGCTATTTATCTGGGATATCTAAACTGAAAATTTCCCACCCTTGCTCTAGGTAAAGGTGTGTGCAGGAATCATAAGTGCTTATCTACCCAAAGGATGCTGAAGGTGAGCTTGGGGCAGCTGTAACACACATTTTCAAAACTATGCACACTATTTTTCATGGAAAAAGGATCTGCAGATACAGACCTCTGTGAATATTGCTTCCTAGTTGTCAAAAGGAAAGCTTTGCATACATTGTCCATGTGAGAACTGGGGAGAAATACCTATAGGCCTTGCACCTGCTGACAGGTTTAAAAAATTCCTGCTTAACCTTTTGTTCACCATATATTTACCCTGGACAGGAATTTTGAAAATGTATTAAATATGGCTTGAACTTGCATTGAATCTTTAGAAGGTTTTTTTTTTTTTGTTTTTTTTTAATCTTGAAGTTTTGGTTGTTTTCTCTTAGTTGCTATGGGAAGTACATCTCATTTTTGTTTAATGGGATGATGTATGCTGTCAGTCAAGGCGATATAAGTAATACAGATAATGCTTTAAAAACTGTTAGCATAAAAGTGAGGCATTTACGGCTTTAGATTTTGAAATGGCTTTTCTCCAAAGCTGAAAAAGCAGGAAAAAAGTTTGCTCTTGGCCACCGCTTGAACTGGTTTCTCATGGCAAAAATGCATGCCTTATTTGCTGGCGACCAGAAGCAGCTGTGCACATCACAAGATCCCGCTGTGTGATGAATCCATTTGCCAGGCCTTACAATATTTTTCTAATATAATAATAATAATAATAACTTTATTTTTCTATACCGCCATAGTCAGGCGACTTCTAGGCGGTTTACATTGCAAGAAGGCTGGACATTCAGCGAATAACAAGAGGTCTCAATACAGTACAATAGGTCAACATATAATACAGTACAATGAGTCTATGTACAATACAGTACAATGTAATGCAACAAGTCTAGATACAATACAATATAATAGATCTAAATACAATACAATACTTAAGTCTTGATAAGTCTTAATACAATACCATACAATGAGTCTAAATATAATACAATAGTGTAGAAGGGAAAGTTACGTACAGATTGGTGTTCAGAGGGTAAAGAATATCTGAGTATTTTTTTTTTTTTTTTTTAGAACTTCCATTTGAATTGGAGTTCTAGGAACAGCGAATATATGAGTACATGAGGAGCTTCTTGAGGGAGAGAAAGAAAGGCGTTTTCAGGGAGGGGAGTCCTAGAGAGGGAGGGGACAATTTTAGTCAGTGAATTTTGCGAATAGGGCGGTTTTGATCGATTTGCGGAATGCACTGTAAGACAGATTGGGTTTGTTTATGTAGTTTTTCAGCCAGACTTGCTGTCTGTTTGCTTGGAACTTAAAGGTTCTATCCAGGAATGATTTGTATCTGCAGCCAGTAATCTTTGGGTATGCAAAGATGTTTTTGTTTCTGGTCACTCGTGTGGGGTTGTGAAGGATGAAGTGGGTTTGTAGGTATGAAGGTGCTAGTCCCCAGGCTTGTCTGAAACAGGTGCAGGCAAATTTGAATAGTATTCGTGCTTCAATTGGAAGCCAATGCAACTTTTTATAGTAGGGGCTGATGTGGTCGTTTTTTCTTAGTCCGAAGATTAGACGAACGGCGGTGTTTTGTAATAATCTCAGTTTTTTTATTGTTTTTTGTGGTATGCCCAGGTAGATGATGTTGCAGTAGTCAAGGATGGATAAGATCAGTGCCTGTACCAACAACCTGAATGATGTTGGGTCAAAGTATTTTTTTATGGTCCTTAGTTTCCATAGCGTGTAGAAACATTTTTTTCACTAGTGCGTTTGTGTGGTCAGTCATAGTTAGGTGTGTGTCTAGAGTGATACCGAGTATTTTTATGTTTTTGGAAATTGGGTACTCGTGATTGTTTATTTTTATCGATGTTCTTGTAATTTTGTCATTAGGGCTAGCCAGAAAGACTTTTGTTTTTTCTGCGTTTAGTTTTAGTTTGAAATTAATGGTCCATTTATCGATTTCGGTCATTACGTTTGAGAGCTTGTCTACAATTTCTTTTGTGATGTCATTTAAGGGGATTAGAATGGATATGTCGTCTGCGTAAATGTAGTGTATTAAATTTAGTTTTTGTAGGAGGTGACTTAAGGAGGCGATATAAATATTGAAAAGGGTGGGAGATAGTGGGGAACCTTGAGGCACGCCTGAAGGGTTTTTCCATGGTTTGGAATAATTACCATTGCTGATTACTTGATAGGATCTGTTTGTTAGGAATTCTTTGAACCAGTTCTTTGCTTTTCCAGAGATTCCCATCACTTCAAGGCACAGTAGCATGATTTCATGATCTACCAGGTCGAACGCGCTGCTAAGGTCTAATTGTAGGATTAGTGCGCTTTTGCCTTTGCTAAAGAGGTCATAAAGGTGGTTTAGTAAGGAGGCTAGGACAGTTTCTGTGTTGTATCCTTTCCTGAATCCTGATTGGTGTTCACTAAGGATGTTGAATTTGTCTAGGTAGTTTACTAGTTGAAGGTTGACCAATCCTTCCTGTATCTTTGTGAAAAGAGGAATGCTTGCTATGGGTCTGAAATTGGATGTCAGAGCTGAAGAGGTTTTGTGATCTTTGGGGATTGGGGTGATTAGTATGTGTCCCAGTTTTTTGTTTAGTGTTCCACTTGTGAGGGTGGAAGTTAGCCATTCAAATAGTTCCTTTTTAAATTTTGGAGGAGCAACTATCATTATTTTAGGGGGACATGCATCAAGTAGACAGTTAGATTTAGTGTATTTGTTGAATAGGTTTAGGAACTGATGCCAATCTGGGTACTCAAGGTGGTCCCATATCATGTCGACTCTGGTGTCTTGGTCGTGAGGTTCGAGGTATTGAAGAGCATTTGTTATGGTAGTGGGTAGAGTTGCTCTTAGGTCAGCAATTTTATTTTGAAAGAAGTTGGCTAGGGTTTGTGCTGAAGGGGTGGGTTCATTGTCCTTTTTCAGTATTTGTGTTGTATCGGTTATTGTTTTTACTAGTTTGAACAACTCTTTGCTGTTTATTTTTGATGTACCAATTTTTTTTGCATAGTGCTTGGTGCGTTTTTCTTTGATCATATTTTTGTATGTTTTCATTTTTTGTTTCCAGTTTGTCCTGTCTGACTCATTGTTTGTTTTTTGCCAGATTCTCTCCATTTTTCTTAGTTCCTGTTTGGTGGTTAGTAGTTCGCAGTCGAACCATTCATTTGGTGGTCTATTTTTCTTTTTGTATGTTTTATATGGTGCTATTTGGTCTAGGAGATCTTTGCTGTAAGTTTCCCATCTTGTAGGGAAATACTGAGTTTCGTTGGTTATGGGATGTAACTCATAGTGGGTCCAGAATTCTGTTGGGTTGATAATGCCCCGGCTGGTAATTGTGTTCGTGTTGACGTTTTTGTGTTTTTGTTGTGTGTTCTGTTTTAGCCAGTGTAGATTGAATTTGCCAATGAAGTGGTCTGACCAGACGCATTTTTCCCAGGGTCCTGGGTAGTATTGTATTTTGGTATTAAGCCAAAACAGTAACCGTGTCGCTAAGTTTTTCCCAATTCCACCTTTCTAGTGCCAGCACCATAGAGAGAGTGGAGAGGGACAGATTCTTCAAACTTTCGAAAAATAAAAGAACAAGAGGACATTTGGAAAAGTTGAATGGGACAGATTCAAAAGGAAGTTCTTCTTTACCCAACGTGTGGTGGACACCTGGAATGCGCTTCCAGAGGACGTAATAGGGCAGAGTACGGTACTGGGGTTCAAGAAAGGATTGGACAATTTCCTGCTGGAAAAGGGGATAGAGGGGTATAGATAGAGGATTACTGCACAGGTCCTGGACCTGTTGGGCCGCCGCGTGAGCGGACTGCTGGGCACGATGGACCTCAGGTCTGACCCAGCGGAGGCATTGCTAATGTTCTTATGTTATCCAGAAATAAGGATAACCCAATAAATTTACCAACAGAATATGAACAGCTTTTTTTTCCACATCTTTATTCAGTTTTAAAAATCAACATCAAGTGCAACATATTATCGAACAATATACAAAATAAAGAGCATTTAATTCCATCAAATGATATAATAAATACATATCCTTTCCCCCACCCACCCACCCTTTCATATATTATAAAGATAAGTAAAAGTAATACAAATGATCAAGACCAAACAAATTATAATCAAATAATAATTTAAAGACATATCCCCCTCCCCCACCAACAGACATGCAACTAAAACCACTGGTAAATAGACTATCTGGAAATCTATTATCTGCTACTCTAAAATAAGGATGGTTCTCACACAATGGCATTTGGTGAAATTCTACTTACACCGATCCCTAAAGGAGCAGACTTCGAAATGTCCCAACCCACTAGCTACAGACTGACAGCAAGTATACCCTTTATAACCAAACTAATTGAGTTTGTAGTCGCTTCACAACTGAAAAATTATATCATGCAATGGAATCTACTGCTACCCACTCAACTCGGGTTTAGCTCACATAGTACTTGCATGACTGACCTGACATCCAGAGTAAGATCATCACTAAGTATGGGGGAACAAATACTATTACAATTCAACGTCTCTGCAGCCTTTGACACAGTAAACCACATACTATTAAACAGACTATCTGAACTAGTAGGAATCTCAGGAATAGTTCCAAAATGGCTCTGAGGTTTCCTGGTAAACAGAGTACTAAAATACAGAGTACTAAAAAATGGATTCTACTCAGATTATTAGACTCCATCTTGCGAAGTACTAAAAGGATCACCAATCTTCATGACCACTCAAAATTAAGAGAGTGACACAGTAACCGTTACTGCGGGAATTCTGCAATTACCACAGGAATTCCCATGGTAACAGGGAAACATTGCCAATTTTGCTCAGTATTACCGCAACAATGATTGACCGTTCCATGGGAATGGGAAACGTTGCCACGGTAATACCATGACAATGGGGACTGAGGGCACCCTCCCTAAGCCTACTTTTTAATGTCCCCATGTTGTTGTTTTTGATCTCATCAGTTATCGTGACACACAGGTCTTCTAGGTCTTGTATTGGCTCCCATCAAACAAATGGCCAGAAAACAGAACTAGCTTCCAAAGTCCTGGGAGTCACTCTACATAGCTCATTAAGATTTGAAAAATATATTAACAACAATCTGAAAATCTTTAAGCTACAGCAACTATGAAGAGTTAGACCTTATTTTTTCCATCAATACTACAGAATACTGATCCAGTTGACTATTCTATCACTACTAAATTACTACAATGCATTGCTCTCAGGAATCTTAATGAAACTAATGAAAAAACTCCAGTTAATAGAGAGCACTACTGCAAGACTAATATTTTATAAATTAAAAATTGATCATGTCACACCATTGCTCATGGAACTACATTAGCTCCCTGTAAATCAATTGCATAAGGGGCCAAAATCTGAAAAAAAGGCTAAGTCATGGGCTGAATTTTTTTTTTTTTTTAGATACTTAGAGGTCCTTTTGTTAAGGTATGCTAACCGATTTAACTCGCACTAAATGCACACCTTAATAAAAGGACCCCTGCATATGCTGGACTGGGGGGAAGAAATAATGGGTCTAAAAACAGAGGAGTGGGAGAGAGATGGTGGACAATGGGATATAGGGAGGGAAGGAACAGAAAGGGAGACAAGTTGTATACAAGGGATGGTGTGGAGGGGGGATAGAGATACTGGATAGGAGGGTAGTTGGGAAAAGAAAGGGAGATATGGTGGACCCTGGGATGGTGGGAAAGGAGGGAGAGATGCTGGATGAAAGGGTAGTTGAGAAAAGGTGGATCTGTGGATGGAGACGAAAAAAAAGGAAAGATGCCAGACTTCCAGGGGAGGGAAGGGAAACGGAAGGGGAGGACAGAGATAGAAGATGGATGGTTAGCACGGAGAAAGAGGAAAGAAGGGAAAGGGGATAGCAGGGTATAGATAGAGGGCTACTATACAGGTCCTGGACCTGATGGGCCGCCGCGTGAGCGGACTGCTGGACATGATAGACCTCTGGTCTGACCCAGCAGAGGCACTGCTTATGTTCAACCTCTCCAACCCCATGCCGGCTCTGTGATGCAAACAAAATACAGTAAATTAAAAAAAGACTTTTTCTCTCATGCTCGCTGTCTAACACCAGCTCTCCTTCTTTCTTCTTCCCTTTCTTTTCTGGAGTCTGAGGGATGGATTGAGCAGTGCCAGGCTCATTTCTTCTTCTGCTTGCCCCATGCAGCAATGTGTGTATATGAGAGCTCGACAGCACTGGGGATCAGAAGGGCAGTGGAAGATATTTCTGTGTCTGCTTGGGACCCGACTCTGCAGGTTCACGCTGCATCATCTGTAGGTTCACGCAGCCTGCAGAGGATCGCGGGTCGGCAATAGCGATACTAGCAGGCCGTTGTAGCCTCGGCTGTACGTTCCCTCTGGCACAGTCCCGCCAGTGGTCCCATACATCAAAGGAGGGGCAAGACTGCGCCAGAGGGAACGTGCAGCTGAGGCTACTGCAGACTGCTAGGATCCTCTGCAGGCCGTGCGACCCTACAGATGATGCAGCACCTACCTACAAATTATGCGACGCTTGTTCCAGCGGGCCGGCTTTGGGGGAAATTTGAAATTGGCTGGCGGGCCAAATTTCGGTACCCCGTGGGCCAGATTTGGCTCTCGGGCCAGAGTTTGACATGTCTGCTGTAGAGAAGCTAACCCCCCCACCTTTTACAAAACCTTGAAAGTGGTTTTTAGCACTGGCTGGCACGCTAAATGCTCTGCTCCCAACACTTAGGGGTCCTTTTATCAAGCTGCGGTAGGGGTTTAATGCGCGTAATACCACGCGTTAAACCACCTGCCGCACTAGCCGCTAACGCCTGCATTGAGCAGGCATTAATTTTTTAGCCAGCCGTGGGGGTTAGCGCATGATGAAATGTCCAACGCGCTAACCCCGCTAGCGCGGTTTGATAAAAGGACCCCTTAGCGTTCTTATGAGCATAAGGAGCAGCGCAGAGCATTCACAGCATCAGCCTGCGCTATAAACCGTTTCTGGGGGTTTGTAAAATGGAGGGTAATTGAATTTAAATTATGCTGCCTAACATTCAAGATCCTATAGGGAGAGATGCTTCTTATAATTTCTCCAGATTCCTCATTACTGGGCAGAGCTGCAGAACATCACAACATAGATCATCTGGCTTTGCCTTTCCATCTGTGAAAGGCAAAATACAAATCAATCAATTCACTACAAATCATTAAACTATCAAACTACAAAAATTTGGAACAGCACTCCCAATAGGAATTATGGAATTTCACAAAGACAGGGACTGACTTTTCCAACCAACCTTTAGTATGGACAAAACTTAACCCTAAACCTATGCCCAATTACTTTATTGTAAAGACTACTATAACCAGAAATCATAGAAAATGTTAGAAATATTGAGTTGTCTATAAAATGTCACATTGCAACCAAACATCTTAGAAATACAGTAAGTTAGAAATGTTCAAATTGTGACTAGTTTACCAACATGTTATCTTATTATATTGTAAGTACAAAATATAATTGATTGTAACCCCGTCTCGAGCTCCACTTGGCGAGGATTTGGCGGGATAGCTATTTATTTACCATATAACGTTACATTACATTTCACATAGAGGACGCACATCTGCAGTGTAAAAACCATACGTTGATATTTATATCTGTTTTGAGCCATATATAAATGTCTGCTTTAGGAACAGTAGTAAATCCTGACAATTCAGATCCTATGATTTCCATGCATCTCCTCCCTCCCCAAAAAAGCACATCCCGGCATCACCCCCCATCCTTGCCAGGATGACACCCCCCTCCCCTCCCCTCCCCTCGGGAAGGTCCCCATGTGGAAACAAGAGCCCCACACGTGGAAGCCTCCTCGGCTCTCAGGACTCGTAAAAGCAGCCCCCTTGGGTTGCAAATTCTCCCCGCCCATCTTTCTAACCCATTCTCCGGACTTACCAGGGATCCCAAGTGTCCAGTGGAGCAGGAGCGATGCCCACTCACTCTCGCCTTATATCCCTGCTATCCATCAAAATGGCCACCAAGACTTCTAGTAGTAATAGTACAGCTAACGTTCCGCTTTGGGTGCAAATCATAAGAGAGGGGGGGGGGGGTCCTCCGGTTTTGCACTTGGGCTTCTCCACGCTGCAGGGCCTGACGTAAAAGTCGGATCTGGTGGATCCGTTAGTACACTGTCTTCCGCGACCCGGAAGCTTTCCCTCTGCTTCAATTTCCGGTTCTCAGGCAGCAGGACGCTAAAGCTGAAGGCAAACTTCCGGTCCGCTGAAGGCAGCGTGTTGAGCTCACTGACGCTGCCGACGGCCGAAGGTTTTAACTGCAGCGTGGGAGATCCAGCGGATCCACCAGATCCGACTTTTACATCGGGCCCTGCAGCGTGGAGACCCCCGGGTGCAAAACCGGAGCCCCCACTTATGGTTTGCACCTGGGGCGCAACGCCCCCACCACCCCGCCCTTGGTACATCACAGATCCTCAACACACCTACACCTGGGAAAAAGTATGTATCTTCTTACTTATTTATTTCGATTTCTCTATTTGTCCCTGCAGGCTCACTGTCTAATGTAACTGGGGTAATGGAGGATTAAGTGACTTTGCCCAGGGTCACAAGGAGCAGCACAGGGTTTGAACCCACAATCTTAGCTGTAGCTCTAACCACTACACCACACTCTCCTCACCTTAAGGTGAGTTAGCAGGCACAGTAGGTAAGTTCCTGTCGCACAAAGTTTATACCTGAGGCAATGGAGGGTTATATAAGTGACTTGCCCAAAACACAATTTTCCACTTTAGGGGCTGTGCAGTTAAGCAACCATTACTCTCTTCTGACTATACTGTAGGATTGCCTTCTTCAAAGTGCAGGGGAAACCCCTAGCTGTCACTGCAGTGGTTTTACACTTAAGGCATCTTAAAAAAAATATTAATGCATCTTTGGATGCAAAACTTTAATACATGTTAGTAACTATCTGCCAAAGTCTTTTTCTTGTCAATTACTTTGACAGTATAGCAGTTATTTAACTGTATAATAAGAAAAACTAGTGGCCAAATTATTTTGCCTTTAATCACTATATTTCAATTGCTGCACTTGTTTGTTGGTTTGTAATCTGAGATTTCTGTCTGGAATTTGTCTAAATCAGTTAGTACCAAAAGCTGCATAGTCTGGCAGTCTGATGTAGAAATAAGGGGCTATTTTACTAAGCAGTAGTACTGTGTGTTAAACATTAGTTTGAATTTGCATTAATATCTAATGTGTAAAACAGCCAGCATAGCAAAAAAAAAAAAAAAAATCCATGCTATTCCCTTAATGTGGGAATGGACAGTGTATGGATATGACCAGGATGGTGCAGAGAGTAACCAGTATTGACAGCTAGTGTGCAGAGCAGTATTTTGTGCTAGCTGTCACAAATGTCAGTAGCGTGGCTGCACTTAATGTCACATCTAAAGGGCCTGCTAGAGCAGCGCAACTTCCCCCCTCCAACATCATATAGCCATTCTGACCCCCCTCTGCTTCCACAAACTCTCCTCCTCTCGTGAAAATAAGCTCCGCCTCCAGAAACCACCCCTGCCAACCTGGGGAGGGGAATCGACATTAGTGGTTCAGTGGGCTCAGGTGGAAGCAAGCCCCCTGTACTCTTGCTTGGGTCTGTGCTGGAACCCCAAATGGTGCAGTGAGAGGTGGGATGGCAGAGTTTGCACACAGGGAGCAGGATCAGATGGATATGGGGGAGGGATAGAAGGGCTATGTGATGTCAGGGAGGGGGGAGTGTGGCAGTGATATTTTTCAATTATATTTATGAATGGACCTGCATTGAATACATGCAGTGCCAAATAACATGGGTGCTCCTGTGTTATCTAGCTCTGCATATAATGCAGGTCCTATCTGGTAAGTGTCTTCCCTGTGGACCATCCTTCATTTAGTGCAGAGCCTCTGCACTTATCGGGCATTAATTTTTTCCCCTTAATGCACAGTAAGGGAAACTTACTGCGTTTACCACACACACACATACACACACTTTTATGAAGCCGCATTAGGCTTTTTTATTGCCGGATATGGCAGTATTAGCTCCGATGCTCCTAGAATTCTTATGAGCATCGGAGCTAATACCGCCACCACCAGCGATTAAAAAAAAGCCTAACGCGGCTTCATAAAAGAGGGCTTTAGTAATGGGATCTCTTAATGTTAAAATTTATGTTGTAGCACCATACACTTCACTGTACTTTTTATTGATTCTTGTCACTTGATACTATACATGGGACTCTTTCTTTTTACTGTGTTACATAGATTGTGATTCTGTTTTATTGGATGAATGTAATATAAAAAAATTATGCTATATATGACCAGTCAAGAATACTAGCTCCTATCTGTACAAAATAGTTTTAGAGGTGTGAGTTATTTGTGATTTTGAAAGTCAAGATTAGTGTACAGTAATTATAGGTATCAACTAGTCAAAGAAATGTAACTAATTCATCAAAAGTTAATGTTTTAGAAATATGCAAGATTTTATGTCATTGTGCACAATTTTAGAGAGTAATTCTATAATGTTGGGCTCCTTTCACTAAGGTGCGCTAACGTTTTTAGTGAGCGCAAGCTGAAAAATTACCGCCTGCATAAAAGGAGGCGGTAGCGGCTAGCGCGCGTGGCATTTTAGCGTGCACTATTCCGCACGTTAAGGCCTTAACACACCTTTGTAAAAGGAGCCCTTTGTGTTTTGTTTTATTAATATTTGATATACTGCAAGCATATTACAGATCTAAGGGATACAATAAAATACAGGTGCTTAAGACTTACCTATCTGTCCCTAAGGCTCACAATCTAGCTAAAGTACTTGAGTAAACATATATATATATACTAGTCTTTAAGCCCGTTACATTAACGGGTGCTAGAACATATGTGTGTGTGTCTGTCTTTTTTTCTCTCTCTCTCCTTAGCCGCTTTCTTTCTTTCTGCCTTTATTTTTCCTTGGCTGTCCATCACCACCCCTTGCCTGCTCCCCCTGTCCATTTTCCCTTTTACCTCCACTGTGTCCACCACCACCCCTTCACTGCTCTCCTTATGCAGCAGCAGCCCTTCTCCCTTTGTTTTACCTCCCCCCTGTCCAGCAGCACCTCTTTCCTTCTCCCTCTGTCCAACATTAGTCCTCCGTTCCTTTTTCTTCACCTCCCCTGTCCATCAGCATCTCTTTCCTTCTCCCCCCTGTCCAGCAGTAGGCATCCCTTCCTTTTTTATCCTCCCTCCTCCTTCTTATCCCTATGATACTCTTACCTTGCTCTGCCCCTGATCAAAGGTTCCCGACAGCTGCCCAGTTGCACCCATTGGAAAAGTTCCCACTGCCGCATCCCGCACCCCTCCTGACGCGGCTCCCGCTGTCCTTTCTGTCTGTCTCTGTCCCTGGCCTCCTTTGCCTGTCTGTCTTTCTGTGTATCTCCCTGACTCTGTGTCTTTCTTCTTTCCTTTCTGTCTCCCTTCCTCCCTCTGTCTGTCTGTCCAAAGCAGCATTCCATCCCCCTCCATTTCCCTCCCCCCACACCAATTCCCTGAGCACCTGCCCCTGTGTATTTCTTATTTTCTTTGTGTTTCCCTTCCTCTCTCTGTCCGTCCAAAGCAGCATTCCCTTCCCCTCCATTTCCCTCCCCCCCCCCCACCAGTTCCCTGTGCAGCAGCATTAGCGTTTCCTCTACCCCCCCCCCCCCCTTTCCCTTCCCGCGGGCCCGAATGGCGATTCCAGCAGCGTGTTCATCAGTCTCCACACGCTGCTTCGGGCCCTTCTACTGCCCTGATTTACTCTGGCACGTCCCTGATGACATCATCAGAGACGCGGCAGAGCAAATCAGGGCAGTAGAAGGGCCCGAAGCAGCGTGTGGAGACTGATGAACACGCTGCTGGAATCGCCATTCGGGCCCGCGGGAAAAGAAGGGGTGGGCGGCAAAGGAGAAACGGAGATCGGCGGCAGTGGCGGCAGGAGAAACGGAGAACGTCGTCTGGCTGCGGTCCGGCTTGTGGAGGCGATAGGCTGGTGACGTATTAGCGCGCATGCGCACTCCTTAGGCCACAGACCTACAGCGCACGGAACACGCAAATAGGAATGCGCATGCGCGAGTTAGCCTTTTATTATATAGGATTAGTGTTTAAGCCCGTTATATTAACGGGTGCTAGAGTCGATGTCTGTCTGTTTTTTTTTTTCTTTGTCTCTTTCTCTTTGGACGCTGGCTGTCTGTGTCTCTCCCTGGCCCCTTGTCTGTCTGTATTTCTTTCTGTCTGTCTGTCTGTCTCCCTGGGCCCCTGCCTGCCTATATTTCTCTGTTGCACCATACCTGCCTGTCTCTCCGTGGCCCCCTTCTGTTTCCCCCCTCCCAGAGCAAAGCATGATTGCTGTCTTCCCCCTCAGCACACCCCTCCCCCCAAAGCAGTCCCCTTTCCCTCTCCCCCTGCCCCCTGTTGTGCCATGCCTGCCTGATCCGTGGCTTCTTTCTGTCCCCCCCTCCCAGAGCAAAGCATGATTGCTGTCTACCCCCCCAGCACACCCCTCCCCCCAAAACAGCCCCCTTTCCCTCTCCCCTGGCCCCCTGTTGTGCCATGCCTGCCTGCTCCGTGGCCCCCTTCTGTTCCCCCCCATGATTGCTGTCTGCTGCCAGCACTCCCCTCCCCCCAAAGCAGCCCCCTTTCCCTGGCCCCCTGTTGTGCCATGCCTGCCTGCTCCGTGGCTCCCTTCTGTTTCCACCCCCCCCCCCCCATGATTGCTGTCTGTCCTCCAGCACACCTCTCCCCCCAAAGCATCCCCCTTTCCCTCTTCCCCTGGTCCCCTGTTGTGCCTGCCTGCTCCGTGGCCCCCTTCTGTTTTTCCTGCCTCCCATTCTTTCCCTCCCTCCATCCATGGTTCCTGGTATCTTTGGCCCACCGACACGAACTGCTGCCACCACTGCTGTTCCTCTTCAACAAAGCAGCCTGCTGAGGTTCGCTGGCTGGCTGTAGCGAACCTTGCAGGCCACTCTCCACATCAGTAGCACGTTCCCTCTGACACGATCGCGTCAGAGGGAACGTGCTACCGAGGTGGAGAGTGGCCTGTGAGGTTCGCTACAGCCGGCCGGCAAACCTCAACAGGCTGCTTTGAAGAGGAGCAGTAATGCGGCAGCGGTTGGTGAGTGAAGGTGGGAGGGGGGAGTCGCCGGCGTGTTCCCTGCCTCCGTGTTCCAAAATGGAATACGGCCAGGGAAGGACACAGCACGCTGCAGGAATCAGAAAACCTTAAGTGCGCATGCACGCTTAGGGTTTTATTATAGAGGATATATATATATATTTTTTTAATAACAACATTCCAAGAATGTTGAGGGGAAAAAAGAAACAATATTAAATCCCAATAAAAGAGAAATAACAGAATGTAAGGAAAAATAAAGATGATGCAAAATAAAAGTTCAATTTGGCTCAGTTCAGTGCAAGGCAGTAGCGGGATGGCATGAGATGGATGGATAGATGTGCCATCGGAACACCTGAATGAAGGTGCCAATTCTATAATAGTGTAAGAACATAAGAGTTGCCCTTCTGGCACAAATGAAAGGAAACAGGATACTCGGCTTGATGGACCAACAGTGGCCAACCCAGGTCACAAGTACCTGGCAAGATCCCAAAGAGTAAAACAGATCTTAAGCTGCTTATTCTAGGAATAAGCAGTGAATTTCCCCAAGTCCGTCTTAATAATGGCTTTTGGACTTTTGTTTTAGGAAATTATCTAAACCTTTTTTAAGCCCTGCTAAGCTAATTGCTTTCACCACATTATCTCTTAATGAATTCCACAGTTTAATTATATGTTGAGTAATGAAATATTTTCTCTGATTTGTTTTAAATCTACTTTTTAGTAGCTTCATTGCATACCCCCTAGTCTTTTCTGTTTACAAAGATGCTGTTAATAAAATTCTAGCGGAAAACTGAATTGATGTGCTTAAATTAAGATATAGGTTTTTATTCCAGGTCAGTGACATGCATAAATGGGTGCACCAAACAACACTATGCAAAGCACATAATTTATTGTATTCTGTAAGGTGTGCAAGTACGGTCCATTCTCGCTATTCATGGCAGTATGGTTCCCGAAAATCTTTCTCCTTCTTCTATGAAACTGTGCTAGCAGTTTCTAGCACGGGGAGTCACACTGAATGGTCCGTGCTGCTCCCGACGCTTATAGAGTTCCTATGAGCGTCGGGAGAAGCGAGAGCCATTCAGTGCGGCTCCCCGCGCTAGAAACTGCTAGTGCAGTTTCGTAGAAGAGGGAGGTTTGTGAATCGTGAATAACGAAACACTGCGTCTATGGGAAAATAAATGTTAGATTCTAGCCAAACAGGTGGTTCCTCAAAACCATGGAAAATGAATAATGGATCCTATAGGAAAAACAGAGTTAGGTTCTGCAAGGGACAACAATTGCCAAAACCGTAGAAGAACATATATTTTTTATTTGCACTGCTGGTTATAGAAGTAACATTCTTAAGGAAAAAAAGTTGCACAAAACAGTGCTGGAAAAATAAATAATGTACAATATTACATAACCACAGTAAGCAGTTAGTGTGCTTATCAACCAATATAATGTACCATGGTTTTTGCACCATTAGGACAAAATCGTGCAGAACTAGAATGCTACAGCGCAGACTGGGAGATGAAAATATATAAAGAAATGGTACCATTATGAAAACATTGCTTGAAAGAAAAGTTTTATATAACAATTAGAGATGTATTCTGTACTGTTTCATGCAAGGTCAACTTCTATCAGATCAGTCACTAGAGATGGACAGCCTTTGTTATTCCAGAATGAGAGTAGAAGATGAAGATTTCAGTGCTGGTAGGTCGACTTCAGCCTGATCAATCTCTGGCACATAAGTCGAGGCTGGCAGCTCGACCTCTGAAACATTAACCTTGCACGGTCTGTGTCTGTATGAGGCCGTTTGGGGGAGGATGGGCTGGGGAGGGCTCCAGTGGCTGGGAGGGTATAAATCAGTGGTCTCAAACTTGCGGCCCGGGGGCCACATGCGGCCCGCCAGGAACTATTTTGAGGCCTTCGGTATGTTTATCATAATCACTAAAGTAAAATAAAACAGTTTCTTGATCATATGTCTCTTTTGCTATAAATGACAATATTATTATTAAGATTTAGCCAAAAGGAAAGATTTATAAACTATAAAGAGTTTTACCTCATGCAAAATTGTCATTTCTTTAATAAGACATTAACAATTTTTTCTGAGGCCCTCCAAGTACCTACAAATCCAAAATGTGGTCCTGTAAAGGGTTTGAGTTTGAGACCACTGGTGTAGATGGACTGGAGTGAGCTTTGATGGAGACTTCAGTAGTTGGAACCTAAGAACTGTATCAGGCAGAACTTTAGATCCTAGCCCATAAACAGCTAAGGAGAAGAAGAAGAAGAAAACCCCCCAACAAATTTTTACATTGAATCAGGTTGGGCAGACTAGATGGACCATTCGGGTCTTTATCTGCCGTCATCTACTATGTTACTATGTAACCTCTGGGGAGAGACATGCAAGTCTGATGCACTGACGCAATACAATTTGAAAAATGGTGAAACAGTGTATTTTATGTATCTACTAGCATGTATGTGTGTATATATGTGTGTATATATATATATATATATATATGTGTGTGTGTGTGTGTATTTATAAAGGGTGTCCCAATCACTACACACTTTTAATAGAGGAGGAGGAGAAACTGGGCCTCTTCTCCCTTGAAAAGAGGAGACTGAGGAGGGACATGATCGAAACATTCAAGATATTGAAGGGAATTGACTTAGTAGAGAGAGAGATTGTTCACCCTCTCCAAGGTGAAGAGAAGGAGAGGGCACTCACTAAAGTTAGAAAGGAATAGATTCCGTAGAAACATAAGGAAATTCTTCTTCACCCAGAGAGTGGTAGAAATATGGAACGCTCTTCCAGAGGCTGTTATAGGGGAAAGCACCCTTCAGGGATTCAAGAAAAGGTTAGATAAGTTCCTATTGGAACAAAACATACGCAGGTAAGGCTAGACTCAAATAGGGCACTGGTCTTTGACTTAAGAGCCGCCGCGTGAAGCGGACTGCTGGGCATGATGGACCAGTGGTCTGACCCAGCAGCGGCAAATCTTATGTTCTTAATACATCCTTAAAGATTACACAAGAAACTGAGTTTATTTATATTCTTAGCATTAACAAAAGAGTCATTGCAATTTTACTTGCTAGGGTTGCCATCACGTTCCAACGCCTCGAAGACTAGTTGTATACATCCACATGAGCACCTCCATTTTTGATAACTTTCAGCCACCTTCAGATGCAAGCTTCTCAAACGTTTTGCAGTATCTCTTTCCTGACCTCGCTGCAGGCCGTGCATATTCTTTCCTCAAGCTGTGATACTTACCTCAGTCTCTCGACTCCTCCAATCCTGTCAGCCACCAAACGGCTTAACAAAATGGATCACCCTATCCAACTAATCACCCCTTCTTCATTACCCCCCTTACTTAATGCCTCTGCTCGGCTTTATCGAACTCCGCAGTATATATCACCGCTGTATGTAACACTACTGTATGAACTCCGCTATATATATGCAACTTACAACAAATGTAACTTCTCTGCAATAGTAACCGACTTGAAAATAACTTCACTGCAAATGTAGCGTCGCCAAAAATGTAAATGTAGCTATGCCCAAAAAAAAATGTGTAACTTCGCTGTAATGTACAGTCTCTTCATCTGTTAACCGCATAGAACTTCCATGGTAATGCGGTATACAAAAATAAAGTTATTATTATTATTATTTTACAGGACTTATTCTTTTGTTGATGGCCTCAAGTCTCTGCAAATGATACCTAGAACGAAATAGAAAAAAAAGTGTGCAGTGACTTTTGGGACATCCTATATATATATATATATATATATATATATTTATTTTTATATATTCATATATATCTATATATTTTTTTTTTAATTGACATACTTTAATTATATATATATATATATATATATATATATATATATATATATATAAGAACATAAGCAATGCCTCTGCTGGGTCAGACTTGAAGTCCTTCGTGCCCAACAGTCCGCTCTCGCGGCAGCCCAACAAGTCCTGGGCTTGTGTAGTAATCCTCTATCTATATACCCCTCTATCCCCTTCTTCAACAAGAAATTGTCCAATCCTTTCTTAAACCCCGTTACCGTAATCTGCCCTATTACGTCCTCTGGAAGCGCATTCCAGGTGTCCACCACACGCTGGGTAAAGAAGAACTTCCTAGCATTCGTTTTGAATCTGCCCCCTTTCAACTTTTCCGAATGCCCTCTTGTTCTTTTATTTTTTGAAAGTTTGAAGAATCTGTCTCTCTCCACTTTCTCTATGCCCTTCATGATCTTGTAAGTTTCTATCATATCCCCTCTAAGTCTCCTCTTCTCCAATTTCTCCGATCTCTCAGCGTATGAAAGGTTTTCCATACCTTTTATCAGATGTGTCGCTCTCCTCTGAACCCTTTCGAGTAACGCCATATCCTTCTTAAGGTACGGCGACCAAAATTGGACGCAGTACTCCAGATGCGGACGCACCATCGCCCGATACAACAGCAAGATAACTTCTTTCGTTCTGGTCGCAATACCCTTCTTGATTATACCAAGCATTCTATTCGCTCTCATAGCGGCCGCTGCGCACTGTGCCATCGGCTTCATTGTCATGTCCACCATTACCCCCAAGTCCCTTTCTTGTGTACTCTCATTCAATAATATCCCTCCCATCGTATATTTGTACCTCAAGTTTCTGCTTCCCATATGTAATACTTTACATTTCTCAACGTTGAACTTCATCTGCCACCTCGTCGCCCATTCCCCTAGTTTGTTCAAGTCCCTTTGCAATTCTTCACATTCCTCTATAGTCCGAGCACCACTAAATAGTTTGGTGTCGTCTGCAAATTTTATTATCTCACACTTTTCTAGATCATTTATGAATATATTAAATAGTAGCAGCCCGAGCACCGAGCCCTGCGGGACACCACTCATAACCCTCCTCTAGTCCGAGTAGTGGCCCTTCACTCCTACCCTCTGCTTCCTACCCTCCAACCAGTTTCTGATCCATCTATGTACGTCTCCTTCCACCCCATGGTTCTTCAGTTTCCGGAATAGACGTTCATGAGGCACCTTGTCAAAGGCTTTTTGGAAATCTAGATATATACATATATATTTATTTTTATATATACATATATATATATATATATATATTTTTTTTTTTTTTTTAATTGACATACTTTAATTATTTGTGAAGGGTAGAGCAGAAGGTTAAAGTCTTATACATGAGGAAAAAAATCTGTCTCATCTGAAATACAGTAAGTAATCAGTCTACATTGTAGTTAGAGGGCTGATTGAGAATAAAAATCTCAGATCAGTAGGTTTGCAGATTGCAAATTCATCAACTCATGTGATCTTTTAGTTTACTTCAGATTTTAGATTTTATTCCACCATGTACACAAAAGTTAATGGAATCATTTTCTGTTTTTAATTTCAGGAAAACAATGAAAATTTTCTCAGAGTCTCATAAAACTGTATTTGTTGTGGATCACTGTCCTTATATGGCAGAGTCCTGTAGACAACATGTCGAGTTTGATATGCTAACAAAGAACCGAACCCAAGGAATCATACCTCTAGCGCCTATATCTAAATCACTGTGGACCTGTGCTGTGGAATCATGTATGGAATACTGTCGAATAATGTATGATATATTTCCCTTCAAGAAATTGGTAAGCAAAATGTTTTAAGAAATTGAAATAATCACTTAAAGGCAAAATTGAAATATACTGATCTACCTGTACTAGCAACCCTACTGAATGTCCATGTCAAATTGTTCATTGTAACTTACTGGGTAATCCGACCTTGAACTGAATAGGTAAATGCGGAATAGAAAAAAATTGAAAAGGACATGGGGTTGAAACCCCATTAAGTTTCAACAATTGATGAGATTAGAATTGATAGATATACCATCTATCATTTGGTGTCCTTAGATGTGTTGTCAGCATTTGACACTGTGAAAATTGATTTGATATTGCAGAAATTGATAAAACTGGGTGTAAAAAGGGCTGTTTATGAATGGTTTCAGTCTTTTATGGAAAAATCTTAGATAAATATGTGATGTCGATTATATTTCACTAAGAATGATTTTATGGGCTTTTATCTGTCTAATTATGGAGTTCTTTTCCTATGACTAAATATGACTAAATTTGCTGTAAAGTGATATAGAAGTATATTAAATAACTAAAACCTGTAACCTGTAGAAAGGTATTTTTCCTTAGGGAGATACAAGAACAGCGGCTATGGCTCAGCTGGCATAGCTGGTGAGCTGTGGGAACATTTTCACTGCAGGATTTAGTTCTGTGCATTTTCCAACAGTTTTGTTCTTCTGTTCGGAGTGTTGTTAACGTTACATTAGTTTTTCCTTAGTTTTGCTTGACTATTCGGCAGGCATGCTACAGGCAGTGGCGTACCTAGGGTATGTGGCACCCGGGGCCCATCATTTTTTGACACCCCCCCCATGTAAAAAAATATTTTTTGTAATGACCATGAAACGGAATAAATGGTCAGAATAGAAACAGGCAGTGAAAATTTTCTTATATTCCAAACATAACATAAATTATGTCTGAATTGTCATGACATCAGAAGTACATATGGAGTAGTTGCAGGTGATGCTTGGGACAGTTCTGATTGTGTTAGTTCGGTTTTATGTGTTTTTTGAATAGAAGGGTTTTTATTTCTTTTTGAAGGTTTTGCAGTATGTGGTCGATGTCAATTGGTTGTAGGGTTGGGGGTCGAGTGTTGCAGCTCGAATGGCTAGGAGGTTGTCGAACAGTTTTTTTCCTTTTGACGTTTTTGGTTGGAGGGTGTGTGAATGGTGCGTGAGTTCTCCTATGTCTGTTTGAAGTGGATTGAATTATTTAGCTGAAGAAATTAGTTACCCCCTCATCCCACACACATTAATTCTCTTCCATTTTTGTTCCCATTATAAAAAACACTGATAAGTTCCCAGAAAAAAAATACATTAAAATAAGAAGTGAAAACAAAGGCCCCTACAGATGAGAACATAACATAAGAATAGCCTAACTGGGTCAGACCAATGGTCCATCATGCCCAGTAGCCCATTCTCATGGTAGCCAATCCAGGATACTAATACCTGGTCAAAACCCAAAGAGTAGCAACATTCCATGCTACCGATCCAGGGCAAGCAGACACTTCCCCCATGTCTTAATAACAGATTATGGACTTTTCCTCCAGGAATTTGTCCAAATCTTTCTTAAAACCAGCTACACTATCTGCTTTTACCATAACTTCTGGCCACTTCATTTTTAAGTTTAGATCTTTCCTTTCAAACAGAGACCTTGCTAGATGTCAAATACAGCACAAGGTAACTTCACATGGATTTAGCTGTGCAGGAAATGTGAATCTCCTCATACACCCACCATATAGTGCAAAAATGTGCAAAGGTCTGTTTTTTTCTTTCGATCACTACATAGCCTAATGCCACACAAGCAGCGCTGTTACAAACATATTCTGTAGGTCAATGCTAAGGATAACAAAGTTTCCTTCCTTGGACCAGAAGGAGATACTGATAAACCACTGGAAGAGATCCCAACACAACACCCAATGACCCACTCAGTGTGTGAACCAGTTGAGTGGAGTGGACTAACTGGGGGGTGGAAATGGGCCCGGAGTTTGCTCAGCAGAATTTCCCAGACCACCTCTTCCTCTCAACACATTGACACGCTGCCACCACCACCACTAGAAACACCTCACTGGGTAGGCCAGCTATGCTATAAACTTTATAAAACACATTATTATATTTTCTTATAAAGCACATATTTTAACTGAACTCTCTGACATCCTCAGCCTTTCCATTCACAAAAATAGAAGGAAGAAAAGTTCCCATTTCCTGCTGTTTCATGTCCCCGGCCTATACAATATTTTTTTTCTGCAGACCCTTCAAAAGTCTGACCAAATCCTCGTTTCACTTGCATTATAAAGTACTGAGGATGCCATCTCTCCCCAATCCCAGGTCCTAAAGTCTAAGACAGTAGCGCAAACTAATGCTGCCAGATTCAGGAAAAAAAATTTCGATTCGATTCAGCCTATTGAATTGGTTTTTCAATTCGATTTTCCTGCCCAGTTGGGTGATTTTTTTCAAAACTCCTGGTGGGTTTTATAGCTTTTTCACCCCCTTTGGCTTCTCCTAACCACACTGGCGCTGTGGTGTAAATAAAATAAAGAAACAAAAAGGACTTTTCCTCTCTCTGTTAAATCCTAGCTCACGTTTGCAGTCCAACACCAGCTCTGTCAGGATATACATTTCAAATCTGACATATTATAATCACAAAACAGAAAATAAAATTAATTTTTCTACCTTTTGTTGTCTGGTTATATTTCAAATCTTGTTGGTCCAAGGCTCTGGTTTTCTTCTAATAACTTGCTTGCCAGGGTCTCCTTCTTTCTTCTTTCTGCGTGCTAACCATCCATCTGCCAACTCTGTCCTCCCTTTCCATTTCCCTTCCCTCCCCAGGAAGTCTGGTATCTTTCCTTTTTTTTCATTTCCCTCCACAGATCCACCTTTTCTTAACTACCCTTTCATCTGGCATCTCTCCCTCCTTCCCCACCACCCCAGAGTCCACCATCTCTCCCTTTCTTTTCCCAATTACCCTCCTATCCAGTATCTCT
Source organism: Geotrypetes seraphini (assembly GCF_902459505.1). Classification (NCBI taxonomy): domain Eukaryota; kingdom Metazoa; phylum Chordata; class Amphibia; order Gymnophiona; family Dermophiidae; genus Geotrypetes; species Geotrypetes seraphini. The sequence continues at coordinate 75,898,650 of NC_047090.1, read as the reverse complement.
ATCCCTCCTCCACACCATCCCTTGTGTCCAATTTCTCTCCCTTTCAGTTCCTTCCCTCCCTAAATCCCATGGTCCATCATTTCTCTCCCTCTCCTCTATTTTCAGACCCATTATTTCTTCATCCCCCCCCAAAGTTTGGCATATGCACGTCTCTTTGAACACCCCCTTCCCTCTGTGTACTTCTAAACCAGGGTCCCCCCCAAAGGCCTGTCCCCCCTTGAAGGCCTGCACCCCCCTTGAAGGCATGTCCCACCCCCTTGTAGGCCTGTCCCCCCACCTTGAAGACCTGCCTGCCTGTCCCCCCCTTGAAGGCCTGTCCCCCCCTTGAAGGCCTGTCCCCCCCCTTGAAGGCCTGTCCCCCCCTTGAAGGCCTGTCCCCCCCTTGAAGGCCTGTCCCCCCCTTGAAGGCCTGTCCCCCCCTTGAAGGCCTGCACCCCCCCGAAGTCCTGCACCCCCCCTGAAGGCCTGCACCCCCCCTGAAGGCCTTGCCCACCCCCTTGTAGGCCTGCCCACCCCCTTGAAGGCCTGTCCCTCCCCCTTTTAGGCCTGTCCCCCCACCTTGAAGACCTGCCTGCCTGTCCCCCCTTGAAGGCCTGCACCCCCCTGAAGGCCTGCACCCCCCTGAAGGCCTGTCCCCCCCTGAAGGCCTGTCCCCCCCTTGAAGGCCTGTCCCCCCCTTGAAGGCCTGTCCCCCCCTTGAAGGCCTCCCCCCCCCCTTGAAGGCCTGTCCCACCCCCTTGTAGGCCTGTCCCCCCACCTTGAAGACCTGCCTGCCTGTCCCCCCCTTGAAGGCCTGTCCCCCCCTTGAAGGCCTGCACCCCCCCGAAGTCCTGCACCCCCCCTGAAGGCCTGCACCCCCCCTGAAGGCCTGTCCCACCCCTTGTAGGCCTGCCCACCCCCTTGTAGGCCTGTCCCCCCTTGTAGACCTGTCCCCCCTTGAAGGCCTGCCTGCCCCCCCCTTGAAGGCCTGTCCCTCCCCCTTGAAGGTCTGCACACCCCCCCCCGAAGGCCTGCCTGCCTGTCACCCCCCGCCCCCTTGAATGCCTGCCTGCCTGCCCACCCACCCCACCCCGAAGGACCGCTCGCCCCCCTGGCCTCCCCGCACCACCTATGAAGCAGCACTACCTATGCTCCCGGTCTTGCCGTTCAGTCCCCACCACCACCACCACCACCCCGAAGGACCGCTCGCCCCACTGACCTTCCTGCACCACCTATGAAGCAGCCGCAGCAGGATCGCGACGTCAGCTATCCCTGCGCTACTTCCTGCGCCGTGTTCCCGCCCTTCCTCTGACGTCAGAGGTGGGGCGGGACCGCGGCGCAGGAAGCAGCGCCCAAGCAGCTTAGGGATAGCTGACCTCGCGATCCTGCTGCTTGCTGCTTCACAGGTGGTGCAGGAAGGTCAGTGGGGCGAGCGGTCCTTCGGGGGTGTGGGGGGACTGAACGGCAAGGCCGGGAGCACCCCTTCAGGGCTGGCACCCGGGGCGGACCGCTCCTCCCGCCCCCCCCTTGGTACGCCACTGGCTACAGGGGTCAGTATTGTCTGCCATATTATTTAACCTACTAGTCTTTAAGCCCATTACATTAACGGGTGCTAGAATATATGTATGTCTGTCTTTCTTTCTTTCTGTCTCTCTCCCTGTTCTTGTGTCTTTCTTCTTTTCTTTCTGTCTCCCTCCCTCCTACTATTTGTCTTTGTTTCTATCTGTCTTTCTTCCTGCCCCCTATGCAGAATTTATCTCCCCCTCTCCACTTTCCTGTACAGTAGCCATATCAGCATTCCCTCCCCCTCCATTTACCTGTGCAGCAGCATTTCCCCCCTCCCCATTTCCCTGTGCAGCATTTTCCTCCCTCTCCACTTCCCTGTGCAGCAGCTGCAGCAGCATTCCTTCCCCTGTCCATTTTCCTGTGCAGCAGTTTATATTTTTTTGAGACCGCGAGAAGGGAAGGTGGGGGGGCCGGCAAGGAATTAAGAGAGCTGGCCACCCTCCCCCTCCATTTCCCTGTGCAGCAGCATTTCCCCTCTCCCCACTTCCTGTGCATCATTTTCCTCACTCCCCCCCACTTCCCTGTACAGCATATCAGCATTCCCTCCCCCTCCATTTCCCTGTGCAGCAGCATTTCCCCCCTCCCCACTTCCCTGTGCATGGCGACCGTCTAACGCACCTGCTATTTAAAAAAATACATGGCACAGTTGCTTAAACTCCTTCAGTACAGATCCGCAAATTTAGTTTAACTTTGGCAACGTTTTTTTAGACTTACCTTAAATTAAGAGGGAGCTGCTTAAAGGCTAACGGCTCCCTTAGTTATTTTTATAATTATTTTTTTGAGTTCAAACCTGTCGTCGCGGCTCCGCGCCTCCATGTATGAACAGCCTTTATTTGGCAGCGGGAGTAGCTGAGAGGGAGCATTAGAGGTGGATCGCCAGCCGCCAGCGTTCAGCCGCACCGTGGGAGAGGCAGGAAAGGAAGGCCGCCGCAGCCTGTTTGATGGTTTATCTGGGTAGAGCTGCACCCCTGGCGATTTTTAGGGTGGGGAGTTGTTAGCGTTTATCCTAACTTTCTTTAGGCAGCCTTGGTCAGCATTAGTGTTTCGCCGGTCGCCAGCGCTCAGCCGCACCGTGAGAGGCTCATTTTTAAGTTCAAAGCTGCCGTTGCAGCTCCTCTCTCGATCCCCGCCTGGTGCGGTTCGAGAGAGGAGCTGTGGCGGCAGCTTGAGCATAAGCCTGATGCGCCCAGAATTTAATAGACCTCAGCTTGGATTCAGTGTCAACATTTAGGGTTTCGCCGGCCGTCAGCGCTCAGCCGCACCATGAGAGCCAGGTGAGGAAGGCCGCCGCAGCCTTGCGGCTTACCCTTCTTTTTTTATTTTTTTTAAAATTATCTTTATTAACAATTGCAAAGCATTTTTTAGTTCAGGCAGCGGCTTGAGCATAAGCCCGATGCGCAGACCTCGGCTGGCGGCAGCGGTGGTAAGCCCGATGCGTGTAAGCGCGCATGCACACTCTCATGGCTGTGACGGATCAGGGAACACGGCTTTAGAGTGCGCATGCGCGGCTAACATTTTATTATTATAGATAAATAGCACCATTAGGGTCTGTATTTGAAAATCTACAGGTCAGTTATCGTATGTACACAGATGACATTCAATTTTTTTTTTTTTTTGTGAATGAGAGATGATTTTATGTAAAAATGTCTAAATGTATGGAAGATGTAAGTGAGTGGATGATATATAATAAGCTATTGAATGTTGATAAATCGGAAATGTTAATGATACGCAGATGTTAGGTGGTACCATTTGAACTTTTCTTGAAGATCTTTTCTGGGTCATTGGTGGTGAAACCTATGATAAGAAATTTGGGATGCATGCTTGATCCGACTTGTCGTTTCAGAACCAAATTACTCATGTGATTTTTTTTTACTATCTAAGATGAGTTAGTAAATTGAAACCTGCGCAAGCTTCTGATTTTTGAGCAGTTGTACAAAGTTTTGTGCTATCATAAGAACATAAGAATAGCCTCATTGGGTCCGACCAATGGACCATCAAGTCCAGTGGCCCTTTCCCACAGTGGCCAATCCAGGTCACCAGTGCCTGGCCAAAACCCAAGGTATAGCAATTTTACTTGGGTTTCCATGCTACCAATACAGGGCAAGCAATGGCTTCTCTCATGTCTTTCTCAATAACAAGTCTATGGACTTTTCCTCCAGGAACTTGTCCAAACCATTCTTAAAACCAGCTATGCTATCCGAGTTCCAGAGCTTAACTATTCTCTGAGTGAAAAAAAATTTCCTCCAATTGGTTTTAAAAGTATTTCTCTGTAACTTCACCAAGTATCCCCTAGTCTTTGTAATTTTTGATGGAGTGAAAAATCGATCCACTTATATCCGTTCTACTCCACTCAGGATTTTGTAGACTTCAATCATATGTCCCCTCAGCCATCTCTTTTCCATGCTGAAGAGCCCTAACCGTTTTAGTCTTTCCTCATGCGAGAGGAGTTCCATCCCCTGTACCATCTTGGGCGCTCTTCTTTGAACCTTTTCTAGTGCTACTATATCTTTCTTGAGATAAGGAGACCAGAATTGAATGCAATACTCCAGATGAGGTTGCACCATGGAGCGATACAGGGGCATTATAACATTCTTAGTCTTCTTAACCATCCCTTTTTTTAATAATTCCTAGCATCCTATTCGCTTTTTTTGCCACTGCCGCACATTGGGCGGAAGATTTCTTCGTATTGTCTATGGTGACACCCAGATCCTTTTCTTGGGCCCTAATCCCCAAGGTGGACCCTAGCACCCGGTAACTGTGATTCAGGTTATTCTTCCCAATGTGCATCACTTTGCATTTGTCCAAATTAAATTTCATTTGCCATTTGGACGCCCAGTCTTCCAATTTCCTAAGGTCTGCCTGCAATTTTTCACAATCCACATACATTTTAACAACTTTGAACAGTTTAGTGTCATTTGCAAATTTAGGGCTCCTTTTACAAAGGTATGTAAGTGCCTTAATGTGCAGAATAGCGTGCACTAAATTGCCACGTGCGGTAGACCTTAATGCCAGCATTGAGCTGGCATTAGTTCTAGAAGTGTAGCGCGGGTTTAGCGTATGCTAAAATACTGCGTGCGCTAAAAACGCTAGCGCACCTTAATAAAAGGAGCCCTTAATTACCTCACTCGTCATTCCAATTTCCTGATCATTTATAAATAATTTAAATAGCACCGGTCCCAGTACAGACCCCTGCGGCACTCCACTGTTGACTCTCCTCCATTGAGAAAAATGACCATTTAACTCTACCCTCTGTTTTCTATCCAATAACCAATTCGTAATCCACAACTGAACTTTGCCACCTATCCCATGACACTTTAATTTTCTCAGGAGCCTCTCATGAGGAACTTTATAAAAAGCTTTCTGAAAATCTAGATACACTATATCAACCGGCTCACTTTTATCCACGTGTTTATGCACACCTTCAAAGAAGTCATATTAGTCCAGTTTTGAAGAAGCTACATCGACCACCTGTAAAATTTAGAATTCAGTTTAGGTGCTGTGTTTCCTCTTTCAGAGTTTGCATTGCACAATGCCTTTTTACTTCAAACGAGTTGTTTCTAGAAGATCCTTACAGGTCAATGACAAAAAGAAAATGCGACACTATCACTATTAATGGTGCATTTTCAAATTCAGGGCCACAATTATGGAATACTCTCCCAAGTACTTTGTGAAAGTGTACACGCTTCAACAGTTTAAGAAACACTTGAAAACATATTTATTTATGCAAGCCTTAATTACCTAGAATTTCCTCCCACAAGTTTTTGAGGGAAGAATTACCTTACTTTGATTTAAAAAGGGTTTAAAAGCCTGTGTGTTTCAGCAGCTATGGGACTGGGCTAGATGAGAACTGAAAATAATTTTTAGAGGATTGCAATTGCAGAGATTATTGGACTGAATTTTATTGGACTGTATTGAATTGTACACATTTAATTGGGTTGTACTGGATTGTACTAGATGATTTGGATTATATTTCACTAAGAATGATTTTATGGGCTTTTATCTGTCTAATTATGGAGTTCTTTTCCTATGACTAAATTTGCTGTAAAGTGATATAGAAGTATATTAAATAAATAAAACCTGTAACCTGTAGAAAGGTATTTTTCCTTAGGGAGATACAAGAACAGCGGCTATGGCTCAGCTGGCATAGCTGGTGAGCTGTGGGAACATTTTCACTGCAGGATTTAGTTCTGTGCATTTTCCAACAGTTGTTCATACATGTTTGTTGTTTTGTTCTTCTGTTCGGAGTGTTGTTAACGTTACATTAGTTTTTCCTTAGTTTTGCTTGACTATTCGGCAGACTGGGTTAGGAGGGGGAAGCCTCAGCTAATATACTATAACCAAAAGTTTTGGTCTCAGTCTCCACCTGCTGGTTATAGTGAGATATAACCCATCAGTAAAAAACTAGTGGTCTACAGGCCAACAGAAAGAAAATTAGCAGGAGGGAGGAAATTAAGATGGCGACCTAGGCAGATGTGTTGAGCAGAGCTCTGTAGTCTGAAAGTTTTTCCTGCTCTCTATTGCCACGAGATTTACCACAAGATGGGGAGAAGGAAGGGGAAAGTAAGGACTTTTCCTTCGGGGTCTGCTGCTTTCCCTGTGACTTCCATCGAGAGGCGGCCATGCTGGGGCTGAACACATCTTTAAGCCTGGAGGAGAGACTTCTGCCTGCATGTCCAGGTGTAGAGAGGCACCCTGAATCATCGATGGAGCTACTCAGCAGTGAGGCTGACAAAGCATTAAACGGAGGGGATGATTGGAGCCAGGAAGGAGTTGCTGAGGGAGGAACTGCCATTGTAGGGAATTGCCTGGAGATTGTCTCCAGAGACTTGGTTGGTTGTCTGGAGCAATGGGTGGACAAGGACCTGTTGATTCTTCAGACGAAGAATTGAAGAAACAAGGAAGGGATGAGCCCTCTTTTTCTCCTATGATAAAACCAACCACGTTACATTAGATTCTATCTGGGACGCAGTTGCTCATTTGGAGAAATTATTTTAGGGGAATAAAATGCTGGTGGACTTTTCCATACAAGAATGTAAGTCACGCCTAGTAACTCAGGAGGCAAAGAACTTTGAATTGGAAAGGAGTATGGGAGAGGTGCAACAAGATTTGAAAGTCTTGAAAACCAATTCCTTAGTGTCTGGAAGGGGATATGAGGGGTTAAAGAACAAGGTAGAGAAGTTGGAAAATTACACACGGAGATTAAACCTCCGTTTTGTTAATTTTCCACAATCTAAAAGGATTGCCCCTATTGAGATGCTCAGGAAAAACCTGTTGGAAACTCTAGGGGTACCTAAAGAAGCCTTCCCACCCCTTTCCAGTGCATACTTATCAACGAAAAAGCAACAACTATCGAGACAAGAGGAGCTATCTGTGGATAGCCTGAATTTGATGCAGTTCCTGGAAATATCAATGGAAGAAGAATGAAATGAAAGATTACCCTCTTAGTGACTTTTGTCTTTGAGTCTGATAAGGACTGGGTGTTAAGACAATATTTTTGAAATCAGAATAAGCAGTTTATGGGAGGGAAGGATGGACTTTTCCTGATGTGTGCATTGACACACAAGAAAACAATTCTTATTGCTTCGTCCACAGGTTTTATCTTTGGGGGCCTAGTTTTTCTTATGTTTTCCATGTAAATGTTTAATTTATTTTGAATCAAATAGATACTATTTCTATGAACCGAAACAGCTAAAGGCTTTTTTGGAAAACAAACGAGTAGTAACGGTCCCAAGTGCAGATGTGAGGGAATTGAGTGTAGACACTTAAATGTCTGTAAGCTTTAAAAAGGGAAGATGTAATAGTATATATCTTCTATGTTCACCTGATTTATTTTGTTATTGCTGATTTATGTTCAATTGATGCCTCTTTTCCTTAAATTTCCTCCCATTGTATTGTGGGCTTATAGGGAATTGTTTTGTTAACAATTTGATTCAGATTTTATCTGGAAAAAATTTTTTCCTTTCCCTTTTATGGATAACTTAACTATTTGATGCAATTGAATTCTATTTCCTGATGCATGTATGTGCTGTTTAATTTGAAAATATAATACATTTTAAAAAAGAAAATTAGCAGATAAGAACCTGCTTTACACTTTATATCATCTCAAATATAAAGTGTATAAATGTTACCCAGGGCAGGAAGAGATTTAGATGCTGCGAAGTTACCTCTAGAAAAATCTCGTAAGAAGACCACATCACAGAAAATATCTACTCCTGTGCAGACCAGTCAACTGTTTTCCATGGAGAAGCCATCTTCTTCTAGGTACAATTACCTTAAGGGTCCAGTGACCCAAAGGGAATCATCCTTTGAGGTATCCCTGCTCACACCACAACCATTTCTAAAATGTCTGTAGAAGCTTGAGCAGAGGCTGCTTGCATCAACCCAGTTACCCAACATTACAAAAGACACAGCACAGATCTACCATTGCACAGTCCTTTGAGGTTTATTTCTGCTATGCCAGTTTTGGTTAGAATGGCAGATGAGTCTTCCTTGTTTATGTCTTCCAGCTTCGAGGGCATTCTCACACTTTTTCTTCAGAAGACTTAACTTTTCTGGTCTTATTGCTGAACAGAGGGCAACTTAACTTAGATCCTGTTCTCTTGTAAGTGTGTTTCTGTGGGTCACTAGTGAAGGGGAAGAGAACCAGTACACAGGGAGCAAAATATATGTGTAATGGTGGTATATGTAGGACTCTGAACTGTTTACATTCCCCAAAGATCTAAGTTCTAACCTTGCATAGTCCAATACCAACACGCAATAAACCAGGCCATGTTTTAGAAAAATAAGATTTTATTCCTATAAAAAGTGGCTCCAAAAACTAAGATGACTCAATACAGAACAGATGTAAACATGGGAATCATCCATTTTTGTGCCCAACTTAAACCTCCTTGTCAATGGAGTGATCAGTGCTGCTTACTTTAACATGTATTTTATGTAGACAACAAGATTGATAAGGCATATATGGCATACAGTAGAGAATGTCACGAGGTTAAACTTTGTCCCTGTCCCCATGAGCTCAGCCCCCGCCTCTGTGAGCTTGGTCCCTGCCTGCCCTGTCCCCGCAATATCTGTCTGATCCCATCTGCACAAATCTTGAATAGTTATGATTTTATATTGAAATCATTTTATTAAGGAAATTTTTAGAATATCATCTAACTATATAGGAATGATATGAAAAATTTTTATCATATGGTATTTATATTTTATATTTGTTATGAAAGGGTGGGGAGGGAGGGAGATAATGTTATATGATTTGAATTATTGCTGAGTATTAAGTGATATATTTAATGTTAAAAAGTTTTAACTTGCTGTCACACTTATTGTAAGTTTTAAAATGAATAAATATTTATTAAAAAAAAAAGAAACAATATTCTGTACAATTGTCATTTTATAAATCAGAAGTATAGAACAAGGATCAACAAAACCCATCTCCCCTCCCCCTCCACTATCAAGAAAACTGAACAAGCCAAATTACTACAGAATGCTACATTGAAAAATCTTTTTTTTAATATTCTTTATTGATTTTCCAAATGGTCAACAGTGCAATAAAACAATGATATGTACATAAAATATTTCAAGAAAAGCACAATCATCTTTCATTAATACATGAACAATCATTTTTTAACCCCCTTCCGCCCACCCACCAATTGATTACTCAAGAAAAACATGAAATCTATCTATCTATCTAGTCTATATCTATCTAGCTATATATATATCTATATCTATATATTCCTTCAATAACCTTTCCCAAATTTAGCATATGTAAAAATTTAAGATATTCCCAACCCTCCCACCACCCCCCTTTGGATGTGTAAGTTATAGTCAGGTGTAAATTAGTATACCAGTTAATTATTATTAATAAAATTAGTCAACGGATCCCAGGTCAGTTGAAATGATTTATTATTACCCCTTTGATCAGATAACATTTGCCACCAAAAAGTAAAATTTAGCCGATCAAAGTTTTTCCAATTATTTGTGATCATTTGGATGGTTATCCCAGTCATAATGCCTAACAATCTATTTTTGTGTCTATTGATTGGTGGCTTAGGGGATAATAATGTCCCACAAATCATAAGATAGTGGAATCACAGTCTCTAGAACCAGATTAAAAAAAAAAAAAGAAAAATCATGCTAACAAAATACCTTAAGTCACTCATGGCAGGAATAGTGTTAGGGAGTGCGCAACTAGGGCAACTGCACCCTGACCAGAGAGAGCCTTAAGCCTGTTGGAAGCTAAAGAAATATGGCCAGGTGGTGGGCGTTGTGGTCCCCAGTTATATCCAGGATACACATTTCACAAAATCACATTGGTCTCAGGCTCTGGTTTTGGTTTCCTTCTGTCTTTATCGTGGCATGGCTGGCTCCTGAAGGTAAAATAGGAACAAGAGGAGCTGGGGAGGAAATGCCAAGTCCGACTCGTGTTCAATTGTTTTTTATCATAGGAGCAAGACTTTTTACCGCTCCTGCGGGGCAGTAAAAGATCTTGTTCTCATCCCTGCATTGTGGTAAAAGGTCTTGTCCCCGTTCCTATAGTACTGCTACTATTTATTATTTCTTTAGCGCTGAAAGGCGTATGCAGCGCTGTACATTTTAATATACAATAACCAGTCCTTGCTCAGAAGAGCTTACAATCTAATTTAGACAGGACATTTCAGGGTTGGGGAAATTATAGTAGAGAAATTATACAGTGGGTATAGGTACACTTCTCCCTCCCTATTCGCGGGGGTTAGGGGCAGAGCTGGCCCGCAAATAGGGAAAATTCGTGAATAACTTTTAGGCCGGCTCTGACCCACCCCCCGGACCTTACCTGGTGGTCTAGTGGTAACGAGGAGCAGGAGCGAACTCCCTACACTTCTGCCCCATGCAGAGCCATGCTGTGAGTTCCCGTGGTCTCATGAGACTACAACAGGAACTAACTGTTATAGTCTCGTGAGTCCACGGGAACTCGCAGCATGGCTCTGCATGGGGAGTGTAGGAAGATCGCTCCTGCCCCGTGTCACCGCTAAACCACCAGGTAAGGTCTATGCTCCTGGGGAGGCTGCCCCCCTCCGCCTCTGATCGCCCCCCTCCGCCTCTGATTGCCCCCCCTCCGCCTCTGATTGCCCCCCTCCGCCTCTGATTGCCCCCCTCCGCCTCTGATCGCCCCCCTCCGCCTCTGATCGCCCCCCTCCGCCTCTGATCGCCCCCCTCCGCCTCTGATTGCCCCCCCTCCGCCTCTGATTGCCCCCCCTCCGCCTCTGATTGCCCCCCCTCCGCCTCTGATTGCCCCCCCTCCGCCTCTGATTGCCCCCCCTCCGCCTCTGATTGCCCCCCCTCCGCCTCTGATTGCCCCCCCTCCGCCTCTGATTGCCCCCCCTCCGCCTCTGATTGCCCCCCCTCCGCCTCTGATCGCCCCCCCTCCTCCTCTGATCGCCCCCCCTCCTCCTCTGATCGCCCCCCCTCCTCCTCTGATCGCCCCCCCTCTTCCTCTGATCGCCCCCCTCCTCCTCTGATCGCCCCCCCCTCCTCCTCCGATCCAAGGCCCGGGGCCATTTTTTTCGATGTGGACTGCCAATGAGCGATTCTTCAGGGGGGGCTGGGGAAAAAAATTTGCGAATAATCTAAACCACGAACTTCGAAACTGCGAATAGGGAGGGGGAAGTGTATCTGACAGCAGTGAGTGGCAGTTAAGAGCTGAAAACAAATTCAAAAAAGTGGGCTTTTAGCTTGGATTTCAACACTGCCAGGGCTGGAGCATGATGTATTGATTCAGGCAGCCTGTTCCAGGCATACGGTGCCGCAAGAAAGAACGGACAGAGTCTGGAGTTGGCAGTGGAAGAGAAGGGTATAGATAAGAGGGGCTTGCCCGATGAATGGAGATCAAAGGGGGGGAGCATAGGGGGAGATACTGGGGGGCTTCAGAGCGAATACACTTGTAAGTCAGCAAGAGGAGTTTAAACTGTATTCGGAAATGGACGGGGAGGCAATAAAGTGACTTGAGGAGAGGGGTAATGTGAGAATAGCGGCTGTCATGGAATATGAATCGCACAGCAAATTTTCCCGTTCCTGTGGATTTACTGTGGTAAATAGTCCCCCTGTCATTCTCTAGTATACAGTCTCTCCTACCTCCCCGAAAGTTATTTCACTATTTCAGGCTTTGGAACTAACTGAGGAGGTGAGTTAAGACCACTGTGCACAGGAAGGGCCACCTATGCTCAAAATGTTACACTTAGGACAGATCTCCTAGTTCTCAGAACTGTCTTGATGCCTTCAATGTCACCCATTTGTGTGTCTTATCAATCCGCCTGTCTGTGGAAAACATCTATTAAAGGTGAGTAACATTGTTTTATGCATAATTGTAAGTGTCCATGTAACAGACTGAATATGAAACAAATACATCTTTAGCAGCATAAGAAAAATGCTGTAGATTATATATTTGATCAGCTGTGGTGCTTAACTTTGAGCTTTAGTTTTGCTTTTATAATTTTTTTTTTAGGTGAATTTTATTGTGAGTGATTCTGGTTCTCATGTTTTAAATTCATGGACACAAGAAGAACAGAGCTTGCAAGAGGTAAGTTTAATAATTGCAAAGGGAAAATGTTTTAGATTCATGATAAGTAAAATCATACCTCTTATTCTGACCAACCTACAAATATTGTTACAACGATTTTGTATTGTGTTGATATTGTGCCAGTACATTTATATAGGGGACAATTGTCATGCTGTTGAATTTAACTGCAAAGTGTACTAGTACTTTTTACCTATGGACTTTGCGCTGGTTTTCAAAGCTGAAGCATGGGCAAACTTTCACTTTGAAAATTTTGGATGGGGGAGGATTGCTAACTTTTACCCAATACATGGCATGTTAGAGCAAGTAGGAGTGGCTTTTTGGGACTATCCATCTCTGCAGTGCTGAGTACCATCATCTGGTGCTGTCTTGTCACTAGAAACATAGAAACATGATGGCAGATAAAGGCCAAATGGCCCATCTAGTCTGCCCATCCACTTTTTCACTCTGAGAGATCCCACGTGCCTAAACCAAGCCCTCTTGAATTCAGACACAGTCTCTGTTTCCACCACCTTTTACAGGAGACTGTTCCACGCATCTACCACCCTTTCCGTAAAAAAGTATTTCCTTAGCTTACTCCGGAGCCTATCACCTCTTAACTTCATCCTATGCCCTCTCATTGCAGTTTCCTTTCAAATGAAAGAGACTTGACTCATGCACATTTATATTATGTAGGTATTTAAACGACTCTATCATATCTCCCCTCTCCCGCCTTTCCTACAAAGTATACAGATTGAGATCTTTAAGTCTGTCCCCATACGCCTTATCACGAAGACCACACACCATTTTAGTAGCCTTCCTCTGGACCAGCTCCATCCATTTTATAACTTTTTGAAGGTGCGGCCTCCAGAATTGTACACAATATTCTAAATGAGGTCTCACCAGAGTCTTATACAGAGGAATCAATACCTCCTTTTTTCTACTGACCATACCTCTCCTTATGCAACCTAGCATCCTTATAGCTTTCACCGTCACCTTTTCAACCTGTTTGGCCACCTTAAGATCATCACATACAATTACACCAGCTCTTCCGTCGTGTACATAAATTCTTCACCCCCTAATCTATACCATTCCCTCGGTTTATACATGATCTTGCATTTCTTAGCATTAAATTTTAGCTGCCAAATTTCAGACCATTCTTCAAGCTTCGCCAGGTCTTTCTTAACCATCCGGCGTGTCTGCTCTATTGCAGATTTTGATATCATCCGCAAAGAGGCAAATATAATATAAAAATGTTAAAAAGAACAGGCCCAAGAACAGAACCTTGAGGCACACCACTGGTAACATCCCTTTCCTCAGAGCAATCTCCATTGATCACTACCCTCTGTCGCCTTCCACTCAACCAGTTCCTGACCCATCACAAGGGCACTCAGTTTATTTATCAGACATCTGTGTGGAACACTGTCAAAGGCTTTGCTAAAATCTGAATACAGCGCACATCCTCTATCCAATTCTCTGGTCACCCAGTCAAAGAAATTGATCAGATTTGGCTGACAAGACCTACCTCTAGTGAATCCATGTTGCCTCCAGTCCTGTAATCCACAGGATTCCAGAAACTTGACCATTCTCTGTTTTAAAAGTGTGTCCATTAATTTGCTTACCACAGAAGTCAGATTTACCGGCCTGTAATTCTCTACTTTTTCCTTACTTCCACTTTTATGGAGAATGACCACATCCGCCCTTTTCCAGGCCTCCAGTACCACTCCCTACTCTAGAGACTCATTGAAAAGATCCTGCAAGAGTTGAGGTATGCAGCCCCCTTTGAAGCAAACTCAGGAACAATGGGGAAGTGGGAGAGTGTCTTGGTTTGACAGTAGAAGCACCCTTTGCATGTGATATTGCTGCAAGAGTCTCTTCCATCTATTATCTCCCTGCCAAAAAGGTGGATCCACTCTAGAACAAAACATCAGAGCAAGGCAAAACCATGATTCTTTTACTCTGCTAGGGGTGAATTTTCCTTTTGAGTTAATATAGTGTTTTTATGTTCAATCATTTGTTTTCAAAATTTTCTTGGTTTGTCTTATATAAATCTACTCACAAAGATATAATATACAAGGGTGAATCAAAAATTAAAGGCAACTGTTAAATTACGCGATAATCGGAACAGAGCTAGCGAAATGCATCATATGTACTTGTACATTGCCTGTTGGATAATTCATCCATACACAGTGTAGCGATCAGTCTTTAGTCATGTGGCAGCTACAAGGTCAGAAACATGAGGATACTATTACAAGATTGCATCATCGAAGAATAACGTGCAATAGTGCTTCTACTGCGAGCTGTCAAAGCTTAAGGTTATCCAGGCAATGGGGTCTGACAACCTACACCCCAGGGTGCTCAGGGAGTTGTGTGATGTCTTGGCGGAACCGCTATCCACGCTCTTCAATCTCTCCCTTAGTACGGGTAATGTCCCATTGGACTGGAAGACGGCTAACGTCATTCCACTCCACAAGAAAGGCTCCAAGATGGAGACAGCAAACTACAGACCGGTGAGTCTCACATCAATAGTGTGCAAACTAATGGAAACTCTAATCAAATGCCAATTGGATATGATCCTGAACGAGGAGAATCTACGGGATCCCTGTCAACATGGATTTACTAAGGGGAGATCCTGCCAATCCAACCTGATCAGCTTCTTTGACTGGGTGACGAGGAAGCTGGATGTTGGGGAGTCCCTGGACATCGTATACCTGGACTTCAGTAAAGCATTTGATAGCATATCACACCCAGGTTGCTGAGCAAGATGAGTTCTATAGGATTGGGTGACACATTGACGAAATGGGTTGGGAACTGGCTTGGAGGTAGGCTTCAGAGGGTAGTGGTGAACGGCACCCCCTCCGAAATGTAGGTAATCAGTGGAGTGCCGCAGGGCTCGGTCCTGGGCCTGATCCTATTCAACATCTTTATAAGAACTTGGCAGAAGGGCTGAGAGGTAAAATAACATTATTCGCCGATGACGCCAAACTAAGCAATGTAGTGGGCAAAAGCACAACAGACATAAATTCAATGTCCGACAACATGATGCACGACCTACTCAGGTCTAGGTCCTGGCAACTCAGCTTCAATGCCAAAAAATGCAAAGTCATGCACCTGGGCAGCCAAAATCCATGCAAGACTTACACCCTTAATGGCGAGATCCTAACAAGAACTGAAGCAGAACGAGACTTAGGGGTGATCGTCAGTGAGAACATGAAGACTGCCAATCAAGTGGAGCAAGCTTCATCCAAGGCAAGGCAAATCATAGGTTGCATACGCAGGAGTTTTGTCAGCCATAAGCCAGAAGTCATTATGCCACTGTATAGATCCATG
Source organism: Geotrypetes seraphini (assembly GCF_902459505.1). Lineage (NCBI taxonomy): Eukaryota > Metazoa > Chordata > Amphibia > Gymnophiona > Dermophiidae > Geotrypetes > Geotrypetes seraphini. Next base: position 75,883,250 of record NC_047090.1, on the reverse strand, counting down.
GTGAGGCCCCACCTGGAATACTGTGTGCAATTCTGGAGGCCGCATTACCGTAAGGATGTGCTGAGACTGGAGTCGGTCCAGAGAATGGGCACCCGGATGGTCTCGGGACTCAAGGATCTCCCATACGAGGAACGGCTGGATAAGTTGCAGCTGTACTCACTTGAGGAACGCAGAGAGAGGGGTGACATGATCGAGACGTTCAAGTATCTCACGGGCTGCATCGAGGTGGAAGAAGATATCTTCTTTTTCAAGGGTCCCGCGGCAACAAGGGGGCATCCGTGGAAAATCAGGGGTGGGAAACTGCACGAGGACACCAGGAAATTCTTTTTCACTGAAAGGGTGGTTGATCGCTGGAATAGTCTTCCACTTCAGGTTATTGAGGCCAGCAGCGTGCTTGATTTTAAGGCCAAATGGGATAGACACGTGGGATCTATTCACAGAGAAAGGTAGGGGAGGGTCATTGGGGTGGGCAGACTAGATGGGCCGTGGCCCTTATCTGCCGTCTATTTCTATGTTTCTATGTTTCTTTGGGCAGAGGGAGTGAAACCTATGGAAATTCACCATTGGATATTGACTCAGTATTGACGTAGCACCATGAATCAATAAAAGGTTTACGAGTGGGTAAAAAGGTTTAAAACGGGAAGAACAGGTGTAACCGACACACACAAGAGCACATTGACAGGGTGGATGCCTTAATTAGAGAAGACGGATGGATAATGGTGCCTCAGTTGGCTGCAGATTTGGATATCGGCTATGGATCTGCATTTGCCATAATGCATGCACGATGGGTTCCCAAACAGCTTACTGATAAGCAGAAGCAAGTACATGTGGAGGTTGTGACCCATTTCCTGAGACGGTATGAAGACGATCCGAGTATTCTGGAGAGAATTGTCACTGGTGACGAGACATGGGTGCATCACTGTGACCTGGAGAGCAAAAGACAAAGCATGATGAAGTAAAGGAAGTGGTGCTCACCTGGCTTTGGTCGTCTTCTCTGTAGGAATGCAGAAGCTAGTTGAACAATGCAACAAATGCATCGTCTTGCATGGGGACTATGTGGAAAAGTGAAATGTTCAATTGCTCACAGTTACTTCTATTAAAGCCATTAAATGTTAAAGCTATTACTTTTTGATTTATGTAATCATTTGGACAGATGGTATAAGATTTCAACTAGTCTTTAGTACCATCAGATGGATTTTCAAATTTTATTTATCTCCAAAATAACACCACATTTTGAACAAGCACCATAAGTATAAAGGACTCCATTTACAAAGGTGCGTTAGGGCTTTAATGCGCGGAATAGCGCGAGCTGAATTGCCGCGTGCACTAGACCTTAACGCCAGCATTGAGCTGGCGTTAGTTCTAGAAGCATAGCGTGGGTTTAGCGTGTGCTAAAATCCTGCGTGCGCTAAAAATGCTAGCGCACCTTGGTAAAAGGAGCCCTAAGTCTTTCTAATAAAGTGATCTTCCCTGTCAATTTCCACTTTCTTCACAAGTAGCTCCAACGGACCAAAAGTTCTTTAAAATGTTGCCTTCTGCTATAGGCAAATTTTGAACCTTTTACAAAACAGGGAGACCAATATCATCTCCCAGATGTGCCTTATCAATTTTGCAGCACCATGATAAGAATGAAGCTTGAGGGCCAGATTCTCAAAAGGTCACCGAAAGTTAGGTACCATTTAGACGCCAAGATCGTGCCTACCGGCATCTAACTTAATTGTTTTAATTGATTTTAAGTGGCGTAATAATTGGTGGCACCATTAAAAACCAATTAGAAACATTTTTTTAAAAAAATTAGGTTCCCGCCAGGACTGGCACCTGGGTTCATGGTGCCTAGTGATGCCAAAGCCCAAAAGTGGGCATGCTTAGGAGCAGCGCCAGACTTTGGCATCACTAGGTGCTGTTGGCCATGATTCTAAAAGGATATCTAAGCACCAGAAATGTAGGCCTGTAAAATTCTGGTGTACATTTCTGGTGCCTAGGGTTCTTGTTAGCTGCGATTCTGTAAGTGGTGTCTGTCCATGATTGACACACTGTGAGTGCCTATTTTCTAAGCTCCTAAGGCAGGCGCTGCTTACAGAATCAGCCCCTGATGGTGTGCACTGGAGCTGGATTGGAGCAGATGTTTATACATTTGTAGTGAATTATTTTTGAAGCATTTCAAATCAATACAAATGTGACTTTTCCAACAAGCTTTACCCTACTTGGTTTTGTGGTAGAATTTAGACAGTATTGTGCACCATTCCCTGTCCAATTGACATATATGATTTTATCAATATTACCGTATTTTTCGGTCTATAAGATGCACCCCCTGTAGAGGAGGAAAAACCAAGGAAAAAAATTTCCTCATCTACAGGGGGATGCGTCTGGTGCTAAACATCATGAAGCAGCCCCCCAACAGCCTAAAGCCACCCTCACCCGAAGCTGCCTACAGCTGAAGGAACCTGACCGAAGCTGCCCGCACCCGAAGCTGCCTGCAGTGATGAAACCTGCCTGAAGCTGCCTGCACCTGAAGCCACCAGCCCAAAGCCGCCCCAGTATCTTTTTAAAGCTGCGGTGCTCTCCTGGGCTGTCTTTGTAAGCAGTGCGGCGTGACGCAGGAGCGCAACCTTTGTTTCCTGCCTGGTCCCACGCTGCTCAGTGATTGGCTGATTTCAGTTCTCAATGAGAACTGACCTCAGCCATTCACTGAGCGGCGCGGGACAAGGCAGGAAGCGCAAAGGTCATTCTCCTGCGCCGTAGCACTCTGCTCTGCTTACAAAGACAGCCGTCCGGCAGGAGAGCACCGCAACTTTTAAAAAGGTATCGAGGTGGGGGGAAAGGTGTATTCGGGGGGGGGGGGAGTTATATTCGCTCCATAAGACGCACCCACTTTTCCACCCCCTTTTTTGGGGTGGTAAAACTACGTCTTATGGAGCGAAAAATACGGTATATAACTTTTAGTTTTTGGCTGATTTTACACAATAAATGTCTTTCCTATTCACTTTTGTAGTTCTTTTCTTGATTTGTCTTAGTCTGTAAACTGCTTACCCTGCTAGTTGAAGCAGTATAGTAAATCACAAATAAATAAAAAGAAACCCACCTTTTGTTGCCTGTTGAAAACCACACTTAAGGGTCTAACAAGCCACATATTTTCATCAGCACTTCAAAAAAGGTGGAATCTGAATTCTTAAAAATAAAAGAAAGAAATCAAACCAGATATAAATTTTAACTCAATTCTCTGATGTAAATGACTGCTGCAGTATGGTGGAAGTCCATATCTGTGTTGTGCTTAGTCAAGTTCCCTTTTGTTTAACACAGTTTTAACATTTTGTTTCAAGATCAGAAACCATGCATTGAGATGAGCATGCCATAATAGGGAATATTAGGTGGGGGAGGAACAAAACTTACGGTATTTGCATTACTCTAGGTATATGTAAAATACCAACTCATGTTTTTGCTTCTTTCATTCAGTTGATGGCAGCTTTAGCAGTAGTTGGTCCCCCCAATCCTCGCGCAGACCCCGAGAGTTGCAGCATATTACATGGTCTAGTGGCAGCTGTTGAATCACTCTGCAAAATAACAGATTACCAGCATGAGGCTCGAACCATCTTAATGGAGAATGCAGACTGTGTTGGAAACAGAGGACGAATTATTTGTCTCACTAATGCAAAAAGGTGTTTCCATTTATTTATGTGTACTTATGCCACACTGTTAACATACAGAACTAACTATAGTATAATTGGTAAACATTACCTTTTGTGTTCAACGAAACTCTTTATCATTTATGAATTAAAGAAATTTTCTTCTTCATAATATTACAAGCTGTCTTTCTTTTTTTGTGAAAAATGAACCTTTTGAAGGCTTTTGTGGAAAAGGACCCTGTCTTGCATCTAGCGTATGGTAGAAGAGAAATTGAGATGATCTTTCCAAAAAACTAACCTAAGAACTTAAGTTATGTTGGGTCAGATCAAGGTTGTCTAAGCCCCATATCCTGTCTCTAGCAGTAGCTAGTCAAGGCTACAAGTATCAAACAGATACCAAACAGTAGGTCATTATCATATTTCCAGGAAGAAGCGATAGCTTACCTGATGGGGAGTGTGTGGCACAGTAGTTAAAGCTACAGCCTCGGCACCCTGAGGTTGTGGGTTCAAACTCATGCTGGGAGCTCCTAGTGACCCTGGCAAGTCACTTAATCCCCCCATTGCCCCAGGTACATTAGATAGGTGCCCTCCAGGACTGGCACCTGGGTTCATGGTGCCTAGTGATGCCAAAGCCCGAAAGTGGGCATGTTTAGGGGCAGCGCCAGACTTTGGCATCACTAGGTGCTGTTGGCCATGATTCTAAAAGGATATCTAAGCGCCAGAAATGTAGGCCTGTAAAATTCTGGTGTGCATTTCCGGTGCCTAGGGTCCTTTTTTAAGGAAGCACTTTAGGATGCCGAATGCCACTATGGGTGTGGCTAACACCAGAAGTGGCTTTTGGCAGCCTAAAGCGCCTCCATAGGCATGAGTCGCATCATAGATAGATGCCAGAAATGTAGGCCAGGAAAACCCTGGCCTTCATTTCTGGTGCCTATCTTTGCCAGAGGCTTGTTTCTGTACCCGGCGCGGTCACATGATTGGCATTTGATCAGTGGCTGCTTTTAAGGCAGTCACTGATCATGGCGCCGGTTACAGAATCTGGGCCTCCGTGAATAAATATTTTCTCCTGTTTGTTTTAAATCTACTACTTAGTGGCTTCAGCACATGCCCTCTAGTCTCATTATTTTTGGAAAGAGTAAATAAGCGACTTGCATCTACCTGCTCCACTCCACTCAGCATTTTATAGACCTCTATCCAGGCCTCAATGTGTAATTAAACTCTGGAATTTGTTGCCGGAGAATGTGCAAACATCTAAAGCCCCGCTATTACTGGATAGTTATTACCCCTTACAGTCAAGTTCAAGTTTATTTGATAAATCGCCTATATAAAATATTCTAAGCGATGCACAGTTTAAAAACAGCTTATGGGGGAACAGACAATCTTAAAACAAATTTTAAAAACATTAGTATAGAAAACAAACATTATTAAAACACATAAGGTTTCTTTATGTATATAGTTTAGTGACAAACAGGATACACAAGGGAAAAGGGAAAAGTTACAATTATCTCAGTCTGGAAAAAAAAACATAAAAAGGGTAAAAACACAAGGGAGGGGGGAAAAAGAAAAAAAAAATAGTTTATAAAAATGAGCACAGGCTTGAATGATTAGTTAGTAAAAGCATCATTATATAAAAATGTTTTTAAAAGTTTTTTAAAAGTCCATTTCATACTCTACGATCAGAAGATAAAAATCTTCTTGCAGTTCCATCCTTGCATATAATAAACACTAGGCTTAATACACTTTTTTCAGGCACTACTCCTCAAATTTAGAATCTATTACCAGCCCAGGTATGGGAAGAAAAATCCCTTGACAAGTTTAAAGGGAAACTAAAAAGTTATCTATTTAGGGATGCTTTTGAATAACCCATCTTAGTGCAATGATCAGCGTAACTCCCTTTCATTTTTCCCTTACTCCTTTTCTATTCTATACTGATTGTAGTTCTTCCCCATTCTTTCCTTTTGTTTGAAGTAAGCCAGAGTTTCCCCCAGTAAATTGTTTGTCCCCCCCATTTTTAAATGTAACATCGCTTTGAAATTCTGAAAAGGCGATTTTATCAAATTTTAAATAAATTTGGAAACTTGATGTGAAAGCAAGATTTAAAAAAGGTTTGGATAACTCCTAAAAGAGAAGTCCATAAGCCATTATTAAGATGGATGTAGGGAAATCCACTGCTTACTCTTAGCATAAAATACATTATCCCAGGACAAGCAGGCAGCATATTCTTGACTGATGGGTGACGGCACCGACGGAGCCCCGGTACGGACAATTTTAGAGTGATTGCACTCTAAGAACTTGGAAAGTTCTGGCATGCCGCACCGCGCACGCGCGAGTGCCTTCCCGCCCGACAGAGGCGCGCGGTCCCCAGTTTCTTAGTTTCCGCGGAGCTAAGAAGACGCGTTTTTTCAACGACTGTTGAAAATTTTTTTGACTTGCCTTCCCGCTCGCGTAAACCTTTTTGGCTTTTGCCTTTTTCCTTTTTCTTTACTTTTTGTAAAAAAAAAAAAAAAAAAATCTTTTTCTTTTTTAGTCAATTTGGCTTTTCCCCTGCGGGGCCTTCTGCCATCATCGAAGCCTCGGCCTTCGATTTGGCTGAAGCCGTTTTTACTTTCATGCCCCCTCAGCCAGGGTTTAAAAAGTGCCAGCGGTGTGCTCGGCCTATATCTCTCACGGACCCACACAACTGGTGCTTACAGTGTTTGGGTCCTGAGCATCAGGCCTCCACCTGCACCCGCTGTGCCACACTTAAAAAACGAACGTTAAAAAATCGCCAAATACAACAGCGATTACTGTTCGGTGCAGAGATGTCCGATCCCGTTCCATCGACTCCGACTTCGGCACCAGTTCAGTCGGCACCCTCTTCTTCGACGCCGCGCAACACCGCACCGGCGTCCCAGCATGCAGGTAAGCCGGCTAAGAAGCCTTCCCCGCTGGAGCGTCCTCTGGTCTCGAGTGCAGTGAGTCCAATCCTGCCAACTGTGAGGCGCCAGCGGAAGCGCTCCGCCCCTATCGAGGTGAGTCCCTCGACATCGGGCTCCTCATCTCCGGGGCGTCGAGCGGCACCGCAGGTACCGCAGAAGAAAAAAGCGGTACCGGTGCCATCCCTTGATGACCGTATTACGGCCATTCTCCAGGCGCAGCTCAAGGAGCAATTACAACAGCTCCTTCCAGCTATCCTGGCACCGAACCTTCCGGTGCCGGTCCGCACTGAGCCGGTACCGATAGTGGAACAACCTGTATTGTCTGTATCCACTCCCTCGGTACCGATTCACTCCACCTCATCGGTATCGATGCCAGTCCTTGCACCGGAACCGAGAGCTCAAAATCAGTCGGTGCAGACTTCGGCACCGGTGCCACCGATTACATCACCTGGTTTGGTATCGATGAGATCGGGTAAATCGGTGCGCAAAACCCGACATGTAGAACCATCTACACCAGAGTCTCGGGACCGTTCTCCCCATGTCAGGGATCCTGATCTGTGGGGAGATTCAGAGGAACCCTTTCTCTCTGAAGGAGAATGTTCCTCAGATGAGGAAGAGTCTGCTGTACATGACCCTTCCTCTAGGCATGACACTTCATCTTTCTCCAGTTTCCTGAAAGATATGTGTGATTCTTTGTCCATCCCTTTAGAGGCTGAGTCCAAAAAGTCTAAAGCTTTTTTGGATGCCCTTGACTTTGACCAACCTCCAAAGGAATTTTTGAAGCTCCCTCTTCACGACATCTTGAGGGAGACTTTCTACAAGAATTTAGAGACTCCCTTAACGGTTCCAGGGGCCCCACGTAAGTTAGACTCTCTATATAAAGTAATTCCCATTCCTGGATTCGACAAACCTCAACTTCCATACGAATCTTTACTTGTCGAATCCACCCTTAAAAAATCTTCAGGAGCCAGTGTATATGCTTCTGTTCCTCCTGGCAGAGAGGGTAAAGCCATGGATAAATTTGGTAAAAGGCTCTACCAAAATGCAATGTTGGCAAATAGAGCTGGTAATTATGCTTTTCATTTTTCTTTCTACCTTAAACATCTCCTTACCACCATGGCTTCATTTGAGAAGTACCTTCCTCAACGTAAACAACAATCATTTCACCATTGCTTGTCGTCTCTGTTTCAACTGCGTAAGTTCATGGTTAGGTCCATTTACGATACCTTCGAACTTACATCCAGAGCAACAGCAATGTCTGTGGCAATGCGTCGCCTGGCCTGGCTTCGGGTGTCCGAGCTTGATGTTAATCATCAAGATCGGTTAGCCAACGCCCCGTGCCTAGGGGATGAGCTCTTTGGGGAATCCATGGACTCGACCACTCAAAAGCTCTCGGCTCATGAGACACGCTGGGATACCCTGCTTAAAAATAAGAAAAAGCCTCCCCCTACAAGGCCTTTTAGACAACAGTCAGCCTATCAACGCCGCTTCACAGCTCGCCCATTGCCAGCAACAGCTCAGCAACCCAGGCGTCAGCGGCAGCAACAACGTCAACCTCCCAGACAGCAGCAGCAACAGCAGCCTGTGAAGCCACCTCCACAGCAGAAGGCACAGCCCTTTTGACTTAATTCTCCAAAGTATAGCCAGTACCCCTATATCTGCTCTCCTGCCTCAACCTATAGGAGGTCGTCTCTCTCTGTTCCTCAGCCGGTGGGAAGTTATCACTTCGGACCAATGGGTCCTCAACATCATCCGCCACGGCTACTCTCTCAACTTTCAGACTCTTCCGCCCCAAAGCCTGCCAAAAGAGTCTGCTTTGAACAGTCCTCAATCTACCCTCCTGATCCAGGAAGTCCAATCCCTCCTCCTTCTAAACGCTATAGAAGAGGTTCCTCTAGATCAAAAGGGGCAGGGATTCTACTCCCGTTATTTTCTAGTACCCAAAAAAACAGGAGATCTCAGACCAATTTTGGATCTTCGCGATCTCAACAAACATCTGGTAAAGGAAAAATTCAAGATGCTTTCCTTAGCCATTCTTTATCCTCTTCTCAATCAAGACGACTGGCTATGCTCCCTCGATCTCAAAGAGGCATACACTCACATACCGATCAACATAACCTCAAGACGGTATCTCCGCTTCATGATCAATCATTGTCATTACCAATACAAGGTGCTGCCTTTCGGTCTGGCTTCCTCTCCAAGGGTGTTCACCAAATGTCTTATTGTGGTAGCCGCTTTTCTACGCTCTCACCACCTTCAGGTATTTCCTTACCTGGACGACTGGTTAATCAAGGCCACATCCGCTCAAGCAGTTCTCTTGGCCACCAACCAAACCATCCTATTTCTACAAATACTGGGATTCGAGATCAATCTACCCAAGTCTCATCTCATTCCCACTCAAAGACTTCAATTCATTGGAGCGATACTAGACACACTCCTCATGAGAGCATTCCTACCATCCAACCGTCTTCAGACCCTTCAGTCTCTATGTCAGCAGGTGCTTCCTCAACATTCCATCTCTGCCAAACAAATGATGATACTCTTGGGTCACATGGCATCCACAGTCCATGTCACACCCCTCGTACGTCTTCACCTGCGCACTCCTCAATGGACCCTTGCTACTCAGTGGTCCCAAGCGACGGATCCTTGCTCACAACACATATCTGTGACATCATCTCTTCGTCAATCTCTACAATGGTGGTTGGTATCCTCAAATCTATCCAGAGGTCTTCTGTTTCATCAACCTCCTCATCAACTAGTCATCACCACCGACGCCTCTCCTTATGCATGGGGAGCTCATTTGAACGAGTTCCAGACTCAAGGTCTTTGGACAGCCCAGGAAAAGAAGTATCACATCAATTTCCTGGAACTCAGAGCGATGTTTTATGCCCTCAAGGCCTTCCAACATCTTCTCTTTCCTCAGGTCCTTCTGCTGTGCACAGACAATCAAGTGGCCATGTACTACATCAACAAGCAAGGGGGGACAGGCTCTCGCCTCTTGTGCCAGGAAGCCCAGAAGATCTGGACTTGGGCCATAGATCACCATCTCTTCCTGAAAGCTATCTACATTCAGGGAGAACAGAATTCCTTAGCGGACAAGCTCAGCAGAATTCTCCAGCCTCATGAGTGGACACTCGATCCTGTAACTCTACAGTCTATCTTCGCCCAGTGGGGCACTCCTCAGATAGACCTCTTTGCAGCTCCTCACAATCACCAGCTGCCCCTATTCTGCTCCAGAATATACTCTCCTCACCGTCTGGCAGCGGATGCATTTCTCCTCGACTGGTCAAATTTGTTCCTGTACGCTTTCCCTCCTCTGCCTCTCATGTTGAGAACCTTATTCAAGCTCAAGAGGGAACGAGCCACCATGATTCTGATTGCTCCGAGGTGGCCCAGGCAACATTGGTTCTCCCTTCTACTTCAACTCAGTTCCAGGGAACCTTTTCTTCTTCCACTGTATCCTTCTCTGCTTACACAGCATCAAGAGACCCTTCTACATCCCAACCTCCAGTCTCTGCACCTGACAGCTTGGTATCTCTCGGGCTGACCTCTCATGATACTCTTTTGTCTCAGCCTGTTCGTTCCATTCTAGATGCCTCCAGGAAACCAGCCACTCTACAATGTTACCATCAGAAGTGGACAAGATTTTCTTCCTGGTGTCTTCTTCATCATCTGGATCCAACTTCCCTGGCAGTGGAGACGTTGTTGGATTATTTGCTTTCTTTGTCTGACTCTGGCCTTAAGTCTTCTTCCATCAGAGTCCACCTCAGTGCCATTGCTGCTTTTCATGAGCCGATCCATGGAAAACTTCTATCAGCTCATCCCCTGGTGTCCAGGTTCATGCGGGGTCTTTTCAATGTGAAACCACCTCTTAAAGCCCCTCCTGTTATCTGGGATCTCAATGTGGTTCTTTCCGCCTTAATGAAGCCTCCATTTGAACCTTTGGCTTCCACTCCTTTCAAGTTTCTCACTTGGAAGGTACTTTTCCTTATTGCTCTTACCTCTGCCAGGAGGGTCAGTGAGCTTCATGCACTGGTTGCAAATCCACCTTTTACGGTCTTTCACCATGACAAGGTGGTTCTGCGTACACATCCAAAGTTTCTCCCTAAGGTTGTCTCTGAATTCCATCTCAACCAATCCATTGTTCTGCCTGTTTTCTTTCCAAAACCTCATTCTCATTCTGGGGAACAAGCTCTGCATACTTTGGATTGTAAAAGGGCTCTTGCTTACTATCTAGAGCGTACGAAACCCCACAGATCAGTTCCCCAACTCTTTCTGTCCTTTGATCCGAATAAATTGGGACGCCCTGTTTCTAAACGTACGTTGTCTAATTGGCTGGCAGCGTGCATTTCATTCTGTTATGCTCAGACCGGACTGACACTGGAAGGTTCTGTCACGGCCCATAGAGTCCGAGCAATGGCAGCATCTGTAGCTTTCCTCTGTTCCACTCCTATTGAGGAAATCTGCAAGGCTGCTACTTGGTCCTCAGTTCATACTTTTACATCTCATTATTGTCTGGATGCATTCTCCAGACGGGATGGACACTTCGGCCAATCTGTGTTGCAAAATTTGTTTTCCTAATGGCCAACCTTCCCTCCATCCCTCTTTTTGTTAGCTTGGAGGTCACCCATCAGTCAAGAATATGCTGCCTGCTTGTCCTGGGATAAAGCACAGTTACTTACCGTAACAGGTGTTATCCAGGGACAGCAGGCAGATATTCTTGCGTCCCTCCCACCTCCCCGGGTTGGCTTCTTAGCTGGCTTATCATAACTGGGGACCGCGCGCCTCTGTCGGGCGGGAAGGCACTCGCGCGTGCGCGGTGCGGCATGCCAGAACTTTCCAAGTTCTTAGAGTGCAATCACTCTAAAATTGTCCGTACCGGGGCTCCGTCGGTGCCGTCACCCATCAGTCAAGAATATCTGCCTGCTGTCCCTGGATAACACCTGTTACGGTAAGTAACTGTGCTTTTTACTCTTTGGGATCTTACCAGGTACTTGTGACCTGGGTTGGCCACTGTTGGAAACGGTATACTGGGCTTGAGGGACCAGCTGTCCTAGTATGACAATACTTATGTTCTTAAATAAGTATATAAAGTAATATTTTGTGTTTTGCAATAGAAAGAAAGTCTCTACTGTTTTCTTTTTTAAATTCAATAAATTTTATTATATAATACTTATAGATACAACCAAGTCATAACAGATTTACATTATACATAGGAACCAACAATCGCTCTATACAATAACAGTTATATAATACATCAGAAAAAAAGGATTAATTAACACAATTAAAACAAAGCACAAATAAAGGTAGCAACTACCAATAGATAATAACAATAATCAACATATCATTAACAGCATGGATGTGCATTAATAAATTTCAACAAAATAAATCTGTTACGTCACAATATTTTATGAGAGGTTTCCATATCTTACAATATGTGTGCAAACTACCTCTTTTTTTCAGCAAAAGCCCTTTCGAATTTACTGTTTTTCTGATGTCGCCTTTTTTTTTTCTTCCTTAGCGATAGCCATGTGAGGATGCTGGAGGAGTGCGTCAACGAAAGTATTCATGAGCATAACAAACTTGCTGCTGGTTCAGATCAGTGAGTGTGCTGATCACAGGCACAGTATGCCTGGTCTGTCCATGAATTTTTCTTTGCACAAAGAAGGGGGGAAAAAATTTGACAAATCGGGCCTGATCTTTCGTACTGAAATAGGGATTTGGAAACCAATTGTACACTATTGGGGCTGGTTCTATGTGGCTGTTTTATAAAGGCATATAGACAAATATGTAACCTTTATAAAACAGAGATAAGAACAGGGCTTTCAGCATAGGCTTCCTGTTACAATATTGTCATTTTCATGTTTTCCCGTATGAATCTCTATTTCTTTAGCAACTCTCCAGACCGGTATAGGTACTCTTACAAGCGGGTTATATCTCATCATGACCAGCAGGTAGAGACTGAAACAAAACTCTGGAATAGTACATAATAGGTGACTGTCCTTATTCCTATCAGTCTTCTTTCAGTCTCCAGCAGGTGTGAGTGAGCTTTGTGTAGGGATCCTGGTCCCCGTTTTTGTCCTGGATTGAACTTCGGTGGGCCCTGTTTTGGGGGTCTGTCTGACCTTGGGGGTGTCACATCCGGCAGGTCTCATGCTGGGTCCCTCCTCCCTTTTCCTCCACCTTCCCAACATTTATGTAGAAGTGCCTTGTCCCTAGTTCGGGTAATGCATATTGCTTTGAGAGCCAAATGGAGTCTGTTCTGTGGAAAAAAATAATCCTGAGGTAGTGCCAGTCTGAAGGGTTGCTTTCCCTTTAAATTTGCTGTATTTTACTGTATTTCTTAACTAACCTGCACTTTTCTTCTTGCTAGGTCGCATATGGAGCAATGAGCACTTTTTCAGGGGAAAAAGTGCTCATTGTGCTCCAGATGCAAGGCACTAGTGGCCAGCCTGTGCAAGCAGTGTGCAGGCTGGTGTGGTGGAAGTTCTTCATCAGCAGTGGGTGCTGGCGGCCATGGAACCCCACCGCAAGTGCCTTGCGAGTCAGCTGGGAGCAGTGGGGAAGCCCGGTCTTCCGCCACTGCCCATGGAGGGATATCCTTAGCCGCCGATGGTAAGAGTAAAAAGGATTCCCTTACTGCTGATGCGGCTGGGGATTCCCTCACAGTTGATGCCGGCTTGCCTGCTTTAGCGGCTGGGACAGTTCAGGCTTCCCAGCTGCTACAGGCCCTGGAGGGGTTATTTTTGGCAGGATCTTGCCATTTTTGGCAGCAGGTCCCTCCATCTTCTCTACAACGTCAGATGATCTTCCCCATGTATTAGAAAAACAGAGGCTGGCTTCTGCTGGGTGTCCTGCTGTGTCAGGGAGTCCCATGGGACCCCCAGGGGGTGTTTCCCCTGATTTAATTTTTGCTTTGTGTAGATCCTATTGTCAGGTGGCTGGGGGTCCTGCATCCATCCAGGGTTTCGGGGAGGGGGGTCCCTCCTCACCCCCTGTGGCTATGCCTCCCTCTACACCTTTGATGTCTCCTCTTCCTTGTCCAAGTGCCCGAGGGTGGCTTGGGATAAGGATTTGTGGTCAGAGGTGTGTGTCGGCCTGGATAAGGACCTGGATCCTTTTGAGGAATTCCATGATCCTCTCGAGGGAACGGCCGCTGGTGGCAGGACATCAGTTTTCCTATCTTCCAGCGATGAGGCGTCCATGGTGCACCTTTTTCAGAGGGATGAGCTTCCTGACTTGACTCAGCAGGTCTCCTCGGTGCTGCGTTTTGAAGAGGCGCCACCAGAGGCCCTGCATGTGGGGGACCCTCTTCTTAGGGGAACCGCGCTGCTTCCCACTCTTTTTCTATGCATCAGGATATTCGGATGCTCAAATGCTCATTCAATTCCTATGAGCTTTGGAGCATTTACATCACCAGCCCACTGTAAGAAGCTCTACCGTAGTTTAGTAAAAGCCAGCATTTGTCTTTTAACAAGACACCTGAGATGGAAAGGAAACGCAGATCAAGTGACACACAAAACTGGTACTTTGATTTGAAATTGTTGATTAAGACATGCATAATCTGGAGAAACTTTTTTCATTATTTGTTGCTTTGTGGTTGTGCCTAATTAAAGCACTTTTGCATGTTTCCTTTTTTTGTACGCTGCATTTAGCATCTACTTTCAGATTAATATTTCGTAGTATTTATGAAGCACAGCTGCTTTAAAATAATTCATTGTCAAGCAGTTTGATTGTAGTAGTAGTTAAATTGCTGGTACTGTGTATTAAGCAGAGATTTTTATATCCAAGTCTCATGCAGATTCAGAAATGTGACCTAGTCTTAATTCATACTTACCCAGTGGGAGAAGATAGCCTTGTCTCAGATCGTCCTAAGAAGGAGGTAAGAGGCACACATATGCTGGTCAGATGGTAATGTTAACCGTGGAGCCCTTTTATTAAAGCTTAGCGCGCTAACAGACATTAACGTGGGCCATAGATATAAAATAGGCCACAAAGCTAAGCTTTAGTAAAAGGGACCCGTCTCAGTTATGACTATGTAATTTAGAAGGGTATTGTCAATATAACATCTAAACCCAGGTTTAGACATTTTGTGAAAAACGTCCAAATATTAGGTAGAGAAAATGACCATTTTTGAAAAAGCAAAATGTCAGGGATTTTGGGTGGGGTTTTTTTGTTTGTTTGTTTTTTTGAAATGACCATTTTTCCTCTGTTTTTCTTTTTAAGCTATTTTCAAGAAAAAATTGTCCAGCTGAAAAATGCATATAACACCACCATTGAAATGTAGGAGGGGCCAGCATTTGTAACAGACTGGCCACACAAACATCCTAGCAGAGCTGTGAGGCATCTTAGGGAGCATTGCAGTGATACTCACAGAAGGGGGGGGGTCACAGGAACACATGTCACCAGAACCCCCTTACATTGTATGGGGAGTCCTCCATAACACCCCCACAACCTTATGTACCCAACTATTTATCATCCCAATAGCCCTTATTCCTGCAGGTGTCTAGGGTGTCATATGGGGCTGGATCCCCTTCTCTGGAGTCCACTGCACTGACCACCAGTGCTTCCTGCTATAATAGGATTGGCCGTAACATCTGAAACTGTCATACAAGCAAGTATGTCCTGTGTCATAGAAACATAGAAATAGACGGCAGATAAGGGCCCACGGCCCATCTAGTCTGCCCACCTTAATGTCCCTCCCCTACCTTTGCCCTGTGAAGAGATCCCATGTGCCGATCCCATTTGGCCTTAAAATCAGGCACGCTGCTGGCCTCAATCACCTGTAGTGGAAGACTATTCCAGCGATCAACCACTCTTTCAGTGAAAAAGAATTTCCTGGTGTCACCACGTAGTTTCCCGCCCCTGATTTTCAACGGATGCCCTCTTGTTGTCGTGGGACCCTTGAAAAAGAAGATATCTTCCTCCGCCTCAATGCGGCCCGTAAGATACTTGAACGTCTCGATCATGTCCCCCCTCTCTCTGCGCTCCTCGAGCGAGTATAGCTGTAATTTGTCAAACTGTTTTTCGTATGGTAGATCCTTGAGTCCCGAGACCATCCGGGTGGCCATTCTTTGCACCGACTCCAGTCTCAGCACATCCTTGCGATAATGCGGCCTCCAGAATTGCACACAGTATTCCAGGTGGGGCCTCACCATGGATCTATACAATGGCATAATGACTTCCGCCTTACGACTGACGAAACCCCTTCGTATGCAGCCCATGATTTGTCTTGCCTTGGACGAAGCCTGCTCCACTTGATTGGCAGACTTCATGTCCTCACTGACGAGTACCCCAAGTCTCGTTCTGCTACCGTTTTTGCTAGGATCTCGCCATTAAGGGTATAAGACTTGCATGGATTCTGGCTGCCCAGGTGCATAACTTTGCATTTTTTGGCATTGAAGTTGAGTTGCCATGTCCTAGACCATCGCTCCAGTAGGAGTAGGTCGTGCATCATGTTGTCGGGCACTGAATCTTCGTCTGTTGTGCATTTGCCCACTACATTACTCAGTTTGGCGTCATCGGCGAATAATGTTATTTTACCTCGAAGCCCTTCTGCCAAGTCTCTTATAAAGATGTTGAATAGGATTGGGCCCAAGACTGAGCCCTGTGGTACTCCACTAATCACCTCCGTCATTTCGGAGGGGGTGCCGTTCACCACCACCCTTTGGAGCCTACCTCCAAGCCAGCTCCCAACCCATTTCGTCAATGTGTTACCTAATCCTATAGAACTCATCTTGCTCAGTAACCTGCGGTGTGGTACGCTATCGAATGCTTTGCTAAAGTCCAGGTCTTTCACATCTTTCGGGGATGGGAGGGAGGGGGTCAGTGACCACTGGGGGGAGTAAAGGGGACCATGCCTTCATCCCTCCAGTGGTCACCTGATCAGTTTGGACACTTTTTTGCCTTCTATTCATTATTGAAACAGGTCTAGCCTCAAATGTTTACATTAGGCCCTGGATGTTTTCTAAAATGTTCGATTATTTCACAAAAACATCCAAGTCATAAACCCACCCTAGTCCTGCCCTAATCATGCTTCGAACACACCCCCTTGAAATTTAAGTGCATTAAATAGAAACTGCATTAGGACGGCATCTAGAAAATAGGTTTTGAATATACCAAATTGGAAGGATTTGGCAAGTAAAATATCCATCTGCCCCTTTATGCCGTTTTCTGGACATTTTTCTCTTTTGAAAACGAGTCCCATAATCTTACATGACAAGACTTTTAGTCCTTATCTTCTGCATGCATTATTGTAGTTATACCTCTCTAAAACTGAAACATAACTGAAATGTTGAACCAATGTAATAACACTTGGACAATGCATTTTTTTGCTACTTCAGCTTGTCTGCGGTGTTCTTTGCTCACATGTTTAAAGACAATAGACTGTTTTCAGTCCAATTCTTTATAAGTGAGGTTGCAAACCATCGTACCCCTGAGGAAGGCGTGTTCACCGAAACACGGACCGTGTAGGGTCCGGTTGGATTTTTATCACAGTATTTTTTATCGTACTTTTTCATGGTTTTATATGTCAGTGTTTAATAAATTATCTCCAAAACATCTGTATCCAGTTTTTGTTTTCATCGGTGGATTGTTTTCACTGTGGATCATTGGGTCTCTCCATTTTTCTTTGTTGGAATACACTATTACTTTCACTTCTTTTCTTTTTTTTATGAAATTTGACCTATATGCCAGTGTGTCATTATGGAGTTCTGTAGACACACATGGAAATAATCTTTTCTTCCATCATTTCAGTTCATATCTTTATTCTCCCTTCCGCTAAAACTAATTTCAGTTAAAGGCTATATATTTATATATCAAAAACTTGTGCAAGTCTGTTAGGCACCCTAGTCAAACCTTGAGTCTTGCATCTCCTCCCTTCCTGGCCACACATACCGGTACATGCATAATGCATTCAGATTAATAGCAGGAGAGCAGAACAGTCTTCCTTTTAACTACAGAACTGCTCCTTCTGCCACCAGTGCCTATCTTCTCCCTTTTAAGTAGTTCAGATCAATGCTAGAGGAATAGGAATGACACTGATGGGAAAAACAGGGTTTAGAAGGGTCATACCCTATCCTCTGCTGGTAATCTGCTGGCCATGGGTGGGGGAATGGGGCATGCTGGCTTATCTAGCTCCAGCAGTTTAGGATAGGATAGGAGACAGCAGTAGTTGCTTGGCCTGCTGATTGTGTTTTCTTCGATCCATGTGAACATTATGAAAGCTGTGAGAGGCACTGTTAGTTGGGCCTGAGGGTGTTTTTGTCTGGCATGGCATAGACAGTGGGGAAGACCAACAAGAGAACAGGAGACAGAGGCACCAGTAGCATGAGAGGCAGTAGGTCCTTAAAAAGAGAGAAGGGATAGGAGAAGTAGCAACATGGACAGACTTCTGGCAGCATGGATAAAGTAAGAAAAAGAGGAGAAGAGAGATATTACATGCTGCCCCCCAAAGGTTTGGTACTCTAGATCAGTGTTTCTCAACTCGGTCCTGGAGTACCCCCTTGCCAGACAGGTTTTCAGAATATCCACAATGAATATGCAATCTACACTCATTAACGCTCACAGCATGGTATCTCTAGCCAATCAATTAAATACCTATGCTTTTGTACTCCATTATCAGCTGTCATTGAAGTGTTCAGGAAAACCTCTGTGCAACAGTGCTACTATTTCAAATGGACTTGATTTGCACTCTGGTGTGACTCTAGATCAGTGTTCTTCAACCTTTTTACACCTATGGACCAGCGGAAATAAAATAATTATTTCGTGGAACGGCAAACTACTAAGACTGAAATTTTTTTTTAAACCATCGCCGTCCCGTCCCTGCAAGCTTGGTCCCACAAACCATCTGATCCCATCCACACAAGCCTCAAATAATTATGATTTTATATTGAACATATTTTATTAAAGTATAAAAAGAAACAATATTCTATACAATTGTCATTTTATAAATACAAATAATACAGGCAAAGATCAACAAAACCCCTGTCTCCCCCACCCCCCCTTCACATATATCCCCTCTACTATCAAGAAAATTGAATAAGCCAAATTATTACAGAATGCTACAGAAATATCATGTAACGGAATACCACAGTCACACATGGCAGGAATGGTGTTAGGGGAGTGCAACTAGGGCAACTGCCTCCTGATCAGAGAGAGCCCTAAGCCAGCTGGAAGCTAAAGAAGCACTGCCTGGGCTTTGCACTCCCCAGTTATGTCTAACATCAGCTCTAGCAAGATACATATTTCAAATCTGATATATTCTAATCACAAGATAGAAATAAAATTATTTTTTTCTACCTTTTGTCGTCTCTGGATTCTGCTTTCATTGTCTTTTCACTCTCTTCAGTCCAGCATCCGCCCCTTCCATCCTCTGTCTGTCTTTCCCTGCCATCTCTCCTCCTGCCCCCTCCCCCCATTTGATCTGGCATCCATCATCTTCCTTTTGTTCCCCTCATGGTCTGGCATCTCTCTCCATCCCTCCCCACTGTGGTTTTTAGCATCTCTCTCTTCTCATTTCCTCCACTCAGATGGGCAAAGTCATAATGGTGGAACAGGCATGGTCCCTACTGAAAAATACTATCACGGAAGCACAAAGCCTCTACATTCCGCAGATGTCCAAAGTAAAGAAAGCCAAAGGCAAAAGAGAGCCAGCGTGGCTAACCAAAGAGGTGAAGGAAGCCATAAATGAAAAGAAGGACTCCTTTAAGATGTGGAAACACACAAAAACATCCGAAGCTTGGAACAAACATAGAGATGATCAGAAAAAATGTCACAAGGCGGTAAGGGTTGCCAAAAAGGTCTACGAGGAGAAAATAGCGTGAGAGGCCAAAAATTTCAAGCCCTTTTTTAGATACGTAAAAGGGAAAAAACCTGCACGGGAGGCAGTGGGACCGCTGGACGACCTGGGAGGAAAAGGGTGCATCAAGGATGACAAACAAATTGCAGACAGACTGAATTCCTTCTTTGCATCTGTCTTTACAAAGGAAGACACCGCAACAATACCTGACACAGTGAAAGTGTTCAAGGGAGTCGTACAGGACAGTCTCACCACAGTAGAAGTGGACTTGGACCAGATTTACCACCAGATCAACAAACTTAAAAGTGATAAATCTCCTGGACCGGATGGAATTCATCCGAGAGTCCTAAAAGAACTGAAATTTGAAATCGGAGAACTAGTGCAAAAACTTGGCAACTTGTCAATCAAAACAGGACAGATACCGGACGACTGGAAGATAGCGAATATCACGCCGATATTTAAAAAAGGATTGAGAGGAGTGCCAGGCAACTACAGACCTGTGAGTCTCACGTCTGTCCCTGGAAAGATGGTTGAGGCGCTGATCAAAGATAGCATAATCCAGCACCTAGACACACACGACCTGATGAGAGCCAGTCAACATGGGTTCAGGAAAGGGAAATCATGTTTGACGAACCTACTTCAATTTTTTGAGATAGTGAACAAACAAATTGATAGTGAAGAACCGGTGGATATTGTATACTTGGACTTTCAGAAAGCATTCGACAAGGTTCCACATGTAAGACTTCTCAGGAAATTACAAGGCCATGGAATAGAGGGAGATATACTAAGATGGATAGGCAAATGGCTAGAGAACAGAAAACAGAGAGTGGGCATAAATGGGAAATTCCCAGAATGGGAAAAAGTGACTAGCGGTGTACCCCAGGGCTCGGTACCCAAGGGCACGGACCCATCTTATTTAATATTTTCATAAATGACCTGGAAGAAGGAACATCCAGTGAAATCATCAAGTTTGCAGACGACACAAAGCTTTGCCAGGCAATCAGATCACAGGACAGCGAGGAACTCCAGAGCGACTTGAATCAATTGGAGAAGTGGGCAGATAAATGGTAGATGAATTTTAATGTGGAAAAATGCAAAGTGATGCATTTAGGCAGAAAAAATAAAGATCACAAGTGTAGTATGTCAGGTGTAACTCTGGGAAAGACCGAATAGGAAAAGGACTTGGGTGTACTGATAGATAGGACCCTGAAACCGTCGGCACAATGTGTGGCGGCGGCAAAGAAAGCAAATAGAATGCTAGGCATGATAAAGAAGGGAATTATGAGTAGATCAGAGAAAGTTATAATACCGCTGTACAGAGCCATGGTCAGACCACACCTGGAATACTGTGTCCAACATTGGTCTCCATACCTAAAGAAGGATATAAAACTGCTAGAGAGGGTGCAGAGACGAGCAACGAAGCTAGTGAAAGGTTTGGAGAGCCTGGACTACAAGGAATGACTTAGGAGACTGGGGTTGTTCTCCCTTGAGAAGAGGAGACTACGAGGGGATCTGATCGAGACTTTCAAAATACCGAAAGGATTCGACAAAATGGAGCAGGGAAAGCAGTTATTTACAATGTCTAATGTGACACGGACAAGAGTACATAGACTGAAGCTGAGGGGGGACAGGTCCAGGACGAATATCAGGAAGTTCTGTTTCACGCAACGAGTGATGGACACCTGGAATGCTCTCCCAGAGGAAGTAATTGCAGAATCCACCGTTCTAGGATTTAAGGGTAAACTAGATGCACATCTCCTTAAGAGTGGAATAGAGTGATACGGGTAAGGGTAAATTCGATGCACATCTCCCTTGAGAAGCATACAGTGATATGGGGACTAAAACTATGCCATGGTACACCTGGCGGGGCCTCCACGTGTGCGGATCACCGGACTTGATGGATCCAGGGTCTGATCCGGAGATGGCAATTCTTATGTTCTCTCCTCTCCCTTTCCTTTTCTTCTCTGGTCTTCCTTCTCTATTTTCTGCCTCCATCTAAATGAAATTCTTTCTTACTATTTAGTCCTGTTTCCCTCTTTTCACTGTGTCTACCCACAGCTTGTCACCCCTTTCCCTCACCCCTCCATTATCTTACTAACTCTATTTTTTTCCCCCTTTATTTATCTCCTCCTTCCATCCAGTATGTGTTCTTTCCCCACTTCCATTCAGCATCTGCTCTCCCCTCTCAACTGACATCATCTGCCTTCTGCTCTCTCCCTTCTTCTCACTTCCATCATCTGTCCCCTTCTCTCTCTCCTCTCCTCACTTCCATCATCTGCCCCCCCTTCCCCTCACCTTTGCAGGTCACTTTCTTTCCCCTGAGGGTGGCTCATGTCAGAGGGGAAGCTTTGGCCGAGCAGAACCGCTTGCAAGGAACAGTGGAACTTACTTGACGTCGATGCTGGGGCCTGTTGCCATTTGAAGAAAAAAAAAAAAGTGGAAAAAAGGGACCTGAAAAGGTGAGAGGAAGGGAGACCTCCAGGACAGCTGCTTTTTGCCCTCCTTCAGCAGCCCAAGAGTCTTTAGGCTAGCGGCAGCTTTTTGTGCTTTTAACTTATGCACAGAGCTGCCCCTAAGCAGTAGTTTAGCCACGGTTTCATGAGGCAGCCTCGGGGCCTTTGCTAGGCCGGCCCACATCGCATCATCGAAGCAGGCCAGCCTAGCAAAGGCCCCGAGGTTGTCTCATGAAACCGCGGCTAAACTACTGCTTAGGGGAAGCTCTGTGCCAAAGTTAAAAGCACACAGAGCTGCCGCTGCTGGTCTGGAGATGCGGAGACCAGGCAGGAAGCATACGCGGCAGGAGTCCTGGCACAGCGATGGCAACAGGAAGTTGCAAGTCAGTTGACGCCGGCACCTTTCGTTGTGGCGGGGACCCAAATCCTTCACGGACTGGCAAGATTTTTTTGCGGACCGACATCGGTCTGCGGACCGGCAGTTGAAGAACAGTGCTCTAGATCCCATCACTTGTCCACTTCCATCCGTTCTAGACTACTTCTTTCATCTTTCAAATTCTGGCCTAGAGATTAACTCAGTCCAAATTCATCTCAGAGCCATCAGTGCTTTTCACTCTTCATTAGAAAAGAAACTACTATCTATTCATCCCTTGGTTTACAGATTCATGAAAGGATTTTACCATACGAAGCCTCCTATCAGGTCTCCATCTATTGCTTGGGACCTCAGTGTAGTCCTTGCTACATTCATGAATTCTCCCTTTGAATCAATCTCCACTTCCTCACTCAAACACCTCACTTGGAAAGTGTTATTCCTCCTGGCCCTTGAACTATAACCACTTTTATAGTTATACATAGTTTATAGTTATTTTATTTGATATACCACCATTTATAACAAGAAAGTTAAGTGAAATCAGTTTACAAAAAATAAAAAACAGGAGGCAAAGATTAAAAATAAATAAAGACAAACAGGGTAAAAAAAAAGACATAGACAAATTAACAAACTGGATACAAATAGGCAGACCAGGGCTGGAAAGGTTTACAGTATCATAGGGGAAAAAAAACTCCAAAATGGGGGAAAAAAAGGTTGAAGGGATTAAAAAAAAAAGTGTGAAGAAAAAGAAGTTATAAGATCTACTGTATACAAGATTCTACCATGGCAGTGTTGTCCTCAGGACTCATCCAAAATTCCTTCCAAAAGTCATCTCTGAATTTCATGTCAACCAGTCCATAGTTTTGCCTGTCTTTTTCCCAAAGCCAATCTTTCATGCAGATGAGATGGCTCTCCACACCTTGGACTGTAAATGTGCTCTAGCATACTGTATAGAACTGTGTAAAACTCAGAGATGTACCTCTCAATTCTTTGTGGTTTTTGATCCGAATAAACTTGGAGTTCCTGTCACCATATCTACTTGGCTCACAGATTGCATCACTACTACTAATCATTTCTATAGCGCTGAAAGGTATATGCAGCGCTGTACATTTAATATTCAATAGACTGATCTATCATGCATATATTCAGGCTGGGCTGACACTTGAAGGGTGTGATGCTGCTCAAAATGTATGTGGGTAGGGAGACTTCAGTAGCCGACTTTTACTCTACTTCCATTGAGGATATCTGCAAAGCGACCATTTGGTCCTTAATCCACATATTTTACTTCCCATTAGTGTTTAGAGCAAAACTCCAGAAGAGACAATTGATTTGGGCAAGAAGTCCTGCAAAATGTATTCTCATCCTAAATTCCAACTTCCCTCCAGCCCTTTCAGGATTATCAGGCTCATGTTTGTTCATTATGAACTCTGTCTCTAGAGGTATGATTCTTACAGCTTGGGAGTCCCATCTGTGAGAATATTATGCCTTTTTGTCCTCGGAGAAAGCATAGTTATTTACCTGTAGCAGGTGTTTTCCTAGGACAACAGGCATATATTCTCATAACTTGCCCTCCTCCCCTAGTTGGCTTCTTAGCTTTGTTACTGAACTGCAAGCTGAGCTAGGGTGGGAAGGCATCAGCACACGTGTGGTACAGAAGTTTACCCCTTCATGATTGGTTAGGTTGTTTTGAGGTGAACCAATCAGAGGCTTGTTCGCCCGGATTGGTGTCCTTATCTGCTCTATAGAATGCTCAAGCGCCATGCTCACATTGAAGACGCAGAGGAAATGCTCAACAAGTAGTGAGTACATGTTCGGAGTTCAGTTGCTCTTTGATAATTATTGTGTTGGTTCTAGTAAACTTTATAATATATTTATTTTTTGTAGGATAGCTATGTTGATTTCAAAGCCCTGAAGAAGTAGTGTTATTTACCACAAAACGATTGTCGGCATTACTTAATAAATTTAGTGAACTTGACTAGCGAGTTGAATGTTTTATAGCCTCTCATTATTTATAATTTTGGCAAAAGTTTTTTTAGCCTGTGATGTTGGATTGGTAGAGGATGGTTTCACCTCACCAAGAATATCAGGCTTTTTCTTTTGCATGTATTGAGTACTTAGGTGCCTGGCCAGTCCTTTTTGTTTTCCATTAAATGGGATGTTGGTGTAGTTTTGTAGCTTTATAATCTTACCCCCATTCCGCTTTGTTTAAGTTAAAATTTAAAGTAACAATACACTTTGTATCTGTCCATACTGGATTCCATAGATTATGCCAACCAACTGTTAGAATTTATGCCTGCTGTTCTCAGAGAAAACTTGCTACGGGTGAGTAACTATGCTTTTTCCATGGGACTGAATATTCTTTCTGCATCTTCAGTTGTCTATGACCTTCAGCTTTTATACAGCCCGATTTTCTATATGCCCACAGTTCCTCATGTTTGTAGTCTCATTGCTATTTTGACTATGAGAATGAGCAGTATACATTCTCCAAGGCCATATTTACCCTGAAAACAGTCATTGCTATATCTGTGGAATTTCTCTTCTGGGTTCAATCAATGAAAATAATTAATTCCTAGATCTAGTTACCCATTTTGCTTTGTTATTGCATAGTTATTTGTGCATTCAGGTGAACATATATTTCTGTTCTGTAACATAGGAAGTAAGAAATGTTTTACCCATAGGGAATGATGGTTTACTACATTAGTCAAATGATACGTTTTAGTAAGGCCAAATCATTTCTAAGCACATCATGGAAGTATTTCTTCAGGTTTATGATTCCTGAATGCAGCCTCTCCTGATTTAACTTTTCTTTTGCTTGTGAGACATCAGTAATTTAACTGGCGTATTCATACATGAACTAATTTTTAATTGTTTGTAGAAACCCATTTAATAATAGTGTATGCTTTTGTATAATTTTTAGCTCTCTTCCGTATTAACCAGTGAAGTTCACAGTGTCCGTGCTGGACGGCATCTTGCCTTAAAACTAAACGTTTTAGTACAGCAGCACTTTGATCTGGCTTCCACCACCATAACTAATATCCCTATGAAGGTAAGTTACTTTCTCTTGCCTCAATAGCTTCATCATTTTAGATGTGTTTGAAGCTCTAACATTTATTTGAATCTTTACACATTTTTTCTCTACATATCATATTTTTTGTTTTTTTGCTAGCCCACATTCAATGTCTGTGACCAGGTTAGTACATCTGAAGAAAAATCCAATCCAAAAAAGGATCACACAACAAAATGTTGACATTGCTTGGTCAGCAGTTAGGATTAGGCAGCAAAAGTATTATATTGGGTACTGTTCATATGCTTAAACTAGAGAATCCGCTTACCTCCAATTTCTTTTTGTTTGTGATTCTTTGAAATGTAGCTGTGTGCAGTAGACATCCCTTGTTTGTGCACTCTGCTGGTACCTTTTTCCTTCGTATCATGTTCATGGTAACCTATCCTACGTAAAGATATGCATAATTTTAACCAAAAGAAATAGGCGTACAATGTAGTGTATCTTCAGAACTGTTTAAGCAGCAGTACTAGTTAGTATAAGTAGAAACGATAACTTCCTAGAGCAAAGTGACCAATCATTCACACACCAAGAGCCAGATGTTTTCAAAGGAGGCTCCCTTTGACAGGACAGTCCCCACCCCAAGACTCTGTCAGCTGTGACCTCTAGCCGTTAATGAGGATGATTTAAAAATAAAAGTCTGAGGATAGGAGCTGACTTGAGTTTGCTCTGTATCTGAGAATAAAACAAAAAGGAGGCAAAAGTCAGCAGCCATCAAAACCTACAAAAGACTTGGCACGAGTTTGTAAATTTCCAGAGGTCTTGCCAGTAAATAGTGATCTTACCAAGCTCTGTATACCTTTTCAGACACATCTCTTAATGTGACCTTTTTGGTTTAGCAGTCCTCCTCTAGGAAACGAAATTCTCAGATTTAACTGTCGTCCCTGCTTACAGCTTTACTTAGGGCAGAATTGGATGTAGAATATAGCAGAGGGCCTTCATCCTCAAAATGTCAGTTTAGAGAAAGGAGATAATATTTTATTGCTTCAACTAGTCTTCAAATCACATATAAGGGAAAAAATATCTGTATGTTTACAAAAGTGTTGAGGAATGTGTGTTTGTGTAAGTTCTGTTTCCTTTTCTCAACTGGCAGCTGAATATAGTGCTTCATCCACACACTGGATGTGGCAAAATTATCTCTTCACTCAGAGTACTTCAGAGTCATTGCCTTTAAGGCAAAAGGTCTTATCTATTAAGCTATCATTTTTGTGAAAGTATAATAGAGAATCAAAGCACCAGTGTGATTCTAGTCAACTAAGGCTTCAATTTACAGTAAAACCTTGGTTTGCGAGCATAATTTGTTCCAGAAGCATTGCTTGTAATCCAAAGCACTTGCATATCAAAGCAAATTTTCCCATAGGAAACAATAGAAACTCAGACGATTCGTTCTACAAACCAAAAACTTTAATACAAAATACTATATGTACTTGTAATGCAAGACCTTGCTCTTTTAGAACAGTCACTACACTCCCGCAGCGTCAGAGAGAGAACCTTCGGCTTAGTTGTGATGATGCGATGCATGTATACTGTATGTACTCGTATTGCAAGACTTTTCTCGTTTAGAACAGTCACTACACTCTTGCAGCGTCAGAGAGAGAAGAACCATCGGCTCAGTTGTGATGTGTGTATACTGTATGTACTTGTATTGCAAGACATTGCTTGTATATCAAGTTAAAATTTAATCAAATGTTTTGCTTGTCTTGCAAAACACTTGCAAACCAAGTTACTTGCAATCCAAGGTTTTACTGTATGTCCAAAAGATCAGTTCTTTGATTCCCAGTTATCTTTACCCCTCAAATCTCAGCAATTTGTAAATCAGATTTTTTTTTTTTTTGTCTTTCGACAATTACCATCACTCGCTCATTCTTTCTTTCTTGTCAACCAGATTAGACTATTGTAACATTGTTTATCTTGGGGCATATAAACATGCCCTTAAGAAATTTCAAATGCTGCAAAACACTGCTATGTATGTTGTATAACTTAAGGAAATCAGATTATATCAAACCTTCTTTAAAGCACCACCACTAGCTGCCTGTTGAGTTCTGCATTATATTCAAACTTCTGTTGCTAACTTTTAGAGTATACTGTTTAAGTATTCCTGTTTGTCATCTTTTACAATTCTCTATTCAACCATTCATGTACTTAGATTTCTTAACAATCACCAGCTAGTTTTACTAGGTTCCAGTTCAGCTCAACCAGAGAATACTCAGTACAGTGTGTGTGTGTTTGGGGGTGTTCTTTATGTCTCTGGCTGATTGGGAGGTGAACAGGAGAAATATCAGGAAATATTGTTTCATAGAGAGGGTGATGGATGCATGAAATGCTCTTCTAAGAAAGGTGGTAGAATCTAAAACTGAATGAATTTAAAAAAGGCATGGGATAGATACAGGGTTGTTTAAATAGAAAGAATATGGAAATGCAACATGGCTGTTAAGCTATTATCTTGAGCAAGAATTGTGGGAGCTCAGGCCAAGGCCGTACAAACTTGAATAGCCTGTTTTACAGATAGTAAGAGACAAAGAAGAGTGGCCAAATCTAGCATGAAGGAATGGAAGCTGATGCCGGACAAACTTGTACGGTCTGTATCTTGCATATGATGAGAGTCAAAGAAGAGTGGTCAAATCCTTCATGGGGGAATGAAGCCCGATGCTGGACAGTCTTATATGGTCTGTATTCCACACATGGTGAGAGACAGATGAAGGTTCATCAACTCCAGTGTGTTGATCATGTTATTATAAATAGAAAAAAGATCGGAAGGTCACAAAATGACTAGGATTCTCTTAATTTCAATAAACAAAACCCTGAAGGAATCCTTGTAGTGCTTATGATGTCAAAAATAATACTAATGAATATAATGAAGTGCTCAGTCAAATACCACGTCTACACCGGCAACAGTGTTTCAAGATGGTGTTATATCCAACATCATTGCATCCACCTGCCTCCTATATCTTTACTGTATGTGAAAAATCAACAGCTATTAGAAATAATAATCACACTTATCTTATTCTTGGAATGATATTTCTTCAGGTGAGTAGATGATCTTTGAACAGCATAAAATCTGTTTTGCCGTTGCCGGGAGATCCCAGTGTACAAAATCAATAATATCAGTGTCAATGTATTTTCCGTGCTCAACAAAAAAGTGTCTCCTAAAAGCAATTATAATGTCCGAAATAATCTTCCAAAAGAGTCAACAAAGTGTATAAAATCCTTCTATGACATATCCTTCCTCAACACCAATCGTGTTTCACTTTGTTGCTTTGTTAGGAGGAAGACTTATAATCTATAATGAAACAAGCAATTTGAATCGGCAAAATCAAAATTGTCCATAACTTTTAATATTTTCAAAACATACACTTTGTTGACTCTTGTCCAGAGTGTAGTGTCCTTAATGGTACATATTTGTAGAGTCTGGTGAACAAATATGGAGGTTCCTTTGAATGCAAGGCCTAGAATGTGAGCAGCAGGGTCTTGAATTTCACCCTTCTTTCAATTAGGAGCCAGTGTAATTTTTTTAACAGTGGTGTTGTGCTCCTCTGCCGTGTTTCTCCCAGCAATAATTTTGCTGCAAAGTTTTGTACTGTCTGAATTTGTCTGGTCAGATAATTTGGTAGTCCTAAAGGGATGGCATTGTGGTAATCAAAGATCATAGCTGCCCTAGGGAGTACCTGTGAAGGAGAACAGTACCTCTTCCATCCTCTCTCACAGGCACAACCTGGGGCAGATATGATTTCTCTTCTGCTCTGGGACTGCCTCGCCTGCAGCGCTGTTGCCTCTACCAGCAAAAGTTGCCTCTGGCTCAGATCTAGTCAGTCGGGGGAGGGGGGAGGTACAGGACTTTTAGATGCTGCCTAAAAGTCTAGTGTCATTATGGTGGCACCCTAAAGTTACACGCCATGTCAAGACAAGCATAGCCAGCATGAGTGAACTACAGCAGCCTCCATTGAACATTCCTCAGTGGCCACTGGTGCAAAGATGAATTTTCCACATTGGGGAATTGAAAAGGACAAACATTGCAGCTGGGACAACTCAAGAGAATCGGAGGCTGACTCAGAGAACTCCTAGCGAAAATTACCACCATGTTGTCTGGGACAGAGCCAGGTGAAGTGCATATGGAGGGCACTCTAATTTTGAGATCTTTAGGGGAGTCAAAATGATTGAGGGTTTAAAGAGCCTTTTTCTTCAGCTCTTTCTCCAGAGTTTAACTCCTTATGCACCAGGCCTTCTTTTTAAAGAAGGACCTGGACAAAGGAGGTCTGCTGCAGGATCCCTCTTTTGGTGTAAAGTCTAAGGAAAGGTCACTAGCTTCCAAAAGGCCAAGGAAAGATCCATATGCAGATCAAGATGAGGTAGATGGAGTTCATGGAGGAGCTTCTGGGAAAAATGAGAGATCTTTTCGAGAGCAGATCCAATCATCATGCAAATTTTTAAAAGGGATGAGTTGTCACATCTCATTTCACAAGATTTCTAAGGAGCATTGCCAGAGTGGGAGGCCTCATAGGATCTGATGTTGGAAGGGATATAGAAGTCTAGGGTGATCAAGGATATCACAGTGGGATGGAATGCACTAGATGCTGCCTGAAAGTCCATAGCTAGGTGAACCCAATTCCAGTGAAGGAACAGGAGATGCTTCAGTTGCCCAAGATGGACGCCCTTCAACAAAAAGACAACCATTTTGCACTTCTTGCAGATCATGTGATCTGGTTTTGTTGTCATTGGGTTGGCTTCCTATTTAAAATTCTTTGTTTGGTCAATAAGACCTTGCCTAGAGATACTCCTTTTTATTTTTTTATAAAATCTTTGATACTATGATTTGTAGTCAGAAAACTCAAAAAGGTTGCAATTGTCAAGTAAACTCAAAATAGTTGAAATTATCAAGAATTTTATCTCATCCAGACTTACAGATATAAATGATCTTTTTCAATGGCAAGTGTTTGAATGGAATAATTTTCCTTTCATTAGAAAATGATTGTGTATTTAGGAAAAAATTGAAGGCATTTTTGTATATGGAAAAACATTTTCTGTTTAGATTGAGCTTTGATGGTGACTGTTTAATATTGTTAGACTAATTTATGAAATCACTAGCTGATGCCCCGGCGTTGCACGGGTATTTAATTATAGCAATAACACTGTAAATGGATTCAAATAAAGATACTTTATAGTGGTGAATGAAATTATTTTTTTACAGCTTAATAAAAAGTACAATATTCAAATTATAATGTGAAATATTTGACAAAATGAATACAATACAACTAACGCAAAACGTGATTATAAACAACATTTTTAGTTTCACCTCCTGGAGCAAGAACATATAAATTCTTGGGTGAACCCACCCTTGAGCAAGCAACATAGAGTTGTGGGCCGCAAGACCCCCAGAACATATCACCCCAGGTAGTGAGGGATCTGCATACCAAGTTTCGTTCAAATCGGTCAAGCCGTTTTTGAATTACAGTGAGAATGGCAGCTTTTTACATTTTTTCCATTGACATGAATGGGTGAAATCTGATTTTCTGTTTGTAGCTCCACCCACGTGTGCAGGTGGGCCGCGAGACCCCCAGAACATATCACCCCAGGTAGTGAGGGATCTGCATACCAAGTTTCATTCAAATCGGTCAAGCCGTTTTTGAATTACTGTGAGAATGGCAGCTTTTTACATTTTTTCCATTGACATGAATGGGTGAAATCTGATTTTCTGTTTGTAGCTCCGCCCACATGTGCAGGTGGGCCACGAGACCCCCAGAACATATCACCCCAGGTAGTGAGGGATCTGCATACCAAGTTTCGTTCAAATCGGTCAAGCCGGTTTTGAATTACTGTGAGAATGGCAGCTTTTTACATTTTTTCCATTGACATGAATGGGTGAAATCTGATTTTATGTTTGTAGCTCCGCCCACGTGTGCAGGTGGTCTGCGAGACCCCCAGAACATATCATCCCAGGTAGTGAGGGATCTGCATACCAAGTTTCGTTCAAATCGGTCAAGCCGTTTTTGCGTGATCGCGGCACATACACACATACATACCTCCGATTTTATATATATATATATATATATATATAGATTGGCACAGATGTTTTGCCTTGATTTTATTGTTTTTTCTTTTTATTTTACTATAATCCGCCTTGAAAATTATGATCATATTACTCCTTACTACCTATATTGGCTGTTGATAGAAGTTCATATTTTAAATTGGCGTTTATTTTTAAGATTTTATATGACTTAAGTCCCTCATATTTAATGGAGCTGATTAATTGACTGGCAGTTGCCAGATTACATCTTGTTCACCATTGGAATTTATTATCATTCCCAAGTTTTAGAAATGTGCTATTTTAAGAAAAGTTTTTAGTCTTTCTTTTATTATATAGCTCCCTCTTTTTGGTCATTGCTCCCATTAGAGAGAAGTTTTTTGCCTTCCTTTGCTCATTATAAAAAGGCAAGCAAAACTTATCTCTTTAAAAAGTATATATTGCTTTAATTTTTTTGTATTAGTTTATTATAGTTTATTAGCTGAAATGATGTTAACTTCTGAGACATATGTTCTAACTTGTTCTTGATGTGATCCGCTTAGAACTTATTTGACAATTAGTGGAATACAAGCAATTGTAACTGTATAGAGCAGAAAAAGGTGGATGCAACTATTAAAAGGATATGTGCAAGATCAACAGACTCTGAATTCATTAAAATTCATGTAGTGACCATTATATGCTATAGGATAGAACAGTGGTTCCCAACCCTGTCCTGGAGGACCACCAGCAAGTCGGGTTTTTGGGATAACCCTAATGAATATGCATGAGAGAGATTTGCATATAATGGAGGTGACAAGTCTGCAAATCTGTTTCATGCATATTCATTAGGGCTATCTTGAAAACCTGACTGGCTGGTGGTCCTCCAGGAAAGGGTTGGGAACCACTGGGATAGAGAACATGTTTAAGGTCATCCTCTGGCCTCTTATCTGGATGTCAGTTTTTGAATGGTGTGGAGAATTTATGGCTCCCTCAGTAGTCAGTAGTGCCATCTATACAAAGTCCTGAATGGAGACAGACCAAGCTATCTAAACCAGGGCTGCCCAAGTCCGGTCCTCGTTTTCAGGATATCCACAATGAACATGCATGAGAGAGATTTGCATACCAAGAAGGCAGTGCAGGGAAATCTCTCTTATGCATATTCATTGTGGATATCCTGAAAACCTGGCCTGCCCGTAGATCTCGAGGACCAGACTTGGACAGTCCTGATCTAAACAATCGCCTAATCAGGAATAATACATCCAGACTAAGGAGAATACAGGCACTCTTTACCCACCCCTCAGTCAAAGGCATACAAAGCAAAAAACTATAAGACGGACTATTAGCAATGCCCAGGCCAATTCTTTTGTAAACTGCCTAGAACTGAAAGGTATTGGCAGGATAGAAGACACCAATGTAATGTAATGTAATAAATCTTTTTACTTTTGCGAGGCCATCCTTTGGGCCGATTAGGGAGACTTCTCTAAAGGACATCACCTGTCTGAATTGTACTTGACAATAAAAATTAAGAAGTGTGAATAGCACTTGTTATCCATTTCAAAGTCCTGTTAGACAATGAATTTGCTTATGTTTTAAAAATAAATATTATATCCCGCAGCCAAAAGTGAGACGTTGGTAAAATATTCACATTAATATATATCATTCAATGTCCATTAGCCTCTAAATTTCCTCATTTCATTCTATCAGGGCTTCAGATATGCCATTGGCTACCAGACATTTTCCATGGTTACCACATATATTTTTTGGCTATGGCTTCTTCACTAGCCCCATTATACTCTTTTTTTTTTTTTTTTTCTTTCATGTTTTTGCTTTTTTACCAAACTTTAAAGTGCTCCGTGTAAAAGCTAATAACTTAATCCTTATATAACTTTTAAAACTTATCTTAGTTTAGTCCTTTTTCTTTAATCTTTATCTCGTCGGGAAGGGACTTGTCATTTCGACATGTTTCACCCTTAGGCTGCTTCAAGAAAAGTCCCCCCTTTTAAACTGACAACTAACCCACTCATCTTCTTTCTCCTCCATAGTGATTCCTCTGTCCTATTAATCTCTTTCTCAACAACGCATTTCCGATCCTATTAACTCTCTTCTTCCCCCCTCTTAAATTCAATCAATTTGTACCTCGCTTAATCTATTGTAAACCGCATAGAACTTAACGGTATTGCGGTATATAAGATGTTGTTATTATTATTATTAAAGCTTGTCTGTACCATTCCGATCCACATAATATAGTAGCTTCTTCTAAATTTTCAGTGTTACAATCTATGTATATCTATATATGGCTTTATTTATGACCATTTTCTGTCCCTAAGTAAAAGTATCCTTTTTGTATAACATCCATTTCTAAAGGACAGCACAAACTGCATTGTTTTTGAAATTGGATATTGATATCCTCATTATGGCTGTTTAGATCTAAACATGATTTTTCTTTCTCTGCCTTCCTTAACCTGCCAAGAATAATTGCCAGGGTAATGCAGAAAGTAACTACTGAACATAGATGTTCACAATTAGTAGCCCATCAGTTTCATTCTTAACTGATTTGGAGGGGCTTTTTCGAAAAAAACATCTTAAGTCCAACTTGGACATTGACAGCTGTACGCCCAAAGTTGGAGGAGCAAAAATGGCCATTTTCGAATGGCAAACTGCAGGACATCCAAATATAATTTTTGTTGTTTTTTTTTGCAAATCGTTTACTTAGATGTCTTGGTCACCGGGATATTTAACTTTATACCCCATTTTCGATCAGAAAAAGAACCATGTTGAAAACATCCTAATCCTGACCTTTTGGATGTGGGTGGGGCCAGCATAGTAATGGACTGGCCACATAGACATACCGACAGAGTAATGGGACACCTTTGAGGGTACTGCTCTGAACTTCACCCAAAGGGTGCCAGCTGTATATCTCACCATAATCCCCTTATAATTTAGGGTGAGCCCCCGACCCCCTCCCCCAAACTTACTATACCCTCCTGTGTACCACCCCAGTAGCATTTATGGATGCAGGTGGCACCAATATGGCAGTATAGTAGGTTTTGGGTGGACTTACACATTCTACCATAAATGTATTGGTTAGAGTAGGGTTACCAGCCATCCAAATTTCCTCAGACATGTCCTCCTTTTAAGGACATGTCTGGGGATCCGGACAGCTTTTCAAAACCCGACACTTTGTCCGGGTTTTGAAAAACTTCCAACAAATCCCCGTCGGGCAGGAGGGCATCCGCGCATGCAGCAGGGGGGTGAGGCTAGGGCAGAATTGTGGGCGAGAATGGGTGGAACTAGGTGGGGCTAGGGGTCCGGATATTCCGTTTGGAAAATATGGTAACCCTAGGTTAGAGGGCTTAAGGGCTTTAGGTCCTCCTCTCTTCTATTCACTAGCTCACTCGCCAGACTACTAGGTTTCCCCATACTAGATACTGCTGTTTTAGACAGGTTATGTACCTGTTTGTTCTCATTTTTGTGTGGTGGAAGGGAGTTAGTGAGCACTGGGGGAGTGTGGGGGTGTCTTACCTTGATGTATGCAGTGGTCATCTGGTCAGTTTGAATACCTTTGTGGCACTTAGACCCTTCTAAAACTGGTCTAGTTCCAAAAATATAAGTTCCATCCAGGATGTCTTGCAAAATGTGTGATTATCACTGTAAAAATAACTTGGATATAATGAAATATCAGTAGTAATATATAGCAACACTTTTACTCTAATTGCTGCATAAATGGCAAGTTCAAAATTAACAGGACAGCCCAGGCTCTGCAACGGATTGATAAAGAAGGAAAAAGC
This sequence comes from Geotrypetes seraphini, assembly GCF_902459505.1. Classification (NCBI taxonomy): domain Eukaryota; kingdom Metazoa; phylum Chordata; class Amphibia; order Gymnophiona; family Dermophiidae; genus Geotrypetes; species Geotrypetes seraphini. Next base: position 75,848,240 of record NC_047090.1, on the reverse strand, counting down.
CTCAGACAAGGGCCCTCCCACCTCCACCAAAAATGTGTTTTTTCTTAAAAGTTTCTTAAAGGTTAAGCGGTCACCTCATTGGCAAAAAACCTTCCTCAAAATTGAAGAGACTGTGCTGTACTGTTGAAGACACAAAGAGATAGATGAAAATTGTTTCAGGTTATCTTTAGCTGATCGGTACACCATAAATGCCAAGTTCAAAATTAATAGTACAGCACAGAATCTTTTCAATTTTGAGGAAGGTTTTTTGCCAATGAGGTGACCGCTCAACCACCTTTAAAGAAACTTAAGAAAAACCACCTTTTTGGTGGAGGTGGGAGGGCCCTTGTCTGAGGCTTTTTCCTTCTTTATCAATCCGTTGCAGAGCCTGGGCTGTCATGTTAATTTTGAACTTGCCATTTATGCAGCAATTAGAGTAAAAGTGTTACTATATATAGATATATACACATACACATACACATACACATACATACATACATACATACATACGTATACATGTGTTAGACATGGATGTCTTGCAGTGATAATCATATATATATATATATGTCTTGCAGTGATAATCATATACAGTGGTACCTTGGTTTACGAGCATAATTCGTTCCAGAAGCATGCTCGTAGATCAAGTTACTCGTATATCAAAGCGAGTTTCCCCATAGGAATGAATGGAAACTCGCTTTGATTCGTTCCACCAAACCCCCCCCCACCCGAGGCTACCGGCACTGCTCCATCACCCCCTCACCCCCCCCGCTCTAACCGGCATCGCACCCCCCGAACCGGCATCGCAACACTCCCCCCGCGAACGCCCCACCCCCACGAGAACCGCATTGCACCCCCGTGCTGAAAGCGGCATCCGCCCGCCCTGCCTCTCAAACATGCTCCTTACCCCTTCTGCTGGTTGTGAGAGTGAAAGCAAGTTCCTGCCTCTTGCCTGGGCTGGGCCTTGAGCATTTGCACATGCTCAAGGCCTTCTGGCTCTCAAGGCCCGGCAAGACATCCATGTCTAACCTGCCCTTGGAAACGCCCAAAGCCTGCCCTTAGCATGCCTCCACCATGCCCATCTCATGCTCTGGACGCAGGAACACCTTGCTAGAAGTACAGAAAGATGGTTTTGATTATCAGCACTTGGACGTCCTAACGATTGGGATGTCCAAGTGCCGATTTAGAATGCTTTGTGGACATCTATGTTTTTTGATTATGAGCCTGATAGTATATTGCCAATTTCCTTTATATACTTTTAAAATTTGAAACAGTACAGAGAAGCTACATATTTGTTAAAGAACAGAAAAAAAAAAATCTAGTACTGCTGCTTTAATAATTTTTGTTAATATATACTTTCTAATTTTAAATATTTGATTTTGCAGGTCCTTCAATAATTAATTAAAAGTTACAATTGAATCATATAGTTTTACTCACAATATTTGATTTTTCAACCAAGAAAAACAGTATCATAAAGCAGTTGTGTTTATAAATAGAAATGAAAGGATATAAAATTGTATATCCTCAGTAAATAGTTGGGATATTAATTGATGTTTAAATTTTATGGTTTAAACTATGGACTGAGAAAGTATTTAACACGTGCCTTAGACCAGGTCAGTGCACGCAAGTGTGTTTCTTTACATTCACAAACCCTCTGTTTTCAACTTCACTGACTTATTTGCTTTGGTGTGCTTCTTCTTCTTGCCTCTGTCTTGTTGTTAGAACATCTTAGATTTTCTGTGTGCTGTGTGCTCCAAAAGCGTTCTTACGTTATGTTGTGTTTTCCAGTTCATATGTGTTGCTCAACTGTAAACACTGTTTAAATATGCCTTCTCTAGATTTTCTTTTGCTTAATGGAGGTAAAATAATTGAATTTTGTTGAAACTGAAATGATGTGTCATTCAGCTTCTTATCTCTCTGTTACAAAGAGTAAAAAGGAAGTACTGTGGTAGCTCACCAAAAAATGAAATCAGTTTATAGAAAACCAACCAACCGATCTGTAGCTCATCTTGCAACATTTCGTAGGCAATTGAAGGCATATTTTTCCTCATAGGCCTTTCTGTAAATAATTCAATGTATACATGCAATGTTCTTTTGTTGCGATGGTGTTTAGGCATCAGACTCATAATTATGAGCAGTACTGTTTTCTGTTGAATGCAGTTTATCTTTTTATGTGTTTATTTTTATATATTTGGCTTTTTTGTTTGTTTGTTTTTCAATTTTTATTAGCATTTTATAATAAAAACAATAACAATATAATCACCACAAGAACACCACTGTAGAATAGTACAACCACTCGATATAGCCCACAGAGTAATCAGTGCACAATTATACCCCAATCCCACAGCCCATCATATAATACCATATAATAAAATAAAATAAAATAAAAAGAAAACAAGAAAAGCATCAACATAATACTCACTATGCGGAAGTCCCAAAGAGACTCCCAAACAACCACCCTACCCCTTCCCCCCTAATCCCCCCCTCCCCCACTCTACAAAAAGATAGGATCAAATACAATGAAAAATGTTGTCCCAAGTCCGCTTCTGATTGTCATAATAACCATAATGCTTAGCAGCTAAACATTCCATCTGAGCAAGTTTTCGCAATTTTTCCAACCATTCATCTTCTGGTGGAGCAATTAACTTCTTCCAATACTGCGCTATCAAACATTTGGCTGCTGCCAACCCCATTCGGACCAATTTTGTCTGCCAAGGAGCTTCTCTAACATTATGTAACCCGAGCAAACACACCTGAGGTACAAGTTGTATCGGATCCTGAATCCATCCTGTCAAAGAGCGAGTAACTAGCACCCAAAATTTCTGAATCACCCCACACTCCCACCAAATATGCAAAAAGGAGCCAGGTCCCCTACCACATCTCCAGCAAGAATTAGGAACCAAAGGGTACATAAGATGTAACCGTTCAGGTGTATAATACCAGCGTGTTAAGATTTTATATGCATTTTCTTGAACTAAAATTATATTTGGCTTTTTATGTATTATTTGTGTTTATTTTAATATGTTTTAAATTATGTACCGTATTTTCACGCAAATAACGCGCACCCATATAAAACGCGCACACGGGTATAGCGCGCAGAAATCACGATGATATGTACAAAAACTTTGGTATACCGCGCTCACGGGTATACCGCGCATGCTGCCCAACGCTCCTTTCGCCCGCCCTGACTTTCCGTGCGCTGTCCCGACTCTCCGTTCACCCCCCCTGACTTCCGTGCACTGTTCCCCCTTGAAGGTCTGTCCCCATCCTGAAAGCCTGATGCCCCCCCCCCGACGTCCGATACATCCCTCCCCCCGAAGGACCGCCGACTGCCCAACAATATCGGGCCAGGAGGGAGCCCAAATCCTCCTGGCCACGGCGACCCCCTAACCCCACCCCGCACTACATTACGGGCAGGAGGGATCCCAGGCCCTCCTGCCCTCGACGCAAACCCCCCTCCCCCCAACGACCGCCCCCCCCAAGAACCTCCGACCGCCCCCCCAGCCGACCCGCGACCCCCCTGGCGACCCCCACGACCCCCCCACCCCCCTTCCCCGTACCTTTGGTAGTTGAGCCAGAAGGGAGCCCAAACCCTCCTGGCCACGGCGACCCCCTAACCCCACCCCGCACTACATTACGGGCAGGAGGGATCCCAGGCCCTCCTGCCCTCGACGCACACCCCCCCCCCCCCCAACGACCGCCCCCCCCAAGAACCCCCGACCGCCCCCCCAGCCGACCCGCGACCCCCCTGGCGACCCCCACGACCCCCCCACCCCCCTTCCCCGTACCTTTGGTAGTTGGCCGGACAGACGGGAGCCAAACCCGCCTGTCCGGCAGGCAGCCAACGAAGGAATGAGGCCGGATTGGCCCATCCATCCTAAAGCTCCGCCTACTGGTGGGGCCTAAGGCGCGTGGGCCAATCAGAATAGGCCCTGGAGCCTTAGGTCCCACCTGGGGGCGCGGCCTGAGGCACATGGTCGGGTTGGGCCCATGTGCCTCAGGCCGCGCCCCCAGGTGGGACCTAAGGCTCCAGGGCCTATTCTGATTGGCCCACGCACCTTAGGCCCCACCAGTAGGCGGAGCTTTAGGATGGATGGGCCAATCCGGCCTCATTCCTTCGTTGGCTGCCTGCCGGACAGGCGGGTTTGGCTCCCGTCTGTCCGGCCAACTACCAAAGGTACGGGGAAGGGGGGTGGGGGGGTCGTGGGGGTCGCCAGGGGGATCGCGGGTCGGCTGGGGGGCGGTCGGAGGTTCTTGGGGGGGGCAGTCGTTGGGGGGGAGGGGGGTTTGCGTCGAGGGCAGGAGGGCCTGGGATCCCTCCTGCCCGTAATGTAGTGCGGGGTGGGGTTAGGGGGTCGCCGTGGCCAGGAGGGTTTGGGCTCCCTTCTGGCCCGATATTGTCGGGAAGTCGGTGGTCCTTCGGGGTGGGGGTGCGAGTGGTCCTGCCGGGGGGGGGGGGGGTGTATCGGACGTCGGGGAGTCGGCCGGGCAAGAGGGCTTGGGCTCCCTCTTGCTCCGATCGTGGATGCGGGTGCGGGTGGGAGCGCGTGCGAGCGGTCGTTCGGGGTGGGGGTGCGAGCGGTCCTGCTGGGGGGGTGAATCGGGCGTCGGGCGGGGTGGGAACTATGTTTTAAAACTTTTGTATACCGCGCTCACGCATATAACGCGCGAGGGGTATGCGCGGTAGGTAAAAACGCGTATAACGCGCGCGTTATATGCGTGAAAATACGGTAAATTGTAATTGTGTGCACCACCTAGCATCATTATAGTGCCGGTTACAAATCTTTTAAATAAATAAATAAATAAATAAAATTAGTCGGTAGAGCATGACTGTAAGGCTACAGAATTTTTCAAGTGCAAACTTTTGAGATCTCGGATCTTTTGTTTTGGCAAGTTAACTTGTAAAGGTATCGGCTCTACTCAGCTAGTTTGACATTTTTTAACCACTTTTGTTTGTTAATTCTCCCCTTGCATTGGTAGAATGACATTCCTGCTTGTGCTATGACTAACGGAACATATAATATAAGGACATAAGAACTGCCGTTGCTGGGTCAGAGCAGTGATCCATCGTGCCCAGCAGTCCGCTCCCGTGGTGGCCCCTAGTTTAACTGAGTATTGGATAGTGCAAAAAATTTGTCAACTCATTTGGTAGGTTGGAAGGGGCTATATAAAACATTTAAAATCAGAATATATGTTTTTTTTAACGCCCTACCCCCAACATTCTGCAGTATATTTTAGTTTTATGACAATTTGGTAATATAAAATGAAGGGATGATATTGACTGACACTTCTACCATCATGCATAGGAGCAAGATAGAAATCTTCACATATGAATGATGTCATTGGATGGAGCCTGATTTGAAAATTGCCTCGGAAGCCGTGCATGATCTCCTATATGCTGGCTGTCCCCCCAATTCCTTTTTTTTTTTTTTTTGCAGAACTCAGGTGCAGATTCTCAAACCTTTAACGCTATGGTTTAGCCTGCATGCATTTTAGCTGCGGATTATCAAAACGGATTATCTCTGTCTTTAGCGACATTTCTAGCAGTCTCCGACACTGATGTACAAATGGGCTCTTCAACATTGAAATGAACACTCTGGTGGATTCTTAAAAAAATACCGAGCCATTTTCTAAAAGCGGCATCAGCTTTTGGCAACAAAAATAAGCAACTGGGCCAGGCCTGCCGGTACAGTGACTGCACTGCTTTAAACCCCGGCGTGGCAGTGTCAGAGACTGCTAGAAAAGCAGCAGTGGCGACGACCCACTCCAGCTGCCAAGTGAAACCACCGCTACTGCTGACCCCCTGCAGCGGGAGAGATGCCCACTCCCGTTGCCAAGTGAAACAACCACCGCCGCCCGCCACTCCTACAGCAGGAGAGATACCCACTCTCTCTCGCTGCCATACAACACCCTCCCTGTCTCCAACGCCCTTCCCCCTTACCTCTATGTAGATGTCCGACTAGAGGGACGCGGATTCCCTCCAGCCTGCTGGCCTGCTGTTTCAAAATGGGCCTTCCCCTCCCCGGTGCATCCTGGGATGCACCAGGGAGGGGCCTGAAGCTCTGATTGGCCCAGATTTTATAAGGCCCCTGAGCCGTCTCTTCTCCAAGCTGAAGAGCCCTAGCCACTTTAGCCTTTTCTCATAAGGAAGTCATCCCATCCCTTTTATCATCTCTGTACCTTTTCTAATTCTGCTATATCTTTTTTGTTGTTCATTATTTACATCACTTGCACATATATTGGATTTTAGCCCTTGTATTGGGTTTAATCATATGCATCAATAAACTTTTAACTTTTTATCAAGAACATCAACTCCTACTCGAGGATTGATTACTTCCTGATCAGCAATAACCTCTTGAATAGTGTCTCTCACTCTGTCATTAATGAAATTTCGGTATCAGATCATGCTGCCATTGAGCTCACCTTTGAAGGCTCTACACTGTCAAAAAAGGGAATGGTTTGGCGGTTCAATAATTCCCTACTTCAAGATGCTGAGTTTGTGAAGCTTATCAAATCAGCGATAAACGAGTTCTTTGAATTTAATTCCCCTGATGATGTAGCTTGGCCATTATTATGGGATGCTCTTAAAGCCACTATTAGAGGGACTATCATCTCATATCAGGCTCGTCAATCCAAGCTGTTAACTAAACAACTTACTGATCACGAAAAAGCAATTAAAGATTTGGAAAAACGTCACCAAGCCAATCCAGCAGATATGAACTCTCTGAAATTATTACATCAAGAGAGATTGTCCTATAATCTACTACTCAGTAAAAAAGCAGGAAACGCTATCTTTATGCAAAAAGCAAATTATCATTGCGATTCCAACAAAGCTGGTAGTACCTTAGCTCGTTACTTAAAGATTCAGGAGGAAAGATTAAATATTTCTTCTATCAACATGACTAATGGTAAACTTACGGCTGACCCTCAATTAATCTCTCAAACTTTCAGCCAATTTTATGAAAAATTATATACATCGGAAATTTCCCAGCCTGATCCCTCTAGGATACTAACAGACACTTTGCATCCTACTCTCTCACCAGAAGACAACGTTCTCCTATCTTCAAACATCACTGAAACGGACATTTGCACTGTATTACATCACATGGCAAAGAGGAAAGCTCCAGGACCAGATGGCTTCACTTCGGAATTCTACTCGACTTTTCAAGAGGTGTTATCACCCCATTTAATTAAACTATATGACTACTTCATTCGAACTGGAGATGTAAAAGGCACATTCACAGAAGCGAGTATAATTGTGATACCTAAGCCTGGCAAAGATCATTTACAGGTCTCCAATTACCGTCCATTGGCTATGATCAATGTGGACGCGAAAATATACGCGAAAATATTTGCAACTCGCCTGCAGACCTTGCTTCCTAAATTAATTGGACCTGATCAAAATGGCTTCATGTTAAATAGGCTTTCGAGTGACAATTCACGAATGTTTGCAAATGTAATTCATCATGCCAATCTCTCTGACTCTCCATTACTCGCCCTAGCCTTAGATGCTGAAAAGGCGTTTGATAGAGTTGAATGGGACTATCTTTTTCTGACTCTAAAATGGTTTGGCTTTGAAGACTCTATCATTCGCATGATCAAAGTTCTTTATTCGGCTCCTACAACCAATGTGAGGATTAATGGCCATACTTCTGCCCAATTCAAACCCACCAGAGGCACGAGACAAGGGTGCCCTCTTTCACCCCTATTATTCAATCTAGCTCTGGAGCCCTTTCTACATTCCATCCGGGTCAATGACAATATCCGTGGGGTTAAATGCAGAGATTGTGAAGTGAAGTTCTCTGCCTATGCGGATGATGTCCTTCTATACATCACACCTGACTCCATTCCTGCTTTGCTCTCGCTTATTGATGAATACGCAGCGGTTTCGGGTTATAAACTTAATAACAGCAAAACGGAACTCATGCCTCTGAATCCTCTAGTTCAACAATGCTTGCTTAAACAGCACGGTTTCCGATGGTCTGACACCTCACTGAAATACTTAGGTATACCTTTTGGTAAAACGCTAGATTCCACCCTAGAGAACTGTTCATCTCATCTCCTACAGATCATCAAAGATCTAATCAATAAATGGCATCCTCTAAATCTCACGTGGTGGGGGAGATTAGAATCTATTAAGATGGTACTAACGCCTAAAATATTGTATACATTGAGTATGCTGCCTGCCCTTTTACATCTCTCCGTTTATAAAAGACTAGAGTCTGTCTTAGTTAAATTCCTATGGAATAACCACACGCCCAGGATTGCTTTACATAAATTGAAACAATCCAAAGAGTATGGAGGAGTGAAATTCCCTGACTTGCTGGACTACCATCTTGCTTTCTTGTCACGTCAAGGAACTCGTTGGATGCTATCTGATACTATTTTTGATCAAAATACATCCTGGCTCACTTTTGAAAAGGCTAGATTCCATCCTTATAGCTTACAGCAGCTCCCCTTTATGATACCACACACGTCTTTGGATATTCGGGATCACTTATTGCTGTCCATGATTCAAGTCTTCAAACAGTTGGAATCTATGTTAACCACTCGCTGGATGGATACGCTGAATGCTCCCATCTGGCGTAACAAGTCCTTTTGCATACAAAATGCCATCATTGATTGGAAAGTGTGGCAAATAGCTGGAGTGCATTGCATTAAACAGATATATAATGGCAATGAATGGCTGCCCTTTGATCAGTTATGTACCATGGTTGCTTTACCCAGATCTCAACAATATCGCTGGCTGCAACTGAGGCACGCCATGGCCAACCAATTCAAAACCAAGCCTCTGATCATGGATACCCCCGATATAATCGCGCTCTGTCAATCAATGGCGAACCATAAAAAGGAAGCCTCTAAATGGTTTAAGTTCTTACGTCTACACAAAATGCAACGTCCTTTTGAAACTGAACTTAAATGGGCACGAGACTTACAATTCACTCCAAGTGACGACCAATGGGAATATTTGTGGTCACGTACTCATATCATATGCAGAGCTGCGGTATTTCTCCAAACCTCCTTCTTCTTAATGCATAGGGCTTACTGGACCCCAAGTCGTCTGGCTCGTTTTCAACATGGTACAACAGATAAATGCTGGTCCTGTGACTCTTCGCAGGGCACGCTTAGACATATGCTGTTTGACTGTCCATTACTCCACACCTTCTGGACTAGAGTACTCGCTGACATTAATAGCCTCTTACAGGTGCCCATTCCACACACATATCGCACTATCATCGCTGGAAGTATTAATCGACCTGATCTTTTTGCCAAAGACTCTGATTGCCTTATCCATATACTTTTGCTCATAGCTATCAAAATCATACTCACCAATTGGAAAAATCTAGATAATGTAAGTTATGATAACTGGTGGAACTCTGTTTGCTTGACAATTAAATATGAAAGAATTGTTGCTGAAAGATCTGATAGATTGCACAACTTTGATAGGTTATGGGGCCCATTACTCCAACATGTTGGCTTCATCCCAAATGTTAGTTCACAAAACTCATAGTGGTAAACCTTATGTTAATCTTCTCTCTTTGACTTTACTTCATTGAGATTACTGTTATGTATTAACTACTTATCCTCTTCACTCTGTGATAGTGATGCACCTTAATGCAATGCTTTTCCTTATAGTACAGTATACGGATGTTACCTTTTTTGTACTTCTTAAACGTATCATGACCTGATTATTCTACCTTTTATTTTTACTCCCTACTCCTTTCGGTTCCTAGACATATGTACTATATTGTGTTCATGAACCTGTGCTTTGGTCTATGCAATTGTAATTCCTCTACATGAACTATACTGTATTGATTGCGTTATTTGTTTATGCTTATGTTTTTTCTACAAAACTTTAATAAAACTTACTGAACTTAAAAAAGAACATCAACTCCACAGTTTTTGTCTTGTTTTTGGTTCCCATCTTTACCTGTGGAATTGTTGGGTGCTCCTTTGTTGATAGCCTTAGTTTAGAATCTTTTTGCCTCATTATTCTTTGGGACCTGTGTATTTGTTGTTTTTCATTATCCATTGGGTGGTTATATTTTTCCCTTTTTAAAGTCTCATAGTTGAAGTTATTTTAGAAGCATTTTTGGGTTTCATATGTAAATAAACTGGATTTAAACATCTATTTTGCATAAATATCTAAAGCCCAATTTTACAAAGCTAGAATGTATATGTCTAATACTTTAAGGCACATATCTTGTAAGAGGGTGTGGTCTGGGTATGTTTTGGGCAGGACTAGGACAAGCCTGGAACATAGGGTTACCAGACATTTGAATTTACCCAGACACGTCCTTTTTTATTGGACTGTTCAGGTGTCCGGACAGCTTTCTACACTCTCTGGGTGTATTCTCCCCATCCCCCACCTTCCTCCTCTGGCTCCATTGAAATTTAATCTTCAGGCTGGCCAACAGCAGCAGCGAGGTGAAACTGCTGCCATCGGCCTGTTCCGGAAGCCTTCTTTCTGGAGTGACTTCCTATTCCTGCTTAGGTGGGGTGCTCCAGAAAGAAGGCTTCTGGGGAAGACCAATTGTAGCAGGCTCATCTTGCTGCTGCCGGCCAGACTGAAGTTTAAATTTTGATAAGGATGTAGGTGGGGGACAGGGATGAGCCTTAGAGAGAGAGAGAGAATCACCATCCCTTGGGAGCACCCGTGGGGAGTGGAGTTGGAGGGAAGGAGAAAGAGAAGTGCCTATGGAGATGGGGAGAGAGAGAGAGAGAGAGAAGCACCTGCTGGAAGATGGGGGGAGAGAAACACTAAAAGGGTACAGAAGATGGGAAAAGGGGCTAAGGAAATGGGTGAAAAGTGGGGCATGTGTCCTCTTTTTATACTTCACAAATAATAATAATAATAACAACTATATTTTGTATACCGCAATACCAGTAGTTCAGAGCGGTTTACAGAGGAAGAGACTGTACATAGAAAGCGATGTTACAGAAGGTATTGTCATTTACATTAGTAAAATAATTCGAATTACATTAGTGAGCCGAGAGAGGTTAGGAGTAATCGGGAATGTGACGGATATACAATAATTTCTCAGAGATGCAACCAGTTGGGAAGGAGTCAAATAAATTTGTCAAATAGGTAGGTTTTGATTGATTTCCTGAAGGATTGGTAGGAGGGTGTATTTGAAATGAGGGAGGTTAGACATTTATTCCATTTGCCAGCTTGGAATGACAGAGTTCTATCAAGGAATCTCTTGTAGATGCAGCCTTTTGGGGAGGGGAAGGTAAACAGTTGGGCATTCCGTGTGCAGGTAGTGCCTGGGAATGCAAAATGGTGCGATAGGTAGATCGGGGATGAGCCTGTTAAGGTTTTGAAGCAAAGGTAGGCAAACTTGAAGATGACACTTGCCTCTATTGGCAACCAGTGAAGTTTTCTGTAGAACAGGCTTACATGGTCCAACTTTTTGAGACCATAGATGAGACGGACGGCTGTATTCAAATATGATAACCCTGCTAAAACTTAAACAGATATTTGTCATTTCAGAAGGGGAATGTACATGTGTGCTCAAAAAGATTGATATTGGAATTTATATCTGCTACCTGAGAGGTCTAGATTTCAGAAATGTACTCCTATTGAGCAAGACTCCACTGGAGAGATTAAAGAAGCTTGCCATCTTAATCCCCCAGTGGTTGAGGTGTTTGACAGCTTCAGGAAACATAAACTTTTAAATTTCAACACAGAAATATGCTATTTGTTTGTAGTTTGTAATTTTTATATACCTATTAATAAGAATAATAGAAGCAGTTTTCAAATCAGCTTTTCAAAGCTAAAAACACATCAAGTTACCCCTAACAGCTTCAATGCATAAAATCATTTAAAAATATATTTTTTTAAATTTCATAAATGTTTATGTACCCATTCTGACCCATTCATTTTTTTGGACTTTTATGATTTTAAAATGAATGCTCCTGATGCACATAACCAGTGCCTAAACATCCATTTCACCACATATTTTAGAAAAGGCCCCTTGTACAGGAATTGTATTGATCAGGAGACTTCTGTTTAGCTTCAGTCAGCAAAAAAAAAATTCAAACAAAAAAAATCTTGTATTGCCTAGGTAGTTATCTGGAAAAGTTATGGACAGAGCAATAAGTGTAAAGGAATAAAATGAATAGTTAATTGTTTTTAATTATACCATTCATTGATAAGTATTCATAGATTTACTGATAATCTATGTATTTCATAGTAAGAAGATGATCTGATTTGATAAGTTATCAATATGAACTTAGCTTATGGTTTGTGTTTTGAACCTGAAACACAGTGTCTGCAAAAGTCTACTATTTCATAGAAGTGTTCAGATTCCTAGAAAAAAGTCCATGATCTCAGAGCTTAAACTCCCTCAGCTATTTTAGATTGATAATGAAAAATTTAGTTTGCAAGGAATCTTTCAGTGTGTTGGGTTTTTGTTGTTTTGTTTTTTGTAATACATCTGTGGAGTCCATATGTAGAGGTACCTTGTAAAAAGAAAAAAAAAAAAGGATAATGAAAAATGGAGAAGGAAGGGAGTAATTCTTATTCATTCAGCCAGACCAGGCCAAAATGTATGGAGTATGTCTGTCAGCCAGGGCTGTGGAGTTGGAGTCGAGGAGCCGGAGACAATTTTGGGTACCTGGAGTCAGAACCATGGGTATCAGAAACTGAGGAGTCTGAGTCGAAAGATTTATCTACTGACTTCACAGCCCTGCCGTCAGCCATCAGATTGAGAGAGCATTAAGAGCTGTAAGCCCCACTTTATAAGGTACAGTATAGGTACAGCACTCCAGTATTCTCTGACTCTAGCAGATGGTGGCACTCATCCTATGCACAGGGCCGGATTAACCAATAGGCCCAGTAGACACGTGCCTAGGGCCCAAAATGATCAGGGGGGCCCGATGAAGGAGGGCATCAACATTGTTTTTTTCCAAATGGTTGGGTCCCTCCAGCATTGATCGGCAACGCCCGCCCCCCCCCAATCTGCAATGAGGCTCCCCCCTCTGATCAGCAACATGGGCCCCCCCCCCCATTGACGGAAAGTAAGACAAGCAAGCAATGCAGGTAAGAAAGGCAATGAGAGCTGTAATTTTGCAAGCGGTGCTGCTTGCCCAAAGCTTCCCTCTGACACAGCTTCCTGTTTCCGTCTGGGTGTGTCCGTCGATGGGGGGGCCCGCATTGCCGATCGATGCTTGGGGGGGAGGAGCATCACCATTCTAAAAAAAAAAAATCGGAGTGATTGGTGAGATGGGCCTGGGGTGGAGGGAGAAGGGGACAAGGCAGAACAGATAAGATGATAGATGTGGGAAGAAAGGGGCAGGGCAGATGATGGAAGTGGGGAGAACTTGTGCCCAGCCCTCACCTCCTCACCACTGCTACTGCTTTCCCACATGCTGGATGGGGGGGAAGAAGATAGTTAATGAGATAGTGGAGGGTGAAGGAAAGGGATTGCAAGCTGTGAGCAGACACAGTGAAAAAATAGAAACTGAGGGCTGAATAGTAAGAAAGAATTTAATTTAGACAGAGGCAGAAAATAGAGAAGGAAGACAAGAAAAGAAAAGGGAAGAGAGATGCCAAAGAACGGGTAAGGAGACAGAGAGATCAGATCTGAGTGGAGGAAATGAGAAGAGAGAGAGATGCTAAAAACCACAGGGGGGGAAGGAAGGAGAGATAGAAGCAGAGAGATGCCAGACCATGAAGGGAACAGAGAAGATAATGGATGAGGGGGGGGAGGAGGCAGGAGGAGAAATGGCAGCGGGAGGCAGACATTTTCTGGAAGGGGCAGACAGTGGATGGAAGGAAGAGAATGACAAGAAGATGAGGAAAGTAGAAACCACATGACAAAGGTAGAAAAAAATTCTATTTTTTATTTTTTTGCTATAGGCTAAAGTAGTATATTGTAGCTGTGTTGATAAATGTTTAGAAATAAAAATAGTGATCCTTTTATTGGACTAATTTTTATACATTTTTGATTAACTTTCAGAGACCAAATTCTTCCTCAGGTCAGGACAGGATACTGTAATAGAAGTACAGTGGTATCTCGGAATCCGAACGCCCCAGAACTCAAACGACTTGGAATCTGAACTTTTTTTGTAGTAAATTTTGTTTTGGCATCCGAACACCCTGCACAGTGTATGTATGCGTTTGTGCCCCAGAATCTGAATGCTGCTTTGGAATGTTTGTTAATATTTTACCTTAAAATCCAGTGTATTTCCTATTAAAATTTGAGTTTGTGGGACCCAGGAACAGATTAATCCAGTTTCTATTATCTTCAATGGGAAAAAATTTCTTGGAACTCAAACGGGGTTCTGGAACGGATTAAGTTTGTATTCCAAGGTATCACTATATACTTTACTGACCTAAGGAAAGAGGTTATGACCTCTGAAAGCTAAAAGTGTATTAGTCCAATAAAATGGTATTATCTTATTTTCCATTTTTTGTTTTATTTTTATTTGTTAATTTGTAAAGTGATTTGTTATTTCTCTTTTTTCAAATTTACATCTGCTATCTTTATATTTTGTTCAGGATTGGGGGATATGCACCACTGTTTCTTCACCCCCTAAACTGTACCGTTCCTTTGGTTTGAAGCACAAGCCAGCATGCGGAATGCTCTGCACTGCTCCGATGGTCATAGAATTCTTATGATCGTCAGAACAGCTCAGAACATTCAGTCCGCCAGTGTACTTGTGTGCCTAGGGGCCCTCGAAGATTTAATCCTGCCCTGCCTGTGCACTTCTGGGTTGGTGTGGTATCTTCTGGGCCCAGTTGGAAAGATGTTCATCTGACTGAGTTTAGCAATTGGAACAAAATTCAAGGCTTTCACTACCACACCTTAGAGATAACTGATGGAGTCCAGGTACCCCCTCCCCTAATACAAATTCTTCTTTTGGGGGTTGATTAGTCCCCCCCTCAGTGGAAAAAAAAATGAAGCAAGAAAAATAAGTTTACAGATAGAAGAAGCATACAGGTACAAATTACTATGAAATTAGTCCTTTTTTTTATCCCCAGCCCCCCTCCACACTTTGCCAAGAGTAGAGTCAAGAGTCACTTTGTTTCTCCAGTACTCCGCCTTCCCTCCTTGGCTATGATTGTAGAAGACAGTTGTGGTTATTTTGGTTCCCACAGCCATCAATCCTGGCTCCAGGAATGCTAACATTTCTAGTGAAAGGGCTTTTTTTTACTATGACTGAGGAGTAGAGCATTTTACCACATTTTGAAAGAGCACTCTCATTGCAGGGGGTCAGCATGTGAAATATTTTCCACCTTGTTTGGTTTTTGTGCTAGAAATGATGCAGACTTATAAGCTGGTTTTGCATCGGCCAGCATAGAAGAGAATGAGTGTTTTGTTGCATTTAGGGCTGTAGAACTCTGTTACTAAAGTAATTATTTACAGTGACCCTAATGCAGGGCTAATTCAACCTATGGACCAGGTGGGGAGCTGGTTCAGGATGATGGTGGTGAAAGAGGGCACCAAAATCCTGGTCTAGCACCTCTCCTTCTCTCTTCCCTCCTCCTGTTGGCAGGAGGGGGAAGAGCGAGAGATGCTGGACCAGGATTTGGGATTTTATCATTCTTTTATCACCAGAGGAGGAAGGCTACTGGTTTGTGGAGGGGGGGGGGGCACTGATGTCAGAATTTCCTCATGGTGCCACAGTCCCTTAAGCTGGCCTTGCCCTGTTCTGCAGCAGCTCCTGGAAGTGTGATCAGTCTACAGCTTCATCTGTTGTGAACATGGCTGCAAAGAAGTCAGATAGATCAGACATATCGGGGGGGGAGGGGGAGTTTATTGCTGCTTCTCATAAAAACGTTTCCAGTGCACAGAAGATGGTGGGACAAAAACTATTTTATCTCAGGGTGCTGATAAACTGTTTCTGACAGCTGCACTTCTCTCATAGGTCTCGGACAAGGCCTGTTCTCTTCCAGCACCACACTTGCAGGATGAAGTTATGGCACTGGAGCCTAATCATGTGTCCATTAAAGTATAGGAATTTGTTTTCTCCAGAATTTATTCTACTCCTGTGTAAAGCTTTCTTTATGCAGCAGTCACAAGTGCTAGTTGAAAGCTGTCACTTCAGAAGACATGATTTCAGTGGTTTAGGAAAAAGGTCTTTGATAGGGTTACCAGATTTTACATATGTATGTAAAATCTGGACCCAAAGATCCACCCATTACGCCCATACCATGCCCCAGCTTCGTCCCTAGCCCTGCCCCCCTCAGCCAGCTCGTCTCGGTTGGACGGGCATCCCCCATGCGTGGATGCCGCTCCCGATGTGATCTGCTTTTCAAAACCCGGACAAAGTGCCAGGTTTTGAAAAGCCTCTAAAAAGTAATGCTGCCCGATTCGGGGAAAAACATTTCGATTCGATTCAGCCTATTGAATTGGTTTTTCGATTCGATTTTCCTGCCCAATTGGGTGGTTTGGTTTTTTTCAAACATCCTGGTGGGTTTATTTTACATCCTCTTCACCCCCTTCGCCTTCTCCTAACCACACTGGCACTGTGCTCTAAACAAAATAAACAAACAAAAAAGACTTTTTCTCTCTCTGTTAAATCCTAGCTCACGTTTGCGGTCTAACACCAGCTCTGGCAGGATACACATTTCAAATCTGACATATTGTAATCACAAAACAGAAAATAAAATTAGTTTTTCTACCTTTTGTTGTCTGGTCATTCAAATTTTGTTGATCTCAGGCTCTGGTTGTCTTCTGATAACTTGCTTGCCAGGGTCTCCTTCTTTCTTCTTTCTCCCTGCTAACCATCCATCTTCTATCTCTGGCCTCCCCTTCCATTTCCCCTTCCCTCCCCTGGAAGTCTGGCATCTTTCCTTCTTTTCATCTCCCTCCACAGATCCACCTTTTCTCAACTACCCTTTCATCCAGCATCTCTCCCTCCTTCCCTACCACCCCAGGGTCCACCATCTCTCCCTTTCTTTTCCCAACTACCCTTCTATCCAGTATCTCTATCCCCCCCTCCACACCATCCCTTGCATCCAACTTCTCTCCCTTTCTGTTCCTTCCCTCCCTAAATCACATTGTCCATCATCTCTCTCCCTCTCCTCTATTTTCAGACCCATTTCTTCCTCCCCAAAGTCCAGCATATGCACATCTCTTTGAACCCCCCTTCCCTCCCTCCATGTACTTCTATACCAGGGCCCCCCTCACCTGAAGGTCTGTCCCCCCTTGAAGGCCTATCCCCCCCCCTTGAAGGCATATCCCACCCCTGAAGACCAGCCTGTCCCACCCCAAAGGACTGCTCACTCCCCCCCCCCCGGAAGGACTGCGTGTTCCCCCTGGCCTCCCACTGGGTCCGGCTTCCCCCCTGGTCTCCCCGCACTGTTTACCTTCCAGGAACTGCCTGCAAACAAGATCGCGGTGCCTAGTGATCTTTGTACTTCTTCGGAGCTTTTTCCTCTGTCCCGGTCCCCCCCCCTCCTCCTCTGACATCAGGCTGTTCCTGGAAGGTAAACAGTGCGGGGAGGCCAAGGGGGTGGAAGTCGGACGCCGGGGGGGGGGGGAAGCCGACAGCAGCACTTCCCGACTGACCCTCGCCCTCTAAAGCAGGTGGGCAGCTGCCAGTCAATAAGAGCAGCGCTGCCGCTCCTGCTTTAGGGGGCGAGGGGAGAGGGTCAGGCGAATCAGGAAGCTGACTTTTTTGTTGTTGTTGTTGTTTTGAACTGATTCGAATCGATTCACCCGAAGTGAATCGGGCAGCAATACTAAAAAGAGACATGTCCAGGTAAATCCGGTAATCTTAGTCTTTGAACTATTGGAAGAAGGAGAGATTTTGGTTATTAAGAGACAAGATCCTTTGGTGGTTCACTTTTTCAGGAGGGAAAAGCTTTCTGGAATAATTATGCAGGTGCAGGAGGCATTAAGCATTGAGGAACCAACTGCTCAGGTGATCCTCCTTTAGAGAGAATTCCTAAGTCCACTAAAGCCATCAGAGGGAGTTCTTAGGATTGGTCATAATGTCAGAGATTGCATTATTCCACTGGCCTCCCAGGATGATCCTAATGGGAAAGATGCGGTTCTAGAGGGAAGAAAGAAGGAAGTAGGAGGTAGGTTGTGGAGAGAGGTCACTCATGTTGTAGAGGAGAAATAGAAGAAAGCTAGGAATAAGAAAGAGGAAAGAGAAAACGGGGAAAGCATTGGGTCCTTCAGCAGATAACACATAACTGTGTTAGTACATGCTAACAGTAAAGACAACAAGGATTTTCAGGGGGGAAAAACATGAAAAGGAGGCAAAATTGAGATAGATGGCATGGTTAGGCAAATTAGATAGGGCATATGGTCTGTATTTTCCTTTATTTTCCTATATTTCTATTTAGTATAGATAATTTAGAAAAGTATTAACTAAATATTTTAAAATTTCTATACAATTTTCAATTCACTCACTACTGGACAAAATTTGACATAGAGAACATATTCCTCCAGAAATCTTACTTTACTGCATCTTTAGGGTGAGTAGCTTCTTCAATGTTGCATCCTACTGCAATTGGACATAAACAGAATTTCTTTGTTTAAGCTAAAATGTTGCTTGGGTGACTTTATAGTAATCTCAAAAGGCATATATATTATATTTTTTGTTTTCAAACAAAGGAAGAACAGCATGCTAATACGTCTGCAAATTATGATGTGGAGCTTCTTCATCACAAAGAGGCCCATGTAGACTTCTTGAAAAGTGGTAAGTATATAAATATCTCTCCACAGTGTGTAAGAACAGAATCAAATTGGACCATTACTCCACAGGGAAGTTGTTCAAAATCTGTTGGTACGCTTTGTGATTCATCGCCCACTTTCCTCAACTTAGGGAGGCACTCTTGCCACTGATAGCTTTGTCTGATATCTGAAGTAGTGCTGCCCGATTCACAATTCGAATCAATTCACCGATTCATTTCGGGTGAATCGATTCAAATTAATTCAAAAACAAAAAAAAATCGGCCTCCCAATTCATTGTCTGACCCGCCCCTAAAGCAGGATTGGCAGCGCTGCCTCTTGCTAGCCGGCTGCTGTCGCTCCTCCTTTAGAGGACGAGGGGGGAGGGTGCAGGCCTGAGGTAGCGCTGTCACTTCCTGATGGGGTTCGGGGCCGCCTTCTTGCATGGCTGGGTATGAGAGAGCGGGTCGAGTTAAGGAGCCGGGGCGGTCATGCAGCAGGAGAGCCAGACCAAAAGCATGTTCCTGTCACAGGCCCTGGAGAAGATCCTGGCCGACAAGGAAGTGAAGCACTCCCAGCACTCCCAGTTGCGCAAAGCCTGTGAGGTGGCCCTAAGTAAGTCCGAGGGGAGGAGGCGGGCAGCCCTCCATATGCATTCAGGCCCCGTGTTTACTCGGTTCAGGGTTTATTGGGCAAAGGGAGGGTCTGCGCCTCAGCTTAACTTTTGCTCCTGCGCTTGTCAGCCTCTGCGGCCTTCTTTTCAGGCTTCTCCCAGTGTACTGTATCCCAGGCTACCTGCGGGCCTCCCAGCTAACTCCCTTCTATTGCCGACTGCTGATCTGGCCGGGAATGTTCAGAGCCTGGTGCTAGGGATGATGGGATTTGTAGGTTTTTTTAAAAAATAATGAGTAAGCTGAGCAACGGCGTTAAGACTTCAAAAGATGAAAGTTTGAGAGAGGACTCGCTGATGTCCCTAATGGGATGCGAGGGAGAGTAAGGGGAAGGAGCAGGATGGGGGGGAATAAAGTTAACATTTATATTGTCTATTGACAATGTTTTCAGTGAGCATTTGGCATTTGGGAGTTTGAAAGTTTACCCATTTCAGGTTTAGGCACAAGTTAGGGATTTTCTGGTTTGGCACAGGCTTGATTTTTATGACTTGTTTAGACTGGAATCTTGACCTGCTTATCTTACTGTTCAAAGAGTTTTATTGATTTTATAAGCAAAAAATACAATACAATACCAACAATATGCGTGCTCCCAAAAAGGAGGCACATAATAACAATGAGCATTAACACATGTAAAGTGCATCTGTAATAATATAAAATTCCAAAGCCAGTAGATGCATTAAGAGAGGATGAATAAAAGAATCGGGAGGAGAAGTACGAGTGTAGGCATGTTATACAAATCAAAAATAGTAATATAAGGCATTAAAATAGAAAAGGAAATAAGACAAAATAAGTCACAGTATAAGTAAGCGAGCAATTAAAGACCTGCTTATCTTAAACTTTTACTATACCTATTAATTATTTTCTTGTTATTTGTACTGGAAAACGTGACATGGCCCAAGGCCAAAAATAACTCAATTCTCTGTTACCAGAATTCGAGAGTTATGCTTTCCATGTGCCTTGTTATAGTCAGGTAGTTGAACTGGTTTGTCTGCTATAGGAATACAAACATTAGAAATAGAATTAGAAGCATAAAATTAATAATAAGCATTCCTTGGAAGTCAGTAAGCTTATTTATCTGAAATGTCTAGCTTTGTGTAGGTAGCCAGATGCATTTAAGCCATGATATTATTTACACAGATATAGTAGACTAGTTACTGGTAAGCATTAATCCCTGTTTGGCATGCCTTGATCATGTCCGGTATACAAAATGAGTTTTGCCTAATCTATCATGAGCAGAGCTATAATTAAAAGGATTATAGGAGTCCTGAGATGACATGCACAATTTATGGCAATCAGACTACCATGATTTTACAGTTACAGCCCATTAATTTTGGCAATTAATGTGCCATAACTGCAAAGCTTAAAAAAAAACCACCCAATTGGGCAAGAAAATCGAATCGAAAATCGATTCAATAGGCTGAATCGAATCAAAATTGTTTTTTTCCTGAATTGGGCAGCACTAATCTGAAGCAGTAATTTTTTGAAGTAGAGCTACTCATTGTTCTGTTGTTAACTTCAGGGTAATTAGCTATTCCATGTTGGTCCAATTTCCTTTTTAATTCTATCATGTATACCTTTATGTTTCCTGGGTCTGGAGAGTTCAGAATGTCTTTCCATAACTGCAAAAATATAAAGAAGTAGAATCAAAGTTTACCTCATCTCCACAAAAAACTCTTTGTTGCTTTGCTATTATAATTTAAAAACCATCGTTATCTTCTTATTGAAAAATCCCCAACAACTATGAAAGTGATAAGATGTGTGTCCATCTCTGGGAAAAGGTGACTACTAGTCCAAAAGGCATACGAGTCTTGAAACAGTGGGTCATTCCCCTTTACTCGTGAGTTTGTAGAAGGCATCACCTACCTTTTTCGCTCAGTTCCTCTTCCTGCATCTCTGGACTGTACCCCATCTCCTCAGTTTTTCCTTCTACAAGCAAGATGGAAGTTATCTTTCTAATCTGGTTTAGATTTTTTTTGTTTTCAGGTCTTCATTCGAACTGGGAGGTTTGCGATGCTCCAGAGGTTCCAAGTTAGATTGGGACAGCTCTGCCTGAAAAAAGACACAGATTCTGGGGCCAGGCTTCAGTAGCTGGGAGGGCAACCCTTTTAGAAGGAATCTGCCTGGCCAGCCTGTCCTAACACTTAGGAGGCTCG
Source organism: Geotrypetes seraphini (assembly GCF_902459505.1). Classification (NCBI taxonomy): domain Eukaryota; kingdom Metazoa; phylum Chordata; class Amphibia; order Gymnophiona; family Dermophiidae; genus Geotrypetes; species Geotrypetes seraphini. The sequence goes on along the minus strand of NC_047090.1, from coordinate 75,826,805 downwards.
GGAACGATTTCCCTGGGAGCTCACTCCTGGCTTTTACAAGTGCTTGAGCACAGGTAGTGTGGCCCCCTGTCAGTCCTGAGGGCTTTGCACAGCACCAGCACAAGTGTCAGTACAGGCTATTGTAGCCTATGGAAAACATTGGAGTGGTCAAAGTTTCAGAGGTTTCTGGGGCTGGTATTTGGGTCCCCCACCTCCAAATTCACCTTTGTTGAATTTCTGTGCTTTTATTTAACTCTTCCTGGCTATTTTTTAGTGCTTAAACACTGCTGCAGTTGGCCTTCTTGGATTTCCCAATTTGATTTTAAAAGCTTCTATCCGCCTCAAAGCACCTTTTTTTTGTTTTTGGGTTTTTTGTTAGTTTTTTTTAATCATTTCAAATGGACTCCTCCAGGCTGTCTTAATGTGGATTCATTTCAGATTTGTTCTGGATGCCCACCAAGGAGCATCCATGTTCCACGTTCTACGGAGCACTTGTTGGGGGGCAGGAGTGCTTGGCTTAGCTCCCTCAGGTCCCTCTAGGGCAGGGGTGCCCAACACGTCGATCGCGATCGACTAGTAGCCCAACCCGGGCTCCGTGATAGACTCGTGTTGCCGTACTGATCTACTGGGCCAATCAGCCTTCCTCTCCAGTGTTTTCTCTAGGGCCTTTTAGCTGGGCGGTCCGCCCAGCTGTCATCTGCTGCTGCTGCCACTGCTGAAAATTAAAAAAACACAAAAAAAAAACCGGCTTGGAGATTTCAGCCCGTAGCGAACTTATGCTCCGTGGCTCTAACGTGTGCGTGCCGGCTTCCCTTCTCTTCCCTCCGAAACCGGAAGTTATGTCCGGGGGGGGGGGGTAGAAGGGAAGCCGGCACGCACATGTTGAGAGCCCTGAAGTAGAGAATGACACGGTGAAAAAATTGGTCCCCGTCACCGCCCCGTCCCCGTCTCACCATCCTCTGCACCGCCCCGTCACCGCCATTCCCTTCACCGCCCCGTCACCGCCACTGCCACCCCATTCACCGCCCCGTCACCGCCACTGCAACCCCATTCACCGCCCCGTCACCGCTGCATATATAAAAGCCTCAAACGGGTACGATTTTAAATACTTTTCTTTATTTACGTATAAAGGAAACATTCTTTAAAACTTAGTTAAATATTAGTTAACTAGTCTTTAAGCCCGTTAGATTAACGGGTGCTAGAACATATGTGTGTGTGTCTGTCTTTTTTTCTCTCTCTCTCCTTAGCCGCTTTCTTTCTTTCTGCCTTTCTTTTTCCTTGGCTGTCCATCACCACCCCTTGCCTGCTCCCCCTGTCCATTTTCCCTTCCTTTTACCTCCACTGTGTCCACCACCACCCCTTCACTGCTCTCCTTATGCAGCAGCAGCCCTTCTCCCTTTGTTTTACCTCCCCCCTGTCCAGCAGCACCTCTTTCCTTCTCCCCCTGTCCAACATTAGTCCTCCGTTATTTTTTCTTCACCTCCCCTGTCCATCAGCATCTCTTTCCTTCTCCCCCTGTCCAGCAGTAGGCATCCCTTCCTTTTTTATCCTCCCTCCTCCTTCTTATCCCTATGATACTCTTACCTTGCTCTGCCCCTGATCAGAGGTTCCCGACAGCTGCCCAGTTGCACCCATTGGAAAAGTTCCCACTGCCGCATCCCGCACCCCTCCTGACGCGGCTCCCGCTGTCCTTTCTGTCTGTCTCTGTCCCTGGCCCCCTTTGCCTGTCTGTCTTTCTGTGTATCTCCCTGACCCTGTGTCTTTCTTCTTTCCTTTCTGTCTCCCTTCCTCCCTCTGTCTGTCTGTCCAAAGCAGCATTCCATCCCCCTCCCCCCACACCAGTTCCCTGTGCACCTGCCCCTGTGTCTTTCTTATTTTCTTTGTGTTTCCCTTCCTCTCTCTGTCTGTCCAAAGCAGCATTCCATCCCCCTCCATTTCCCTCCCCCCACACCAGTTCCCTGAGCACCTGCCCCTGTGTATTTCTTATTTTCTTTGTGTTTCCCTTCCTCTCTCTGTCTGTCTGTCCGTCCAAAGCAGCATTCCCTTCCCCTCCATTTCCCTCCCCCCCCCACCAGTTCCCTGTGCAGCAGCATTAGCGTTTCCTCTACCCGCCCCTGTCCCTTCCCCTTCCCCTTCCCGCGGGCCGGACTACAAAGGTGGTGATTCCAGCAGCGCTTTTATCAGTCTCCACACGCTGCTTCGGGCCCTTCTGCCCTGATTTACTCTGGCACGTCCCTGATGACATCATCAGAGACGCGGCAGAGCAAATCAGGGCAGTAGAAGGGCCCGAAGCAGCGTGTGGAGACTGATGTACACGCTGCTTGAATCGCCATTCGGACCCGCGGGAAGAGAAGGGGGTGGGCGGCAAAGGAGAAACGGAGATCAGCGGCGGCGACAGGAGAAACGGATAACGTCGTCTGGCTGCGGTCCGGCTTGTGGAGGCGATCGGGTGGTGACGTATTCGCGCGCATGCGCACTCCTTCGGCCACAGACCTACAGCGCACGGAACACGAAAATAGGACTGCGCATGCGCGAGTTAGCCTTTTATTATATAGGATAACTATACAAAAACAAACACGACATGTACTTTTAATGCTTACAATGTTAGCCTACATGGTAAGTAGACGCGGCCGCTGTACCTAATCGCGGCAAATCGTGTACCTAATCGTGTACCAAATCGTGTACCTAATCGCGGTCACTATGCTAATCGTGATTAGCATAGTGACCGCGGCTATGGCTGCAAGTCTCCCCTCCCCCCAGCGATCACAGCAGGAGGGCACCCAACCCCTCCTGTAGACCCCCCCCCAACGGCCCTCCCGACAATCGCAGCAGAAGGGTACCCAACCCCTCCTGCCGGTCCTCCCAATGGCCTCCCCTAAGATCGCCGGCAGGAGGGTACCCAACCCCTCCTGCTGGACCCCCCCCCCCCAACGAACCCTCCCACCCCGGAACCCCCTTAGTCTTACTTTCCAAGTTGGACCGGACGGCTCCTCACACGTATGGCCAGCAGGCTTGCCTCCGTCCAAATGAGGCGGGCCCGCCCCTACCCTGCCCAACCCACAGGATCCTAGGGCCTGATTGGTCTAGGCACCTAAAGCCACTCCCGCTATAGGAGGGCCTTAGGTGCTTGGGCCAATCAGGCCCTAGGATCCTGTGGGTTAGGCAGGGGAGGGGAGGGGCGGGCCCGCCTCATTTGGACGGAGGCAGGCCTGCTGGCCAGACGAGCGAGGAGCTGTCCGGTCCAACTTGGAAAGTAAGACTAAGGGTGGTGTTTCGGGATGGCGGGGTTTGTTGGGGGAGGGTCCGGCAGGAGGGGTTGGGCACCCTCCTACCAGTGATCATAGGGGGGCTGTTGGGGAGCTGGCAGGAGGGGTTGGGTATCCTCCTGCTGCGATCGTCGGGAGGGCCGTTGGGGGGGGGGGGTGGGGTAGGCAGGAGGGGATGGGTACCCTCCTGCCGCGATCGTTGGGGAGGGCTGGTTCTGTCGGCATGAAGGGCTGAGCACCTTCCTGCCGGCGATCGTCGGGGGGGGGGCGGGTTCTATTGGCAGGAAGGGTTGATCTGACAAATGAGGAGCCAGTATATTGGGGGGCGGAGTCAATGCGGCAACGTGCAGGTGAAACACAGGTAAATAGCGGTTCCTAGAAGGGGGGACATTGGCCTGCGGGGACAAATCTATTCACCGTTTTTGCGGGCGGTGAAAGGATTTGTCCCCGCGTCTGCGGCGATTTGCTAATGAGGTCACCATAACCCGCAGCCAAACCGCAGCCACGCAGCGGTTCGCTGCGGGGATCGCTCCCCGTGTCATTCTCTACCCTGAAGCAAGCGTTCGCTACGGGCTAAGGCGGGAGACATGTTAGTGAAGCATTTCCTCTTCTTGCTGCCGGGTCCTGCCTACTTTCTGTTTCCGCGAAGGCAGGACCCGGCAGCATTTCCCCCAACAGCTCCTTGCGATGCTGGTCGGCCGAAGCAGGGAGAGGTTGGGGCGGCGTCGGCTTTTGGGCGTGTTATTGGCATCGGCTTTCGGGCCTGTTATTGGTGGCGGTTTGGGTCCTGGTCCCCGATGGCAGTTTGGGTCCTGGTCCCCGATCGCAGTGGCAGTGTCTTGGGGGAGGGCAGGGAGAAAGAAAGAAAAAGGGCAGGCAGGGAGACAGAAGGAAAGAAGAGAAACAGAAAAAAAGGAAAGGGAGGCAGAGAGAAAGAAAGGGCAGGGAGAGAGGAAGGAAAAGTTGGGGGAGGGAATGAGGTGTGGAGGAGAGGAAGCATACAGGCTAAAAGGGAAGAAAGATTGGATGCACAGTCAGAAGAAGAAAGTGCAACCAGAGACTCATGAAATCACCAGACAAGGTAGGAAAAATGATTTTATTTTAAATTTAGTGATCAAAATGTGTCTGAATTTATATCTGCTGTCTATATTTTACACTAAGGTCCCCTTTTACTAAACCGCAATAGAGTTTTTTAGCGCAGGGAGCCTATGAGCGTCGAGAGCAGCGCTGGGCATTCAGCGCAGCTCCCTGCGCTCTAAAAACTGCTATCGTGGTTTAGTAAAAAGGGAGGGGGATATATTTGACTATTTTTGTATGGTTGTTACTGAGGTGATAGTGCATAGAGTCATCTGCTTTGACCTCTTTGAAAAACCCTGGAATAGGAATGATAATTAACAATTCTATGAGTACAGTGTGCGTTGTGTTTTTTAAAAATTTTATTGTTGGTAGATCATTTTGACTTGGTAATTTTAAAAGTAGCTCGCAAGCCCAAAAAGTGTGGGCACCCCTGCTCTAGGGCATCTAACTCATAGGTGGTTCAGTTTGGTGGTCAAAAATCTCCCCTAGAGCCCTCAGATAGAGACTTGAGAGATTTAGTGAAGTGCAGATAAGCAGATGCCTCAGGGCCTGCAAAGAGACAAGGTGAGTTCCTGCAGGAGTCCTCAGGACTTCCTATTCAGGGGTTTACTCAAGATTTTGTGAGTTTAATGTGTGTAGCTTATTTAAATTATCAGGAGTTGCAGGTACCCTCTGGGGTCACGCCTGTGATTGCACAGGTGGGTTCGCCCTCTCGGAATGCGGTCCTCCTGCCTAAGAGTCATCTGCAGGACACAGAGCGGTCCAGTTTGTGAAGGACTGGAAGGAGTTGAGATCAGAGTCGGTGCTCTTAATACCCCAGTCTGAATTCTCAGTCTTGGAAGATGCAGGGTTTTCTCAGACAATGCCACAGCAGTGGCCTATGTCATCAGGCAGGGAGGCACTGAGAGTGCTCCTTTGAAACTGGAGACCAAGTTATTGTTTCGCTAGGCAGTAGCCCACCCGCAAACTCTGTCAACAGCACACATATCTGGAGTGGACAATGTGCAGGCCGCCTATCTCAGCTTGCAGACCCTGGCCCCAGGAGAGTGGTCCCTAGCTCAAAGGGCCTTCAACAGCATTGTGCTTTGATGGGGGCATCCAACATTCGATTTGATGGCCTCAGCATTCCACATAAGTCTTTTGATTCTTCAGCTGATGATTCAAGCACAAAAGCACCAGCATGGATCTTCTAGTACAATATTGCCCCAAAAAAGGGTTGTTGTACATATTTCCCCCATGGCCCATGATGGGTTGGGTCATGGTGGGTTGGTAATCATGGGTGCTCCAGATTGGCCGCATCTGCTATGGTACGTGAATCTGGTTCGTGTATAGAGGGACAAGTGTCTGAAACTGCCACTGCATCCGACTCTGCTTCGCATGGTCCTGTTGCCCTGGAGGATCCTGAATGCTTTAGGCTTCTGGTGTAGTTCTTGAGTGTGCGGCCTTAGTGCGGAAGAGCTACTCTGAGATGGTTATTGCTGCTCTTCTCATATCTAAGAAACCAGTGACTATTGCAGCCTATGCTTTTCAGTGCTGATGTGCTAAGGAGAATGTGGAACTGGTGAAGACTTTAATGTCAGCAGTTCTAGCGTTTCTGCAGGATTGTTTTGAGAGGAGTTTGGCAGTTGGCTCCTTCAGAGTATAAGTGGCAAGACTTTTGTGTTTTAGGGCTTGAGTAGATGTGGCCTCTCATCCAGTTGTTGCCAGATTTTTGAAATGATTGGGGCTGCATCCTTCTCTGCGACAGCTGTTCCCAATGTGGGATCTTAACTTGGTTTTGTAAGTCCTCGGGCTCTGTATGAGCCTTTGCAAGAGGTGTCTCTGAGGGATCGTACCATTAAGACAGTTTTTCTAGTAGCTATTGCTCTAGCAAGAAGGGTTTTGAAGCTACAAACTGTGTTGTGGAGTGAGCCTTTCCTTAGGCTTATGGAGACGGGCTCCCTCTGCATGGTTCCTTCCTTCTGCTAAAGTGGTCTCAGCCTTCCACATCAATCAGAAAGTCTGACTATCTACATTCTTTCCCACAGGTTTAACCTCACACACATACTCACACACAAAGTTTTTGCATTGCTGGGTGTTAAGAGTTTTTTTTCTCCATTACCTAAAGGTGACAAATGATTTTCACCTCTAAGATCATCTTTTTGTGCTAACGAGCCCTAACTGCCTGGGAAAGACAGCCTCTAAGGCTCCTAGGGCTAGATTCACTAAGCCCACCGATCAAGTTCCGACCACTTAGCGACCCCTTTACGACCCAATTTCCCTCTGACCCGATCCACTAGTCTCTGTCCCAATCATCCTCCGATCTGCGCATGCAAATGAGGGGGAACAACATTCAAATGTATACAGGCAGCGATTCACTAAAAAAAAAAAAGAGGTGCGCTGACTGGGCTGGTCGATCCCAAAACAAGCGACTGCTGAGGACCAGTCGCACACGTCCCTGCCGACTCCTGCTCCATTGCTGCCCTGAAATCCCTGCCAACTTCCAGCCCTGCTCTCTGCCCCGAGCTCTGCCTCAATTTTCCAGCCCTGTTCTCTACCTTGAGCTCTGCCCCGACTTTCCTGCCCCGATCTTCCCTGCCCCGATTCTCCGCCTTTCTCTGCAGCACGAGCCTGTGGTTTTAACCTGCTTTAAATCTGCGGGTTAAAATTACGGGCTCGCAAGTAAAAAGTAAAATTAAAATTAAAAAAACACTGACATCAAACGCATGTGCAGACCATCTACAGCAGGGGTGTCAAACTGAAATCACATAAGGGGCTGAAATCTAAAACACAGGCTAAGTTGTGGGCCGGATTTTTTTAAAGATACTTACCCCCTCCTTTGCTGACGCACAGCGTGGACCCCAGCGCCGGTGGCGGCTTCGATGCTCACAGGACTTCTGTGAACATCGGATCAATTGCCGCCACCAAAACTCACGCCAGAAAAGGAAGGGGGTTAGTCTCGCCGGCTACAAAATAAATAAAAAGACTTTTCCTCTCTTTTAGGTCCTAGTTCACGCTTGCTGTCTAACACCAGCTCTGGCAGGATATACATTTTAAATTTGACATATCGTAATCACAAAATAGAAAATAAAATTATTTTTCTACCTTTTGTTGTCTGGTCATTTTGCTTTTAGTCCCAGGTTCTCTTTCTGATTTTGTCTGTCTTCTAATTCTCTTTCCAGTGTCTGCTGTCCATTTTTTTTCTCCTCTTCTCTCTTGCTCCAGTCCCTGTCTTCAACATATTGATTTTTCCCTTTCAACTTTTCTCCTTTTTTCTTTTCTTCCTCTGTCCACTCAAATCTCTCCCTCTTTCTCATCCTTCTCCTTTTTAAATTTTCAGCTACCTATCAATTTTCCATCTTCTCTTATTCTGTAACTCTCCATTTCCCATCTCACTCCTTTCCCAGCCTCCTATTTCTTTCTATCTCTCCTCCTCTCTTCTCTTGGTCCAACATTTTGCTCCCTATCTTTTCTGTTGTTCTTCTTCCCTCCCCCTTGATGCTGAACAATGAGATGGAAGGAAAAAAAAAGAAAGAGATGCTGCATCTCTCTCTCCCTTTCACCACCAAGCCTAACATTTCTCCCTCCCTTCCATCTCCAGATCCAACTTCTCTCCCTTTCTCTTCCCAACTGCCCCCCATCTCATCTCATCACCAAGCCTTGTGTTTGACACATATGATCTACAGGCAAAGTAGATGGTCTGTGCATGCATCTAGATGGCTGGAGAGTGATCCATATAGTCGGTGGGGGGTGTTCCTCCGATCACCCCCATTTGAATACAGGCCTGTTGTGAATCAGTCGGCCTGTGTCTGATCGGACACAGAGCGGAGTGAATCGGGCAGGTTAGTGAATCTAGGCCTAAGTTCCAGGTGGATTTGCACAGCTATTGATTAGCCTATATTGGGTGTGGTTATCAACACCAATTGATTAGAGAGCACATATTCTGAGGGTTGTGGATTCATGGGTAGAGTCCCAGGCATTGTCACCTGATGAAATTTGTAGGGTGGCTACATGGTCCACCTTTAATACTTTTACAAGATTTTACAGAGTGGGGACAGTAGCATGAAAGGACACCACTTTTGGGTCCTTGGTGCTCACAGCAGGCTCATCTGCCCCACCCTAGACTCAGGGGACTGCTTTGATACATCCCACTGGTTCAGGACTTGCATGCCTTTTACACTAAAAGGAAAGATTAGGTTTTTACCTTGATAGTCTTCTTTCTAGTAGAAAGGTATATGAGTTTTGAAGGCCTGCCCTGTCAGATTTCAAATAGCCTGCTTCCTGTCACAGACATGTATGTATTTTCATATCTTGGTGATTGTTGTTAGATAGTCCCAAAGAGTACTGATTGATCTCTCTGTCCCTATGAGAAAAACAAGAGGCTTGACAGCTATATAAGTGCTAGTGCTGATCGCACTAAGGTAGGTGGCTTGTTCATTTCCACCTTGTTCCCACTTATAATTATATTGGCATTGATTTGTTGCAGATCAGAACAGAATTGGCTGGTTGGGGAGTACCCTGTTTCCTGCCTCCTTATCTCTCCTCATAGGAATTGTCAACTGCTTTGAAATGAACTGAGGAGATGGGCACAGGCCAGAGATACAGGAGGCAAAACTGAAAGGAAAAGGTAGAGGATGTTTTCTACAAACTCATGAGTAAAGGAGAATAACTCACTGGTTCAAGACTCGTATACCTTTTTCTACGAGAAAGAAGATTATTGCTGTAAGAACTTAATCTTCCTTTAAAGTAGTGGATCCAAGATGTTGAGAGTGGTTGATTAATGTCATGGGTTCATAAGTAGTCTGAAAAAGTTACATGTATGAACGATTGTAACTTTTTTTTTTTCTTTTTACATTTATCTATATATACTAGTCTTTAAGCCCGTTACATTAACGGGTGCTAGAATAGATGTGTGTCTATCTTTCTCTCTCCCCTTGGCTGCTGTCTGTCTGTCTATTTTTATTTGTTTCTCTCTCCTTGGATGCTGTCTGTTTTTCCCTGGCCCCGTTCTGTCTCCCTGACTGCTTTTCCGTGGCCCCCTTCTGTCTCCCCCCCCGAGCAAAGCTGTCTGCCCCCCAACACACCCCCTCCAAAGCAAGCCTCTTTTCCTCTCCCTGACTGTTTTTCCGTGGCCCCCTTCTATCTTCCCCCCGAGCAAAGCTGTCTGCCCCCCAGCACACCCCTCCCTCCAAAGCAACCCTCTTTCCCTCTCCCTAACTGTTTTTCCGTGGCCCCTACTGTCTTCCCCCCCCCAAGCAAAGCTGTCTGCCCCCAGCACACCCCTCCCTCCAAATCAACCCTCTTTCCCTCTCCCTGACTGTTTTCCGTGGCCCCCTTCTGTCTTCCCCCCCCCCCCCGAGCAAAGCTGTCTGCCCCCCAGCACACCTCTCCAACAAAAGCAGCCCCCTTTCACCTGCAGCACTGGCACGACACCCTCCAGCCATTCCTCTCAGCTACCTGGAGTGAGTGCTTGGAGTGCGAGAGGGAGCGGAACCTGGGTGTGTTGGGCGCGGCGGGGGAGGCCTCGACCGTCCCAGTTGCAGCTTCTTTGGCCTCGGTGAAGGTTCCAGCCACCGCCCGGAACAAGTTTAGGTCGCTAGCCCTGTGCGGGGGCAGCACCCGACTCTCCGCCGGTGTTTTGGGGACAGTCTTCAGCGGCTCGGAGCCCTCCTCCCGGCAGCCGCCACCAGCGCCGCAAGAGGGAGCGGGGCCTGGGCGGGTTGGGCGCGGCGAGGGAGGCCCCAACTGCCCCAGCTGCAGCTTCTTCGGCGTCTGTGAGGAAGGAGAGGTTAGAGAGGGATTGGACTGGTGAGGAGCTTCGGGGGCTGCTGCTGTTCTTCCACCATCTCAGGCCCTTGCTTTTCCGAGTTGCCATTGTGACGTAGTAAGCGCGCATGCGCACTGTTGCCGGCACAGCGCAACAGAACAGGGATCAGGGAAGCACGCAGTGAGAGTGCGCATGTGCGCTTAGCATTTTATTATTATAGATAAATACACACACTCACACTCTCACTCACCCACTCACACTCACACTCTTCTGCAACAGACAAAGAAAGTGCCTGTCACAGGGGCACAATGCAAGAATATTAAAGTGGTCTTTCTCAGGATTTCCCTTCCCACAGAATCTCCAAAGCACACTTGGACAGGAAAATCAGGCTGGTCTTATTTGAGAATGCAAAAAAACCCCACAACAATTTTTCTCTCCATCCTTTGCAAAAGACAGCAATTGTCAGGATCTTCAAAACACATAAAAGAAAAGAAAACAAACACAAGTGATCTTGCAGCAAACAATAATGTTGCCCACTTTGACTTAAAAAAACAAACTAGGATTCTTCCTTTCTCTTTACCAGAATTTCAGGGCAACAAGTTTATTCTCTTTAGAGTTCAATTAATAAGCAAGAAAAAATATTCCAGTCAATTCAGCTTCTTCTAATTCTGGTAAGAGCACAGTACACACAGCACCTCCCCTCCTGAGGAGCACAGCTTCTTAAAAAAAAAAAAGGTAACACAGTATTTTCTCTTCTCTGAAAGCATTGACCTTAGCAGGGCAGGGCTTTGTGTCAGGTCAGAGCACAAACCCATTCAGGAGATAGAGCCAACCCACTGATCTTTCCACCCAAAAATATGAGGCTTTCAGAGTTCCATGGTCCCTGCACAAGGCTTTATCACAGAGCAAAACCTTTTCAAAAAAGAAGACCCAAAACTTTGAGGAAACATGGGACTTAAGTTTCAGTCCCTTGCTCTGTGCCACAAACATATGGCCTGTTTTTAGTCCACACCCAGGAAAGGTAAAAAGATTAAGCTAGCTTCAGTATCTAACACTTGCACACTGACACAGTTTTTGTCTAGAGTTTAATGCACAACAGTGATTTCTCCTTTCATTTGGTCTACACCAGGGGTCTCAAAATCCCTCCTTGAGGGCCGCAATCCAGTCAGGTTTTCAGGATTTCCCCAATGAATATGCATGAGATCTATGTGCATGCACTGCTTTCAATGCATATTCATTGGGGAAATCCTGAAAACCCGACTGGATTGCGGCCCTCAAGAAAGGACTTTGAGATCCCTGGTCTACACCAATGGTGACATCATCCAATAAGAGAAACCTATACTATCCAAACCAAAAAGACCTCAAAGACTTGATCAGAGATCTTGGTCACTAAGTCCAGTGCTGAGCTTTGATGTCTAGACTCAAGCAGTGGAACTTGTTGCATGAAAATGTGCAAGTTACAGATCAGAGGAAGCATCACCAAGCTTTTTCCACCTTCTTCACCCATCAAGATGGGCTCTGCTTCTGCCTTAATGTGAGCAGTCTGAGGCAATTGGAATTGCCTGTAACACGAAAAGTGGCATCTCTTCATTGACAGCCTATCCTGCAGCATCACCTCAGTCCTTCTATACTAGCATTCTTCAGTGCAAGTCTTGAGGGTCATTGGCTATGCCCATTCATACTCTGATTCTTCCCTCTCCTTAAAGAATGGCATGGGGATGGTTTCCCATGGTTATCCACGGGGATGGGAACGGTGATGAATTCTGTCACCGTGTCATTCTGTAAGCCATGCTGCTCTTTAATGGAACCAAGTACCCGTCTCTTCCACTGGCTCACTCAAGAGCACCTCAAAGAGGATTACAACAGCATCGAGATCTTACAAGGCACCTTGAAGTATGATGAGTAGGGCTGTGAGGTCATTGGCAACTTCAAAATGGTGGCATTCCTAATGTGTCTCAAAGATTATCTTGCCAAGTTTCCTTGTTATTTCTGACTATGGGACAGCAGGGGCACAAAGGCACACTACTAAAGGCAGGACTGGCCACAGCAGACCAAGTTCTCTGTGGGAAGAAAGAACATCAAATGGGAACCACTGGTGAACCCCCAGAAGGTGCTGATGCCACCACTGCACATCAATGAAACAATTTGGCAGAGCTAAAGATAAGGATTCGGCAGCCTTCAGGTACTTTCAAGACATCTTCCATAATCTGTCTGAGGCAAGCTAGTGTCTTTGTTGGACCACAGATAACAAAGATCCTGGAGTGCAAGGAATTTCGCAATAAACTAACTAGGAAGGAGAATTGGCTTGTAACAGCTTTGTCGCAATGGTTTGGGACTTCCTGGGCAATCACAAGGCCAAAAACTACATGGAATTGGTTGAGAATCTAGTGAAGAATTACAATAAAATGGTCTGTGGGATGTCTCTCTCAAAGTCCATGTTTATCTTGAGATATTCAAGGAGAACATAGGACCATACTCAGAGGAGCAAGGTGAGTGTTTCTACCAGGATATACTGAATTTTGAACACCTCTACCAAGGACAATATAATGAGAACATGACGGGAGACCTTGTTTATCTGGGGGCTGATTCGTTAAAGTGACTTACAATATAGTCACAAATCTTGAAAAACTACTCGCTTCTAAATCTTCTGTGGTCATCTTTGTATAACTTCAATATAAATACATGTTAATTGTGATTCATATGTTGCTTTTTATGACTTTATAAGAATGAAAAGATGGAAATTTGGCATTTTTATTTTTTAATTAAACTGCAAAGTTTGACTATCCTGGTCACAAAAGCAAAGTTTTATGGAAATATAAGGCATTTTTTATACTTTTTAGGCAAGAACAATTAGGAACGAAATTTTGATATCCTGGTCATAAAAGCTACATTTTCTATACTTTTTAGGCATGAACAATTGGGAAATTACACTTAACTGCCCAGGAACAAAAATCGTGTTACATAGGGCTCCTTTTATTAAGCTGTGCTAGCAGTCTTAGTGCGCGCTAGACGCTAATGCCTCTATTGAGCTTGTGTTAGTTTTTCCATGTAGCGCGGGGGTAGCGCGCGCTAATTTGCAGCGTGCGGTAAAAACGCTACCACAGCTTAGTAAAAGGAGCCCATAGTGTTTTTTAATTTTTAAGGTTTAATTTTTAAAAAATACTGCAAGTAGGTCTTACTTGCTGTCAGGTATCTAATAATAGTAGGATTCACAATTTTTATATGCTGTTTTCATAGGTAAATTGGTGCATTATCTGCAAAAATGGGATTTTATTAACGTATCCACTTTATACACGAGTAAATGTACACATAAGGAGGTGTTTAATTTTTAGTGCTAAGAACAAGCACAGATGGCAGTATTCTAGTCATCTATGCATGCATATGGTCATACACACACATAACTGGGCTCTTTTCCACTCACTGCGATTTTATAAATACACATGTAAGAATCAATGGTGCATACATTATATTACATTATCCTGTATTCCAAAATTAGTTCAGAGCGGATTGCATAATAATAAAAAACCAAACTAGAAACAAACATTCTAGAAATCACAAAGCCAAGTTAAAATACAAATATAAACTTCATCTCAGGTAGATGTGGACAGAGTGCAAAATTATGCATGTAGATTAAAACATCTTTAATTTATGCACATTCTTTAGAAATCTAGGCATCAGCATTTGCATCAGTTCTAGGGTTGGTGTAAATGCTCATGCTTGCAAGGTAGGTGCAGGTTATACAGTATTACATAGCTAGCATTTTATGAAGAAAGATAGGCACCTACTTTTCTTTATAAAATAGCACCTAAGCAGGTGCCTGCTTTCAAGCTTAAAGTATGCGCCTCCTTATAAAATTGCATTATTTAATGTATTCATTTACCAGCTGTGAGGAGAAGAGTTTCAAGGAACGGGTTTGCATCCACACATACATTTGCATTTTCAATAGCATGCATGTAGTTTAACACAGTAAAAATAGCCACATAAGTGAGCAGTTGTAAAGATGTGCAACTACTTGAACAACCTAGTTTAAAATGCTATGTGAGTTTGTTTGCTAGATGTTGGCTTAATCCCCTTTTCTTACATTTTTGCAGCAGGTGATGCTCATGTTGGCAATAACAGAGATGGAACACTAAAAGAAACAGTGACGCTAAAATGGTGTACACCAAGGACCAATAGTGTGGGTAGGTGTATAGGCTTGTTTGAAAAGACCCATTTCAAGTAGACATTGAGACTGGAACTGAGGTGTACAGCTTGGGACATGCTCAGTTCCAGTGGTATTTAAAAAAAATATTTTACTGAGTATGAAGCTGCCTGTAAAATACAGTACTTAAAAGTAGTACAGGAGTGCACATGTATTTGTCAGCACATACAAGGGGAGCAGCCATCTTATAGATTTACATGTGCACAAAAAGAGTAGCATCAGCGCAGCATTTTCTGCATGTAAATGCCAGCAGTTACATGTGGAAATGGCAAAATTGCCATTTCCCTATGTAATTGCTCAGGGATCTCAAAGTTCCTCTTTGAAGGCCGCAGTCCAGTCGGGTTTTCAGGATTTCCCGAATGAATATGCATTGAAAGCAGCGCATGCACATAGATCTCATGCATATTCATTGGGGAAATCCTGAAAACCCGACTGGATTGCGGCCCTCAAGGAGGGACTTTGAGACCCCTGTAAAATTGCTGGTCCTGATCAGAAATTTTTTATTTTTTTTTGAGGAAGAAATAAGCATCATGATTAAAGAGAATTATTAACTTAGGCCCAGATTCTCTAAATGGTGCTGTTGTCGGAGACCACCTTAAAAGCTGCTGCCAATTGCATGTCATTCATGCAGCGGCACCGTTTAGAGCAGTGGTTCTGAACCCTGTCCTGGAGGACCACCAGGCCAATCGGGTTTTCAGGATAACTCTAATGAATATGCATGGAGCAGATTTGCATGCCTGTCACTTCCATTATATGCAAATCTCTCTCATGCAAATTCATTAGGGCTAGCCTGAAAACCCGATTGGCCTGGTGGTCCTCCAGGACAGGGTTGGGACCACTGTTTTAGAAAATCATGCTTCTGGCAAAAGTAGGCACTGGAAATGTAGGCCAGGGTTTTCAAGGGTTTAAATTAGACACAAGTAGTGCGCTTACCGGCGCCTAAGTTAAAGCGCCATTTATAGAATATGAACCTTAATCCCTCATGTAATGCTCTGATGAAACAAGCACTTTAAAAAATTTTACATGTATCTCTAGGATGGTGCTAAATCTGATGGGGAAAGTTTTTAAAAGATGGGCAATACACTTGCAAATTTTTGCTAAGATATGCTTAAAACCACACCCAAGATATACTACCTTGAATTCTCTGCATCCTAGTGAATCTCCATGTGTAAATAGAAGCTTTCTAAATTGCCATTTACTCGTATTTGTGTGTACAACCTACATATTCTAATATCATTATTTGCATAAGGAGATGCTTTTAAAACCTAATCTTCTTAGATTACTTTTGTTTTGCAGTACTTACTGTCTATATTTGAATATAAACTTGCCCGAACATAAACTAAAGTAACATTGTTTCCTCCAAAAATGGAGGAAAAAAAATATTAACTCGAATATAAATTGAGATTAGAAATTAGAGTTATGTTAAAACTTTTTTTTTTTTCTTGAAATTCTTTATTCATTTTAAAACTGACAAACAAGTGATTAATATTAAAACATTACATTACTAATAAAATATACAGCACTTGACATTCTTCTACATATAATCCATTAAAGTAGAAATTATAACCCTTTCTCCCCCCACCCAACAATTCTTCAATGAAATTTTCATAATACAACAGAAATCCAATCATTAAATAAAAATATTAATCATCCAATTCCCCCCCCAATAAAATACATGCATCCATCAGAAAGGAAAACGATGTTCATTCATTACAATAATTCTCTAATGGCCCCCAGATCTTTATAAACTTTTTATCGGTGCTCTTTAGCTAAATAAATTAAAACTTAATGGGGTGCTTTTCATATAATTTGACCACAGTGTACCTCAAATTTTTGTTTTCTAGGTAGGTTTGTTTTTTGACTTGGCATTTTCCTGTTGCTTCTTTGTACTTCAAACTTGATTGGAATCATGAATCATCATTTGCAGTTGCCTGAGGATTTTTTTCCACACTCACCTCCTCTCATTTCAACTAATTAGTCATTGCAGTGATAGATCTCAGCCAGAGACTGCACCAGGTTGCTTGAATTGGAAAATAATAGTAAATATTGAATAACTAAGGCCAGTATTGGGCAGACTTTCACAGTCTGTGTCTTCATATGACCATTTGGTTGAGAATGGGCTGGGGAGGGCTTCGATGGCTGGGATGGTTTAGATGGGCTGGAGTGAGCTTTAACAGAGACTTCAGTAGATGGAACTTAAGCACAGTACCTGGCAGAACTTTGGGTTCTGGCCCAGAAATAGCTAAGAAGAAGGAAAATTTAAATTAAATCAGTAATTTAAAGAGTGGGTAAGGTTGGGCAGACTGGAAGGACCTTTCGGGTCTTTATCTGCCATCATCATCTATGTTACTGTGTAAGAACAAAATTCCCAAAGCTGCTTTTCATGCATCACAGCGAGAACACCTTTTAACACTCTGAGGAAAACTTTAAATTATTTTAAGTAACTTAAATTCACCAGCTTAGTGAGAACATGCAGGATGGGTTACAATTGGACATAAGGACTCCTGAGAAAGGAAGAAACTACTGAAGCATGGACCATATTGGGTCCTCTATATACCTATTAACATCTGGACTATGCTGCCATATATATTTTATATTTAATAAAAAAAACTTTTTTATGATGGACTCTTGGACTCCTCCTGATACTTTGTGGCTTTTTTCCACCACTTTGTTTTTACCAGCAGGTATTACTTCAGGATTAATAGTAATACAGAAAAATATCCTTCCTCCAGCTCAACTGGAACCAGTCACCAACCAGTTCAGGAACTGTACAGTGAGAACTCTACCACCTGTTGGAGATAGAAGAATATTGAATTGTTTGAGCTACACATGTTCCTAATAAGGCACTGCATAATTCTTTACTCTATATTAGAGATAGACATGGGGGAAAAAATCTGTCCCCGTCACTGTCCCGTCACCAGACCACTGTCCCTTTCATGGTCCCATCCCCGCCGTCCCCTTCACTGCCCCGTCCCCGCAGCATCCACCCTTCCCTCTCGCCATCTCACCACCCTTCAGTGGCCTGAGAATCTCCTTCCCTCCCCCTTACCTTCGCGGCGTAAATAAACTTAAGGGAGGGAAGGCGGCGGTCCCTTTCCTACCTCCGGCCAAATCTATCTCCCTCCCTCAACCTTCGCAGTGCTTTAGAAAAGAAACTGATGCCGGTGAAGCCTGCCTGTGCCACCCTGCAGTCGCGTGTGTGTGGGCAGAAGCTTCTCCTCTGACATTTGTCATTTTATAAACACAAATAAAACAGAACAAGGTTCAACAAAACCCATCTCCCCTCCCTTTCACAAATATCCCCTTCACTATTGTGAAAACTGAACAAACCAAATTACTACAGAATGCTACATAGAAAAATCAAGCTAACAGAATACTTTAGTCACACATGGCAAGAATAATGTTAGGGGAGTGCAACTAGGGCAATTGCCCCCTGGTCAGAGAGAGAGCTCTAAGCCAGCTAGAAGCTAAAGATGCACAGCCTGGACTTTGCGGTCCCCAGTTATGTCTAATACCAGCTCTAGCAGGATACATATTTCAAATCTGAAATATTCTAATCACAAAATATAAATTTATTTTTTTAGTTTTTGTTGTCTGGTAATTTTATTGGTCTCAGGCTTTGGTTTTAGGTTCCTTCTGTCTTCATCGTGGCATGGCTGGCTCCTGAAGGTAAAATAGGCACAAGAGGAGCTGGGGAGTAGATGCTGTGTCTGACACGGGCACAATTTTTTTTACCACAGGAGTAAGACTTTTCGCCGCTCCTACGGGATGGTAAAAGGTCTTGTCCCCATTCCTGTGGTAAACCAGTTGCAAATGTCTCCATTCCTGCGGATTTACTGTAGTGACCCACGGTTTACCGCAGTAAACGGTCCCCGTGTCATTCTCTACTCTGTATTTCTAGCTGCTGGTCAATGGACACACAACCCACAAGTTCCTTTTGGAAGACATAATCAGCCTAAGTTCTTAAGATAATTGGGATAATTGGGACTTGAGCCATATAATATTTTAAGTAAAATGATTATTTTTCTTAGTGGAGGAGAGTGAATAGTGAAGTGCTGCAAGCGTCTGTACTGGGACTGATGTTATTTAACATACTTATGAATGATCAGAAAATCAGGACGACACATGAGGTGGTTAAATTTGCAGATGGCACAAAACTATTCAAAGTTATTAAAACACATGTAGACTGTAAAAATTTCAGGAAGACTTTCAGAAATGCCCCCCCTTCCCTTCCCCAGTACCTCTTTAACGTTTCCAGTACGAGCAGCAATCTCAACCTGTTGCTCGCACCAGCACTGACTTTTTCTATGACATCACTTCCTGGACCTGCACCTAGGAAGTGACATTAGAGGAAGAGCTGGTTGGGGTTTGGGGTTGGCGCAAGCAGCTGATTGGGGTTTCTGCTTACGCCAGGATCGTTATAGAGGTATGGGGGAAGGGAAGGGGTGTATGCGGTAGTGGGGGGTGGGCGCTCCCACCAAGATAGCGCCCAGGGTGGACACCCCCCCCCCCTCTTTCTACACCACTGTTTGCCCTTATACTATCCAGATAACGCTGGGCAATCTAAAAATATTTAGTGGCTCTCGCCAGAGTGCTACTTAATATCTGTCTCAGTAGGGCCTTATCCCGGTAGCAGGTGCTTCTAACCAGATAAGTCCTTTTAATCTGTCATTATGGTGGTTTTTCTGTGTCTTTGCAACTAAGTTATATATGTTCACACACATTTTATTTCCTTACAGAACTTCATTATTGCACTGGAGCATACCGAATCTCCCCAGTAGATGTAAATAGCAGACCATCTTCCTGTCTCACAAACTTTCTTCTAAATGGTAACTTACATATTACTTTGAAACATTTAATATCTACTTCTTACTTAATGCTGCATTTCAGACCTGAGTGTGATTGGTTTACTTCTACGAGAGTACATAGTATGTAAAAAAAATGATAATTGAAAAATCCTTTTAGTAATCGCAGCAATTTAGTAAGTTTGTCTGAATATCAAGAACAAACCCTAATAATATGGTAAAATAAAGATTATGTTTTTACACACACACACACCACATCTTCTTTCTGCATAAATTTAGTTGCTTTAAACCACTAAAAGAATTCATCTCAATTTATACAGGTCGTTCAGTTTTGTTGGAGCAGCCTCGCAAATCAGGCTCTAAAGTCATTAGCCACATGCTTAGTAGTCACGGAGGAGAGATTTTCCTACATGTCTTAAGCACCTCCCGTTCCATTTTAGAAGATCCCCCATCCATCA
Organism: Geotrypetes seraphini; assembly: GCF_902459505.1. Lineage (NCBI taxonomy): Eukaryota > Metazoa > Chordata > Amphibia > Gymnophiona > Dermophiidae > Geotrypetes > Geotrypetes seraphini. Next base: position 75,807,273 of record NC_047090.1, on the reverse strand, counting down.
GTGAAGGATGCGGAGGAAGAGTCACAGATTATAGAATTACAGTAAGATTCTCAACTCCTTGAATTTTTGTACTTATGCCTTTTGATTGTTTTTATTGCAAAGTGATATTAAAGATACATTTGTAATGCTATAAAACATATAATGTTATAATTTAAGCTAAGAAGAGGGTAATTTTATTAAGGACTGCCTAACTTGTCCACTAAATACTTACATACTATAAGTTACATCAGTTAAACGGGACGAAAGTGCACAAAACTTTCTCTTTTGAAGTCACATAATCCCCCATTGTCTCAGGTATAGTTTGAGCCCACCAGGACAGATAGGGAAAAATGTTTGAGTACCTGAATGTAAACCACAAGGCACCAAGGAATTGATACAACCACAATCATTTCGTAACATTGTTGCTGCTTTTTTAAGATTGGAGTCCATGACTTCGATAGCCCTCTACAACGCATCCATATTAACAATAGCAGACTTTGCCATCTCTCCAAATTGCAAGTTCTCTTCCCCGGTGGCCGAAATCTCTCCAACCTCCATGCAAAGTGCTGATGTCAGGGTTCTAGCAGCTGTCAGCTCTCCCGCTGCTCCTCCAGGGCTAGACACTATCCTTTCCTTTTGAGAGGACTGTGCTATCTCCGTCTCTGCAGGGCTTCTACTTTTGGGTTGGAGAGGAGCCTGTCCCTGATCCTAGCTCAGCAAGACTTGTCAGAACTAAGGTTCGCCGTTGGATCCGACGTCCCATCCGGATCCGATGTTACCTCTTGTCGCTTGGCACGTCGGTACTCCCATGATGGTAGTTTGAATTAACCGCCTTGGGTTTCTGGCCACTGGAGAACCAGGCCAGGTGCTTCCCCATAAGCTGAATATCGTGAAGAAAGAGATAGCAAGAAAAAAGGAACACTCAGGTAAACTTCGGCGTGTGTCCAAGCATGAGATTTAAGCTCAGTTTTTGCAAGATGAAAGCAGTACTCTTCACCTGGGGAAAATTTTCTCCTGTACTAGACTCACTTAAGATTCAAGGGATTCAGTTGGTTTTCAAACTGTAAGAGTTTTAGGTGTCACTCTAGATAGATTCCTTACTTTCATCTGGTCTGTTTCACCAGTGTAACATCCTTCTTTGCACATTTTCTATTGGATGATATACACCACATTAGAAGATGAACATTAGAAGATGACTGTTTTTCCCATAAGAAATTCTACTTCATACTAACACAAATTTTTACAATCATTCCTTTAATGAAAAAAAATTGCTAAGATTCCTCCTCTATTCAAACCCACGCTGCTTCTTGTGACCCTGTGTAAGTCACTTAATCCTCCCATTGCCCCAGGTACATTAGATTGTGAACCCTCCGGAACAGACAGGGAAAATGCTTGAGTACCTAAATAAACTCATGTAAACCGTTCTGAGCTCCCCTGGGAGAACGGTATAGAAAATTGAATAAATAAATAATCTTGTTTGGACAACTGCAATTCTGCATATAATGGACTGACGCTCTGTATGTAGTATTAGATTTGAGCTGGTACAAAGTACTTCAATTAAGCTATTAGGTGGTGCTAAAAGATTTGATGAGTTAATTCTTTACTTCATGATGAGCCAGTGGCTTTTCGTATTTTATTAAAGATCCTCATTATTGTGAACCAACCATGCTTTTCCACTGTGTCTCACAGATCAATCCAGATACTTGTGAATTGCGCCCATCTGCGAGCAGGTAGACATAAAGAGAGCACTAGAGCTCTGCCATATAGCCTCCTGTGCAACAGCCCCACTCTCAGGTGGATGATCACAATCTGTGCAGTTCTGGATTGACAAACTTTTCCCAAGAAGCAACTCCCACCCCATTGTGATTGCCCATTTCCCTTCCTTTCTATTTTTTTGATGTAATTATATTTCCCATTCCCTCTTTCCCGCCTGGTTTCGTGTTAGTCTCATTTAGTCTGTGTACTCCCCCTTTATCTTTAACTAGAGCTGTTTTTATTTTTTTTATATTATTAATTTTATTGTAAACTGTTTAGAGATTTTCTGATAGACGGTATATCAAGTTTTTAATAAACTTGAAACTTCACTCATGGCCTGTCTATAAGGTGTAGTTGAGCCTGAGGGTAGTTAGGGAACCTAGATTAGCCTGGGGTGCAAACCTGGGGGTGCCAGGTTCCTCCCCATCCTCGCCTGGTCCCTCAGTTTGTTCTTTTTAGAGATGCTTCTCTCCTGTTTCTGAAAAAGGAGTTTTTTGGGCAAAGGTTAGCACTAGGACTTGGAGGAAGGGAGTCGAGGGACAGTCGAGGGAGGTCTGCTGTCTGCCTGGAGCCAGAATACGAGATGTGACAGCCTGTCTTGATAGGCTTCTCAGGCCCAAGGACCACTTCCCAATGCTGCTCATCCACGTCGGAACGAATGACACTGCCAAGAACACTCAGGAGGGCATAGCTAGAGACTTCGGAGCTCTGGGGGAGAGGCTGAGGCAGACAGGAGCACAGGTAGTATTCTCTTCAATTCTTCCTGTTAGGGGCAAGGGAAGAGACAGGGATGAACGTATTCTGAAGACAAATGAGTGGCTACAACGATGGTGCTGGGAAATGAACTTCGGATTCCTGAATCACGGGGAGGCACTACAGGGACTCCAGGGATCAGACGGACTCCACCTGACCAACAGAGGTAAGAACGTCTTCGGACACCGAGTAGCCCGCCTGCTTCGAAGGGCTTTAAACTAG